>NC_044327.1:74532382-75176132 GCF_007399415.2 Gopherus evgoodei | reverse complement strand
CAAAGTATTTTGTTCTATTTCTCTTTTCTACTACTGAGCTTCAGCTCATCTAAGAGATCAGCGCTGAAGAGCAGGTGTTGGATGGAAGTGCTATGATGGAGCTGGCTATGCTCTGATGCACCACTAAGAAAAAAAACTGAACAGAAACACCTCATGTGTCATTCTTTTTCCTCACTTTCTCCCTCTCACAGGCCAGTTCAAAATTTTTTTTTGAGAGTATTAGAGAAGGGATGAAAATAAAGATGGAAGTGTGGCTATGAAGAGGCTATTGCATCTTTATGACTTAATTTGGGAAACTTCATTAAAATGTATCCTCAGTATTTATATACAAACCATGTGGAACGCAATGCTATTCAACACCAATCCTATTACAAAATGTCTTCCTATATACAACATGTAGTTCCCTCTAGATTTTACTCTATAGGACATACTACGAGTATGTGCCCCCTGGCAATGGACTCAGCTCAGTCAGTAGCGGGACTTTCCACTGCCGCCTCAGCTGGACAAAGACACCGCCCCAGGGATGCATTCTTATACACAGGTACAAACAGGTTACACATCACTCCCAACGTATTGAGGTGCAACCCTTCTACGTAGCAAGGTGCAACCCCTTTACGTAGTAAGGTGCCGTCTCTCACCTTGTACGTGTTGGTTTGAACAAAACAACACTATCCATCATATTACCTTTTTGGCCTTGTCATTGGGATGGGTCAGCCTGTTCCTTGTTATCTGTGGAATGTTCCCGTATGCAAATGTTCTGATATCTAGTGTCCAGTACCTTTTAGGTACATATCTTCTTGCAGCACCAGCCCTTTCCTTGCCAGCTTCTGTGAGCAGGGCCTGCCTCTGGCTCATAGCTTAACTTTGCTTTATGTTAGCAAAGTCTTGACCATTACTTTAGTTCAGGCATCATACTGGACCTCTAATACCAAGCTTTATATCTTAGGGCTTCCTCTTACTACAAAAGCTTGTGCCAACATCTTTCTTTGTAAGAGGATTTGTTACAGTCCAGGGGGGAAGGCTAACTACAGCTTGTTACTGAAATGGGGCCCGTGGGTGAAGCTTCCCCTTGGGGAGGCTGGCCCCCTGACTCTCCTCTTCCAGCCCAGGCCTGCCCCCGCTTGCTACTCTCAGCTCTTCCCCTCCCGTATGGCCCAAGGTGGGGGGCTGAGAGCTCAATAGGGGCTATGGAGTGTGTATGTGGGGAGGAATGCTGAGAGCTCAGCCCTAGCCAAGGTCAAGCTTTCAGCCTCGTCCAGGACCGCAGCAGAGCTCTCAGCCTTGGCTGGAGGTCCAAGCCTGGAGCCCCTCTCCCATTCTGCTCTGTTGCCCCATTCCCCCCTCATTCTGCCTCTTCCTCCTGAGCCCTGCCCTGCCCTTGCTCCCTCCTCACTGTGGCCCCAAGATGGGAAAAGCTCTACTGCTGCAGCAGGGAGCAAAATCTCCAACCCCAGGGCCACAGTGAGGGCAGATTTTTCCATGGCCCCCACATAGGGGCA
Organism: Gopherus evgoodei; assembly: GCF_007399415.2. Taxonomy (NCBI): domain Eukaryota; kingdom Metazoa; phylum Chordata; order Testudines; family Testudinidae; genus Gopherus; species Gopherus evgoodei. The sequence goes on along the minus strand of NC_044327.1, from coordinate 75,174,633 downwards.
TGAGGTTTGGGGAGGGTGAGCCTCCCTTAGGTGCCACCCATGGCTGTGCCCCCTCTTTAAAAAATGCATTGAGGAGTTCTGATGGTGCTATGCAAGGAAATGACCATCAATGGCTATTAACCAGGATAGGCAGGGATGCAAAATCCCAAACCATGTTCTGAAGTGTCCCTAGCCTCTATCTGTCACAAGCTGGGAATGGGCGACAGGGGGATGCATCACTTGATGATTACCTGTTCTGTTCATTTCCTCTGGGGCACCTGGCATTGGCCACTGTCAGAAGACAAGATACTGGGCTACATGGACCTTTGGACTGACCCAGTATGGCCATTCTTGTGCTTTGTTCCAATGATTATGATATACGTAGTGCATAAGATACAAGTTGAAATGTTTTGACTATAATAGTAATAATATAACATGAGTTCAGTCAATAAGGTCAAAACAAGATGCCATTTCAATTTTTCCAAAACAATATTTCACCATTTCAGTCTGCAGCACATTTCAATTTTTCATTCATTCTGGAACAAAAAAAGAGAGGAAATTGCCCATAGAAGGGGAATTTTGGGTTCTGACCAGCTCTAGTTATCTGTCTTACAAATGAGCAATGTGTGGTACAGAGAAGTTAAGTGACTTATCCCAGGTCACACAGGAAGCCTGCAAGAGAGTAAGGAATGCAGCCTAGGTGACCTGACTTTCCAGTTCTGAGCTTTATCAACAAGACCATACTTCCTCCCTAATCGTGTACAAATTAGTTTCCCTCTTATGCCACACACCTCTGCATTTTTTATACTAGGAGAAATTCCTTGCCTATTTTTCTCCAGTGATACACAGTATTTCTGCCCAAGCTCCTGCTTCCTGGGAAACCAACACGAGCACATGGTACATCAGTATTACCCAGCTCAAATCCTTGTGTCTGAGCTAACAGACTACATTTTAACCTTCAGCCCCCACTTTACCCATGTATCACACACCCAAAGGCAAAGCTCTGTCTTTATACTGTTTAAGAACAAATGCAAGGAGATTATACAAACATGTATTTCCCTGAATTATCAGCTAGTTCTTGTTCAAGAGTAATTTTACATATTCTACACTGAAGCAGCCAGTTTAGATTTAAGAGTGTGCAGCTCATGGTTATCAGTGCATTTCACCCTATTCAGTTTTCACTCATCCCACAACATTCCAATTCCTTAAAGATGATGATAGAACTTCCCCTCTGGCAGCTTGGCCTACACCACCCTGGGATCCAAATTTAGTACTAGCAGCACATATGTGGCTTACCTTTGAGCCCTCATCTTCATGCTCCTTCTTGTATTTAGCAATGAAGGTGGCCTTTTTGACAGTGATCATTTCAGTGTGAAGATAGATACTCTTGTTGCCCTCTGAGCAGACCCACTTTATACCATCTTTCACAAACAAGGTGTCCCTCCAGCTACATGCTAATTTTGCTAGTAAGGTCCCAGTGGGACTTTAATGTGAATCAAAAACTAATTTACCAGTATTTTAGCTGAAGCTGCATAACATTGGAGCTCATAGGATATTACGCTCTCTGACTGGTTGAAGGGCTGTGGCTTTCTACTCAGATCAGAGAAAGCCATTCACTTTATTTGCTGAAAGAATGAAGGACAAAGCCAGCTCTTCTCAGAGACTCTCAAGGTGAATCAAAACTCATCCAACTAGGACACAGGCTGCCTTAGTAGTATTACTGCATAGTATCCCCCTTGCTGAAGTCTGCAGGGCAGCTACTTTGAATGTGGTGTATACATTCACCAGGCCATATGCCCTGAGTGATGCCTTGGCAGCTGGTGCATACTTGGTTCACTACTTCTGAATGTGGTGCTAGGTACCACCTCATATAACCCTCCTCAATGAGCATTGCTTGGGAATCATGCACAGTGACTATCCCTAGGGACCAGCACTCAAAGGATTATTACTTATTTTATAGTAACTGGCCGCCTTAGAGGTGTGTGGCCCTTGAGTATTCACAAGCCGCTCTCTTTTCTCTCTGCTTTGGCTCATCATGTGAACCACAGTAGAGTAGGAACTGAGAGGTGGTCAGGCCATATCACCACGTATACTCTCTGTTTGCAGCATGAGACAGTGTAGCATGCAAGTGCAAACCAAAAACCATTGCTATTGAATACCCATGGGGATCACATATCTGGAAGAACTCTAGGTACTAAAGGTAAATAACCTTCTTTTGTTGTAACTCATCCCCCAAAGAAAACTATGCTGAGAGAAAAGATTTTAAGAACATTAACAGTCATTCAGGGTCAGGATAATGGTCCATCTAGCCCAGTAGCCCCTTTTCTGACAGTGGCCTGTGCCAGGTGCTTCAGAGGGCACAAATAGAACAGGCATCCTCTGTTGTTCACTCCCAACTTTAGGGACACCCATAGCATGGGATTGCAGCCATGGCCATCTTGGCTGATAGTCACTGATGGTCCTATCCTCCATGAATTTATCACATTCTTTTTTGAATCCCAGTAGAGTTTTGGCCTTCACAACGTCCCCTGGCAACAAGTACCAGAGGTGAACTTCTGTGCTGTATGACTAGAATATTGCAGATTTTTAGTTGTGAAGTCTAAACTTTAACTCTTTTAATTTCTGCTTTGCAGCTCACCTTAGATTAATATAACTGCATAGGCTCCCCACCTTGCTTGAAGAAGCCTGTAGTGGATAGTGCTGGAGGCCAACTATTTTACTAGATCAGTGGTCTAAGTTGCTATTTTCTAATAAATGCTCTTTATATTCTATTGACTAATCACAATAGTGTGGAATTTGTCTTTCAGTGGAAGAGAAAGCATACTAACTTGCATCATATACATAACATCCTTCCTCCCAAAAAGCCAGCTCTACCCAGAAAATGATGAGCAAGGTGCCAGCTGCATAACGTAATAAGTCACTACAAATAAAATATTCCTGCATGTACGGTAATTGTAATTCTGTATTAAACATTCTCTCATCAGAAGTGACTGTGGCTGCAAATGGTCAGCTAATTTTCTGCAAGAGTAGTCAGATGTTCTGCTTACATTATCACATAAGCAGGTGGAGTTCTAAGAGAGATTGATTTTCCTACAGTTGTGAGTGGAGCAGGGGAAATTGCTGTAGCAGAGCCAAAGCATGATACACTGGCACTTGCTATTCTTCTTCGAGTGATTGCTCATATCCGTTCCAGTTAGGTGTGCGCGCCGTGCGTGCACATTCATCGGAAGATTTTTATCCTAGCAACTCCGGTGGGCTGGCAGGTCGCCTCCTAGAGTGGCCCCAGCATGGCGCCTGATATATACCCCTGCCGGCCCGCCCGCTCCTCAGTTCCTTCTTACCGCCGTGTCGGTCGTTGGAACTGTGGAGCGCGGCACAGCTGTCCACGTACCTAGCTCTCCATTGACTCGTTGTTCTAATAGTTGTATATAGTTATAGTTGTAGTTAGAGTTTATAATATTAGTTGTTAGTTGTAGTACTTGTTCTATATAGTTAGCGGGCTTGGGCTGTAGCCCTCCCCCGCACCCGGCGCTGGGCTCATGCCCGGTTCGCCAGGGTTTAAACAGTGCTCAGCCTGCAAGAAGCCGATGCCAACGAGCGATCCCCACGACACCTGTTTGAAGTGCCTTGGGGAATCGCATATCTCTGAAAAGTGCCGCATTTCTAAGGCATTTAAGCCAAGAACAAAAAAAGGAGAGGGATCAGCGCTTAAAGACCCTCTTAATGGAAGCAGTGCTTAACCCTCCAGCCTCGACACTGAGCGCTGGCTCCGCTCCGGCACCGGACCGCTCCGGCACCGGGAAAACGCCTCGTCACCGGGCCCCGAAGCAAGGCCTTCGACGTCTGCCACTCCAGCCAAGCAGAAGCGAACAGAGCGTCCGGCACCATCTACTGCCGCGGCACCGATGCCAGGGATTCTGTCGACTCCGGGCCCAGGAGGTCCGTCGAGTCCGGTCCCTCACAGCTCCCCCATAATATCTGGGGTCGAGCTAATGGTTCACTCGACGTCGGAGACATTTGCTTCGGCTTGGGACCTGATTGCATTGACTGAGCCTACGCTGCCTCAACCCCTGGTGCCTCCGGTGCGGGTCCTGCAATCAAAAGGCAAGCCTGTGGCCATGCGAGCTCCATCAACATCAGAGCACAGGGCTCCGGAGGCCACATTGTCTCATCCTCCCCTGTCCCCTGCAGAGGAGGGATTGTCTCACCAGCGGGATCCTGATCTCCCTCCAGAGCCAGAAACATTGCTCCAGACGGAGCCTCCTGCAGATCCACTCCTGCCGGGTGTCTCCTCATCATCCTCCCTGGATGAGGCAGTGGCTGGAACAACATCCACCAGCCCTCCTCCGCTCGACCTCAGGGCGCATCAGGACCTCCTCCGGCGCATGGCGCAAAACATGAATTTACAGGCCGAGGAGGTCTCAGAAATTGAGGATCCGGTGGTGAGCATATTATCTGCAGATGCTCCCACTCGGGTCGCCCTTCTCTTTATCCGGACCATTCAGGCCAATGCCACTACCATCTGGCAGTCGCCGGCATCAGTTCCCCCCGCAGCACTCGGTGTGGAACGCAAATACATGGTGCCCTCGAAAGGGTACGAGTATCTCTATGTTCACCCGCCCCTGTGCTCCCTCATCGTACAATCTGTGAACGAGAGGGAGCGTCACGGCCAACAGGCCCTGGCACCGAAGTCTAAAGATGCGAGGCGCATGGACCTGCTTGGCCGAAAGGTCTATTCTGCGGGCACTCTCCAACTTCGGGTGTCCAATCAACAAGCTCTCCTTAGCCGCTACACATACAACACCTGGGCGGCAGCAGACAAATTTAAGGAGTTGCTTCCACAAGATGCACGTCAGGAATTCGCGGCGATCCTTGACGAGGGCAAGAAAGTAGCACGAACTTCCCTGCAAGCCTCTTTCGACGCTGCAGATTCGGCTGCCAGGACTCTGGCTTCTGGCATTACCATGCGCCGAATTTCCTGGCTACAGGTCTCTGGCCTTCCTCTGGTACTCCAGTACACAACAGGATCTCCCGTTTGAAGGCCAGGGCCTGTTTTTGGACAAGACTGACCCCAGGCTGCAAAGCCTTAAAGACAATAGGGTCATTATGCGCTCCTTGGGGATGCATATGCCAGTCACCCAGCGCAGACCCTTCCAGCCTCCACCGCAACGCTGGCCCTACCCTCGACCCTGCCAGAGGCAGGACTTCGCCAGACGTTGAAGTAGGAACAGCCGGCGTAGACAATCGGGCAACCAAGGGCGGCAAAACCAGAGCTCCTCCAAGGCTCCCTCTGGCCCAAAGCCTTCATTTTGAAGGTGCGCCCGAGGGTGCTGCACCAGTTTCCCTCCCGGATCCGTCCCCTCCCTTCTCCAACCGTCTTTAGTTTTTCCTCCCGCGTGGTCCCAACTGACATCAGACCGTTGGGTCTTAAGCACCTTACAAGCTGGATACCATCTGCAGTTTGTTTCGCACCCTCCCTTCCGCCCCCCTCCTTCGTCCCTCTTCAGGGACCCCTCTCACGAGCAACTCCTCCTTTAGGAGATGCAGACGCTCTTCGACAAAGGAGCAGTAGAGGAGGTTCCAGAAGCCGAGCGGGGCTAGGGGTTTTATTCCCGTTACTTTCTGATCCCCAAAGCCAAGAGAGGCCTCAGGCCTATCCTCGACCTGCGCGAACTCAAATACGTCGTGAAGTTGAAGTTCCGTATGGTATCCTTGGGGACCATTATCCCATCCTTGGATCCTGGAGACTGGTACATCACCCTCGACATGCAAGACGCATACTTTCATATAGCCATCTTCCCGCCGCACAGACGGTTCCTTCGGTTCGTGATCAACCGCTGCCACTATCAATTCACGGTCCTCCCGTTCGGCCTCTCCACAGCCCCGAGAGTGTTCACCAAATGTATGGCTGTAGTCGTCGCCCACCTCTGTTGCAGCTGCGTGCATGTATTTCCGTACCTTGATGACTGGCTGATTCGGGGGCCATCAGAGGCACAAATCCTCAGCCATGTCCACATGGTCAGCAGTCTCTTCGAGAACTTAGGTCTCATCCTCAATATAGAAAAGTCAACGCTAATCCCCACTCAGAGGATAGAGTTTATCAGAGCCCTTCTGGACTCTACTCTGGCCAGAGCCGTTCTTCCCCTATCAAGGTGCCAGACCTTGACGGCCATTATACGACGACTGCAGACAGCACCTTTGACCTCTATACGCACATGCCTAACTCTATTGGGCCACATGGCGGCTTGCACGTTTGTCACGCGGTATGCGCGGCTTCGTATGAGGCCCCTCCAGTCCTGGCTCATCAGTCAGTACCGTCCGGCCCAGCACCTTCTGGACGCGGTTGTTACCGTTCCCCAGGACATATTAGGTTCCCTGAGGTGCTGGCTGGACCAGTCCATGGTGTGTGCAGGGCTACCATTCCATCCGCCCCAGCCTTCGGTGTCCCTGACAACAGATGCCTCAGATCTAGGTTGGGGGGCCTATCTCTGAACCCTACGGACACAAGGTCGGTGGTCACCTCACGAACTAGCCCTCCACATCAATGCACAGGAACTGAGGGCAGTCCGCCTTGCTTGCCAAACATTCCATCATCAACTTCAAGGTCGCTGTGTCTCGGTATTCACCGACAACACAACGACCATGTATTATATCAACAAGCAGGGTGGCACGAGGTCTTCTGCCCTGTATCGGGAGACCGTGAGGCTCTGGGACTTCTGCATAGCCCACTCTATTCACCTTATCGCATCCTTTCTTCCCGGGGTTCGGAACACGCTGGCGGATCATCTGAGCAGATCCTTCCTTTCACACGAGTGGTCCCTTCGCCTGGACATTGCCCTTTCGCTCTTCCAGAGGTGGGGATGTCCCCGGATGGACCTCTTCGCGTCCCGAGGGAACAGGAAATGCCAGAGGTTCTGCTCCTTTCAAGGCCGGGAACCCGGTTCGGTAGCAGATGCCTTCCTTATCCCCTGGACAACGCATCTGTTCTACGCATTCGCTCTGTTCACGCTCGTCCACAAGGTCCTTCTGAAGGTGCGCAGGGACAGGGCCCGCTCGATCATGATAGCTCCAGCATGGCCCAGGCAACATTGGTACTCCATGTTGCTGGACCTGTCTCTAGCTGACCCTGTCCCCCTGCCCCTTCACCTGGACCTGATCACCCAGGACCACGGCAGGCTACATCACCCAGACCTGCAATCACTGCACCTCACGGCATGGCTCCTGAGTGGCTGACCCGATCCGAACTCCGTTGCTCTACCCCAGTGCGGCAGGTGCTCCTGGGCAGCAGGAAGCTTTCCACTAGAGCGACTTATTCAGCAAAATGGAAGCGCTTCATCTGCTGGCGTGCGGAACGCAGTTTCCTTCCCACTCAGGTCTCTATTGCCATTATCTTAGACTACATCTGGTCCCTTAAGGAGCAGGGCCTGGCGATATCATCTCTTCGGGTTCACCTGGCGGCCATCTCCACCTTTCACCCAGGGGAGGATGGCCGCTCGGTATTCTCTCACCCTATGGTGACTAGATTCCTTAAAGGCTTGGAGCGTCTCTACCCCCAGGTTTGACGCCCTGCCCCTACCTGGGACCTGATGTCCCCTCCGTTTGAGCCATTAGCGACTTGCTCCCTGCTCTCTCTCTCTCCTGGAAGACTGCCTTCCTGGTGGCCATCGCCTCAGCCAGACGGGTGTCGGAGCTCCAGGCTCTCACCGTAGATCTCCCCTATACGGTGTTCCACAGGGACAAGGTCCAGCTGAGACCGCACCCAGCCTTTCTCCCCAAGGTGATCTCAGCCTTTCATGTCAACCAGGACATCTTTCTCCCTGTTTTTTTCCCAAAACCCCACTCATCCCGCAGGGAGCAGCAGCTTCACTCACTGGACGTCCGTCGAGCGCTTGCCTTTTATATAGAGAGAACCAAGCCGTTCTGCAAATCCCCCCAACTCTTTGTGGTGGTAGCGGAACGTGTCAAAGGGTTACCTGTTTCATCTCAAAGAATCTCCTCGTGGGTAACATCCTGTATCCGAGCCTGTTATGACTTGGTTCGTACTCCTCCGGGTCACGTGACTGCACACTCTACCAGGGCTCAAGTGTCATCGACAGCTTTCCTCGCCCACGTGCCCATCCAGGAGATCTGTAGGGCAGTGACCTGGTCCTCTGTTCATACCTTCACTTCCCATTATGCCCTGGTCCAGCAGTCCAGAGATGACGCGGCCTTCGGCTCTGCAGTGCTACACGCCACGACTTCTCACTCTGACCCCACCGCCTAGGTAAGGCTTGGGATTCACCTAACTAGAACGGATATGAGCAATCACTCGAAGAAGAAAAGACGATTACTCACCTTTGTAACTGTTGTTCTTCAAGATGTGTTGCTCATATCCATTCCACACCCGCCCTCCTTCCCCCGTCGGAGTAGCTGGCAAGAAGGAACTGAGGAGCGGGCGGGCCGGTAAGGGTATATATCAGGCGCCATGCTGGCGCCACTCTAGGGAGCGACCTGCCAGACCACCGGAGTTGCTAGGGTAAAAATCTTCCGACGAACGTGCATGCACAGCGCGCACACCTAACTGGAATGGATATGAGCAACACATCTCGAAGAACAACAATTACAAAGGTGAGTAACCATCTTTTATTAGACTTATCCAGTCACTAGCAACTCTAGCTGCTACAATAGATAGTTGGAAGGACTGTATGTAATGCTAGGCATACAGTACTTCATGTAACTTAAACACAGTTTAAAAAAAAGCATTTGTGACTCAAGAAATCTCTACTTGATAAATGTTACATTTAAAGAACAGAACCTTTTATTTGCGTATAAGAGTCTGCTAAATTCCACCAAGAGGAAACAGAGTGATAGAAAAGGTTTTATGGAACAATCTGAGCAGTACCCTACTGTCTAAAGCCAGCTAACTTATAGGTATGTGACCTTTATTCCTCCAACAGAAAGAGGGTATTAAGCTGGCCAAGAACCACTTTGCTTCCCCCCTCCCCAGTGGATTTTCCAAAATGGAAGAAAGCACATGACATGTTGTTGTTTAGTTGCCAGCCAAGACTGAAGTGTTTTCATTGGATCTCTTTTCATTTCCCCAGTGTTTTAACTAAAAGCAGAGCAGAAATAGAGCTGAACTTGCTGGAGGATTCCTACAATATGAGAGTGCTGCATGACCGTAAGCTTGGGCCTAGCCTGAAGTTTAGACAACAGACTCTCACAGTCACATTGGGCTGGCCTGCTGGAGACAAATTGTGCTGTATAGCATGCTCTGCTGAGGGTGATCCCCAACATTGCCAAGTCCCTGCCACATTACTGCCCCACCCCCAACCCAAATCAACCAGCCTGGGTTCTTATTCCCTTACCAGTACAGCTGATCCAAAAATGGTAAATATTTTTCACAAAAAAATGTGAAGTAACATTCAAATGGCAGCTTTTGAAGAGGAATCCATTTTATTCAGAATTTCCTCAAGACTGAAAGTTTTCAGTTTGCCCTCCCCCACTCCCACACACTTTTTTTTTTTTTTGGTGGGTGGGGGGCTTTTTACCAGGGAAAGAAAGGAAGCACAGCTGTGGAAACAAATGAGCAATGTCCAATGTTCTGTTTTCTGCCATCAGAGAGAGGGGAAATAATAAAAACATTGTTGTTGTTTTTTTAAAGAAAGAAGCCACTTCTGATGCAGAAAGGTTTTGAACCAAGAGTTTAGACCAGTTCTACTCATTAACAGCCAACACACTAACCCACCCCCACTCTGCTGTCCCACACAACCCCGTCCTCCTGGAGTCCTGAAATTGGCCAGTACCTCAGAATAGTCATTTGCAAGTTTATTTAAAGATCCAACACATTTTGATTTTACAGAAAGGCTGCACCTCTGCAGAAAAAACAAACACACACCACTTTCCCATGTGGTGGTCCTTTCCTATGCAGCTGCACCTATTCTGAACTACCTGAGCTGCAACCACCTGCCTGTAGCTGTATGTTGTAATAAGGGAAGCACAGCAGAGAATATTGTTTTCTCAATCTTTGTTAAGAGAGGTGTCGGGTTAGGAGAGGGTCACATGCTTGTCAGATGGCTGGGTCAGTATGCACTGACTCCAGTGGCTGCTTTCAAACAGGGTTCCAGGACCCCATTTGTCCCTAAGCATCAATATCCTACACTTCCCTCTATATGGCTTCAACTTAATACATTGTCATAAAGTGAAAAACAGCTAAAGTTTTCTACACTACTAAGGAAGAGGTGAGTTGCTGGATAACTATCCTGAAGGGTGGGGAAGAGGCAGAGAGAGAGAAATGCACAGAACAGAGAGATAGCGTGAGTGTAAGGGTTGAGCAGTACAAAGAATGTTTGTACTGTCAATGAATAAACACACCTTATTAGTGCAAACATTTTATTCCTTTAGGCAAAGCCCAATCATTTTCTGGGTTTGCTCCCAGGACTATAGAAAGGATGAAGAGAGATAACATGTTGCACCACTATTAACACCACCAAAAGAACAGATGCCCAATATCCACTTCTCTGTAGATTTAGAAGGAAATCAGATGGCAACAGGAAAGTCACTGCTAAGGCTCCAGTGGCAGGGTGATGCAGTCACAAAATTCCAGTCATTTTTGGCCTGAAATGAGAAATGATACAAGTAGAGATTACAGGTTCTTTTTGGAAGAGGCAAGTTTACCAAAAGAATACATGCCTAGAAGAGCTCTTAGAATTGATTTAAGAAGTCTAGTTACATTAGTGACATAAGTACTGCATGATACTCCAAGGAAGTGTAGCTGTCTTGACTGACAGATCTACTGCTCAAATCATTAAGAAAAACAAAAAAACAACTAGTAGGGATTTTTCAGAATGAAGAGATCAGGCAGATGGAGGATATGATTGGCTCATGTCATAGTCCAAAGTGTAGCTTGTTGGGAATTTTAATGAACAGCTTGTCAGGAAAGGTCAATTTGTTGAAACCAAAACTTTTCATGGAAATGTATCCATTTTGACAAGACTTGCCTCAGGTCCAGGATGAAATTTCTGGTCAAAAGAAAAAAGACCAGAATAACCAATAGTCCAATTTTTAGGGAGCTTACGTGGAAAGTGGGAGAACCAGATTCAAGTCCTGTCTAATTCAGAGCAGGGACTTGAATTTGGTTCTCGCACATCCCTGGGCTATTGACTATTCTGAAGATGGTCTCTCTCCACCTCTCCTCTCCCTCCCCTTTTTTGTTGGGTGGGGGGAGAGATAAAAGCAAGTGTCAAAACCTTAACATTTTTCATTAAATGGAAAACTTGTTTTCTGGAGAGCCCTAGTTCAGAGCAAGATAATTGCTTTCATATCAGAGGGTAGAGTGTGCTGTAATGTGGCAAAGAACGTATGAAATTTCAAGAAAGCAAGACAACTAGCTGACCACATACTGGTTAGTTTCACTTATGGAAAGTGCATATTTAGCAGATGGTTATTTAGAGGAGCTGCATCCAAGTTACCAATATTTGGGCAGTAAGCAGGGTATTGCATGAACATTAAGTTAACAATAAAAGTAACAAGTATTATTACTATTTATCTGCTGGCTGAGATGCCATCCACTGAGCTCCATGAAGCACCAAAGACAAAGGAAGACTGAGTTTAATGAGTAGTTTAGTTAGGAAAAGAGAAACAGATCCAAGTTTAAATATCTGTATTACTCATATTTGTGTAGCAGCACACCCAATGACTCAAGTCACACATCAGTGCACTATGCCAGTGCTAGTGATGCCAGAACAGTACTGGGATTTCAGTTCTAATAAGGTGGATTCCCAGTGCTCTGTCCCACCCTTCTTAAAAAAAGGGGTAGATAATACACAGCTCATGCTCATGCTCACGCTCACGCTCACACCCTCCAAGCAACAGTCATTGTTGCCTTGTTGTGCTGCACAAGCTAACATAGTGCTTTGTCCAGTCTGCAACCCTTGTTCTCTTTGGGAGGGTTTTGTGTTTCAGCAGCACAAGATCTGGTGCTGTGTAAATCTAGGTATAGGAAGTTCTACACTAGGATGGCTACCTCATATTTTCTTAGGTGTGATATTATGCTGCATTTCTATGAAACCCCCATCAATACATTACCCATCTTTATCTTCCTACCCTTCAGTCAAGTGTGGCAAGTTAGGAAAGACCACTTAATACTCCCCCCCCCGCGCCCTGAAGGATTAGATTAAAATGAAGATTAATCCCTGCCCATACACGTTAGACAATACCACTTTAAAAAGTAATTTTACACCTGTAATACCATCAGGTAACAAAAATGGTAAATTAATAGATTGTGGGAACTTGAAATAGATCTCCTAGAGCCCACATGAGGATACCATGGCCCATCTTCTCCATGGTTGTCAGTCAGGCTATATCTCTTCCTACTCCAAAAGGAGCTTCTGCCCTGTGATGTAAAGAGTCTATTAGCTGCATTAGTTTTCAGCAGCCTATATCCTACACAGACCAGCTAGGAAAGGGTAAAACGGTCAAACACTAGGGCAAATGTAACATTCTCTCCTGTAGGGTAATCAACTGGTAGCCAAGCTGTTGCAAGTAGAAAGAAACCATGAGTGGACCTGGGAATCAAATGCTGGTCAACTGTATCACAGCACTCAGCATTATGATATGAGTCAGTCATAAGCATTAAAACAAAACCCCAAATATCACAAGAGTGCTTCTGTTTTCAACCTAAGAAACACAAAGCTCCACCTTTCTGCAGGAATGAGTTTTCTTGAAATATATTTGGATAGGGGCAAAAGTGGTGACATCATCTGAAACAAGAGCTACTAATAATGTAGCCTTTTATGGTTTTGTATTCTCTTTAGCCCTGCAAGCAGAGCTGGCTTTGTATTATCCTCCACAAACCTTTCACAAAACCACCACCAGGACATTTGCTTGTGTGTTGCAGAGTGAAACTGACAGTGCCCTAATTTTGTTTCCCTGGAAAGGTGCAGTAAGCACAATACCAGTTACACTTGAATCAGAAGTAGCATTGATTTCATTGATCTACCTGATGACGTTCACATTTCCTCTCCGATACAGGAACTGGTTCCTAGTGATCGGACTATGTTCTCCCTCACTTACCTTCATGTTACTATAGAGCACCAATTTCCTTTAGCTTTTGAGAGAGTTTTCCCTGCTCTTCTAAAGCAGCCAGATCAGAATATCCACCAATGCAGACTTCTCCAATATACACACGGGGGACCTAGACATGCACACAAACGACATTGTTAGTCAGTGGCAAGGAAAAACAAGCTGCACAGCAGGATCTCTGAAGACATTAGGTCCCAGATTCATGATACTTATATGTTGTAAAGCCTAATCCCTGGGTGCTCTGTCACCCAGTGGAATTCACAACCCTGCATTAGGTGCCATCCATTATATGGGGAGAGGTAGGCACCTGAGGAAAGGAGAATCAGAAGCCGGCAAACTGAGCAGGAGCCATTTAAGTTAGCCAAGAGCAAAATTCAGAGGAAAAAGGTGGAGCGGAGGGTATTGGCTCTTCTGCTCTGCTACCTTGTGAGAAAGATCTGATCTTGTTTAGTCACCTAACTCCAGGAGAGGGCTCACAACTGAAAATCCCCAGTGGAAGAAGCATCTCCCTCTGGCTGGCCAGTCCAGGCACCTAGGCTGGCATCTCAGAATCCTTTCCTTAGGCACCTAACTCTTCCCATGTATTGATGAAGTGCCTGGAACCCTAACTTGGGGCTGTAAATTCCACTGAGCTACAGGGATCCTAGGATGCAGGTGTTGCAACACCTAATTTACCTTTGTTAATCTAGCCCGAAGCTCTTAACTGGACCTTTGCCAAACCTCAAGAGGTTTTAGGACTACAAGAAAGAGTCAGAGTTGGGGAGAAGAGTATCATAATTAATTCTACTTGCCCATCCCTATGAGATATCTGCACATTGCCAACTCAGAAGCAAATCTTTATGCCTGTCCAAATGATTTTACATCAAAATCTATGTTGTGTTCAAAACAAAACTGAATTTTCTGTGTAAAGCCTGAGTCAGGTTTCCAGGAAAGGATTTTTAACTTACTAGAACAGGCTGGCTTGCTACTATGCAAATAGTTATCTGGGAGGAAATTTGTTTACCAATCCTTGTGCAACTTGTGAAATATAAAACTGAAGGTCACAAGTGAGATTTGTGTAACTATGTGTCCTCTGTGCTGCAAATCAGGAAGTTGCTTCATAAGTAGTTGGGGATACATTCCACCAGTGGAACTCTAATTGCTTCACAAGTATTATAACTCACAATGAGGGCATTTTGAAGTAGATATTATAGCTATTTTACAACTAGATAAAGTGGGGCAGTTCAGATAATGGCTCTGCCTAAAGCTATATAGAAAGCGAGGGGCAGAGCTGAGTCTAAAGGCCCGAAAGGCCAAGACTCTAGACTCCTAGTCCTATGCTCAAGCTACTAGACCATACTTTTGCTTTGCTTGTGTTGTCAAAGGTTAACTTATGTACAGGTTTTCCATGGTGCTTATCACCACAGTGTCTGTGTACATTAAGAGTCCATGCTACTCGTACAGTACAAGTGACAAAGCAAGAACAGTGTGTTCAGAGTGAGTTAATATTAAGCTTATTATGAGTTGTGAAGAGTCATCTTTGAAACTGGGGGAAGCGTGTCCACCGTCTTCCATTTAATACAGTTATAAGAAGCCATTATGCTCATTTATAAAACCAGATAGCTGACACAAAAGGAGCATCACCCCAAATACATGCACTCGGCAAGGCTTGAGTAGAATTTGAACTGTAAGGATCAAAGAGTATCCCTGGTGAATGATACAGCAAATGCAGGAGTAGAGCATTGACTGGATCTGAGCTGTGTTCATCTGGGTGTCTGACAGAAATAGCAGAAAGACCAGAAAAGCTGAGAGAAGGCAGCAAGGACACCAGACACAAAAAACACAGACAGTATGGCCCAGAGAAAAAGCTAATAGAGCTTTTTGACTCAGTGCTGGCTGAAAGAGACTTGGAGCAGATTACCATCCCCTGCTGTGTTCAGGGAAACAAGTCTTTGTAAATAAACAGAGATTGCATTGAACAAAGAGCTGATTCCATCATCCAGGTTTCCTCCTAACAGAAACAACCCAAGGGATCACAACTTTTGGCTGTTTGGAAAGTGCTTATTGTTATGTCTAAGGCATCATAGATACAATTAACCTGACTGACTCAAATTCATAGAAATCCAGTAGGGAGCCTGAACGATTTCTATAAAAGTTATCACACACCTTAAACAAACTAGTTACATAGTAGCTATGGAACACCAATCAGATGTAAGACTCACCAAGAGAGGAGAATGGTGAACCTTAGTGAACTAAAATACTACAGCACACAAGACAGCAATACTGCAGTTACTCTGAACATGGGAAGCCATTTTACACGAGAACAAACAAAAGACACCACAAAGAACATTAAAAACAATTAAATAGGATTATGAGAAAATAAATTCTTTGGCTGTATTTTATTTCCCTTTCTATTCCACCTAGTTAGACTGCAAATTCCTCAGGAGCGGGACCTGCCCTCTGTGCCTACAGAGCATCTAGCACACTGTTGGTCACTACATGAATGAGAAAACTGTGTCTACAATTAAGCAACTGTCAAATATGAATAATTGAAAAACTTACTGTTCTTGCCCCTGTTGTCTGCTGGAAATAATCCTGAATGCCATCCATATCATCTTCGGTGGTGATGTCAATGAATTCCAGGTGGTCTTTCTTGAAGGGATATTTCTTGAGTAATTTCACTGCATTCTGGCAGTAAGGACAGGTTGGCTTTATAAAAACAGCCACTTTATCAGATTTGATTTTGCTCTGCACAAATTTCTGAGTCATGTTTACAGTATTGCTTTCTAAGAAGGAGTCAGGTCGCTCTACCCTTCAAGCAGACCAGTAATAGCTAAAGTGGCAAGTGCTTGGGGTTTTTGTAAGCTGCAAACTGCCTTCCTTATAGGGCCACCACCCTGTAGGAGGAGTTTTCCTTCACTCAGTCTTGGATTTTAAAGAGATAATGCACCAAGCTTTCGGGCACTATTTTAGCAATTCCATGGTTGTAGACAGCTGAATGGTTTTCAGATATGAAGCAATTTGCCCATCAGCTGTTATTTCAGCATCTCCGAGTTGTGATGTGAGAAGATTTATACAAATGGACTACTCGGCAATGTTGCCTTATTAACTAATACATGCAAATAGGGTTAAACCTTCAGCCTTGCCCCTCTCTCCGGACTTGAGTTTGTGTGGTGGCTTGCCTGCTGCTTATTTCAGCTGCACTGAAGGGCGGATATCACTCTAAGACAGTTTTTCTCAACCTTTTTGTGCTGGTGACCCACTTTGGACTTCCCCCCACTAAGGAAAATTGTGATTCCTTACCTTAAGTTCAAGTCTTCACCCCCTCAGTGCGCAGGACTTCAGTCCTGCAGGGTGTGGGGTTCGAGCTTCAGCCCTACATGGGGCTTCAGCCCCACAGGGTGCAGGGTTCAGGGTTCAGCTCCTAGGGGCTCAGGGCTTCAGTGCTGCAGGGCATGGGGCTTCAGTCCCACAGGGTACAGGACATAGGGCTTAAGCTCCTCAGGGCTTCAGGCTTCAGCCATGTGGGGCTTGGGGCTGATATATGTACATTTGCTTTCTGGGGGCCCCAGATACTTGCCCTGCTTCTGACCCCTTAACACCAGGCCTGGTTGCAACCCTCCCTAAACCCATCCTATGACCTGACCCCCAGGTTGAGAAACACTGCTCTAGAGGGAAATGGCAGCAAACCTGTATAGCTGACTTAACTGAGATCCCTCTTTCGATCACATTTCTCATCCCAGAAGTTAAAATTAACTTGTGCACTTGCACACCCACCCAAATTCCATTGTGAAAATTAATGGGATTCCCTGACTTCCTATAAGGGAACAGGATAATATTTTCAAAAGCACCTATATGACTTAGACACTTCGGCTCTCATGCCCCATTTACTGTCAATTACTTTCAAAATTAATGAGTCTTAGGCTGCTAAGTTACCTAGGCACTTTTGGACATTTTACCCAGGCTAATGTTCATAAGAAGAACTTCTCTGACAGATCTGCAGAATAGTTTAGGGTTTATGCCTGTGTTACCCTTTCCCATCTCTTCTGTACTGTTTAGAAAAAACCCTGAGGTGAGGGATTTGAAAAGTGAAATGAAGCGAATAATATAGGAGTTTAAGCTCTGGTTGGGATGAGTATTAAATCCCCATTCTTCCTGATTAATAAATTATACATGTTTTGTGCTTCTATAGAGCTTTCCTTCTGAGGCTCTCCAAGTGTTGTATCCCACTTTTACAGATGAGGAAATTGAGATACAGAGAGGCTAGAGGTCTTGCTCAAAGTCACACACTGAGTCCATGACAGTAAAGAAATCCTAAATCCCAGTCCTGTGCTCTAACCTCTACTAGACCAAGGCAGTTTACTGAACATGGCCCCAATCCTGCAAACAGTTATGCACATAATTATATTTGAGAAATTCCATTGAAGTAAGTGGGCCTACTCCCAGGCATAAAGTTAAACGTGTTTAGCCATTTGCAGGCTTGGGGCCTAATAAAGAAGAACTATAAATACAATTATGTCTTTTTAAATAACAAAAAGAAAACTCTCTCTTTCACTTGGTCAGCTTGGTAACTGATTTGCAGGTTCTCCCCTGTATTGAGAACTCCCTGGGCTGATGTGTGCAACTGCACATTTCTCAATACTGGGTCCTGACCTAGGCAGATCCATTTGTTTCTCTAGCTGTGAAGGGGTGGGAGCACTTGGGTGGGAGCCTATGAAGATCTTAACTAAAATTTTGAATGCTGGGTGATTATGTTATTTATCGAGGGAAGGGATATGTTGTATGTGTTAACAGCAGTAATCTGTTTTTAATCTAGCAGTTTTTTTACAACATGTCAAGATGAGCCTAGAATACAGGCTAAGGGCCCCGTTTCACTGAATGTTTATATAAATCAAAAGAAATAAGTAAGAGTAAATAAAAAATACAGTTTAAGGGAGTATATTGAGAGCTCTGGGCCAGATTGTGAACCACAGGCTCCCACTGGTGAGCAGTTCCTCATGCCAGTTGTCTCACTAGGAATACTTGTGTAACTGCTCACCAGCAAAATAAATGTTCCACAACCTGACCCATGTTAGAAAAAAATAGAGCTTTGGAATGGGGTTAAGAGGCACTCGGGAGTGGCTGCAGCTGATATTGTGTTGGCGTGGCCTGCCCTAGAAAGGAAAGGATAACAAAATCACTACTCACTTTTTTAAAAAGTAATTTGAGTTTTTTTTAAATTTCATTGAACCCTACTCCCTTGTACAATGAAACAATCAATCAGTGATGAACGCATCCCATCTGCGCACCTCTGGCATCCAGGAGACCCTCCACACATGGCAGTTAAGTCAAAATCCTGGTGGAGTTCAAGGAACTGTAGCCAACTGCACCAAGTCCAATCAAAGAGGCTTTCAATTAACTTTCTATTAACCCAGTCATCCCCTGAAATAGCAAAAGTCCTGGCCAAACGTAATCACCCAGGAGAAGCTTTTCAAAGCCACATTCTGTCAGGAATCTAAAACATACATTTCCTAGAAAGGAGTAAAACTGGCACCCATAGTGCAGCAATGAGGAGGTTGCACTGCTGTATATAAGGCTTAGAATTTGGTTTTGGCTTTGTCGCTAAAAACTGCTAGTGGAGGCAGCAGAACTGCTAGTTCTTCTAAGTCCCATTGAAATCACTTTTCCAGTGGCAGGCAGACCCAGCAACTTTCAGTAGGATTTACACTCCCAAGTCACTTAGGTGCTTTGGAAAATTTTACTCACAGTGATTAGAACACCTGATCCACACTTGCTGTAAGCAGGGCAGATGCATTATTGAGGACAGCTGCTGTTACAGGAAGGAATTTTTTCTATTGCGGACAAGCCCTTAAACTAAGGGCCAGCTTAACAGTTGTTTTGCACCTGCAGTTGGGGCCAGATTTTTTCAAAGCGCTCACTCCATTGGATACGGAGCACTTTGGAAAACCAGGCCCTTGCTTAGGTTCCCTGATGGGAACTGAGCTTTCCAAAAATGTTGCCCCAGTTGCAGATGCCAAGCACTTTTGAAAACCTGCATCCTCATGATTTTGGATTGGGCTAGTTTGAGGAACTAACTCACTTTCCATGCAGTGTTGCCACAGCCAGTGGTGTTGTCTGAGAGGGAAACGTGCCCCCCTCAGTGTGAAAGAGGACAGTGTCTGTGAGGTGTATTGCACTTCTGAATTTACTCCTTCTCTCTGTTACAAACAACATGGACCTCTTGGCCTGTGGGATAATCTGCAAAATCCATTTCTCTTACTAGGCGCATGCAGGGGAGGGAGGGTGCACCGAGGGCTGAGATTTGTGACTGGGTTGTTTTTTGTGTGTTTTTTTTTCCTTTCTGGTTTTAGGTTAGCATTGCATTTATCTTTCCTTGGCTATACAGGCGAGTCTCATCTTACATGCATTTAACATGCGCAAATGCAACTTTGCGTGGTTGGCAAAAAAAAAAAGAAGAGAAAAATAACAATTTAAATACTCATGCATCTGATGAAGTGGGCATTCACCCACAAAAGCTTATGTGCCAATACATCTGTTAATCTTTAAGGTGCCACAGGACTCTTTGTTGCAATTTAAATACTGTAGCTGTAGTGCAGGCGATTCCGCCTGCCATTACACTCAGGGGCGACTCTAGGGATTTTGCCGCCCCAAGCTGGCAGGCAGGCTGCCTCAGTCCATTTGCCTGCGGAAGGTCTGCTGGTCCCGCGGCTGCGGGAGATCTACCTAAGCTGCGGGACCAGCAGACCCTCCGCAGGCAAGCCATCGGAGGCAGCCTGCCTGCTGCCCTCGCGGTGCCGGCAGAGTGCTTTTGACTATACACGATTTTTGCTTTACTCACTGACAGCGGACCGTAACCCCAGCGTAAGATGAGACTCGCCAGTAATACATGGTTAAGGCACCTAGAGCCCTGGCTGGGTACCTTATAATATTTTGTGTAAATCTAAATGAATAAAAGAGTGAGTTACCAGAGTTCAATAGGCAAAAAGTCCTGTAATTACCAACTTACCACATAAAAGAGCCTCAGGGTCTCTGGTGTCAGCTTTCAGTGAGTAACTGAAATACCAGCCCTATGTTTAAATGATATAAAGATTATGACACAAACAGACAAATGCCAGGAAATTCAGAGTTGCAGTTTGGCTTTGGGGAGTCACTCCTGATATTTGCCACCCACACACATTACAAAGACCACAGCTTGTATTTCCAAACAAGAAGGTGACAGTTTCCATTTTATACAGTGCTTCAGGAATATTTTCTGTTTCTAGTCATGATCTGAGTTGTTTTGTTACTCATAATGTCTCACAGGGAAGCAGCAGAACATAAGCTCCTGAAAACATATGGCAGAGATTGGGTTAAAAAAAACCTTACAGCTGAACAGAAGCTCTTCAGATGGCTTCCCTTGATATAGTAACTGCCAGACCACTCCAGACCTGGGCAGGGCTAATATTACTGTAGGAAAAGCAAACAGACTATAAGGTGAGAGGGAGGTTTGGCTGTTATTCACTTGTTAAATTTAACCTGGTCTCCATTCACTCTGGAATAGAAAGTGTGACTGACTGGATCACAGAAACCCCCTGGGAGCTGCCACCTGATATGCCAAAACTACTTTTGCTCCTTCTTTTCCTGCCAGCTCAGGACTCCAGCACCCTGTCTTGCTGAGCCAGACACGCCTATCTGCTCCAACACAGACCCAGGGTCTGAATTACTTGCCCCCAAAGCTGCAGGTTTACCTGAAAGTGCTTATATTTAACACTTAAACTCCTAATGGCATCTAAACCCAAATAAATCCATTTTACCCTGCTTAATAAATACATAATTAGTGGCCTTATTTCAAGATACTCTTAAGAGTGTTTGTGAAAAACTGTATATTTTAAAGAAATGTTTGGAATATACAGAAAAATAGGTACTCCTGGTAAGTTGCTAAAGAGCATAGCTTCTTCAGACTTGCTGATGCATCTTTGTTAAGCCAATAGTTTTCTATGCATATTAAGGAAAACATATATAGGGTATGTCTTCACTGTAGAACAGGAGCTGGGAGTCCAGGTGCCGCAGATCAGGTCTGACGACAACACCATTTTCACCCTGAGTGCCAGGGGCTTGCTGGAGAGGACCCTGAAGGCCGCCATCCACTCGCTGTATGTGGAAACCCTGAAGCGTAAACAGGACCAGGGTAAAGCCTCTGAGCTGACCAGCAAGTGGGATGCCAGCAACCTCGCTGGGGGTGGCTTCACCCGTTTCGCCGACTGGCAGTTCATCCACCGTGCCCGGCTCAACTGCGTCCCGCTCAACGGAGCTGTCCGCCACGGGAACCAAGACAAGCGTTGCAGGAAGTGTGGCTACTCCAACAAGACCCTGCCCCACATCCTGTGCAGCTGCAAACCCCACTCTAGACCTTGCAGCTGCGCCACAACACCATCCAGAACCGCCTCGTGAAAGCCATAGCACCACACCTGGAGGAGATCTCTGTGAACTGCGCCATCCCCGTACCAACAGCCAGCTATGATCTGACATCGTCGTCACCAATGAGACCAAGAAAAAGATCACCTTGTTGATGTCATGGGCTCCTTTGAGAACAGAACCCCAGCATTTTGCGAAGGCCAAGCTCAGAAGCTAGAAAAGTAAGCCCCCCTGGCCGACATCCTGAGAGTGAAGGGCTGTGAGTGCAGATGGATGCCCTGATCATTGGAGCCCTGGGCGCCTGGGACCCCTGCAATGAGCGTGTGCTGTGGACCTGCGGGATTGGTCGACGCTATGCATGGCTCATGCAGCGACTCATGGTCTCAGACACCATCCAATGGTCCAGGGACATCTACATAGAGCACATCACCAGCCACCAACAGTAACAGGAGGCGTGAGCCAGAGTGACATTATTCTTCGACTACGAGAAAGAGACCAAGAGACTTTCTCCGTTAATGAGGGTCAATCCATCCTCATATCCACTCATTATACTCCACACCTGAAAATAGCCACTTTATGAAATTCATACCCTCATATCTCAATGTCTGTACTTTGACCCATCAACCTTTTACCTTCTATCAGGGGTATTGCAGATTATGTATTCCTTGTGCCACCTAATCTTAAACCAGACTTTGCACCCTCCATAATCTGTATGTTATGTCCTCTTCCTTGCCGCTG
Organism: Gopherus evgoodei; assembly: GCF_007399415.2. Classification (NCBI taxonomy): domain Eukaryota; kingdom Metazoa; phylum Chordata; order Testudines; family Testudinidae; genus Gopherus; species Gopherus evgoodei. The sequence continues at coordinate 75,152,481 of NC_044327.1, read as the reverse complement.
CTGCCAGGTGGCACAGCCCCATCTCCACCCGACTATATGGTGGCCACAACAGCTGAGCGCACTCCGGCCCGGAGCTGCCAAGCCCACATGCTGCGCACTGCTAGATCCCCGAGGCAGCCTGGCTCGCTTCCCGGCCACCCTCCCCACCCGGCCCAGGTCACCCCGTGAGCCATGGGCGTGGTACAGAAGGCCCAGGCCTGCCTCGCCTTCTACCAGGGGCTCAGGCAGAGGGAGCCGCTGCGGGATCTCTGTGGGGCCGTGCTCACCTTCCTGGAGAAGCTGGACTGGAGCAGTTCACAAGGTGAGTGCTGGGGGCCACCCCCTCCCTCCAGGCTTGCACTGCCATACAGCTGATCAGTGCAAGTCTGGGAAGGAGGAGGAATGTGAGTGCTTGGGGAAGAGGCGGGGCCAGGGCGGGGATTTGGGGAGGGATCCAATGGGGGAAGGAGGGAGCATGGCTGGGGGCGGTGGGGGGAAGCCCCTCCAGGCTCTGCCTGTGCTGAGGCGGAGGGCAAAATTGCTTGTTTGTCTGGTGTCCTGACCGAACATCGGTGAGGACGCAGGACAAACAAACAAATATCGGGACAGTCCTGATAAAATCGGGACGTCTGGTCACCCTAGGCAGTGTGCAACAGAGCCCTGTGCCCCCTTCTAACCCTCTCCCAGGAGCCACTGCCAGACATGCTGGCCATTTCTGGGAGCGGTGAGGGGCCAGGGTGGGCAGGGACCCTGCCTTAGCCATGCTGCAAGCCATTGCCACCCTGGTGCCTCTTGAGGTAAGCGGCGCCAGGCCAGCGCCTGCACCCTGAACTCCCTTCTGCAATCCCAACCCCTTGCCCTGAGCTCCCTTCCACACTCTCCCCCCTCCTGCACCTCAACCTTCTGCCCTGCGCCTCCTGCTGCACTCTGCACCCCTCCTGCATCTCTACCCCTTGCTCTGAGTCCCTTTTTGCACACTGCACCACCTCCCACATCCCGCACCTCCTCCACACCCCAACTCCCTGCCCCAGCCCTACATTCATGGCCCTGCATACAATTTCCAAACCCAGATGAGGCCCTTGGGCCAAAAAGTTTGCCCAACTCCGGTATAGCCTGAAGTTCAGCCCAATGGGGGGACATAGGAATAATTGTCTCTGACAGTTGCTTTGTTTTTAACATGGCAGCTGTGTGAAACAGTTCAAGTGATCAGAAATGTCAGTGGTGGGCCTGAGGAGGTCAATTCTTAACCAGAGGCTTGGTGAGTGGTCATTGGTAACATGAAAAATACAATTCGTCACTGCAGATGTGGAACATATTCACTTTCTACCTAGAAATATGGTGGTGTTTTAACTGGAGAAATTTAGAAAATGAATAAGGTATAAAGAAGGGAGTTAAGATCTGATATCTTACTCTTGTAAAGTATGTACAATAGTAACAGCTAAAAATGAATGTTCTCAAATGTTTGAGCGTTAGAGGTAATGCTACATATGAATAAACTGATAATTGAAAAATAGATATTTAATTACTTTAGTGCAGATGCACATTGACTATATCATTTTTAAATAAATGTATGTAATTTACTGGCATCAATTTAGCAGCATGAGATGTTCGTCAGTTCTAACTCATAGGACATGATGTATAAAAGAATAAGGTATGTAACTTAAATACTAGTTAATACGTAACATATTTATTGGCTGACCCACTAGTAGCTGTGCAGTGTGCTGAGCTGCTGACCCAAGGATCTGACTTGGGCTTCTCGTTTCCCAGGCCAACAGGGACAAGATGTTCCAAAGAAGCAATGTGTTTGGTTCCTGTTGCCTTTGTGCTCTAACGCCCTTCCTGCCAATGCAAGGCACAGAATTTTCAGTCACAATAAGAAGCTTGTCCCATCCTTGTCATCAGAAGGACAGTCACTTAAACACAGGCTCTTTGAGGGGGGATAAATTAGGAGGGAAGTATCCTGGGTGGGTGGGAATATATTTGGTGTTTAGATAAGCTACAAACTACTGCAATAGATGCATAGTGCATAGGTTGCTAAAAACATCTGCCAACTATGAGTATTCAGTGAACATCACAAAATCCACAAGGCAATTACACTAGCAGGCTTTGGAAATGCTTTTTATTTAATATGCATCAGTGATCTTATAGGTAAAGGAAATTTAATATTTGGGAATCTTAATTTGAAACATGGCCTATATGCAAAGCCTTTGCTGTTTCTATAGCAGTGATATATACGCAGCATGCAGCACTCAGAGGGGATTTACTAGAAGAGCACAAGGTGCAATTCCTTTGTATTATGTTACATTGTCTTATTTGCCGACTAGCAGGTCACGTTTCCCTGTGTTGTGTTAGCATGAAATGACCCTATTGTGATTAGCAATGGGTAAACCTCCAACAGTTCAGAGGTTTGCTTTGGTTAGGAGAAGCATTCCGAAATTCAAATGGATCCCATGCTGCTATAGTCTTTTCTCTCTACCGCCTTCCTATCACTCCTGCTCCCTACTAGTACTACCTATACACCCCTGCCAGCCTCATGCACCTCACAAACAGCAATGGACACCCCCCTAAATAGCTGAGGTAGGAAAGAGTTATCACAGTTTACCACTGGGGAACTTAGCCCTAGAGACAGAGAAGGTGCCATTTTCAGGTTCTCAGCTTGCATAATTGAGGCTAGATTTTTTTTTAGAGGGGAAGGATTATTCACTGGTTAGGACACTAGCCTAGGCCTCAGGTTCCCTGCTGTGTCAGAGGCTTCCTGGGTGACCTTGGGCTAGTCATTTAGGACCAGGTTTTCAGAGGCATTTAGGCACCTAAAGTTGCAGGTAGGGCCTACTGGAATTTTCAAAAGTGCCTAGGAGCCAACCTCCACTAGGCATCTATCTGCATCACTGGTTGCTAAAACACCTTTAAAAACCTGCCCCTTAATCTCATTGCACCTCAGCCCCAATCTGTGAAATGGGGATGATAGCAGTGCCCTAGCTCACGGGGAGTTGTGACAATAAATACATTAACGACTGGGAGGTGCTCAGATGCTATATAGACAGGGCCATATAACTTAGATTAGATAATTTTTTTCAGTAAAGCTCAGATTCCATTCAGGCATCTCCATGAGGTGGCCAGGTTTTCAGAAGTTCTCTGCACCAGAGCAGTTCCCATTGACAACAGTGGGAGTTGCTGAGCACTTTTGAAAATCCAACCACTTCATTTAGACTCATAGACTCATAGACTCTAGGACTGGAAGGGACCTCGAGAGGTCATCGAGTCCAGTCCCCTGCCCTCATGGCAGGACCAAATACTGTCTAGACCATCCCTAATAGACATTTATCTAACCTACTCTTAAATATCTCCAGAGATGGAGATTTCACAACTTCCCTAGGCAATCTATTCCAGTGTTTAACTACCCTGACAGTTAGGAACTTTTTCCTAATGTCCAACCTAAATCTCCCTTGCTGCAGTTTAAGCCCATTGCTTCTTGTTCTATCATTGGAGGCTAAGGTGAACAAGTTTTCTCCCTCCTCCTGATGACACCCTTTTAGATACCTGAAAACTGATATCAGGTCCCCTCTCAGTCTTCTCTTTTCCAAACTAAATAAACCCAATTCCTTCAGCCTGCCTTCATAGGTCATGTTCTCAAGACCTTTAATCATTCTTGTTGCTCTTCTCTGGACCCTCTCCAATTTCTCCACATCTTTCTTGAAATGCGGTGCCCAGAACTGGACACAATACTCCAGTTGAGGCCTAACCAGCGCAGAGTAAAGCGGAAGAATGACTTCTCGTGTCTTGTTTACAACACACCTGTTAATGCATCCCAGAATCACGTTTGCTTTTTTTGCAACAGTATCACACTGTTCACTCATATTAGCTTGTGGTCCACTATGACCCCTAGATCTCTTTCTGCCATACTCCTTCCTAGACAGTCTCTTCCCATTCTGTATGTGTGAAACTGATTGTTCCTTCCTAAGTGGAGCACTTTGCATTTATCTTTATTGAACTTCATCCTGTTTACCTCAGACCATTTCTCCAATTTGTCCAGATCATTTTGAATTTTGACCCTGTCCTCCAGAGCAGTTGCAATCCCTCCCAGTTTGGTATCGTCCGCAAACTTAATAAGCGTACTTTCTATGCCAACATCTAAATCGTTGATGAAGATATTGAACAGAACCGGTCCCAAAACAGACCCCTGCGGAACCCCACTTGTTATACCTTTCCAGCAGGATTGGGAGCCATTAACAACTACTCTCTGAGTACGGTTATCCAGCCAGTTATGCACCCACCTTATAGTAGCCCCATCTAAATTGTACTTTCCTAGCTTATCTATAAGAATATCATGCGAAACTGTATCAAATGCCTTACTAAAGTCTAGGTATATCACATCCACCACTTCTCCCTTATCCACAAGGCTCGTTATCCTATCAAAGAACGTTATCAGATTAGTTTGACACGATTTGTTCTTTACAAATCCATGCTGGCTATTCCCTATCACCTTACCACCTTCCAAGTGTTTGCAGATGATTTCTTTGATTACCTGCTCCATTATCTTCCCTGGCACAGAAGTTAAACTAACTGGTCTGTAGTTTCCTGGGTTGTTTTTATTTCCCTTTTTATAGATGGGCACTATATTTGCCCCCTTCCAGTCTTCTGGAATCTCCCCCGTCTCCCATGATTTCCCAAAGATAATAGCTAGAGGCTCAGATACCTCCTCTATTAACTCCTTGAGTATTCTAGGATGCATTTCATCAGGCCCTGGTGACTTGCAGGCATCTAACTTTTCTAAGTGCTTTTTTACTTGCTCTTTCCTTATTTTCTCTTTTAAACCTACCCTCTTCCCGTAAGCATTCACTATACTAGACATTCCTTCAGACTTCTCAGTGAAGACCGAAACAAAGAAGTCATTAAGCATCTCTGCCATTTCCAAGTCTCCCGTTACTGTTACCCCCTCCTCATTGAGCAGTGGGCCTACCCTGTCCTTAGTCTTCCTCTTGCTTCTAATGTATTGATAAAAAGTCTTCTTGTTTCCCTTTATTCCCATAGCTAGTTTGAGTTCATTTTGTGCCTTTGCTTTTCTAATCTTGCCTCTGCATTCCTGTGTTATTTGCCTATATTCATCCTTCGTGATCTGACCTAGTTTCCATTTTTTATATGCCGCCTTTTTATTTTGTAGGTCACGCAAGATCTCAAGGGTAAGCCAAGGTGGTCTTTTGCCACATTTTCTATCTTTCCTAACCATCAGAATAACTTGCTTCTGGGCCCTTAATAGCGTCCCTTTGAAAAACTGCCAACTTTCCTCAGTTGTTTTTCCCCTCAGTCTTAATTCCCATGGGACCTTGCCTATCAGCTCTCTGAGCTTACCAAAATCCGCCTTCCTGAAATCCATTGTCTCTATTCTGCTGTACTCCTTTCTACCATTCCTTAGAATTGCAAATTCTATGATTTCATGATCACTTTCACCCAAGCTTCCTTCTACTTTTAAATTCTCAACAAGTTCCTCCCTGTTGGTTAAAATCAAGTCTAGAACAGCTTCCCCCCTAGTAGCTTTTTCAATTTTCTGAAATAAAAAGTTGTCTGCAATACAGTCCAGGAACTTATTGGATAGTCTGTGCCCCGCGGTGTTATTTTCCCAACATATATCTGGATAATTGAAGTCCCCCATCACCACCAAATCTTGGGCTTTGGATGATTTTGTTAGTTGTTTGAAAAAAGCCTCATCCACCTCTTCCACCTGATTAGGTGGCCTGTAGTAGACTCCCAGCACGACATCACCTGTGTTTTTTACCCCTTTTAGCCTAACCCAGAGACTCTCCACCCTTCCGTCTCCTATGTCCATCTCCACCTCAGTCCAAGTGTGTACATTTTTAATATATAAGGCAACACCTCCTCCCTTTTTCCCCTGTCTATCCTTCCTGAGCAAACTATACCCATCCACACCAACATTCCAGTCGTGTGTATTATCCCACCAAGTTTCAGTAATGCCAATAATGTCATAGTTGTATTTATTTATTAGCACTTCCAGTTCTTCCTGCTTATTACCCATACTTCTTGCATTTGTATAAAGGCATCTAAGATACTGGTTTGATCTTGCCTCCTAGCTTCGCCCTGACCCTCCTTCCTCTCTGCCATTATAGCCCGTGCTCCCTCCTGTTTCCAACCCATCTCCCAGGTCTTGTTCCCCACTTACCTGTGGGCTTTGCTCACCTGTCCCCCGTCGAACCTAGTTTAAAGCCCTCCTTACTAGGTTAGCCAGTCTGTGCGCAAATAAGGCCTTTCCCCGCTTCAAAAGGTGAACGCCATCTGTTCCTAGCAGTCCTTCCTCAAATAGCATCCCGTGGTCGAGGAAGCCAAAGCCCTCCTGGCGACACCATCTTCGCAGCCAGGCATTCACCTCCACGATGCATCTGTTTCTGCCCGGACCCCTACCTTCAACAGGAAGAATCGAAGAGAATACCACCTGCGCTCCAAACTCCTTAACCCGTACTCCCAGAGCCCTGTAGTCACTCTTGATCTGCTCAGCGTCACACCTCGCAGTATCATTTGTGCCCACATGGATGAGTAGCATGGGATAGTAGTCAGAAGGCCGGATAATTCTCGACAAAGCCTCTGTAACATCTCGGATACGGGCCCCTGGCAGGCAGCATACCTCCCGGGATGAACGGTCAGGGCGACAGATGGGTGTCTCCGTCCCCCTCAGCAGAGAGTCTCCAACCACCACTACCCTACGTTTCTTATCAGTGGTGGCAGCAGACCTCCCAGCCTTAGGGGTACGAGGCTTCACCCCCTTCACTGTTGGGGGTGATTTCTTCTCTCCTGTATCAAGAAGAGCATAATGGTTATCTTTTACCACAACAGGAGGGTTCGCAGCAGCGGTGGAGCACTGCCTGCTGCTAGAAGTAACCAGCTGGCTGTGTCCACCCTGAGCCTCCTCCTCCACTGGTGTGTCAGATACACCCTGAGGCATCTCCTCCTCCACTGGTGTGTCGGTAGTCCTGTCAACTGGAACAGCACCATCAGCTGTCTCCACATGGATACTGTCCAGGAATTGCTCATGGACATAGATGTTCCTCAGCCTGGCCACCTCCTCCTGTAGCTCTCCCACCTGCTGCCTGAGAGATTCCACCAGCAGGCACCTTTCACATTGGATGCCACCCCCAGCCTGGATATCAGTAAGTGGAAATTGCAAATTACAGTCTTTGCAAGCCCACACCAGAATCTGGGTAAAAGCATCCATGCTTTGGTGCTCTGTCTGGCTACAGGCGCAGGTGGAGGAGACAGAAGCAGTGCTGGCACAGGTGTTGCGGGTCCTCCTCACCATTGTAAGCCTCCCTCTGTCAAACTCTCGCAAATTCCCGTCTACAGTTCCCTGTCCGCTCCTCTCTGCTGTAAACAGAAAGGTTTTTGATGTGGCTCAGGTTGTGGGTTCAGGGGACCAATGGGTCACAAATGAGACCGACAAGGGACCCCCCCTCCCTTCCTACTCCCCTTCCAAACTCCCTTGCAAAACTCCCTGTTAGCAGCTCCTGTTCGCTAAGGTATCTGAACAGGAGCTGTAGCATTGTGAATTCTTCTGAAAATCTGGCCCTATGCCAGGAACATTTCCTGAGACCCAGCCTAGTGCCTTAGCCTCAATACCATCCCTTCCTCTCTCTTTGTGGGGTTGCCCTTTCCCCACTTGTATGTTCTGTGGCTCTCCCTATTAGCAGCAGATGGTAACCACTGGTCCCTATTTTGAATTTAGCCAGATTTCGAGCTGCCCTAGCAGAGAAGACTAGATGGGAAGCTTAAAGCAGGGAAATATGGCTCCTCCTAGGTGCAGTGTGAATTCTGGGGGCTTCATTCCACACTGTCATGCATCTTGTGTAATCATTTGGTGCAAAGTGAATGTGAAATGCTACCAGATCAGACTGGCAGTGTTCTACCCCCACTTGGCATATGAGTAAATGGCCACACAGTGACAGGGTAGTAGCCAATCAAGCACAGTGAGATAAACCCTATATAGGACAGGAGAAGCCAGAGTGTTGGTGTCTTTGGGGCTGGCTGGCTGGCTCTGGTATATGGTAGTGCGGTGTCAAGCATGTTGATGGAGCTCAATGAATAATAATTTTGCGTGAGATCCCAGCCAGAGTTAGGGGAAAGGGTTAACTAGGTCACTTCCAACCCTTCAAAAAGATTTAGCTTTGATGTGATCAGAGGGAAGGGCCAAAGTTTAGGCCAGTTCTTATTTTGCCAGAGCCATTTTGTCCCTCTGTAATTGTGATGTGCACACTGAAAAATAAGGACAGGTAAGGTTGATGGTGGAACCTTGAAAATTTCCTAACAATTTGCAGCTGATTCTCATCACTTACTCTGATTTAGACTGGTGTATTTGCATTGCCTTTTATGACCTTCCTTCCCATTTACGGTTGCATGAAAGCAGAACTGGGTCCTTCAGGTTTACATTCTCCTTATATTTTCAATTAACAACAGTTACAAGTGCTCAGCATTTCTCAGGATCAAGCCCTTTTGGGTTTGGTAGGAAACTATTAATAAATGTCTGTTCTGATCAGCTTCTTTACTGCCATTCACACTCTATTAGGTAATGATGTCCCTGTGCTATGCATGCTGTCCAGCAGGTAGCAGCAGCACATTAGTAAATAACATTCATTAAAAAATATTAGCATGTGTGGCTGTCTTACTGCCACTTCACGTTCAGTAAAAAAGTGAGTCAGCCATTTTCAAGATCTCATTGGTTTCCACGTATTTTGTAGGTCTCATGGCCCAATCAGATGTTTCACATCTAGTGAGAGAATTAGAAAAAAGGAACAACTCATCCACATAAAGCTGTGCTATTTCTGAAATCAACTACCCTATACATTACATTAAATGTAGCTGATTAAGGGCCTGATCCAGCATCTGCTGATGCCAATTGAAAGGCTCTCATTGACTTTAATGGACATTGGATCAGGCACTACATGGTCAAATTGAACAAGACACAATTAGGGTTTATTTGGCCCTCTTAGCTCTTTCAGTAGAGGAACGAAGTAGGAGACATTATTCCCATTTCCCCCACCCTTACCCTAAGACTAGAGGCCACAGCTTTTAAAAGGCAGGGGTGGGTGGCTGAGAGTGAGAGGCTGACAAGTGGTAGCAGAGGTTTGCTCCAGGGAAGCAGGGGATGTAGGTATCTTCTGGGAGGATTTCCCTGCTGGGATCAGTGACATGAGGTTGTACTTGGTATAAGCATGTTCATAGATTCTAAAGTCAAAAGGGACCACTGTGATAATCTAATCTGCCCTCCTCCATAAACAGGTGATGGCTGTTTGATGAAAGCAGCTTGTCAGAGGATTTGGGAGCCTGGGAGAAGGGCTCAGAAGGGCTGCTTGCTAACTGGAATCTGTCTATGAGGGTTCAGCATCTGGGTCAGGGGGGTCCTGTTAGAGATATTTATCACTTGGACGTTAGGAGATTCTAGTTAGGGGTGTGTGGCTGGAAGGGCATATTCAGCAGTATAGCAGGAGAGAGTTTTCTCATAGTGTGCAAGACCCGCACCCATTTTGGGGGAAGGAAAAGTTAGGCTGACTACTACTCCCCTTCTCGCAGCAGGACCCAGCACCTAGTTATACGAGATGTAATTAAATGGGAGTTGGGGCTCAGCAGAGGGTGCTGTGTTTCTGCAGTATCAGTGAGAAGTGATGAGTCGGTTGGAGGGGCTGTGTGTGTTGGCAGCCAGCAGAGCTTTGGTGAAGGCATAGGGATAACAGAGTGGCTATGTTAGCCCAAACACATCCCCTTCTCTGTGGCATGTACTTGTACCCATAACTTTTAAAGGGTGACATGTGAAAGCTTGTGCGCTTTATTGCTTCTTTACAATATATAAAGAAGGAATGACTTTTCTTAAGGTTATTTTCTACTTGGTTTTTTTTCTGTCAGCAGATGAGGCTCCTCATCTGCTGACTTCAAGAGTTGCAGGTAGACAAATGACACAGTGGTAAGTCCCCTAGAAGTTCAGGTCTTGTCTACCCTCATTTATGCAGATACTAGAAAAGTGAAATCTGATTACCTGAGATGTGATTTCTAGTCTGTTCAAAACACTTGGCTTTTCATTAATCCTGATTTAACTAAAAAGCCTGAACATCTCCCACTCCCCTTCTCTGAGTCCTTTGACACAGTGTTTCTCAATTGGTCTGTTGCTGAGAGACTGGTGCTGGTCCCTGAGATCTCCCTCACACAATTTAGGAAGGCAGCAAGCTGGTCCTGGGTATCAGAAAGGTTGAGAAACACTGCTCTAAAGTAGACCTCCAGCAGAAAGCAGAGGTGAAAAGACGATGTATTCTTGATATTTATAAGGTAAAAATATTTAGGAACATTTAACTTCCAATCTTTCTGGTATTTCTTCTTTCTCTGTCATAAAGTATTTAAAAAAGGCAAATGCCCAGCCTGTTTCCTTCACAGCTTACCTTGAAGTGCTGAGTTAGACAGTGAGTATGTAAGGCAAAAGGTATGTCAGGTGTCCTCACTTGAAGAGGTCATATTCCAAAGGCATGCAAGAGCAAATGGATTTGAAGCAACATGGGATGGGTAAAAGTCTGAGTCGTCTTTTAGGAAAACTACTTCATTCCTTCCTTCATACAACATCAGACAACCTCAGTATTTCACAGGCCTGAATTTTATTTACCATAACTATATCCAAGGCCTGTATCTGTAGCCACCTAAATATTGTAGCTTTATGGAGTTTTACAGTACTCCATGTGGACACCTCACTACACTTCTCTTAGGTAGGGAAGCATTATTAGCCCTATTTCACAGAGGGAAGAGGTTGAGAGATTTATCAAAGGTCACACTGGAAGTCTATGGCAGAGCCAGGAACAGAATCCCAAGATCCTGTCTCCTAATCTGAGCCTTAAACACAAGCCTGGTATCCATCCTCTCAAATGAATTTGGAACTCTGCCTATGTGTACAGATCATCTTTGCAGTGGTTTCTGGTGAGGGAGCTGTGTGTGTGTTTGCTCACCATGATAACAATCACTATGTTCTTTTAAAAATGGTCTCAGTGCTGTTTGTTTAGCAGCTGAGAAGCCATTGGTCTTACTTGGTCATGCAGAAGACAACAGGAGATCAAATTCAGCCTTGGTGTATTGACATGGACTTCAGTGGGGTGATATGGTCCAGCATCTTCAACTTAACCATGGCTTTCATTAGTAATGTCTCCCCTCTGTTCCTATCGTATGTTTGCACAGCTGAGTAGATTTCCTGTATTTGTATTTCTCCAGTTGTAATTTTCCCTCATTGCTCAAGTATTGCTCATTGACTCCTACTACAGCAGAGATGCTGCTCAGTCATCTATCAACTGTTGTGTGCAGGGGCGGCTCCAGGCCCCAGCACGCCAAGCGCGTGCTTGGGGTAGCAAGCCCCAAGGGCATCAGGCAGGCTTCCCTTGGCGGCATGCCTGCGGAGGTTCCACTGGTCCCGTGGCTTCGGGAGGTTGGCTGAAGCCGCGGGACCAGCAGACCCTCTGCAGGCAAACTGCTGAAGGCAGCCTGCTTGGGGCGGCAAAAACCCTAGAGCTGCCCTTGGTTGCGTGGACTTAAATGTATTTCTTTTTGCGTTTACAATTCCACAGGAAAAATCAATGTAACATCCTGGCGCTTGTGATCCTGCTCAATTGTTCTTACAGTTGAGGTTATATTATGAATGTATTCAAGCTTCTACGTCATTACAGTGCTCCCAGGTAAATAGGGCTTTCCTCTCACTTACACCGGTGTACACTCAGCGTACAACAACCCTTGAAGTCAGTGGGGTTATTCAGGTATAAAACTGGTGTGAGAGAAAAATCAGGTCCCATAGGTTTCATAATTGAAAGAAAGAGAATTAAATGAACAGAATAAGAGGAAAGGCCATCAGAAGGAAATGACTTTGAGAAAATATAAATCGCATCCACGTCACAGTGATTCCTGTTTTGGTTACTGCATCACAGTTTTTATATTTGGGTGTACTGCTCAGAGAAGACGGTTACTCACCTTTGTAACTGTTGTTCTTCGAGATGTGTTGCTCACATCCATTCCAGTTAGGTGTGCGCGCCGCGCGTGCACGTTCGTCGGAAACTTTTTACCCTAGCAACTCCAGTGGGCCGGCAGGTCGCCCCCTGGAGTGGCGCCGCCATGGCGCCCAATATATATCCCTGCCGGCCCGCCCGCTCCTCAGTTCCTTCTTGCCGGCTACTCCGACAGTGGGGAAGGAGGGCGGGTGTGGAATGGATGTGAGCAACACATCTCGAAGAACAACAGTTACAAAGGTGAGTAACCGTCTTTTCTTCTTCGAGTGATTGCTCACATCCATTCCAGTTAGGTGACTCCCAAGCCATACCTAGGCGGTGGGGTCGGAGTGAGAAGTCGCGGCATGGAGCACTGCAGTTCCGAAGGCCGCATCCTCTCTCGACTGCTGTACCAGGGCGTAGTGGGAAGCAAAGGTGTGGACCGATGACCAGGTCGCTGCCCGACAGATTTCCTGGATGGGCACACGGGCAAGGAAAGCCAGCGACGACGCCTGCGCCCTGGTAGAATGCGCAGTCACATGGCCCGTAGGGACATGGGCCAAGTCATAACAGGTCCTGATACAGGACGTAACCCACGAGGATAACCTCTGGGAGGAGATAGGAAGCCCTTTCATACGGTCCGCTACCGCCACGAAAAGCTGGGGGGATTTGCGGAAGGGTTTGGTCCTCTCTATGTAGAACGCGAGAGCTCTACGGACATCCAGCGAGTGGAGCTGCTGCTCCCTGCCTGAGGAGTGAGGTTTTGGGAAAAAAACCGGGAGGAAAATCTCTTGGTTGACGTGGAAGGCTGAGACCACCTTGGGTAGAAAGGCAGGGTGTGGTCTAAGCTGCACCTTGTCTTTGTGGAAGACCGTATATGGGGGGTCTACCACAAGGGCTCGGAGTTACGACACCCGTCTAGCTGAGGTGATAGCTACTAGAAAGGCAGCCTTCCAAGAGAGGTAAAGCAGGGAGCAAGTAGCTAACGGCTCAAAGGGGGGCCCCATGAGCCGGGACAACACCAGGTTAAGATCCCAGGTTGGAGCAGGGGGACGGACGTTAGGGAATAACCGTTCCAGCCCTTTAAGGAATCTCGACACCGTCGGGTGAGAAAAAACGGAGCGACCGTCTGCACCCGGGTGAAAGGTGGAGATAGCTGCTAGATGGACTCGCAACGACGATAAGGCCAGACCTTGCTCCTTGAGGGACCAAACATAGTCTAAGATTTCGGTTACCGAAACCTCCATAGGGCGGAGATTTCTCTCTACGCACCAACAGGAGAAGCGTTTCCATTTCGCCGAATATGTGGCTCTTGTGGACGGTTTCCTGCTGCTCAAGAGCACCTCTCTCACAGGCGTGGAGCAGCGCAGCTCGGAACCAGTTAGCCACGCAGGAGCCATGCCGCTAGGTGCAGCGACTGCGGGTCTGGGTGACAGAGAGACCCGTGGTCCTGGGTAATCAGGTCTGGATGAAGGGGCAGGGGAACTGGGTCGGCTACGGCCAAGTCCAGCAGCATGGTGTACCAGTGCTGTCTGGGCCATGCCGGGGCCACCATGATCACACGAGCCCTGTCTCTGCGCACCTTCAGGAGGACCTTGTGAACCAGAGGGAACAGAGGAAACGCATAGTACAGGTGGGTCGACCACTGGATGAGGAAGGCATCCGCTATCGACCCCGGCTCCCTGCCCTGAAAGGAGCAGAACGCTTGGCACTTCCTGTTCCCCTTGGACGCAAAGAGGTCCACCCGGGGATAACCCCATCTCCGGAAAATGGAGAGAGCGACGTCCGGGCGAAGGGACCACTCGTGTGACAGGAAGGATCTGCTCAATCGATCCGCCAGCGTATTCCGTACTCCGGGAAGGAAGGAAGCCCTGAGGTGAATGGAGTGGGCTACGCAAAAGTCCCAGAGTCGTATCGCCTCGAGGCACAGGGAGGAGGACCTGATGCCGCCCTGCTTGTTGATATAATACATGGTCGTCGTGTTGTCCGTGAACACGGCTACACAACGACCCTGAAGCTGATGACAAAACGTTTGGCAAGCAAGGCGGACCGCTCTCAACTCCCTCATGTTGATGTGTAGCCCCACCTCCTCCTGGGACCACAGGCCCTGCGTCCGCAGGGTCCCTAGGTGGGCCCCCCAGCCTAGATCTGAGGCATCCGTTGTCAGGGATACCGAGGGCTGAGACGGGTGAAAGGGAAGACCCGCACACAATACGGACTGGTCCAACCACCAGCCGAGGGAATCTAAGACCTTCTGGGGGATTGTGATTAACATGTCTAACGGTTGCCTTGCCGGCCTGTAATGACTGATAAGCCACAGCTGGAGAGGCCTCATGCGGAGCCGAGCGTAGTCGGTCACAAAGGTGCACGCCGCCATGTGGCCTAACAGGGTTAGACATGTCCTCACTGACGTCAACGGGGCTGACCGCAAGCGTTGAACGATCGCCGCCATGGTCTGGAACCGCTGCAGAGGCAGCGAGGCCCTGCCCACAGTGGCGTCCAGGACGGCCCCGATAAATTCCACCTTCTGAGTGGGCCTCAGGGTGGACTTGTCTGTGTTTATCAAGAGGCCCAGACTCGCAAACATGCCGGTGATCACGCGGACATGGCTGTTCACCTGCTGTTCCGACGTGCCCCGAATCAACCAATCGTCCAGATAAGGGAACACGTGGACACGGTTGCGCCGAAGATGCGCCACGACAACTGCCATGCATTTTGTAAACACCCTCGGGGCCGTGGACAGGCCGAACGGGAGGACTGCAAATTGATAATGAAGAGCCCCCACAACGAAGCGGAGAAAGCGTCTGTGGCGCGGCCAAATGGCAATGTGGAAATCCCGGTCCTGCATGTCGAGGGCGGCGTACCAGTCTCCCGGATCCAGGGATGGAATAATGGTCCCCAGGGATACCATGCGGAACTTCAACTTCACGAGGTATTTGTTGAGCTCTCGCAGGTCGAGGATAGGCCTGAGGCCCCCCTTGGCCTTGGGGATCAGAAAGTAGCGGGAATAAAACCCCTTGCCTTTCTCGTTTTCCGGAACCGCCTCTATAGCTCCTTTGCTGAGGAGCGTCTGCACCTCCTGCCGAAGGAATTGCTCGTGAGAGGGGTCCCTGAAGAGGGACGAGGAAGGAGGGCGGGAAGGAGGAAACGAAACAAACTGCAGGCGGTATCCCGTCTGCACCACGCTTAAAACCCAGCGGTCCGATGTTATTTGGGACCACGCCGGGAGGAAAAACGAAAGGCGGTTGGAAAACGGGGGGGAAGGATCCATAGGGGAAACTGTTACTGCGCCCTCGAGCGCACCTTCAAAATGAAGGCTTAGGACCAGGCGGGGGTTTTGAGGAGCCTTGGTTCTGCCCCCCTTGGTTCCCCGACTGCCTGCGCCTCCCGTTCCTGCCGCGGCGCCTGTAAAGGTCCTGCCGCTGGCGGAACTGGGAAAACGGCCTGCGTTGTTGTTGTTGTTGTTGTTGTGGCCGGAAGGGTCTACGCTGCGTCACGGGAGTGTGCATCCCGAGGGACCGCATAACGACTCGGTTATCTTTCAGACTCTTGAGTCTGGGGTCTGTTTTGTCAGAAAACAGGCCCTGGCCTTCGAAAGGAAGGTCCTGTATAGTATGCTGGAGCTCCGGCGGAAGGCCGGAAACCTGCAGCCAGGAGATGCGACGCATCGTAACTCCTGACGCAAGGGTACGGGCAGCCGAGTCCGCAGCGTCCAAGGAGGCTTGCAAGGCCGTGCGTGCGACCTTCTTGCCTTCGTCCAAGATGGCCGTAAACTCTTGGCGAGCATCCTGTGGCAGCAGCTCCTTAAATTTGTCCACTGCCACCCAGGAATCAAAGGCATATCTGCTCAGCAGGGCCTGCTGGTTGGAGACCCTGAGCTGCAGCGCCCCAGCCGAATACACCTTACGGCCAAGGAGGTCCATCCGCCTGGCCTCTCTTGATTTGGGGGCTGGAGCCTCCTGGCCATGACGCTCCCTATCGTTCACTGATTGAACCACCAGTGAACACGGAGTCGGGTGTACATGGAGATATTCGTATCCCCTAGAAGGGGCCATGTACTTCCTCTCGACGCCTTTTGCTGTCGGAGGGATGGAGGCCGGAGACTGCCAGATGGTGTTGGCGTTGGCCTGGATGGTTCGTATAAAGGGCAGGGCGACCCTGGTGGGAGCATCAGAAGAGAGGATGGTTACAATTGGATCCTCTATCTCCGAGACCTCCTCCGCCTGCAGACTCAGATTTTGAGCCAATCGCCTGAGGAGGTCTTGGTGCGCCCTGAGATCCAGCGGGGGGGGGACTGTTGGAGGAGGTACCCGCCACCGCCTCATCCGTGGAGGAGGATGATGAGACCCCCGGCACGAGAGTGTCTAACTGAGGGTCTTCCTCAGCCCTTGCCTCTGCCTCCGGAGCCACAGCGGAGTCCTGCTGCTTGGACCCTTCCTCCCCTTCCGGGGAGGGAGGGGGGCGAGACAACGAGGCTTCCGGGGCCCTACGCTCCGCAGTCGCCGGCCTAGCAGGGAGCTGCTGGGGGCCCTGGGCCTGATGGTACGCCCAGGGTGTCCAGAATCCCCACTGTTGTGGGCCTTGGTCCTGCAGCGGCGGATCACCAAACAGCGCCGCCTGCCAGTCGGTGCCCAGCGCATAGCCGCTGTCCGTCTGGGAGGATACGGATGGCTGTCTTGAGGGCCACGGTGGGGCCGACCCTGGATGGTACGGGTCTGCGCGGGCCGGCACGGAGGATCGTCTCGGTGCCGGGGACCGGTGCCGGGAGTCATATCGGTGCCGGGATCGGGACCGAGACCGGGATCTGTCACGGTGCCGTGATCCTGATCGGTGCCGGGCGCCGCTTTGGTGCCGGGCGCCGCTTCGGTGCCGGGACCTGCTACCAGCTCGGTGCCGGGAGGTCGACCGGGACCTGCCACCAGCTCGGTGCCGGGAGGTCGAGCGAGACCGGGACCGGGACCTGCCACCAGCTCGGTGCCGGGAGGTCGACCGGTGCGGCGAGTAGCGTCGGGACCTGCTCCTGGAGTCGCGGTGCCGGTGTCGACTGGAGCCTGACCGCGACCGTCTCGATGCCGACCGGTGCCGCGAGTGCGACCGGTACCGCTGAGGGGAGCGGTGCCGGGACTGCGAGCGGCGTCGGGATCTGGAGCGCCCAAGACGTCGGGACCTGGATCGGGAACAACTGTCTCTGGGCGGCGCCGACATCATGGGCTTGCCTCTGGACACGACCCGCACCGGAGGTACCGGGGGTGGCAGCCGAGTGGGCTCAGTCAGGGCAATAAGGTCCCGAGCCGAGGCGAAGGTCTCCGGTGTGGATGGGACCACTATCTCAACCCCAGATCTCATGGGGGAGCTCGGCGGCACCGGACTCAACGGACCCGCCGGGCCCGGAGTCAACGGTGCTGACGGTGCCGGCGGCGCCACGGCCGATGTCGAGGCCGGGCGCTCTAGCCGGGTCTGCCTGGCCGGAGTATTAGACTTCGACGGCCTTGCTCTGGCTCCAGTGCCGGAGAGGGTCGGTGCCGAGGAGTCTTCTCGGTGCCGGAGCGATCCGGTGCCGGTGCCGATACCACGGCCTGCGAAGCCGTCGGGTCAAGTGCCGCCTCCATTAGGAGAGTTCGGAGCCTTTGATCCCTCTCCTTCTTTGTCCTCGGCTTAAAGGCCTTACAGATGCGGCACTTGTCGGATCTGTGCGATTCCCCGAGGCACTTCAGGCACGCTTCGTGGGGATCGCTGGTAGGCATGGGCTTCTTGCAGGCCGCACACTGCTTGAAGCCCGGCGAACCAGGCATGAGCCCGGTGCCGGGTGCCGGGAAGGGCTAAGCCCCCGGCGAAAAAGTACTTTACAACTAATTAACTTAACTATCAACTTAACAAACTAATTAACAACTATAATGGAACTAGAGATAACGATAGATAACGATAGATAACTAGGAGAGCTAGGGACGTGGAGGACAGCTATGCCGCGCTCCACAGTTCCAACGACCGACACGGCGGTAAGAAGGAACTGAGGAGCGGGCGGGCCGGCAGGGATATATATTGGGCGCCATGGCGGCGCCACTCCAGGGGGCGACCTGCCGGCCCACTGGAGTTGCTAGGGTAAAAAGTTTCCGACGAACGTGCACGCGCGGCGCGCACACCTAACTGGAATGGATGTGAGCAATCACTCGAAGAAGAACTTCAAGTTTGCACACATGACTGTTGTGCAATTTAGGCTTCTGAGCCTTATGGTTAAACAACTGAGTCAGAACTTTGATTCTTTGCTGCCACGGCAAACTGTATCACTTATTCCAATATTAGCAGGGTGTTGGTCTGAAGTGAAGCAGAGAAATGTAAATGAGGATTTGAATTCTGAACCACAGGATAATTATTTTAACTGATCCAGGCTCTCCTCCATAGTCTATAATTAGAATTGGGAGGACAAAGATTCTTGCTTGTGCTATCCATCTAATTTAGATGATAACTTCTTCAGGGTAGGGTAGGGAGCTTGTCTTAGGTATTTGTAAACTGCCACGATGCCTATGGTACTCTATTATACATTTTAAAACAGAAATGGAACAATCTAAATCCTTTTTAATTGAGAAGAGCAGATGCAAATCAAACAGAACAAATCTATATGATGTACTTACGAGCAGAACTGACGCAGCTACAACTTTTAAATAGCAATTACTCTCCTGTTAACAGTAATGCCAGTTGGCCAAAATTAATCTCAAGAATAACATTTGACTTCTCAATTCTGACAATTTTAATACAAATTCAGGGTTTGAGTCTGCCACTTATACACACCTGGACAAGTACTTGCTTGCATAAGCAGCCTCAGTTTTGCCACTCGCATAAGTCCTACTAATTGTAAGTGAAGTTTGCAGCACTACACCCACAGTGCAAACCAAAACTTCAATATAAAACAGTGTTAGGCACTGCATGATGCATCTTCCAAAGGAGGTGACACTACTAAATGCTAAAGTAATTATTGCCATTGCGTGTGTAAGAAAGCAGTAGCCAAACAGCTGCTGATAAAGTTCTTTATTAGATGACACATCCGGATGTTTATATTACATGGTTGCCACTAGACACATCCTGCCTGAACAGGTAGCCAGGTAACTCAGATTCTAAAGGAGGAAGAGTAGGTGATAGCCAGTCTCAGAAGCCATGAGCTTTCAAAATATAATAGTATTTAAAATCTTTTTAGAGCGAAAAACTTGTGTCCTCTCCTCCCCCACCAAGGACTTTTTATTTAATTAATTAATGTTAATTCTAGCTGAGAAAGAACCCAATCTTATGAGATACTGAATGTCCACAATTCCAAATGAAGGCAGCAGTTGTTGGGGATGCTCAGTACCATCTCACAGGTGCAGGCCCATACAGATGATGTAGTAGCACTATGCTTGATTAGATCTCAGACAGACAATCCACTGGTTGGATTTAAAATGCCATTCCTGTCTCTCGGCTCCTTTTTAGGTACTTGAGTGAAGAATGAAAGCTTGTGCATTGTGAATCACCCTTTGGTGCAGGGTGGCTTAATGGAAAAAGCCTTGGGATCTAAGTCCCAGATAGAACATTGAATCAGTGGCAGAGCAGCAGGTTGCCATGCAGTGCATGACTGATTGCTATCTGCAAGCTATAGGCTGGGATATTCTTAGCTTGCCTGGGTTGCCTCACGGGGGATGAAAAACAACAATCTGGAAGAAAGGGCTAGAGCTGTTAGTTAGACTTAAAATGATGGCTAGGGGCTCTAAGTCATTTCCTAGAGTTGGTTCACTGGTGCCTCAGCATTGTGTCACCCAGCTCCTCTGGTGCTGCCACATGGTGGGCTGGAGCTGAGGCAGCAGCATGAAAGGGTGAAGTGTTTGGCACTGAACTGCTAGAATTTGAAGCACTCCATATGAAGCTGTTGGCTGCAGCATGCCAGGTACCCAAAGCCCTGGTGCTAATAGAGCTCTTCAGGGGTCAATGCCTCAGCCTACAGGCAGCGAGCTTCTCCCCACAGCAGATCCTCCGCTCCAGGACTCTGCCAGTCACTTGCGTTTGCCTCCCTTTCCGGGGAGCTCAAGCTCTTCCACCTCCCCAATTTGCCTACTCCCTGTGTCTGCCTGCCCTTGTCCCTCCCTGTCTTCTTCTCTCCAAAAGAGTCCAGCTTGGGCTGGTGCAGAGGACAGCTGATGAGAGAGAAGCAGGCTGGGAGCATCAGAAATCAGCCATAGCGGACAAATCTGAGCTAGTCCTACGGGCAAAGCAAAACTTTTAATTTTAAAAATTTCAAAAATAGCTTATGGCGGATATGTGATCAGAAAAAAATACACAGCGAACCCAATGGGCTTATGGAGAGTTATTCTATCACATGTGGGGACTCTTTAATCAGAGAGTGAGAAACAGATTTTAGTTTTAAGTGTAAATCTCATTGTAGCCTTAACTGTGGAATTGCTACCAGTAAATATAAGCACATGCACACAGATGTTACATACACATGCCTTTCTGGTGCAGTTAAAATACCAAGGTTAAAAAAAATACAGAAGGATTTTTGGAAATGTACTGCTGCCCTTGTGGAATGAAACATGCCTCTCCAGCACTGGTGGATGGAATCACCAGTCAGAGCTTAACCTTCACCATTGAGTCAGCTGCTTGTTTTGATGCTACTGAGCGGTGCTATCTAAGATTTTTTTTTAAATCAACTGAAAACATTTACTAAAAGAAAACAACAAAGGCTATTGATGGCAACCTGTTCACATGAAGAGATCTTACTAATAGTACATCACTAAACCTACACCTTCAAAAACAGACAATGGCTAGCCTGTGTCCAATGCTTGGGTGGAAGATCTCCAGGGAAATCCTAGGTGGTGCAGAAGTGGTGCATTTCCTTGTGAGTCAGTATGGATCGAGCATGTTCTTAGATTTTCAGTGCTGGCCCTTAGCTGGCTTGCAAACAGGCCTTTGACTGACTAAAAGCAGTTTAAGTGACCACCATCACAAAGTTGCTGCCTGGACTCCTGCTGCCATTATCAGAGATGTACCACCACAGTCTCTCTCCAATCCTGAATGTAAATATTTCTGTTATAGCTGGAGTAGACACACAAGGCAGCAACACTGAAAGTCGCACTGACAGTTGAACTGATGATGCACGTACACACAGCCATGTTCAAAGTCTGTTTGCATGGGTTGGAGAAACGGTAACGTTTTACATAGCCTCTGATGCCCTACAGCCCCAAAATTAACCATTCCAAAACTATGGCTACTTGCAATAGCTACTTGGCACTGTTCTGTGCCTCCAGAGCTATCTTACATCAGGTGGATTTGGCTCCTGAGGTTTCTCCCTACCCATTGAATCTGCTCCTGACCCATAGCGTAGGGGATAAATCCGGAGGTATATTATCTACTTTATACCTGGGACTGTCCTGGCAACCAGATGGCCCCAGGATCAGGTTTACTACCTCCTTTGCACTCACCCATCCTCAACTGCAGACCAAAATCTGGGCCAAAAATGTTAACCTGACACAACTGAGATTGCTATGACATTGTTTCAATTAAAAGTATGAATGAAGGATTCTCAAAATACTATTTCTAAATTGGCTTTTTCACTTCCTATCAAACTCCTGAGTGACGTTGCTCTGTCACTTCTGACGTGTCAAACATGTCCTACAAGGCATTGAGTTCCCTCAACATCCACTGACGTGAATGCCAGGCCAGGGCCATCAGTATCTTGTGGGATTAGACCCTTAAACCTGCTGATAGATTTCATTTTGTGGCAGAGTACACTAATATGTATTGTGCATACAAGCAGTGACAAAGGTGGATAAAACATGGATTAAAAAGGCATTTTACTCTATCAGTACAAAATTGTTACATTTAATTTTTCAGGCTGTGTTGCTTTACAGTGGTATATGACATAATTTATAGTGAGGCACTTAATCTAACCTATGATACATAGCTAATGAGTGCACCTTATTTTTAATCTTGTATATTCAAACATACAGCCTTGCCTTTCACATCAGCATTTTTTGCTTTTCCAACTTAGTGTAACAGGAGTCTTTTTAAAAGTTAGCAGTTTCGTAAGAGGCTTACTAACCATTTGCATGCTAAGGCAGATGGTGCCCAAGACATTTTAATAGGACACAGCAAATTTCAAAGGAACGAGGAAGATATGACACATCCTTAAGGTGTATGGTGATACAGGGAATTTTATTCCCCTGAACAGTTTTGTACTTAATCTTTTTAGAGAGCAGTTTCAGTAGACTTGGTATAAGGAAAGAATTATGTGATGTGATTAATCAGTCTGGAGGCAAGTAAGAAACACTTATTACCTTAGTATCTCAGTTTCTGCTATAAGTCAAAGCCTTGAGTTCATGTGGAGAGGGAAATCTAGATCCCCAGGTCTCTACAGGCACTTCAGTCCCAGTTTTGCTTCCACTACAATCTACATGCCTTTGACAAAGTGGGTATTCACCCATGAAAGCTTATGCTCCAATACTTCTGTTAGTCTATAAGGTGCCACAGGACTCTTTGTTGCTTTTTACAATCTACAAAACTCCCTTGGATACCTGTAGGTAGCTAAACTGACTTGATGCCTAAAATTTCAGGGTGAAAGTTCCCTTGGAGCTTATATTTCTGCCTTTGAGCATGTGCACTGCCCCAGAGCAATCCACAAACCACGGGAAGAGAGACATTCGGCTGCCAAGTCTTTTGCAGCGCTTAGTCCGGTAGGCATGCTCAGAGGCCATCTACGAGATTAGGTCCCATTCAGAATTCTCCCACTGCTGCCAGAGGAAGAGACGGGGGCCCATCTTACAACTTTTAGCCCAGTGATTCAAGCACTCAGCTGGGATGGGGGAGACTCATGTTCATTCCCCACCTCTCTGCCACAGAGGGAAAAAGGATTTGAACTGTGGTCTGCCACTTCTAAGCAGGGTGGACTAATCACTGAGCGATGGCATACGCCGCTGTGAGACTCCCTCAGTCTCTCTCCTGTTGAAGCTGTTTCACTGTGGCTAAATATTTAAATGGTCATTGGGCCTGAGCAAGGTGGAAGACCCCAGGTCTACTCCTCCCCCCCCACACCAATCCCTCTTTCATTCTTATCCACGGTGGGACAGCACCTCATCAGACTATCCTCTAGCCTAGCCCCCTTGTGAGAACACTCTCCTGAGAAGTGGGAGATCTTTGTTCAAAACCTCTCTCCAACCCTTGAGGAAGGGGGAATTGGACCTGGATTTCCCACATCCAAGCTGATTGTTTTAATCACTGGGATAAATGTTAAAGGTGAGTCCCACCTTCTCCTCTTTTGTACTAAGTGAAGCAGGCACCAACTCAAGAAACTACAGAACTTAGGCTCTGAAGACGCCTGCTACAGGTGATGGCAGGTTCCTGTTTGTGGATTGCCAAGCAGAGATAGGTGCCTCCCTGCAGCCTGCACTCAGGCACCTATCTCAGAGAGGGGTGGTGCTCTCGCACACCTCTTGGTGGCAGCTCCCCCAGTTAGCACGCTGGCTTTTGTGGAACTCATTCCAAGGCACCTCTCTCTCTCTCTCTATTCGTTGTATAGGGAGCCTGACTCAGATGTTTTAGATAGCAGGGATGGTTCTTGTGATTTTCTAGGTGGCTAAAAATTTGGTGTCATGATGTTCAAAATTGCAACACCTAAATCCCTTTGTGGATTCCACCCTATGACACTTTGATATCATAGAGACAGGCACTTTAGACAGATGCTCAGGTGATGCAACTTTTGAAGAGATGGCATCACAAGGGAAAGTGATTTTTTGTTTCTGTTTGTTCATATCACATCACCACCCTATAATCTCAAATGACTGGTGGTCTCCCCTTCAAGAGAAGCCAATGACAAGGATGGTGGGGCAGCCCCAGATTTATTTAATAGCAGATATAAGTAAATGGCCATTTAGTGCTACAAGCCAAACATAATCTGAAATCATATGAGATCCACAATGTTGTCATAATTGCAGAAGAGTGCAGGAAGACAGGGATGCAGTGAGTTTTGGCCACATGCAATAACTTGCCTGTTTGCTCACTACAAGCAGACTTTCCTGTCTTACACCCACTTGTTCAGTGAAATTTCCTGGACTTTAAGGGATGAGCACCCATATAAGGCTGGATTTTACAAAGCTATTTGTTCAAGTACTTATAATTGACTTCCCTTATTTTGCTGTGATTCTTTGTATTTAAAGTGCTGCATCTCTACTTTGACTGTTGACAATCAACCAGCCACCCTCTCTAGGCAACGGCCAAAGCTAGAGATATAAAACACTACTTGCCTTTCTTAGGTACCCCAGCCCCTGTTTTTGGATCAGCTCAGAGAAACTTCCGACTTCTAGTAGGAGTCCCATTCTCTCTATGTACTTAGTGTGCTCCCTGCCTCTACCTTGTAGCAAACAGCACATCTTGCTTATTGTATGATGCCACTTCAGTGTCTGTTGGTAACAAATGATTTGCTTGGTATAAATCATTAATCGTTACACCTAATTATAAACAGACTAACGTCTCTGGCTGTGTTTTTTTAACACCTTGCAAGTAAACCTGCGGCCATGCAGTCTCTGGCTGTAATTCTGACATCTCATTAGCTCAGTCAGGGTCAGGCTTGGTCAGTACTTGGTATTTGAAGGTGGTGCAGGAAGTGTTGTTGTTGATTCAGTAGGTGACATTGTTCCCTGAGTCAGTACCGAATCTGTGATTAACATGGAGTGCTGCAAGGCTGGAAAATGAGACATTAAAAAAAAATTGGGAATTTGACTACTGGTAGTCATTAAAGATCCTGTGATGTTCTTCCCAACACTTAGAAGCCTTAAGCCCAGTGTTCTGGCCTACTTATTCTGGAAGCAATTTTTTGTCTAAAGGTGCCCATGGAATGTCAGTTGGCAGACATGCTTCACTTCTCCTCCCATAAACCAGGTGATTTTGGACTTGGCTTATACTTACTGCAACATATACTCAAGTCTGAACTCACCTACTCACAAACAGTACATGTGACATGGCACAGCCCCCTGCTCTTGTCTTCTTGTAAAGTGGTTCTGACACCTTGGGTCTGTAGCCACTGCTGTGTACTTTATTTGTGTTTTTATCACCCACCACCCTCTTACAGACACATGCAGAAATTCTTATTAACAATGCTATACAATCATAAGGGAGGTAAGAGATCTCTCCAAACAGAGGTGTCCCTTTACCCTGGCCCTGCGGGCTTTTCTCCCCCTCCCCTTGTGCTTCCTATCTGTGCTCCTTTTCTATCTTAACTCTTACAATTCATAGGCTAATTGTCTCCTTAGCGCTCTCCAGCCTAGGATGATCTAGTAAGTAGCCATTCCTTCCCTCAGTCAGGTTTTCTACAGGGGAATTAATTGGATTTACAGTGACCAGAATGCTGGTTCAACTCCTGATTCTCAGCACGCTGTCATACACTGCCCCACCTTGTCTGGGGGAAACGTTTCTCCTTTTATGGGATCTCCCCCTGTTGCTGGAGGTGCTGCTCTCATTGAGTCCTTCTTTGCCCCCAGGGTGGTCCTCCAGGCTCCCCTTATGGGGTCTACCTATTCTTCACACACACAAATCACAAATCAAATTGAGGGGCAATCCCTGCCCACATAATTCTGTTTCAGCCTTTACATCTTCGCACCAGGCACAGCCTGCTGGAACATTCTCCCCAATCTCACACCTCCTTTGTTTTGTGGTAGGGCCCATTGCCATCCTTCATCATCCTGGTTATCTAGGATCTCAGGTTCTCTCAGGCCTCCAAACAGCTTATAGAGTCCCACCCCCTCTTTAGGTGACCACCCAACTTGTCAACAAGTACAGGCTGTCCATATCCTGCAAGGCTAATTTTGTGTTTGCTTCCTTCTCCCCCTCTATTTCTAAGGGGCCTCCCTTTTCTTACTTTCCCTTTGGCTTGTGTTTCTGTGTCTAGTGTTTTCCAATGCCTGTAGTCTAGTTTCAACTTTTGATTCCCTGAGGGCTTTATTCCTCCCCACAGGGGACTCCAGGCCACAGCCCACTTCCTTAGTGGGAAGGCGCTCCAGTCCATGCCTAGTGTGATTGTGGGGAACATGTCCACTACACCAACCTATTTCCATCTAAACCTGTATTTCCAGGGATACCTGGGTGGAGAAGCTGCTGCTTTGCATTGGCTTGCTCTTGAATAAAGTCCCATGGGCTTTTCTGTTGCAAGGACCGTTCCTCCAGGCAGGGCCGGCTCTAGCCATTTTGCCGCCCAAGCACGGTGGCATGCCGTGGGGAGGCGCTCTGCCGCTCGCCGGTCCTGCGGCTCCGGTGGATCTCCCGCAGACGTGGCTGCGGAGGGTCCGCTGGTCCCGCGGCTCTGGTGGACCTCCCGCAGGCATGCCTGTGGATGCTCCACTGGATCCGCGGGACCAGCGGACTCTCCGCAGGCTTGCATGCAGGGGTCCACCGGAGCCGCCTGCCGTCCTCCCAGCAACTGGCAGAGCGGCCCGTGTGGCATGCCGCCCCAAGCACACGCTTGGCGTGCTGGGGCCTGGAGCCGGCCCTGCCTCTAGGTGATGGGGCTGCTGGGAGACCTGCTGGATCTTCTGCAGTTTTAGGAACCATTGCAATATTTCCTCAAATGCCCAGACTACCGAATCTTTGCACTGGCTCCATTGTCAGGTTCTCCATCAGCATGGAGATGGCAGATCTCTGACAAGCCCCTGCTTGTGATCGGGTGCGGCCCTCTGCTCCTGTCTTCCCATGTAAATGGCTCTGACACCATTGTTCTGTCATGACCCTGTGTATTTTGTTTTATTATAGTCCTGTGCAGCAATTCTCATCTACAGTGTTATACAATCATGAGATCTCTGCAGAGATCTCCCTTCATGCTGCCCCCCGCAGCCTTTCTACTCCTCCTTCTCCTTCCCTTGCTCCTTTTCTACTCTTGCAGTTAATGAGATAATTAGCTCCTTAACTCTTTCCAGCCCAGACTAATCTAGTAATTAGACATTCCTTCTCAACTGGGCCCTCTCCAGGGGAAAGAACTGGATTTACAGTGGTCAGAATGCTAGCTCAGTTGCTGGTTTTCAGAACTCTGTCCTACAGCTACACTGCAATTCAAGAACCACAGCATTGCTGTGGCTGGCTTGCGTCAGCTGACTTGAACTTGGGAGCTTGGGGCGTGGGGATATAACATTGCAGGATGGACATTTGGGCTCGGGCTGGAGCCTGAGACAAAATGTCTACATTGCAATTTTCTAACTCCGCAGCCTGAGTCAGCTGCCTGAGGCTCAGACTTGGTGCTTCAGATTTTGTGCCATTGTGTAGATGTACCCCATGTCTTTCAGGGAGCAAATTTCTATCACAGAGAAGAGGCAGAAAGGCAACCTAAGCACTTAACTAACATATAAGATACTAGGTAGCTTAGAAATAAGACCCATGTGTCTATAAAATTCAGTTCTGACATCATGTGGCTTCCCTGCATTCAAGATTTACACTCGGGGTAACTTTAGATCCTCTTGCATAGCCATAGATAATCACAGTTTGTTTCATAGTTGAGGCCCAATCTGTTAGCAAATTGAGCCTCAATTTTTAATACAGTGCCATAGTCATGCAAGGCTCATTAGCATTAAGAAATAAGACAAGGTTATTCCCCTTAAAAACTTACACTATAGTTTATACAAAGGACCTGAGTAAAAATATCAGACTATAAGTGGGTTGGCAATAGTGGGATGATAAAGAAAGGGGAGAAGATCAAAACTTCTAGGAGAGGATTTTTTAAACCACGTACGGCCAGATTTGCTAAGATGTCTAGGTACCTAAACATGCAGTTAGGTGCGTAGGGATTTACAAAAGCAGCTAACTAATGAAACTTAGGCACCTACCCTGCTTAGGAACTTCTGTAAATCCCTGTACGTACCTAAGTACCTTTGTAAATGTGGCCTTTAGTGTTACAATAATTGGAGATAGTCAGAATGTAGGCAGAATAGCCATCTGAATTGTCCTCCTCTAGTTATAGACACACTTTCACTGACAGGTAGTCAAGTAGAATTCATGTTTTCAAGTTTGTAAATGAATTAACTCTTGCGTCTCTGCAATTTATCATGCGGCTGCATAAGGCTGATTGTTAACCATACTGCATTGGGCATAAAAGTTTTGTCAGGTATTAGAACAGGGGACAGGGAGACATGCACAGACTTATTAGTATAAACCTTCCACTTCCGATATTATTAAAATATTTTGACTAGAAAGAAGCACTTATAGAAATCATGAAAAACCACAATTGTCATATGATTTGCAAAATATTCGCATTCCCATTTTCAGTTTAGCTATTCCATCTCCCATCCTTGTAGCAGGTAGATCTGTTTTTCAAGCTCTCTACCTTCAGCATGGCTTGTTGAACAGAAAGGGCCACTTTTTCAAGGCCTAAGTTCTGCATCTCAAAAGCACTTGCCATTGCATAGGCGGATTGGGCAACTTCCACATGCAGATAGTTATTTGAGTCTCTCAATACCCTTTTGCACCAACAATTCCATTAATTACCTGTATAACCACAGGGGCAGTTTTGTCGGTATACCTGCCTTGGCCTTTTGAAAAATTATCTCAGCAAGCCCATTAACTTCAGGACCATTTGCTTCCTAAGTCTAGCAAAGGCAACCATTACAACTTTGCAAAGTAAGTAGGTGGTGTTCTGGAAGCCATACTAAGACTGAGGTTGATTTCAAGCCATTTAGTATGTCTCCAAAACAATCTGACCTATTTTCTTTTTATAGCATTGTGCTTCTGAAAAACTTTGAAAAAGCAAACACTGAGTCACCGTGTAAAACATTGGTTTTAGAGGCAACTTTTCATGTTCTGTAGCTATAAGAGGACTGCAGATCCCAAATCTGTCAATCCAACACCTAAATTCATTTATAAATAAATTATAATATAGATTAAAAGAGAAAGGGGAGAGAGTTTATACCTTGCATATGAGTCACTATTTGTGTGCCTTTTATTATATCTCAAAGGTTAATATTTGCTGCTCCTTTATGGGAGAATGAATCTCATGGTCTAGGAGAGTCAAGTTACACTGACTGTAGTAAAATATTGAATCTAATCAGGTAGAAATAAAGATTCCCCTGACTCTCACTGCTGAAAGCAAACAGATAAGACACAGAAGTACATGCCTATGTGGAAAGAATTAGAGAACATACAGGACGACAGGCAGGCTGTGTAACAACATCATGAGCACATATGCATAATATTAAATCACCGCAACACTAATAGGGAACACCGCAACACTAATAGGGAAGAATGGGCAAGAATTAGGGATAGGGGAACTGGCTTGGTTAAAGAACTGGCCCTATCGTTCACCCAGTATTCAACCTATGGATCTGTTTTGAGGTTTGAAAAACTAATTAAATTTTTGCTTAAATAGTATTTTCATGAGTCTCTGCACTTCCAGGATTTGACCAGGATCAAAGGTAATTTTGCAACAGTTCTGGCTCAGCCACAGCCACAACATCTGTAAATCTTGTGAAAAGGCCTGGTCTTGGCCAATAAAACTTCAGATGGGAACTGGTTGAACTTTGGGATGCTGAGGAGAAGTGAACATTTTGATGGTTACCCATTATCATTTGTGACCCAACAATTAGTTTACAAGTTATCAGCAATCCCAGGAGAAAACTTAGATCATTATAAACTGTTAATGAAGCAGCTCCTGTTTCCTGGATAACTCATGGAGAAACATGTAACATTGCTTATCTTTGCCTCCAAAAAATACAAGCTAAGGCTAAATTCAAGCAGGAAATATGCATGTTTATGGTAGGGCCCAGTGTTGGCCAGCTGGCATAGGCATAGCCAATCCAGCTTAATTATACTGAGCCACTACTCATTTACAGAAAGAGAGAGAAAAAGAGAGCTACAAATTTAAGAAGAAAGGAGATCCAAGCTAGAGAAAGACTTTGGTTGGTTGTACTTTTCTCTTGTGGTTGGGCCTCTTCCTAGCTCAGTTACTATCATTTCCTCTCTGCGTTCTCTTCCAGGGTGCATCCTTCAGGAAAGAGTGTCACACTGGAACTGGTCAGCAGAGATTTCTTTACGGGAAAATTGTGATCTTTAAAAAGAGAGTGAGAGTTCTTTGAAAGAGGTTTCCTTCTTAGTAAAGCATGGCACAATAACCCAGGTGCTTTCTATGTACTTTCCACTAGCATACCAATAGGCCAATAGTGGAGATGGGATACTGGCCTATACTTTACATAAGCCATTGCTAAATGCTGTGTTCAAAAGCTGGTTTCTGATCAGTTTAAATATTGGGGTTGTTTTTAAATGCACACTTCTCTCAGCACAGGTTCAACAACCAGCAATCTGATTCTATTGAGCATAGTTAATGCCTGTATTTTATTTCAGGGAAATTACTAGTATTTACATTCACTTGTGACATAAAACTGCTTTTAAACCAATCAGACTGCTACATTCCAACTAAATAAGATGACTACACACATCACTTTAACAATTGACTCTGATTAGTCATGCTACAAGTTCATTTTTTCTCCTGCTGGCATCAGAAGTCAAAAATAGGATTTATTAATAACTGATGTCAGATATTATTGATGTGGGAAATAATCATAAAACCTAATTACCAGTTTAGGAAGAGAGGAGGGTATTTAAAAAAAAAATAGACTGATCTCATGGGAAAAGTATCAGATTAAAAACCCAAGAGAAAAAAGTCAGAAAAGGCTACTGTGTTTAACTCTGTGTGTGTGTGTGTGTGTGTGTGTGTGTGTGTGTGTGTGTGTGTGTGTGTGTGTGTGTGTGCGCGCGCGCGCGGTGGGGAGAGCAGCAAATGCAATAGAAAAAAGGGGAGATACATCTAGATTCCTCATTTGTTGAAATTAAAACCAGAGTTAAGTAACATTTAGGTACTGCAGCAAGTGATGTTGATCTTTCAGTAGGCTCATTCCAGATAAGCGCATCCACCCAGAGCTATTCTGGAATAACTGCACATGCAGATAGGCCTGTAGTTAACGCATTGTCCTGGCCAAATTCTAATGCAGGCAACTGTATGCTGGGCTTACATATTAACGCTACTGCTTGAACTGGAAAAATGATTCTTCCCTTTCTATCCTAAATTATTGTGTAATGATGCTGGATATTGTTCAACAATTAGTACATAAGGATCACTTCGTTCACTATGAAATAAGTAGCGCTGAGGTGAAAATCTAGACTAAAACCTGTGTTAAGCAACTGCTCAAAGATTGACAATTCAATTGCTGTAACAGAAGCAGTCACTGCATAAAGGTGGAGAAAAATAGAATTGTACTCAGTAAATTTGGGGATATTTTAGGATGGCCTCTGAAGACAACAGGTTGCCCAGTATAAGTGGTAGTTGGTACAGTTCCACCGTACATCAATTTGCACTTGATCCTTCTGGATAAGGGGCATTGTATAAGAGGTAAGAAGAGCTACCTGGCCTCCTTTTCCTTTTCTATTCCTTATCACAAAATGAATTAACTGGGTTAATTTTCCCTCTCTCGTCACACTGGTTTAGCATGTCTGTACAACAATCAAAATCCAAGCCCTACAAAATAGACAGAAACAGAGAGGATTTTCTTTGAAAGCAAGAGCACCTAATTTCCCCCAAAATATTAATGAATGGAAAAAAATCAACTCCAGGTTTATCATAATTAGTTGGACAAATTCTGAAAAAAAAAATCATAAAATCACTAATTCACCTCTGCTGGTATCCATGATCATAGCCCATGTTTGCTTTCCATG
Source organism: Gopherus evgoodei (assembly GCF_007399415.2). Classification (NCBI taxonomy): domain Eukaryota; kingdom Metazoa; phylum Chordata; order Testudines; family Testudinidae; genus Gopherus; species Gopherus evgoodei. The sequence goes on along the minus strand of NC_044327.1, from coordinate 75,120,808 downwards.
GACACTTGAATCAGAATTCTATTTAGTTACCAAAGAGGAGGTTAAGAGGTGACCTTAGTTAGTGACCTGATAGTGGAGAGCTCTTTGTTCTAGTGGGAAAGTACATAACGAGAGGCAATGGCTGGAAGCTGAAGCTAAACAAATTAAGAATAGAAATAAGTTGTAAATTTAACATTTAGGGCAATTAACCATTGGAACAATTTACATGCAGATGTGGTAGCTTCTCCATCATTAGAAGTCTCTAAATCAAGACCGCTTATCATTCTAAGGGCAGGGCTACACTACGGGGCTTAGGTGACCTAAATTACGCAACTCCAGATACGTGAATGATGTAGCTGGAGTTGACGTAGCTTAGGTTGACCTTTTGAGGTGTCTGCACTGTGCTGGATCAACAGGAGAATCTCTCCCATTGACTTGCCTTACGCTTCTCATTCTGGTGGAGTACTGGAATCGAGAGAGCACTCTGCATTTGATTTAGTGGGTCTTCACTAGATCCATTAAAAAAATCAACTCCTGGAGGATCGATCACCACAGCGCTGATCCCCATTAAGTGTAGACATGCCCCAGGAGTTACTATACCTCAAATAGAAGTTATAGGCTTGATGCAGAAGTTACTGGGTGAGATTGTGGGGCCTGTATTACACAGGAGATCAGAGGACCATCATGTCTCTTTTTGAACTTAAAAAAAATTTAAGAATTCAAGTTCGTACTTTGGTCTGGTTCTGTGACATCTCTTTGTGAGACATCCAGTCATCAGCTGACATTTAACATGGCTTACTTGAGCTCTTGATCTTTCTCCCTCCCCCTTTTCTCTGTTACCGCAGATAATCACTATCTTCCCAGTTGCTCAGGCCCATATTCTGGGTGTTACTTTTGACTTGGCGCCCTCTCTCGACTCTCATCCATGGAATGTCACCACTCCTTATGTAATATAAGTTTTAGCCTTTCCTCAGCCATCCAATATTGAATATTGACTACTGCAACCTGGCTGCCTATCAGTTAATTCAAAATGCTTCTGCTAAGATCATCATACTTGTCACATTTACCATGTCACCTCTTGTGTCATTTCATTGGCTCCCCCTTTCCTACATCATCAAGCACAACTGATTGTGTCTGCCTTGGCAACCCTTCATGATTTAGCCCCACTCTACTTATCTGCTCTATTATTTCACTGCAATGTTTACCTATGACACTGCTCAGCTAACACACACAGTGTTCATTGCATCTCCCTCAGATACCTCTGTGCTTCTTTCTCATGCCACCCCTATAAGTGGGAAGAACTGCCTGGAGTGGTGGGACACTACAAAGCAACTAGCTATCCTTAAAATTCCTCCTGGCTTGTTTGTCTCGTTCATCATCTGTTACATCTTGTCACAGTCCAGATTGTGAGGTTTCTAGGCCAGGAATATTATTTTATATGAATGGTAGCGCTTAGGGGCTCCAACTAAGATCAGGATCTCACTGTCCTAGACACTGCACAGACACACAGTAAAAGAATCTCTGCCTTGAAAAGATCAGTCTCAATAAACAGGCCAAACAATGGAATTCTGTTACATGACTATGACAAAGCAGAACTACTGGAGACTAACTAGGTGCTTTTTGGATTAGCAATCTAAAGTTGTGGTAGAGATCCCTATGTGATAAAAACAGTTGTCACAGGCTCTGTATTCAAGCTGTCAGTACACAAACCACACTTACTAGTAATCAAATATAACTTTAACTCTATAGCTAAGACAAATTTGAGGGTCTTGCACGCTGTTTGCAATTTCAAAATGAGGGTAAACAATCATCCCTATTTGGACTAATAAGTGCCAGAATTCTTTTATACGTGAGCCAGTAATATTTGTAGTAAGCAGATAGTTCTGTAAAGACGAACATGAGTTATCAGACTAGAACTCCATTTAATCCAGTTTGCTTGACAGTTGCTGTGATGACATTCTCTGCTCACTGCTGGGGTGCCTCCTTGTGGCTGCGTCAGGGGAATAGCTCCCCCCAATCCCATGTCCCTTCCCATCTCTTGCTTGTGCTACCCCTCTCATGTAGTACTTACAGTAGTTTCCCCGAGAGTCAGGATGCTCCTCTTCATGGGTTGGCCTCCTGGCCAGGTCACCATCAAGATCCCACAGGACGATTTGTCTCAGGCGTATTTCATTCTATTGATCAGACTGTGCCCCTTCCCCAGTGGCTAGTAGGGGAAATCGGGCCCACCCACTACTCTGGGTTCCAGCCCAAGGACTCAGACTCACAGACTAAGGTCAGAAGGGACCATCATGATCTTCTAGTCTGACCTCCTGCACAACGCAGGCCACAGAATCTTACCCACCCACTCCTGTAACAAACCCGTGACCTATGTCTGAGCTATTGAAGTCCTCAACTTGTTTAAAGATTTCAAGGTGCAGAGGATCCTCCAGCAAGTGACCCCGTGCCGCATGCTGCAGAGGAATGGTGAAAAATCCCCAGGGCCTCTGCCAATCTGCCCTGGAGGAAAATTCTCTCTCGATTCCAAATATGGCGCTCAGCTAAACCCTGAGAATGTGGGCAAGACTCAACAGCCAGACACCGAGGGAAGAATTCTCTGTAGTAACTCAGATTCCACCCTCTCTAGTGTCCCATCACAAGCCATCGGGCATATTTACTGCTAATAGTCAAAGATCAATTAATTGCCAAAATTAGGTTATCCCATCATACCAGCCCTTCTATAAATTTATCAAGCTTAATCTTGAAGCCAGATATGTATTTTGCCTCCTCTGCTCCCCTTGGAAGGCTATTCCAGAACTTCACTCCTCGAACGGTTAGAAACCTTCATCTAATTTCAAGTCTAAACTTCCTGATGGCCAGTTTATATCCATTTGTTCTTGTGTCCACATTGGTACTAAGCTTAAAAAATTCCTCTCCCTCCCTGGTATTTATCCCTCTGATATATTTATAGAGAGCAATCATATCTTCCCCTCAGCCTTCTTTTGGTTAGGCTAAACAAGCCAAGCTCTTTGAATCTCCTTTAATAAGATAGGTTTTCCATTCCTCGGATCATCCTAGTAGCCCTTCTCTGTACCTGTTCCAGTTTGAATTCATCCTTCTTAAACATGGGTGACCAGAACTGCACACAATATTCCAGATGAGGTCTCACCAGTGCCTTGTATAATGGTACTAACACCTCCTTATTTCTACTGGAAATACTTCGCTTGATGCATCCCAAGACTGCATTAGCTTTTTTCACAGCCATATCACATTGGCAGCTCATAGTCATCCTGTGATCAATCAATACTCCAAGGTCCTTCTCCTCCTCTGTTATTTCCAAGTGATATGTCCCCAGTTTATAACAAAAATTCTTGTTATTAATCCCTAAATGCATGACCTGGCACTTTTCACTATTAAATTTCATCCTATTACTATTACTCCAGTTTACAAGGTCATCCAGATCTTCCTGTATGACCTTATTATTAGCAGTCAAGATCTGCTCCATCCCAAACCTTGCTACTATTTCCCTGGGCTGCTTTCTGTTCTGTTGGTAGCAGGCTTCTGCTCCATCACCCTTCTGGGCCAGGATCTCCGGGCTTCTGCTCTCCTCTTGGGTCTCCTCCTCTACCTTTCTAAGCCCAAAGAGTGACTGCAGGCCTCCACACTGCAGCCCTTTTCTGCTGCAAACTGCCTAGTTTTATACCAGCCCGCCTGGGCTCCATCTTATTAAGATGAATTCTCCTTTCGTGTGGCCTATTAGGTTACTTAGACCCTTCTGAGCCATATTAACCCTGTACAAGCTAGTGTGTGGTGAACAGGCCACTGTACAGTTGCCAATACCAGATGCTTCAGAGGAAAGTACAAGAAGCCCCATAATGGAATAAACTCCTCACAAGTTAGCTGATTCCTAACTCACCATTAATAGTTTGTGGTCTAAAGCATGAGTTTTTACATTTTATAAATATTATCTTAGCTAATGTAACTTGTATTTTCCTGATAAATCAACATTTTCCAGCAAAACTGCTCTAACACAATCAAAACATTCCCTGGGAACATAGTGATTCTGTCAAATGTACTGACAGAAATGAAGCAGGTAGAAGTAGGCAGGCAGGATGGTTGGTTGGCCAGCTGCCTGGCTCCCCGTACACCTGAAGTTTAACTGGCAGGCTGCCTGGGATCCCTAGCTCTCCTGGATCCTGCCTGGTGGGTTGTGAGGTTGCCAAGGAGCCAAGCAACCTGCTCAACTAGCCAGGAGGGCAGCCCAGCGGACAAGCTCTGGGGGAACTGTGGACCTCAGGGAACCAGGGATCTTGGACACCACTAGGGTGGGAACCAGCCAACCATCCTGACTATCAACTTGGTTTCCACTGAAAGTTTGGACCAATCTTTAAAGAGTTCTGGGCTGTCCACACATTCATTACCTAGCCATTTAACTTCCATGTCTGCTCATCATCCACTGATTCAAGATCATACTGTTTTTTCCTATTCATCAATGGTCAAGTTTCTCAATGGGCTTCTCTGAAGTATTCCCAATTCAAACACCCACTCTCTCCTAGGATCTCAATATCATTAATAGGTCCCCTCCATTTCAGCCACTACATGTTCTTTGCTACATCTCTCCATAAAGACATAGTGATAACCTCAGCTTTCAGAGAGAGTGTACTGCAGGTTCTTATGGTAGCGGCCAAACACCCTCTTTCATAGAGATAAGTTTACATTTAGGCCACACCCCACGTTTCTTCCAAAGCTGGTCTCAGACTTTTACTTGAACTAATCCATATATTTACTAGTCCCCACCCCCTACTTCCCACACTCCCTTCTTCTAAGGAGAGGCCACTTTACACACTTGAGATGTTCTTCAGACTCTGTCTTTTTACTTACATAAAAACCAAAGTCCTTTCAAGTTTCTCCTAGGTTTTTTGTTGCTTTTACTGAAATATCTAAGGGTCAGGCAATTTTAATTCAAAGGTTATCTAAGTTTGTCCCGGTGTTTTAACCTCTGCTAGTTTAGAACCCGAAGAGCAGATTAAAGAAACTCCATGAGAGCACAACCAGTTTCTGTGACTTCTTTTAGAAGCATATCCACAGCTGACATATGCAAGGAAGCTATGTAGAGGACCACACACACGTTTACTAAGCATTATTCCATCACAGAAGCATCTTGATCCAATGCTCAACTTGGCAGAGCTATGCTGCAGTCAGTCTCCACCTGTTTTTTACCTGCTGCTTGCGAGTCACCAGAGGTGGAATACACAGAGAAGCACTCAAAGAAGAAAGAGAAGTTACTTACCTGTACAATAACTGGAGCTCTTCCAGATGTGTTCTCTATGTATTCCACGACCTACCCTGCTTTCCTCACAACTACAGACTAACACTATTTAGAGTCTGTATTAGCAAAGAAACTGAGGGTTGGTTGGTCTCTGTCCCCTTTATGCCCTTAGGTAGGTGAGTTTGAAAGGCACAGGTGTGGCCCAATGGATGCTGCTGGCCAAAAAATTCCAATCTCAAGCACACGTGCCTCAGATTTTAACTCCATAAAGACGATACATCTGAAAGAACTCCAGATACTGTACAGGGAATCAACTTCCTTTTCTGGCATATCAAATTTAATTTTCTAGTAGCCTTATGAAAAATGACTGTCTGTATAGCCCTGGGGTGCACCTCACATGCTTAAAAAATGATAGTAGCACTCCAGCTACGTAGCTGCACTCAAGACTTATTAAATGCATTTATCAAGCATTTCTACTTGGTCAGAGTCCTACAGCAAAATATTATCACCGTATTTGTTCTTTAGTAAAAGCATGAAACTGAGGCTCATTCTCAAGGCACATACACATCTTTTGAGCTATATTAAAGCTCATCCATTGAATAATTCCATTTTAAAAATCAATAAAAGGCAATACTTTTTTACACCATGTAAAAGTACTCTGTCGAGCTCATTGCCACAAGGTATTACTGCAGGCAAGAACTTAACAGGATTAATCAGTTTAGACATTTTTATATGGCTGATGATTCTGGGGAGTATATTTTGTTTCAGAAACTGCTGACCACTTCTGCTGCAGCATTTAATTTCCTGGACAACTCTAATCAAGTTGCCTGGGCTGCTCAGCTCACAGGCCTCCTGGGGAGCTGGCTGCCCAAAGAGCCTGGGACCTGGGCAGTGGCTTCTGGGGTACATACGTTGGAAACACCGAAAAGTCTCTGCTGTGAAAGTTCATTTCCCAGCCTTTGACACTTTGCTTTCAGACCTTGTATAGATGAATAAAAATGGTGTTTTTAAACCTTTAAAAAAACCTTACAGTTGATTATGACCGCTAACATTTTTAAAATTGCCTTTTTCCCTTATCTAGACAAGGGATTACTATTGCTAGGCCCTTTGCTAATTAGGTTTGTTATCTTCTTAGTAGCCTGACCAACCGGCCACCTAGTCTGAATTGTTTAGTAACTGATGGCACTATACAATAGTGCCTGGATTCAGAGCCCACAACTCTACAAGCCCTGCCTTCTCTAACTGAAGCCAGCCCACAAAAGGTGTTTTATTGACACACTTCATCTTAAGTTATCGTTTTATTCTCTCAACCAGGATGGGGTGTCAAACATATGGGCTGGATCCAGCCTACTAGGCATTTTTCATCTAGCCCCCAGCTGCCTTTGCTCAAAGATACCTGGGCCACAGCTGCTCCTGTGCAGCTTGTCCAAAGGGACCAGGAAGGATCGGAGTTAAGAGTTGGTAGAAATCAGGAGCTCTTGCCTACTTGGGCCCAGGCACCTGAGCCCCTTCCTCCTTTGCATTCCATTGTAGTTGTGGGGACCTTCAGCCTGGGTGCAGTCTGTCCTCACTCCCTCCTGGGACCCGAGCATTCGCCATGTCAGTATTCAGATTTCAGTGTCCTGATCCTGAAAAGTATGTTAATCAGATCAAGCCAGCGAGAGGGCACCAAGTGACATCACCTCCACTGTTAAATTCTGAACATTAAAATGTGACTTACGTTCTTCTGGCTTCCCTACCTCATGTATCTTTTTCCTTCCACACCTTTTTCTCCTCTTCTCTCTTTTTGCCTTCTCATCTACAAACTGTTTTTTATACTGATTATCTATACTGGTTTATTCTCTAGTATAGATGCAGTTATACCAGCATAAGGTATGCACATGTGTAAAACTGACTCCTGTATCAATAAGTATCAACATAAGCAGAAGCTCTCTCTAAAGAGATGAATTTAAATCCATAGAATAGCTGCATGTAGACCAACCCTTGCAAGTATCTGGCCTAGCTGGCCAAGACACCTCCTTTTGCAACGCAGCTGAGTTTATAATCAGGAAAGCAAGCTAAAAGCAAAGCCTTAAACAGCCCAACAATAAAAGTTTGCCAGGCCTCAGAATGGTTGACAAGTGTGTGTTGTGCCTGTAACTTGCCAGCAATAAGCATGCTTCAGAGGCAGAAGTTGTATTTCCTATTGTTGTTGCTATTCTTTTCTCTCACCCTTGTGTGTGTTTTATTATACCTTACAGAGAACAGAATTACACTTAATAGCAGCAGCTCAGAATTTGAGCTAGTCAGGAATTTTTCAACCAAACTTTTGTCAGAAAAGGCCAGTTCACAGAGAAACAAAACTTAACTTGTTTGTCAGGAAGACTTCTCAGGTCCAGGATGGAATTACTGGACAAAACACGGGGAGTCCTAGGAGCAAATGAACCTAGGTCTCAAATCCCTGCCATGTCTTGATTCAGAGCAAAGACATGAAGCTGTGTCTTCCAAGCTCCAGGTGAGTGTCCTAATCAGTGGGCTATTCTGCAGTGCCAGCTCTGGTTCTTCACAAACTTTGAAAGGTCTTAGGTTGCCCTGATCCAGAACTTGAAGGTCTTTGAAATTACAAAAATTCACAGAAGGGGAAACTGTTCTATTCACCATCACATACGCTAACTCTTTTCTCCCAAAAAGGAGAGAGTTAAATGTAGTTAAAAGTTTAAGGGGTGACAATCTATAAGTATCTCCAAGGGGGAAAACATTAGGGCTGTGAAGTGATTAAAAAAATTGCACTATTAACCGTGCTGTTAATAGAATACCATTTATTTCAATATTTTTGGATGTTTTCCACATTTTCAAATATATTGATTTCAATAACACAGAATATTAAGTGTACACTGTTCACTTTATATTTATTTTTGATATTTGCACTGTAAAAAACAAAAATGGCAATTTTCAATTCACTTAATACAAATACTGTAGTGCAATCTCTTTAGCATGAAAGTTGAATTTACAAATTTAGAATTACCGATATGTACAAAAAATAACTCCATTCAAAAACAACACAAAGTCCACTCAGTCCTACTTCAGCCAATTGCTCAGACAAAGAAGTTTGTTTACATTTGCAGGAGCTAATGCTGCTGGCTTCTTGTTTACAATGTCACCTGAAAGTGAGAACAGGTGTTCTCATGGCACTGTTGTAGCCAGCGTTGCAAGATATTTACATGCTAGATGTGCTAAAGGTTCATATGTCCATTCATGCTTTAACCACTATTCCAGAGAACATGTCCACGCTGATGATGGGTTCTGCTGGATAATGATCCAAAGCAGAACAGGCCATTGACACATGTTCATTTTCATCATCAGATGCCATCAGCAGGTGGTTGTTTTTTTTTTGGTGGTTCGGGTTCTGTAGTTTCCACGTCTGAGTGTTGCTCTTTTAAGACTTCTGAAAGCATGCTCCACATCCTCACCCCTCTCAGATTTTGGATGGCATTTCAGATTCTTAAACCTTGGGTCGAGTGCTGTAGCTATATTTTAAAAATCTCACATTGGTACCTTCTTTGCATGTCCAAACTGCTGTGAAAGTGTTCTTAAAACGAACATGTGCTGGGTCATCATCCGACATTGCTATAACATGAAATATATGGCAGAATTCAGGTAAAACAGAACAAGAGACATACAATTCTCCCCCAAGGAGCTCAGTCACTTTTAATGAGTTTTTAATGCGCATCTGTGACGTTGTACCCCATAATTCTTTATGGGAATATGACTATTCATCCTATTTGTGCATATATATCATTTTTGTACTTGAAGTTAAGAATAGTGGCTGTATACTTGCTCGATTTCTAAGTAAGCTTTGTGAGGCATTTGGTCAGCTTCTTTAGAAGGGAATTTGCAAAGATAAGTGTCCAATCAAGAAGCACTCAGGGAACAAAGGATCTTGGAATGTTCCAATCCACATAAGAACTCTACTTGAGGACATTCAAGGTAGCATGTGAACCATGGCCACTACCTGTAGTTCTGAGTCATGCATGGACATGCGACTTGCCCATGTGACTCCAAAACTCCACCTTGGAGCTGGACTTTGCATAGGAGAGAGGAGGGGGTCTCCACCCACAAGAGAAAGTCTATTTAAATGTCAGGAGACCCCTCCATTTTGATTTTCCACTGGCTAAAGAGCCTCTCCACCCCCAAAGATACCTGAAAGACACTGGAACAAAGGACAGTAACCACAGGCAGTGGTGTAGCCAGTTGTAGCGAACAAGGGGAGCAATCACCAAAAAAGGTGCCACCCATTGTGACGCTTTTACTCACCCGGTGGTGCATTTATTGATGGGGCAGCGCTCTGGGTCTTCAGCAGTGGGTCCTTCGCTCACTCTAGATGTGTTCAGCAGCACCAAAGGACCTGCTGCTGAAATGCCGCCAAAGACCCGGAGCGCCACCCCGTCAGTAAAAGCGCTGCCGGGTAAGTAAAAATCAAAAAGGCGCCAAGAAATTGAAAAGGCACCGCTTGTGCTTGGTGGGAGAGTGGCCGCTGCCCTGCTCCCCCCCAGCTATGCTACTGACTACAGGGGGTGTGAGTGATTGCTGGACCCAGACTAGCAGGAGACTAGTCTGTAAAAAGGAAGCTTACTGGAACTGGTGAGGTGTTATTTGTATTAAGTTTCTTAGCTATAGACTTGCATATTCTATTTTATTTTATTTGGTAATTTTACTTTGTTCTGTCTGTTACTACTTGAAACCACTGAAATCCTACTTTCTGTATTTAATAAAATCACTTTTTACTTATTAATTAACCTAGAGTATGTGTTAATACGGGGGGAGGGGGAGAACAGCTGTGCATATCAGTGTTATAGAAGGCGAACAATTTATGAGTTTATTTTGTATAAGCTTTATATAGGGTAAAACAGATTTATTTGGGTTTAGACCCCACTGGGAGCTGGGCATCTGAATGTTAAAGAACACTGTTAGCTGCTTTCAATTAAGTCTGCAGCTTTGGGTCAAGTAATTCAGATCCTGGGTCTGTGTTGGAGCAGATGGGAGTGTCTGGCTCAGCAAGACAGGGTTGCTGGGGTCCTGAGCTGGCAGGGAAAGCAGGGGCAGAAGTAGTCTTGGCACATCACTTGACAGTTCCTAAGGGGGTTTCTGTGATCCAAGCCGTCCCAGCATCATCAGCATGAAAGCATGTCCTCTGGAATGGTGGCCGATGCATGAAAGGGCATATCAATGTTTTGCATATCTGGCACATAAATACCTTCCAATGCCAGCTACAAAAGTGCCATGCAAACACCTGTTCTCACTTTCAGGTGAGATTTTAAATAAAAGTGGGCAGCAGTCTCTCTTTGTAAACAAACTTGTTTCTCTTAGCTGAACAAGAAATAGGACCGAGTGGACTTGTAGGCTCTAAAGTTTTACATTGTTTTGTTTTTGAATGCAGTTATGTAACAAAAAAAATTCTACATTTGTAAGTTATACTTTCATGATAAAGAAATTGCACTACAGTACTTATATGTGAACTGAAAAATACTATTTCTTTTGTTTATCATTTTTATAGTGCAAATATTTGCAACAACAAAGTGAGCACTGTACTCTTTGTATTCTGTGTTGAAATAGAAATCAGTATATTGGAAAATATAGAAAATCATCCAAAATATTTAATACATTTCAATTGGTATTCTATTGTTTAACAGTGCAATTAATCAATTATTTTTAATCGCAATTAATTTTTGAGTTAATCACGAGTTAACTGCGATTAATCGACAGCCCTAGAAGAAATATTTGATAACAGGCTCTTCAGTCTAGCAGGGAAAGGTATAACAAGAGCCAATGGCTAGAAGGTGAAGCTAGATGAATTCAGACTGGAAACAAGATGTGCATTTTTTACAGTAAGAGTAATTAATCATTGAAACAGTTTACCAAGGGTTGTGGTGGACTCTCTATCACTGACCATTTTAAAATCCAGATTAGCTGTTTTTCTAAAAGATCTGCTCTAGGAATTATTTTGGGGAAGTTCTGCAGCCTGTGCTATACAGGTCAGACTAAGGATGACCAGAATGGTCCTTTTTGGCCCTGGAAGCTATGAAAAAACAATTAAGTACTGTCTAGTGTCATCTGGAAGGACTATTAAGCAGGGGGCGCCTCCTGTAGAGGCTCTATTGCTAATGTGAAAAGGAATCAGGGCAATTGTTCAAATTCTTTACATATCAAATGCTTTAATTGTTTGTGTTAAAAAAAAATTTAGTGCTGACTGTTACCTTGGGAGTTAGAGAGAGTTAGTCTGTGGTTTTGTGTCACGTTAACAGTTTAATGTCATAACAGTAAAACAAGGGGTTAACAATATTTTATTTCTTTTTAGACCTGGGCCAGCCCCCACTCCCTTTTCAGCACAACAGCACTATCAAGCCCCACAGAGAGAGGCTCTGTTTCAAACACCACACCCCTGCTCCCCAATTTCTACCACCACCAGAAATGAAGGAAGAGGAGAAAAAGGGAGGGGGGAGATTTTAAGGTGGGAATTTCTCCTCTCCTCCTCCACTCTTTCCCAAGGATGTAAAGAAGGAGAGGGGGATGAAGTGCCAGAGTGGGAGGAATGGAAAATTCCTCTAAAGTAGAGAATGAGAGCGGGGGACTTGACAGCTGCATTTGAAGTACTTCCACGGCTAGAGTGCGCTCTCAGTGCAGCCACTAACATAGTGAGCCATCCAAATACCATCTCCTGCATTGCCCTCTGAAGCATACCCATTAACTGTTAGACACAACCAACATTCCTGCCTGCCTATGTGGTTACACCATAAAAGTGAGCAAATCATTCTGGTGATAGAACTGAGCATGTTTGATTGTTTCATTGTAAAGATGTAAATAATCAAAGAAAAAGCAAGTATCAGAATTGCAAAGTTTACATTTTATTGAACTTAAACTGGTGTAGAACAGAGGGGCAACAATGGCTCAAGTGTTCACTGGTTAACAAAATACCTCAGGGCATTTCACTTTATGACTCTTAACACAGTCTGTGTGGAATTATTGAAAAATAGTTTTAAAACAACGCTTCAAAAAAGGCAGAAAGGGAGGTTCCAGCCCTGGTTTTCTTCACATTACCACAGCACTGTCTGACATTCCCTGTCTTCCTTTAGTAATGTCAATGATATACTTCCCCAAAACTGAAAAGGCTACCAAAGTGCTACCCACATCTCTTCCCATCAGGTACACATGAAGAAATTATTTAGTAACACTTATGAAAACAATTAGCTGAAAGGAGACTTCCAAGTAGCAAAGGCAATCAGCAAGCCTATATGGAATGAATGCACATTTACATTGCCAGAAAGAAACTGGCTGTGTGGTATTACTATAATTTCAAAGTAAAAAAGTTACAGTATCTGAACTGCTTAATCAATCCAGTTTTTGTTTAAGGCGCATTAAGTAACATGCCTCCAACACTTGTGTCTGCATATGCTCTACGTATCATCTTAGTTAAATACTTTTAGGGGAAAGTGATTGTAAAACTTACAAAATCAACTGGATACCTAGAAAAATTAACACCAAATTAAAAAAAATTCAAAGTAGCCAGAAAAAAAGAGAGAGAACTTATTTCAACTGTTATGTTCTCACAACAACCACTTAACCTCTACAATTTTTAAAATGTACTAACTCTCCTCCCCTCGATTCCTCCCATCAGACTAACAACCTAGTAACACTGAAAAACGATCCCTTAGTGTATGAATCTTTTGCCAAGGTAGGCAGCTATTCATTCCCTTTGACAGAAATTATCAAAATGGTGTTTCAAATGTTTCATCACAGTTTATTTAAATGCAAGACTCATTGGGTTCCCTAAAACCAGACACATTGGCTTCCCTTCACCATTTCTCTAAAACCTACATAGGGTTGCCTTAACGGTAGTGTAACTCAAGCCAAGTTTTGCCACCATTTGCAAAAAGCTGAATCTGTTAAGAGTGAGTGGGCAAATTATGCAGGAACGGCAATACTAATAGAGGCTTTACTTCAATAGGCTCTGACATTTGTTCAACAGGAATGTAGACTCCAGAGAAACAGCAGATATGTTGCATTTTGCCACACATAGGCTACTGGTATATTTTGCAAGGCTTGAGAAACACTCCCTGCAAAGAACAAAATTTAAGTTAAGGGTTTTACAGTAGTTTGTCAGGTCTAATGATAAGCAATGCTGGACCTTTATGAAAGATTAACCTCCAGCTGCAACAGATACCTGTAAACCAGAAGATGTGTGCCAGCACAGGTGACTTCTTTTGTACAAAAAAAGACAATATGAATGCTTCAATTGCAGTAGGCTAATTTAGTGATGGTATTACAAACAGAGTAGGCACTGAGATAATTACTATGCATACTATCACTGCTCTAGAGTAACAGTAGTCTAGCAGCTTTGCCCTGCAGTTACATTTCAGATACAAGAACATTACCTGAAATAGCCCATTTTTAGAACCATACATTATTTGTTCAGCTTGAACAATACAGCTACTGTGATTTCATTGTTGCTGATGGACCAACATCTAGAGTTGTTATATCAAAACTGAAGTCAAGTGACAAGGCATTGTGTTTACATATTACTTTCATAACATTCCTGGGATCTAATTCAGCCCTAAAAGACACATTTATTTTAATGGGAGGCATGCAATTTCCTTTGCATCCTCTTACACTTTTAACATTCAAGTAATTCAAAACTTAACATGGTGATTGTACCAATTACAAATAATCAGGTAAAAGTATCTGAAATCTCAACATATTGTGTTAGAGACTTCAATTCTATAATAAAGTAGTCAAATCTGTACATATCTGTAACAAAGATCTGATTAAGAGGGACTTGTCTTCCAAGCTACTGAATCTTTCTAGTTAATGTATCAGAAGAACTGACACTAGAGGTGAACTCCAGTGTTCCAGTTATTTTAGTGTTTACTTTCTGGCAATTCTATAAAACATTTTCTGGTTTACAGTGATACACAACAATTATTTTGATGCTGGAGATAAAGTTTATTAAAGATACTACCAAAATTTTGGCAAACATTCCAAAACCAGATTTGTAAACATAATGCTTCCCTTTTCAATTGGCAGCACTTTGAAAAGACAAATACAGTAAGACAAGTAAACAAAAAATTAATTCAAAATGCTTAATTTTTTGACCAAATAATTTATGTTCCCACATGATAAAGTGATGGTTTAAATCAAATTAAACCAATAAACTGCATGAAATGAAAGTTTGTGCTGTTTGATGATCACAGTATTTTATAGTTAAATATATCTGTTCTGTGTTATATTCCTGGCACCCAGGAGAAAACTCTTTAAATATACATTTCATGTAGGCAATAGCTTCTTGGCATCTCTCTTCAAAAAATACTTTATAGCAGTATATAAATAGGTCACCTACATGTTTAATTTTATAATTTTGCCCAAAAACTATAGATCTGTTTAATTTTTGTAAAGTATCAATTTTCCCCAACATTAAGAAAGCTGACAAACTGTTGAAATGGAAATGCTTTCATCTTCCACAATAGAAATAGCAATTTTATAGGAAAAACCCTACAGCAACACTCGTCAGTTGTTTTAACCTGAGCGTTTGGCCTACTTCGAGTAGCAGCTTTTTTTCTCCCCCCCCTTCATGCTCACACCCACACAAGTCTGCACACATACAGTACAAGCACACGCTTTCAGACGCTGGTAGGCCACAGAATACTTCCCGTTGTTTTAATAAAATGGGAAGCAGTGTAGCTAATAATTTAACTACACTAAGCACACACAGGCAAACACCTTAAGGCAACCATTGCAATGGGAGTTTAAGTTGCAGGGGTAAGTTACTGTTTTCAACAAAGAGGCTGTATATAGCTTTCATATATACAAACACCTCTTTTTAACCCTCCAAAACAATGTTTTCACTTTCTTTAAAAATTTTGTGCAAATTTTAAACCTTCTACCGTTTAAGGCAAAGAGTTTGCATTAACAAGGTAGGTCAGAAAACAGGCTTATATTTATCCAAAAGCATTTCAACTTACTACATTTTTTTTTTTTTAAAGTGTGCTGAACTTTAAAGTGGAGACATTGAGTCCCCAGTATCTACTGGTAAAATGATTTCCATGGACAAACATAAGTCTTAAGGAAAAGAAGGGACTAGAAAAAAAAGCAGCTTCAAATATGCAGAGAAGCAGCCTCAACAACAAAAGTAGTAACTCAAGTCTGCTAATACTGAAACTTTTGTAATGCAAAAGTTTAATTTTTTTAGAATCTTAGAGAAACTCATTTGGAATTTTAAATAAATAAGCTTAAGTTTATTCACATCGTCTGGTCCAAGCAGAGCTCTAATGCCATGACTCTGCTTGTCGTTGGTCAAATTCACCTATTAGTCTTTTAATATGAGCCAGTTTGTTATGAAGATATTCACATCTGTACTTTTCCTCTTGATAGTTGGGACTAGACTGCAAAGAAAGAGAAACGAGTTAGGGTGCAGAAACATCTTTGCAATATTTTAATCTGAATGCCCGTCACTAAAAAGGGCATCCAGACCCTGCACATAGAATGATTATGAAAGTGTTTAACATATCCATACTTCCCACCTCTCAGTTGTACACACCTGTTTGATCTTCCGATATTCCTGTAGGACTTCCTCATGAACTACCTGCGAGTAAGAAAACTGAAATAAAGACCACTTGAAGACCATTTCACAGTTGCAAAGTGCAACTGAATATTAAAAAGGGCTAGAAGAGTGGGATGAAGATTTTCAGTTTTACCACACAGACAGACACTTAAGCCTTGTCTACACAAACATTTAGTTCATGGCAAGCTGGAGTACGAATCTACCCCGCACAAGCCTGCCATGAATTAACTGCCTGTGTAGGTCCTGCTAATGTCCATAAAAAGTCCATTAATGCACTTTTAGTCCACATGGATAGTTAGTCTACAGCAAATAGATTCACATCTCAGCTTGTCAAGAATAAATGTTTGCAAAGACAAACCATTATTCTCTGGTCACTCTCCTGCTGTGGAGAAGAGCAAGTCTGCAGACAAAGCTGCGATAAGGCCATGGAGGGGAAGTGGCTATATTTGAAGATCCTCTTGTATAGCCACCTTCTCAATGCCCCCTGTAAAATATTGTGCAGCCATGTGCTACTTAACATAAGGCCTTGCCTACTTCTAAGGAGAGGGATCTTCTCCCACCCTCCCAAAGCCTGGAAAAATCTATAAGAAAAGTTGTGGCATTAATGTTGCCTGAGACAGTATTAATCTCTGTTGCCTGCTGTTCTTTCAGCAAGGTCAGAGAAACTGAGGCCAGTAACAAATAGCAGCATAGGTATTGGTCCTGTGGGGCTGCTATGGTTGGAGTAAAGATTATAGAGGAACAAATCCCTCTGCACAACAGGACTATACAGTTCAGGAATACAGTTTCCTGGCCCATCTGCTGCCCTTAACGTGCCCCCTTGGGGATGCAGGTTATGGGAAAAAAATTAGAGTTGCTGCTCCAGAGACTGTTCATTAATTTATTTATTTCCTCCCACTTGTATATTCCGATCTTGCACAAGAGTGTGAGCTACAAACAGCACTAAACTTCTCACCTTGCAGAAACCTACACTGCCACGTACTACACAATCCTGGAAGAATATACTTCAGGTCAATAGGTTGTTAGATGATCTGGCACCCTACAATTTGTTTCAGTGATTAGCCTAGACCTTGGGAGACCTGGGTTCATTTCTCTGCTCTGCAACAGACTCTCTGTGAAATGGGGCAAGTCAAAGCCTTCCCATGCCTCAGATCCTCATTTGTAAAAATGAGGCTAACAGTACCTCCCTACCTTGCAGGAGTGTTGAGGGGATAAATACAGTATTGTACAGATTGTGTGGCTCTCCGACAATTTGGTGATGGGATCCAAATAAGCACCTGAGACAAAAGATGCTTCTGCCAAATTAAGCGTTTTCCTCTACCACATTATACATTCGTCTAAGGATTTTCTGTGAAGTCTGATTTTTATCATATATATTAGTTTTTAGAAAGTTTGGAGTATTTGCAATATGCTTAAAGGTTTGGGGAGAGGAAGAAGAGAGTGATGTAAAAACAAAGCAAAAGGTAAAACTGGCTAACAAAATGCCTTCTATTCCTCTTTACCTGATACTCCTTGGATCCTGGAGAAAGGAGCTTACGTTGAGCATCAAGTTTCATAAATCTTCTAGTGACATTTTCCATCCTGGCATGCAAGCTTCTGTATTCATCATACTCTGCATTGAAGTCATCCTTGTAACTCTGGCGTTGCTCATATGAGACAATAGCTATATATTTTCTAATGGAAAGAGCAAAGTTACACTTATCTTCCAAGAAATGCCCTTGGTTTAAATTGTTACAGTTCATTGCAAGTAGCTGGAACATACATTACTAGGCAGTTCACTTCTCAGTAAATCAAAGATTTGACTAATTTAAAATATACTTCTGTCCTGTTGTGACAGACAAATATTAAACTGTACACTTTGGTTGAGGTGGCTTTTAGAGTCAGTGTATTACAACTGGTCTTTAACAGAACCTACAATATTTCAGTGGCAAATTGCAGTCTATATATGTATAAGTATTTTGTTCTATATGGTATTTATTCAGAAGTCATTAGACTATCTACAACTGTACGTGCATATGCAGAATAGTTAACATGCATTCAAATTAAACAGAACTAACACCTCGGTTTAAATAAGAGTGCAGCTGCTAGCAACTCATTTCCTGTGATGGCCCCTTAATTTCAGAATTTGTTTCCTGTATTGATCTGCTAGAGCAAAGTGCATTTACCTTCTGGGAATGCTGCTTAAGCAGACCAATTTTTTTGCTGGCATTTGGGAGGGCTTGAATTGATACAATAATTTATTTCAAGATTTGGCAGATGTGTCACTCTTGAACAGGAAGTTAAATTAATATTTTATCCTAATGATTGTGCTGTATTAAGTAAGGGTCAAACTCATCTAAAGAATCTGTGGTACATGATAGGCAACACAAAAGCTGTGATGAGGTCTGCAACTGAAAGGGACTATCAAACCTTGCCAGGCACAAAAAAATGCTTCTGGCCACTGATGCTACCAGATCCCTCAAAGTAGCTGAGGACCTAGCAAGGCCTATGCGTGTGATTAAAAGTAGGCAAACAATCAAGAGAGCAGATATAATTTTTGTCTTTTTTCCAGGTTTCCCAAATACACCACCACCTTTGGTCATGGCTGACTTTAGCCTCAGCCAACTGGCCCTCATCCAAACCTTTATTCTGACCAGACATTGGGAAAGCCCATCAACTACTATGTCCGTGTCGCCAGAGGCACTACAATCCCAAGTGCCCTACATACATTGAGCAGAAGGGTACAACAGCAGCATTTAGGGCAGATGAGACACTGCTCAGCAGTACACTCTCTGGATGCTCTCAGATAAAGTAATGGAGCAGGAGCACCTCCATCTATTCCTTTCATGATCCAGAGGTACATTTATCTTGTGATCAATGGTTAGAGACAGCTGTCAGATTTTTAAGTAGTCTGTTCTACATCCAGGCTCTAAAAAGAACGAGCAGGCTGACAAGGATCAAGAAAGTTTGACTCCAAAGTATCAGCAGAACTGCTTTGCCACCAGCTTATCTCACTCATTCTTTTTTTAAGCAATTTATCTGCAAGTTTCTCCTGAAGGGGATTGATAGATTTGTCTCTGGTAGATAGCAAAAGGCCAGGAGAACATGAATCACACAACTGGTCATAGCCCAAATACTCCAATAGTACTTGCAGAATCTATGAGACCTGCTCAAGATTGAATCAGAAAAGACATTTGTTTTCTCAACCACTACAGATACAATCTGGTCCAAATTAAGAGCGATTTAGGAAGTAGTTTTCAAATGCAAGTAACAGTGTTGTTCTAAAAGCTGCTGCTTAATGTTCTTATAGAAGACGCCCAGTAAACACAGTTTGTACCCTTCAACTTTTCAGGAAATGCTGATGAAATGGTAATTTTGAATAAGATGAGAACAAGAGTGTCTTTCTACATTAAAATTCATATTGTAGGAAATATAGGCAATATACAAAATCAAAACCAACTGTAATCCAAAGACTACTCTTTCTTTAAATGTAATAGGCTTGTTCTGTTTAGTAATACACTTCAATCCATGTTTATTCATCTCCCTTTGTGACCTATTTTTGTATAATCCTAGGTTGTTTTGCTAGAGGCAGTATGTTACACTACATATAGCTAGAGTTAGTATAGTCCATTTAAAGATAAAAATTTATTGTTAGGTTATATTGAATTTAATTGGCACAATAGAGACTGATCCATTGCAGCTATGGTGATTTACAAGCAGATATTTCATATGGGTAAATAAGATAGAAGAAAACTCTTATTTTGCAGCAATCACTGAATCGAGTGCGCAAGCAAAGTAGTACCATTACTGTAAAGCAGAAGGAGCCCACATGAAAAGGAGAACACACTAGAGTGGAGTATAGACCTGTTTTATTTTATTTTCTATGCAAAGGCAAAATGAAGTCATGTGGGTCTTATCAACTCTGATCAGTGTAGGAGTGTCATTAAGCTGGACAGTATTTCCATGCTAACTCCATGCATGTGTTATCATGGCCTTAATGTAATAATTACAGCTGGTCAGAAAAGTTCCAGCTACACAGGTTTTTAATGGAATTTGCCAATTTGTCAAAATCAAATTGCTTTGGGTATATCATTCAATTTTGGAAACCAGGCTGGTTTCTGATGACACTGCCTGGTTTCCTGCCAGCTTGCTGCTCTGGTTCCTTGACCACAGGGCTTCCAGGGTCTGCCAAGTGGACTGCTCCATCCCCTTTTGCAGAAAATTTCTAATTTACATTCTGAATCAGAACAGAAACAAATTTGAAAAACAGCAACATTCCTACATGAAGTGGAATCTCTTTCTCTTCCCAGCTGTAACAATATTATTTGCCCTCGCCTCCCCAGCCCCCCCCCCCCCCCCCCCGCACCCCATATCAAGTTGTAAGTTGGCTTTGTCATCACCACACTTGGGTGGTGGCTTTGTAGCTTCACTCTAGACCCATACATGCATCTATTAGTATTTTGGTACTTGTCTTGCTCTGCCATATTAGTTCTGTTGGAGGGGCAAGATTATCAACTGCTCCAGGGGGCAAGGAATTTTGAGAGAAAGAAGTCTGAAAGCAGGGTCAAATTTATTTTCATTCTTTAGTTGAGGAATGAATTTAAAAAAACCCATGTTAACTTTTTTCTAGTTTCTGGTATCAAAGAAACAACTTCACAGAATAGCAGAAGAGTGCTTTGTTAGTAGCACAACTGGAGCTGGGAAAGATATTTGATTTTTACATTTTGAAGAAAAATGTAAAGCCACCAATAAAACAGTAAAAAACAGCTACTGAACAAATGCTGAAGCTATATGTAGAATTTTTAAAACTGTCCCAAGGAATACTGGTAAATATTGGTTTTTAAAGGTTCTAGGAATACATACTTAGCCAACAGATTGGCTCTGCTACAATAGTTGTTTCAGTCTGAGACAAGTTCTTAAATACTAGAAAATGTTCAACATTTAGCTGTGCCAAGACAAGACTTACACAGCTAAATCTTACATTTTTGGCATATTGAAAAATTTCACATAATCTGCTATGGAATGAGTTAAGGAGCTAAAATTAAGATTTATTAGCAGTTTTTCTCACCTATTTATTCAATTGAATATGTTCACCACTCTAGTTTCTAGGTGCCATATGCAAGTGGAAAAATGTGTTTGCTGATACATTTTTACTTCTCACTATGTAGTCATAACCAGGGCTCTGTGTACTCTTCAGAAAGCTCAACCTTAAATTTTGAATCAAGGTCTCCTAATTTTTGCAGCTCTTCGGTGAGCAGTTTTATGGTAAAAGGGTTATTTTCTGCAGCAATGTCATGTTCAGCCTGTGGTAACTTAACACAGTTTCTGAGTGGATGACATCGGTGACATAGCATTACAATATTCTCTATAGAGTTTTTTTTTTTTTTTTTTTTTAAGTCCAAGGCAAGTTTGGAAACTATAAACTATGCACCAGGTCACAAATCTCCCCCTTTAGAAATACATCAAGTACTGTGTTCCACTAAAAAAGTGCTGACTTCCAACTATTTGCCTATTAAATGTGGTGCTGCTTTAGTTTAGTTTAGAAAAAACAAGGGCTTCAGGCTCCTACAGGGCTAAAACTGAATATCACAGAAACAGAGAAGTGCTCCTATGATTTAACTGAAATTGGTGTTCTTTTCATGCCAGATAAACCCAGAATGTTCATGCAGGGTGCAGGGAACGTAAAGTTGTAGTTAGATATATGTAGCTCATATAGAAACATAGCTGACCACATATTTCATGATTATTGCTAATGTGTCTTTTGTACAGATATTTTCAACATGTTAGCCAAAGCTGTATTATTTAACCGAAATGCAGTAAGGTTACAGTTATATATAAACTGTATACACACACTATATATAATGTTATAGTGACAAAGACCATTAAAGAGACAAAACGGTTGACAAGTTCAACTTTAACATACTGTACAAAGGAACTTTTATGTTGGTGAAAGTATTCAAACATTCACTGAAATCCCTCAGTCCCGTTTTAGTTTCTTACATATTTGTAGCAATACAAAAACTACACCTCTACCCTTATATAATGCGACCTGATATAACATGAATTCGGATACAACGTGGCAAAGCAGTGCTCCGGGGGAGGCGGGCCGCGCACTCTGGTGGATCAAAGCAAGTTCGATATAACACGGTTTCACCTATAATGCGGTAAGATTTTTTGGCTCCCAAGGACAGCGTTATATCAGGGTACAGGTATATATTTAAGCCAGGATTTGTTTGGTCACAGCCCATCTTCTCGCATTACTTAATCTTGCAAGGACGTCAGTCCTGAATTTATTACATCACAACCTGTTGTGGAAATTGTGAAGTCCTAAACAGTGCTATGACTTCACTGGAATATCAGAATACGAACATCGCTGGTGAGGAAGACATCTTGCTCAGAACAAATCTCTGATATATTGAAAGCAGGGCAGAAAACCTCATCCACTCCACTTACAGAGTGACAAATTGTTCTTTATCACAGAAAAAACATGAAACGCTAGGCCTTAGATTAGGAGGAAACTCAGCGGGAAGCAGCATGTTAAGGTGTATGGCATGACTGGCCAGTTCCTTGCCTGGCCCCAACACCAGACAAACTTGAGCCACTCTACAACACAAAGCCCTCAAGTACGTGAAAGACAGTACAACTCCCAAGGGGAACGTTAGCCTAGTGGAGCAGCGGTCCTCAAATCACCTGCTATTTTCATCTATGCTGAGCGAGGAGGAACATTTTGTCTTGTGGAAGTCTTTAGGAATAAATGGAGTCAGTTTAGATGTCACAAAGTGAGGCTTACCCATAATTTGACTGCAGATAGGGTTAAAACAATTAGTAGACAATTTTATATGTATTATAATTAAACTGTTAAAGGTAAGGGCTAACAGCTGGGTACAAATAAAGTAAATGTTATAGGGAAAAGTTTACATAAAAAAATGTTTGCATCTTTTCTATCAGTGCTTCATTAGTAGGGCCCTACCAAATTCACGGTCCATTTTGGTCTATTTCACGGTCACAGGATTTTTAAAAAGTTGTATATTTCATGATTTCAGATATTTAAATCTGAAATATCACAGTGTAATAATTGTTGGGGTCCTGACCCTACCCTTACTTCTGCGTTGGTGCTGGCGGCTTCAGAGCTGGGCAGCTGGAGAGCGGCGGGTGCTGGCCAAGAGCCCAGCTCTGAAGGCAGAGCAGCTGTCAGCACCAGCACAGAAGGAAGGATGGCCTGGTATGGTATTGCCATCCTTACTTCTGTGCTGTTGCCTGCAGAGCTGGGCACTAGATCAGCAGCCACGATTCTCTGGCCATCCAGCTCTGAAGGCAGCAGTGCAGAATTAAGTGTGGCATTGTATAGTATTGTCATCCTTATTTTTGTGCTGCTGTTGGTGGGGCACTGTCTTCAAAGCTGGGCACCCAGCCAACAGCTGTTGCTCTCCAGCCGCCCAATTCTGATAGCAGCGCTGAAGTAAGGGTGGCAATATCCCAACCCCCGCCTAAAATAACCTTGTGACCTTCTTGCAACTCTTTTGGGCCAGGACCCCCAATTTGAGAAACACTGGTCTCCCCCCAATAAAATCTGTATGGTATGGGTAAAAGGACACAAGAGACCAGATTTCAAAATTCGTGACAAGTTTTTCGTGGTCATGAATTTGCTAGGGCCCTATTCATCAGTAATCTGTTTAGAGCTCCGTCCTGCAAACACTTGTGCACATCAGTAACTTGACTCATTTAAGTTGCCTCACTGATTTCAATGATACTGCCCAAGGGAAAAGGGTTACCCATGTGCACGAGCATTCATAGGACTGAGTTCTTTGGCTGTATGCAGGGTGGACTAGTTTAAATCATGAATTAAATTAGCAGGTAGGAAACATTGATTTAAATGTAGCTGAGAAAGCAGTGATACTTGACAGTCATTGTCCTGTGAGAATAATTATATATCACGAATAGTAAATGAAATACTGAATTCATGCTACTGAAGTTATTGTAATAGATCATAATTAAGGATCTGATTCTGTCATGGATTCCATGACTTCAAAGGACCTCCACATGACATCTTTGGCTTCAGCCAGGGCTGGGTCAACATTGCAGGAAGAGCGCTGGGGCTGGAGTAGCGGCCAGCAGTCAGCCTCCAGCAGACTCTGACTGTTAAACTTCCTGCCCACCACCCACTCCTTAGGGTATTTTAAGTAAAGTCAAACACAGGCCATGGGCTTCTATGATTTTTTGGATATTGCCTGTGCCTGTCCATGACTTTTAGGGAAAAATACTTGTGAAAAAATAACCTTAATCGCAGTAGCATAGGACTTAATAGATTGTAAATTTCAAATATAATTTAAGGCAGATTTAAAAAATATATTTAAATTTAAAAAATGATTAATTCAGTTTTTAATCCACCCTGGCTGTAAACTCTTTGATGAAGAGAGTCATTTAACTATATATGTTCAATAAAAAGTATTTAATATAATAAAGAAAATATTCAAAACTAAAGATTCTAATCCCTGCTGGCCAATCTAACCATTAAGTTGGGAGCAAGTCTACCATCCACTTCATTGCTTTATTTCAATACCCTGTCTGCTCAAGAACTTCACTTTTAAAGCACTTCAGAAAAAAAATTTAGATATTTAATGGTTCTTGCTCAAGAACTAAATGGACAAGCTCAGAGAAGGTTCAATACGCACACTTGTGCTCAAATAGTGTGGCACTACTTTTAGAACCAGCAGCATTGACAGGGCCCTTTAAAAAGTTACATTTTGGTAACTCCATTTTCTAATTAAGTAAGACCTTTCACAGTTGATTTTTGAACTGCCTGTTAGTGCACTGCATGAATTATGTCAATCTTAGGCATAATTTTACTTACACAAAGTAGTCTGGTAGTTCACTTGTTGATGAGGATCTGCAGAGTCAGTGCAAGTCTCTTTAACACCTATATGGAATAAAAAGTTGACATATACAAGATTCTAATATACCTAATGTGATCCAAATTTGAAGTGTCTGGAACACTTCTTCCCAGGAATTCTATTTTTGTCTCGCCATGTAATCATGAGTAAAGAGCACAACTGAATATTTACAACAGGGGCTATATGACCAACTCTACAATAGGCAATACCAGGAGTTTAAAGCACACTGGCTACTGTAGAATCTGTACAACAAAATAATGCAATCTTAACCCAAGGTCAACCTTGTATTATCCAGATAAATTGTGGCATCTGCACAACAATTCAAAATCTGAGGTGGCAGATGTGGCCACACAATACTACTTTTTGATTATCCAACAATTCCTTCCAACAATGAATTGTTTATAATTTTTTTAAAAATACGAATTATTCCTGTTATTCAAAAGTTGAAGTCAATCTGACCAAAAATAAAAATTGAAGAACATTTTGTCTGGAGTGCCAATATAACTGTACTTGTGTATGTGTCATTCCTCCCCTTTGTTTTGATATAGCCTTAAACCTTGGTAAGGCAATAATTTGTACTTTGGTTCAGGTGAAAATTGCTATATGTTAAGGCAGGTAACTATCATTATTCCCATTTTACAGCTAGGGAAGGAGGCACACAAGAGAGGTTAAGTAACTTGTTCAAAGTTTAGTGAGTCAGTGGCAGTTAGGAGTGGAACTGAGGTCTTATTTCTGGTCCATTGTTTTACCCACCAGATCAGTCTCACTTATCCATAAAGTAATTTAAAAAAGCAGCACTTTAAATACCTTCACTTGAATCCAAACTGGAATTTTTCAGCTTGACAATTTCTTCTTTCTTAAGGTCTTTCTCCTTTTGTTCAATACTCTCCATGTTATGTTTTTTGATTTGGTCCTTCTCCTTATGTTTTTTTGACTTCTTTTTCGATTTTTTGTGCAACACTGAATGTATCTCATCTGTTGACTTTGGACACGCTAACTCAACTGCAGTGGGTGCTGGCATTTCCAAAGGAGTCCTAGAGGTATATTTTTCTTGCTGGTCCTCAAAGATGCTGCTGCCATTCTGACTAAAACTATCAACAGGCATGTCTTGAGTCCCCCGGCCTTCAGGAGTGCTAGGGGAATTGGAGTTAGAGTTTACAGGCTGAGGAGGATTTGAAACAGGAAGGCGAGTTGAAGGAAGTGTTGGAGGAGCTGGGGTGGCAGCGACTGCAGGGGGAGGTGGTGGTGCAGCAGCAGCTCTCTCATTGGAAGCTGTCAAGTGACCATTTAATGTTGGTTGAACTCTATTGGTAAGGTGAGATATTCTTGGTTTTTTATTCATTAAAGGATCAATAAAATCTGAATCCAACAGCCGTTTCTGCAATAAAAAAGACTATTAGTTTCCATTTAGTCCAATTCTAAGGAACATCTAAAATAAACTGATTAAAACCTAGTCTCTTATGCTTGCTAGTTTATCTTTAGATAAGATGAAGATCATTACAGCTACATGTGCTTTGTTGCATGCTTAAATAAATCTAGATAGCCTTAAAAAAATGGTTATCCTGAGAAGATTCCCTTCAGATCTGTGACCAAGCCTTTGGAACCACATAAGACATTGTCTGGGGAAGTATCACAGTCCATGCTGGAACACGGCAGGTTAGTCAGTACTCTAGATATTTGTGCAGTGCAGATACATTCAGTAAGTAAACAGTTGCTGTCTCCATATAGTCTGTTTTATTCAAGCAGTTCCAACCAATGTGGAACAGTGTGCTTATCAGAAATCCTAAACCTCAAGAAGTGGCAAGGAAAAATCTAGTTTCTGCTATAGGGAGCCTGGGGTCTAAATTATCCTCAGAGAATACTGAGATCTTTTGAAATACTATCTGACTCGTGTCAGTCTGCTTAACAAGCATATATTGCTTATGTTTCAGTACAAAGCAGTGCCTCTGATCAGAAGTGACAGGCACAGTTCTGTACCACACCAGCTAAATTACTTCCAGATTCAATGTGCGTGTGTTGGAGCAGATGAGAAGACAGAACCACACAATTTATACTATTTCACTGTTACCATGAGAAACAGTAGCCAAAGTTGGCAAGAAACAGGTATGTATTTTTATTTCCTGTCCCAAATATGTTAATAGCCTCAGTACAGGATGTTCAGTATTAGTTTCACCTGTCCTGAAACAGCAAATGAAAGCACCTGCCAATCATTTTTAGAATCCTCTTCTTCTGCATTTGCTATAGTGCTATTTATATTTCACTGCAATCACTGAAACTATCTTAAATAGTGCTTTTCATCGAAAGTCTCCCAATGCGTTATTAAAGTGGGTATTATCTCAGTTTTATAGCTGAACAAGGGAAGCACAGAGAAATCAGTGATTTATCCAAGGTCTCTGACACCTGCAGCCAGGCTGAATCTAGAACCCAGATCGTCTAACTCCGTTCCATCCTTTTACCAGTGGACTACACTTAATCATAAACTGATATCTCAATAACACCCACAGCAAAAATAAAGTATATTTTCCAGAAACAGAATATTGCTGCCCTAAAACACCTTAGTTCTGTCCTGTCCAGCGCAGATACTGCATTTAAACTAAGGGTTAAAAGGCTGCAGCATAAAAATGCCTGCATGCCAGAAATATCAAAATATGACAGTACAGAAGGATCGAACACCCACAGCATGCAACAGGGTACGAGAGTCAAGTAATACAAATACTTTGCCTTCATCTGAAGTACCAAGACACACCAAGATAAACTGTTTGGCAATATATGAGGTATATTTTTTGTCTAAGTATTTAACAACCAGAAAGTGACTGACACCTAAAAAGTTAAGCCTCTGAGGACAAGTTCAACCATGAGTAAGGACACAACTTTTGCCAGCATGCTATTAATAGTTACATTTTGTATGGTCACTTACGAGTTCAGATACCATAGCAATAGGCAGTTTGAGAATCTATATTCAAAAAACATTTTATGAGCCATCTACATAGAAGTCTGGTTTATTACAATGCTATCTGATCTCTAAATAAGTAACTCCTCACTTAAAGTCATCCCAGTTAACATTGTTTCGTTGCTGATCAATTAGAGAACATGCTAGTTTAAAGTTTCGCAATGCTCCCTTATAATGTTGTTTGGCAGCTGCCTGCTTTGTCCACTGCTTGCAGGAAAAGCTGCCTATTGGAGCTAGCTGGTGGAGGCTTGGAACCTGGGTGGACTGGCAGCCCGCCATCAGCTCCCCTAAGTTCCCTGTGCAACAGCTGGCAGTTCAGCTTAAAGGAGCAATGCACATCTCTCTCTCTCTCACACACACATACAGGGTATGTGTCTCTGTCTGCCATGCTGTCTCCCCTCCCTCCATTTGTGCTGCCTTGTAGAGTGTGAGGCTACATTAACAACGTGTTAACCCTTGAGGGCTCAGCCGACTGCTAGTTCATCATTTAGCAGAAAAGCATTCCCTGGGAAATATCCCATCTTCTTCCATCCTCCACCACCTCAACCACCTTCACAATCATTACTGTGTACAGTATTAATTGTTTAAAACTAGATTAGATAGATTAGGTCTATTAGTTTTTGTCTGGTGAAAATAAATTTCCCTGGAACCTAACCCTCCCCCCCATTTACATTAATTCTTATGGGGAAATTGGATTCGCTTAACATCATTTTGCTTAATTTTGCATTTTTCAGGAACATAAACCACAATGTTAACTGTACAGGGTTATTAAGTTTAGAGGTTCTTAGGAACTACATGACAAGAATTTTTTAAAAAACCCACACATCATTCCACAGTCTTCCATGGTGCAACTATTTTTTTAAGTTATATTCTATGCCACCATCCATTATATAGAAATAATTGCTTCACCTTCTTCATACATTAGAAGGGATATTGGTGCCTTCTCATTACATTATTAAAGCTTTCACACCAATACAAAACTTGTATGTATAACTCTGACTGCATCATATTGCAATGTAAAGAAAATCACAAATTAAATACCTGGGAAGGAGAAACAGATGCAGCATCTTTAGAAGAACTTAGAGGAGATTCCAAATGACTGGTGTTGGTGGCATTCTGAGATGAATTTAGTTTCTGTAAAGATCACCCATATTCCAGGTTACAAGGAAAAATCAGAGAAAAGATGCTCTAATAGATCTTACATTATTGGGAAGAAAGAAACCTGTTACTTCTCAAACAATGTAGTTTTTTATTGCTACCGTTAAAGAAAAAGATTGAACTTACCTAGAAAGTACTAACTCCAGTGACTGTTTGTCTATCTCATTGTATCCAGGCCAATCTTTTTGGATCTCTTTAAACACATAATCCTTCAGAGTGTAAGAGTTGTCCTTAGGGATTCAAGGTTGGCTACCTACAAACATATATTTAAAAATACAAATATTAAAAGATATCTACAAGTTATAATACTAGAGTAGATTGGACAGTTTAAATATAGGTTGAAAATATAACTTGGAAAATGTATTCTGTATTTACTAGCCTTCGGCTTTAAAGGCAATAAAGAACAGACCTTTCACATAGTGAAAATTTTGGCATACAAAAATGTTCAATCTTGGCTCTGTGAATTTAGGTACTTCTAAAAGAATGGCCTGATTTCTCAAAAGATCTGAAGGTCAATGTGCATTAGTCAGACCTATTCATATTTACATGACTAAATACAAATGCAGAATTCTAACTTTAGGCATTCAAGTTTGAACATTATAATTCCAGTGTCTATTTTTCCTGTATTTATAATGGAATAGCAGCCAACAGTTCTGCTGACACCAATCAGCTAGATCACCAAAAAAAAAAAAAAAGAAAATTGCCACAGCTCTAAGAATAGTGGTAAGTCATACTGCAGTGCCAGTAAGAGCAGTTTTATCTAGCCAAATGATGATGACAAAATAGGTAGCCATTCTTGTTTCCCGGAGACTGGGTCATGAAGTTTAGTACATACACACTTCCTAGAAACCACATGACGTTGAAGCATTTCACCAGAGAGCGTCAAGATAGTACAACACTTAACCCAGCATTTAAATTTTCCCTTTAATGAAAGGGGGAGAAAACTGTTGTAAGTTTAATGAGTGACTTTTTTTTTTTTTTTTTAAAAGCCTACCTAAAAAGTTTTGGTTTAATGAAGATATAAAACAATTTCAGTCATGTACATCAATATATTTTAGTCATGCAATAAGGGTACAAGTAAAATTTTGTACAAATGTAACTGAGAAAGGATGCACATGCCCTGTTCCACACCTAAATCTATGATAAGCCCCAAGCATATATGCAAAACAGATATCCATGAATGCCAAGAAAAATGTTGTACTCATAATTCCATACTAGTTAATGCCTTGTTGTTTATTAGCATATACATCCTATTAGTGCTCTGCTTTAGAGACAGAGTCTGATAGGTCCCCCTTCCTTTCACTGTGTATTTGAAAAAAGTCATGTTGGTAAACATCCACGCTCACTGATGCCTGCCACATCAAAGCATTAATTTGGCAACTTTTCCCCTTCAAATTCCATTTTAGACCTTCAAACTGTACTATCTGTAACAGACCTCTGAAGTTCAGAAACCGGCCCTTTGCCTGTTACCCCTAGTCAAGATATTAAAGAGTCTTGTACACTGAAAATATATGGACACAATCATTGTGATTTATACAGATTTGCCTTCCCTCCAAAAACAATTTGGACTAAGTCTCAAAGAAAGAGGGTATCTGAATGTGTGCTAGCGGATCAAGTACATTTATTAGGTATGTTTTGTATTGTTACATGCCTCATTTTAAAGTGTTTTATGTATTCTGTCATAACTGGTTGTGATATTGTATTTCAAAAAACAAATACTAGGACTTATATATGCCTATATTTTGCCTGTAAAGACTTTTATTTGTTTCAGACAATATGGTGGATCACTAAAAGTTACCAGAATCAAAGAGTAGACCCATTTGTTAGGAACAGCAAGGTAGCTGTAGTACTCTCAGTAAAGAACGCTTTCTTACATGTACAAACAGTAACTATGTTTAGGCTCTCAGTTTCGGCCCCTAGCTAAAAGCAAGTACATTTCGTACTCAAGACAATTTATGGCAGGGGTGGGCAAACTTTTTGGCCCAAGGGCTACATAAGGGAATAGAAATTGCATGGTGGGCCATGAACGCTCACAATATTGGGGTTGGGGTGCAGGAGGGGGTGCGGACCTCGGGGATGAGGAGTTTGGGATTTTAGGAGAGTGCTCTGGGCAGGGACAAGGGTTTCGGAGGGGGATCAGGGCTCGGACAGGGGTGCAAATTCTGGCTGGGGGTTGCAGGCTCTGGGGATGATAGGTTTGGGTGCAGGAGGGTGCTCCGGGCTGGGATCAAGGGGAGAGCGGGAGGGGGGATCAGGGCTGGGGCAGGCTCCGAGCAGCACTTACCTAAAGCAGCTCCTGGAAACAGTGGTATGTCCCTTCTCTGGCTTCTATGTGGAGGTGCAGTCAGGCGGCTCTGCACGCTGCCCCATTCGCAGGCACTGCCCCCCACAGCTCCCACTGGAACATGCAGAAGCCAGAGCAGAGCCATGCCACAGCTTCCGGGAGCCGTATAGTGCGGCCCCCAACCCCACACCCTGGCCACAGCGGGGCCAAGCCATGGGGTGCAGCTTGTGGGCCGTAGTTTGCCCACCCCTGAGTTGTGGTATAACACTTTCTAATAAAAGGTCTATTAGAACTTAACTGATGAAATGATAACATTACTGAACTAAAATAAAAATTCTGTAGTGTAAAAATAAAACGAGTTTGCATTATACTGAACCAGCAACCATCCCTGCTGGTTTCTGAAGGCCAAGTAGTAATTCAAGCACTTTGCATGGCACGCTTTTCTGAAAGGTGCATGTGCTGGGGAGGTAGCAGGCATTGAGACAGATATTTCATACTGCAGTCATGGAGGCGGATGGATTGGAGAAAAATCATTGAATCTTTCTCCTCCTTCCCCAACTGTGCACTTATGCAGGCCTGGCCTTCAGAATTTTATATTAGCATCAGTAGGTTGTACAAGGGGACTGCAGTGTCATAGTAAAAAAGATACAAGTACAGTTTATGACTAAACTATACAATTAACTGACATCTGACCTCGAACATTTTAACAAAAACACCATTCAAACTTTTAATTTATTGTTCTGGCAGATGTACAAAGTTTATTAGCGATCCCTTTCTTTGATTCAGGTTAAAAAGGTGTCCATGTTTCATCCAGGTCCAATTCCTTTGCTACGCAGCTACACCACGGCTGAAGTTTCAAAATCTGCCATCCTAATCTTTTAGAACTATTACAGTAACCTACAGAAAATGACATTGCTAACACACTTTAACAGTTGCATAAAATATTTCAGTCTACATACACTTAAAATTTACATAAATTTAATCTTACTCTCTGAAAAACTGATTTAAGAATATTTATTATTGCTCAATTCACAAATGGACACAAGACACTTATTCCTGGTTTAAAAGTCAATGAATTAACCATTATGGAGATGAAGTTACAGTAAATATGTATGAAAAGAATTCTGTAAGTGTTGGATTAAGCCATACCAAATTATTATTATTTTTTTTTTTAAGAGATGAATAAAATGAAGTGAGACTAAATTTACAGCCTCCTGGTAGTCAATGTGGGGATAGGCAAAGCAGAGTATTAAAAAGGTATCCTAGCAAGCATTTTTTTCACAACTGTTTATAATGGGACATGAAATGAGAACTCACCCCTTTGAGTCCAGGAGTCTAAGAGCATGCCTAAAATTACAGATCGCAAGCTTAAGGATAATTTTGGTGAAGGATAAAAAATCCACTACCCTCTCCAAAAGAATTAAAACTCCACTACAAAAAAAACAACACTTACGTTCATGGAGATAACAAAAGATGAACACAATAGGTTGGGGAAGATAAAACATGTTTTTGTAAAGAGAAATCATGCCTCTCCAATCGATTAGAATTCTTGAAAGGCGTCAACCAATATATGGACAAGGATTACCCAGCAGATATAGTGGTATCTCGACTTTCAGAAAGCCTTTGACGAGTTCCCACATCAAAGGCTCTTTAGCAAAGCAAGCAGCCATGGAATAAGAGGGAAGGTCCTCGTGGATCAGTAACTGGTTGAAAGATAGGAACCAAAGGAATAGATGGTCAGTTTTCACAGCGGAGAGAGATAAACAACAGGTCCTCTCAAGGATCTGTACTAGGACGAGTGCTGTTCAACATATTCCTAAATGATCTGGAAAAAGGTAAACAGCGAGGTGGCAAAGTTTGCCGATGATACAAAATTACTCAACACAGTGAAGTCCAAAGCTCACTGCGAAGTGATCTCACAAGATTGGGTGACTGTGCAGCAAAATAGGAGACAAAATTCAATGCTGATAAATACAAAGGAATACACATTGGAAAACATAATCCCTACTAACTGTACAAAATGATGCGGTCTAAATTAGCTGGTGTCTAAAGATAGCTGTTACTACTCAAGACAGATCTTGGAGTCAGAGATAATTCTCTGACAATATCTGCTGAATGTGCCGCACTGGTCTAAAAAGCTAACAGAAGGTTAGGAACCATTAGGAAAGGGATAGCTAATAAGAAAGAAAATATCAAAGCTACTATATTAAACCATGGTATACCCACACCTTGAATACTGCATGCAGTTCTGCTCGCCCCAGCTCAAAAAAGATATATTAGAATTGGAACAGGTAGAGAGAAGGGCAACAAAAATCATTAGGAGTATTGAACAGCTTCCATCTGAGGAGATATTATAAAGCCAGGGACTATTCAGTTTAAAAAAAAAAGAGATGACTAAGGGGGAATAAGACAGAGGTCTATACAATCATGAATGGTGTGGAGAAAGTAGGTGTTATTTACCTCTTCACATAACACAAGAACCAAGGTCACCCAATGAAATTAATAGACGGTAGGTTCAAAACTAACAAGAGAAAGTACTCCTTCACATAATGCACAATTTGTGAAATTTGCTGCCATGGGATCTTGTGAAGGACAAAAGTATAACTGGATTTAAAAAAAAAAAAAAAAAAGATGAAGGATATATCCATCAATAGCTATGAGCCAAGATGGTCAGGGACGCAACCCCATGCTCTGGGCGTTCTTAAAGCTCTGACTGACAGAAGCTCGGAGTGGATAACAGGGAATGGATCACTCGATAAATTTCCCTGTTCTGTTCATTCCCTCTGAAGCATCTGGCACAGGCCACTGTCAGAAGACAGGATACGGGTTAGATGGGCCATTGGCCTGACCTAGTATGACCATTCTTATGTTCTTAATAGAGGTTAAAGAAGTGAAGGAATAATGGATGGCTCCAGACAGAACTGTAATTCACTCAAAGGCCTCTGACATCAAAAGCTACCAGTGCACAGCTTAAGCAATGTGTGAACAGTGCAGTGTAAAAAGGGATTTCATTTCTTCAATTCCACGGCCATCTTTGCATGCATATACATACATGAAAGTGTGCAGTACATGTAATGTTACAGATACATTTTCTTTTGCAAAGAGATATGAAGTTCTTTCTAAAATATCATTCATCTTTTCAGGGAAGAACGAACAATTTAAAGAAATTTTCTGTGAGAGAACCCCAATATTTTCATTTATTGCAACATTTAAATGAGAGTTTCAATTCCAGGATAGCTAGTTAAATATTTTGTAATAGAACTCAATGTGGTTAGGCACCAACTTATAGGTCACTACACTTGTTTAAATGAGAAAAAAAAATCTACATAATCATTACCCCCAAAATAGCTTTCCTCTTTATAAAAAGGGCTAGTAAATTTGTCAATGGAAACATAAGTTCCTTAGTGAATTAGTCTGAACAGTTAAGAGAAACTATGTTCACCAATTAAGCAGCTTGGAGTAACAAGAGTAAGCCTCCTGGGGAAAAAAACTGCAGTAGTAACAAGATAGCTAAAAATATACCCAGCAATTGTTCCTTAACACTCATGAAGAGCTTTAGAAGTCTTCAACAGTACAAACTTCCCCTATAAACTCATTAAACTTCCAGTTTGTTTTAAGTACTTACAAAACAGGGCAGCTTTTCAGGAAGTCTATCAAAGAGCCAGTATCAATGAACGTGTCCGCCATTCACCAAAGTGACCCTCACTTTTCTAGATGAAATATGGCAGTAACGTCCTGAACTGTATTAAGAAACAACCAGGAGAAGGAGCAGAAAGAGCAGGAAAGACATCCTGTCCAGATGTTCTCACCTGCTGAAGGATAGCTGCAAGGGAGTTCTTGTCTTTTTGATTAACGCCATCTCTCTGCAAGCGAGCAAGTAGCTCTGGTTTCTTGTAGGTCTTCAGTGCCAGTAAGTGAATCACTCTGTCTCTATATGGTCGCTGAGAAATACTGTTGTTTACGTGGGTCTTTCGTATTGTATTTGCAGGATTGATGGGTGTTGACCTTTTCCTCTCAGGCGCTGCATCTGGAATACTTTGTGGTGCTTTCCGAATCTGTACTCTTTTACCTAAGTCCAGAATTTAAAAAGGGGGAAAAATTAATAGCTTTTGTATGATCTACCCAAAGTTTAACTCAGAGCATTATATTTACAAGTACTGTTTAGTCCAAAGAGGGTATCATAAAATGCATCATTTTAAGAACTCAAAAAGTTTGATATGAAATTACGCAAATGTAAAATGATATTGCTAGGAGAGCAAGATATGTTGCTCTGTTTATACAGATGCATGCCTTCAATATTTTCTTAAGTAATTTACAGGCTGAGAAAAGTTCAACATCAAACTAATGGGATATTATATGTTTTAACTTAGGACAAAACTCAGATGAAAATAAGTACTTCCTGTGAGTAACATGTTCTCCATTGGTGCTTAAGGATCCCAAACCTACATATTAACAGCACCATAACTTGGAAGTGAATATACAAGCCGTGTGGTTGTGAAATATATTGGGGGAAAAAAAAACAAAAAAGCTTACATTCAACACCAAGTACTGAATTGATTAATGGAGTGTCAGAGCCAATCACTGGTGCCACACAATTTCAAAAATGAAACTATTTTACCTCCATTACCCAAACAATCTATGTAACTGACCTGACATTTCTCATTAGAAAGAACCCATCAAATGCAACACATTGTTCAAAGGATCAAATCCATAGAAGTTTCAAAAATGCTCTTTCTAATGAAAAGTTTTACATGTCTAGAAAACATTGTTCCCCAATAAATTCAAGTGATACCTTATGTTGGTAAAGGCACCCTCCAAAGATAATGAATTAAACATGTTTGACAGCTTATTTAATCAAACAGGCTATTTTTCCATAAAGATAAATGGTTAAGAGTAAAAGCTCTTCACCACCAGAACCAAAACAAACTGGCCAGGCATTCTTTTGTTTAGCACTTAAATATTTACCACTGTAGTCAGGACTTATTTATTGATGCTAAGAACTTTACTTTAACAGGTTTACTATTTTGGCTCCCATCAGGAGTAAAGTTGAGACTTGCTAAAAGCTGAACATTCCTCCAAACCCAATTCTTTATAACTTTGGTACATAGAGACTTTCAGGGACACAGTAGAGCGGTCCCACCACCAATTTGACAGCTTCTGTGCTGTTGAGGAAAACGAAAATCTCAGGGAAAAAGAACATCGAGCTGGAGCTGATGGAAACTCTCTCGTGGTTGGAACCCTCCTTCCAGATGTTATGGTATCTTCTCTCACTGAAGATAGACTTTTAGGGGAGGGGACTCCAGTTATTAGAATGAGGCAGGTAATAGTAAAGGTGGATACGATTATCACAAATATAGACAGTTGGGTTTGATGATGATTGTGAAAACAGCGTGGTGAATTGCCTGCTGGGTTGTGAACCTTTAGACATATCTAGATAGCTGTTTGTGCAGTGCTGGGGAGGAGCAAGTGTATCATGATACACATAGGTGCCACTGACATAAGGTAAAAGAGGTCCTGAAAGCCAAATTTAGGCTGCTGTGTGAGAGAGTAAAGTCCAGGACCTCCTTGATAGCATTCTCTGAAATGGTTTCAGTTCCACATGCAGGGCTAGACAGACTTGCAGAACTGCAGGGTCTCAATGTGTGGATGAGATAATGGTATTGAAAGGAGAGTTTTAAATTTATTAAGAACTGGGGAACCTTCTGGGAAAGGAGAAGCCTATTCAGGAAGGATGTGCTCTACCTGAACCAAAATGGAACCAGATTTCTGGCATGTAAAATTTAAAAGATTGTAGAGGAGTTTCTAAACTAACAGCTGGCGGAAAGCCGACAGGCATAAGGTGCATGTGATTCAGATGGACAACCCCTAAGGGAGGATTTATTAAAGGGGTACTATATATCCTAGGAAAGAGGAGAGGATAGAAGTTGATAAGGTACATACAAAAAAGTCCCATTCAATTACACACAGGCGGACAACTAAATATTGACAAATATTATAAGTGATTATATACAAATGTGAGTCTAAATATCAAAGGGGGTGAACTTGAGTGCCTGTTATTAAATTAGGATCTTGATGGAATGATGATAATCAATGGGACACAGTAATACCAGAGTTCAAATATATAGGAACAAGAGCAGGTTGCACTGGTTGGGGAGTGACACTATATATGAAAGAAAGCATAGAGTCGAATATATTGAAAATCTTAAAAGAAGCAAAACGTTCATAGAATTTCTATGGATAGAAATTCCATGCTTGACTAATAAGTGTATATCAGGAATTTACTATCAACTATCTGACCAGGATGGTGACTCACTGTAACTGTGCAATCCTCAGGGAAATCTGACAGCCTACAAAACCAGAAACCCCAACAATAATGGGCGATTTCAACTATCCCCATCTTACTTGGGAGTACATCACCTCAGGATGGGATGCAGAGATAAAATTTCTAGACACCATTAATGACTGCTTCTTGGAGCAGCTAATCTTGGAACCCAAGAAGGGAGAGGCAATTATTGAGTTAGTTCCAAGCAGAGCACAGGACTAGGTCCAAGAGGCGAACATACCTGAACTGATCAGTATTATCAACCATAATGTAATTAAAATTTAACATTCTTGTAGGGAGGAAGAAACCAAAGAAAACCTCCACCGTAGCTTTTATCTTCCAAAAGGGGAATAATAATGAGGAAGCTAGCTGAATAGAAATTAGAAGGAACAGTCACAAGAATGAAATACCTGCAAGCTGCATGGAAACTATTTAAACACATCAGACCAGAGGCTCAAACTAAATGTATATCCAAATTAAAACAAAAACAAAAACAAACAATAGAAGTAAGAGGACCAAAAAAGGCCACCATGGCTAAACAGAGTAAAGGAAATGGTTGGGGGGTGGAAATCTTTTGAAAATCGGAAGTCAAATTCTACCAAGGAAAGCAGAAAGGCGCATAAACTCTGGCAAGTCAATAATTAGGCAGGCCAAAAAAGAATTTAAAGAGTAACTAGCAAGAGATGATAAAAATGTATTGTTAGTTTTTGTAAGTACTTCAGAAGCAGGAACTCTGCCAAACAATCAGTGGGGCCACTGGACGATCAAGGAGCACACAAGGAAGACAAGATCATTGTTGAGAACCTAAATGAACTATCTGCATCAGTCTTCACTGCAGAGGACGTGAGGGAGACCCATTACTTTCAGGGTAAACAAATCTAAGGAACTGTCCAAGAGTGAGGTGTCAATAGAGTAAACTGATAAATTTTACAATAATAAGTCACCAGGATCTGATGGTATTCACTCAAGAGTTCTGAAGGAACTCGTATGACATTGTAGCACTACTAACTGGGTTCTGTAACTTATCGCTTAAATAAGCCTCTGTACCAAATAACTGGAGGACAGCTAATGTAAAACTAATTTTTTAAAAAAGGCTAGAGAGGTGATCCTGGCAAGTACAGGCCGGTAAGCTTAACTTCAGTACCAGAAATCTGGTTGAAAGTATAGTAAAGAACAGAATTATCAGACAACACATGAAGAAGGGGGTCACCCAATGCAATTAATAAGCAGTAGATTCAAACATAATGAAGTATTTCTTCACACAACACACAGTCAACCTGTGGAACTCATTACCAAGGGACATTGTGAAGCAAAATACACAAAAAAAACAAAAACACACTCTAGATTAAAGAAGAATTAGAAATGTTCATGGCTATGAACATCAATGGCTATATCAGCCAATATGGTCAGAGACTCAACTCAATGCTCTGGATGTCCCCAAACCTTAACTGACAGAAACTGTGAGTGGATGATGGGATGGATCACTCGATAACTGTCCTGTTCTGTTCCTTCCCTCTGAAAAATGAGGCACCAGCCAGTTAGAAGACAGGATACTGGGCTAGAGAGACCAATGGTCTGGCCTAGTATGACTGTTCTTACGTAGGAAAATAGAAACCTGAAAGTGTTAAGACTTCTGAGGCTCTGGCCTCTTCCTTAACACAGGTTAGACACTCTGGAAAACAGGTTCTTAAATACTTTGACATCAAAAACAACTTCATACAAACCAACTCCATTTATGGTATGAAATCAGCTATGTTGGCTGTCATCTCCTGGAATAGTAAACAAAAATGCCCATTTTGCAGTATAGACTAACAACCATTTTTAACTATGCCTAGAATCACATTGATTCTTTAGATCTTGCACTTCTGGTTTCAAAAATAACCATAACTACATGAACAGATAAATCTTTGCATTTTTAGCACAACAGTGTTAAATAGTGAGTCATGTGGGATTAGTTTCACACAATTGTGGTCAGTTAAATTCCTCACTGCAACCTAGTCTTAAATGTGTAGTGTATTAAGATCCTTCCATACCCATACTAAACTTTTGGCCTGTTTTACCAAGAATTAGAACCATCCCTGTCTCACCTTCTTCAAGAAGTGAATAGCTAGGTGAGGTTGAAAATTCAGTGGAATGGGGATATACATCCTGAGAGACTGACATAGGGCTATAGAACCTACTTTTTTATTTCTTTGTGGTAAGCACATTCTCATCCAAAAGCTTGTTGACATGACTTATAAGGCGTATGTAGCCAAAGCGAATGGTGTGTTCAAGAGAACACAATTTTAAGTAAATAGGCGAATATCCCACCAGAATGTTGAAAATGGAATAAAATAGTAAAAAACCCACTGACATCTCAGTCGGTAAAGCAACAAAAAGGCTGTTCTTTGGAGGCAGTCTACAGGAAGAAGGACTTTTGTACGGAGGAGCAGCAGATATAGTTCCAGTATAAGCAAATATGGCTTCCTGGAGTCTACAGTTCACAGACAGCATATATGCAGTTTTGCATTTCCATAGGCCAGGTAGGTACCTATTTAAGATGGCTTGCTGTAGGCCAACTCAGCTTTGCAGTATAACTGGACTTGAATGTTAAATGCAGGCAGTGATGTACTGTTGTAAGATTTAAATATCTTGCTCTCCAGATTTTCAGAGGTCACTGCTAGATGAAAGAGGAGGAGGAGGAAGTGTGTGCAAGCTGGAGCACAGCATGGTGAGTGCATCTGAGGTCATTTGCACTATACGTGTTAAGGGAATTCAACATTCCCATATGGCAAAATTCACATCCAGATATTGTTATTACAGAGGGTCACTACAGTTGACTGGATCACTAATACGAAAAAGGGAGCAGGGACTTCAGGCTTACCTTACTAAACAATCAATTTGTAAGCACCTAAAGGATAATAAAGTCGTAAGTAATGGTCAACATGGATTTGTTAAGAGCAAGTCATGCCAAACAATGCAATTTCCTTCTTTGATAGCGTTACTGATCTAGTGGATGGGGGGAAGCAGTACACATGATCCCAATTTTAGTAAGACTTTCAACAGTCTCACATGACATTTTCATAAGCAAATTAGGGAAATGTGGTCTAGATGAAATTACTATAAGATGGGTATACAACTGATTGAAAAAACACTTGAATAATTATAAATGGTTTACTGTCAAATTGGGGTGATGAATCTTCTAGTGGGATCCTGCAGGTGTCTGTCCTAGCTCCAGTACTATTCAACATTTTAATTAATGAATTCAATAATGGAACGGAAAGTATGCTTATAAAATTTGCTGATGTCACCAAGCTGGAAGGAGTTGCAACCATCTTGGAGGACAAGATTAGAATTTAAAAGGACCCCGACAATTGGAGAATTGGTCTGAAATCAACAAGATAAATTCAATAAAGAGAAGTGCAAAGTACTTCACTTACACAGGAAAAATACAATACACAAATACAAAAGGGGAAGAGCTGGCTAGACCTTAGTACTGCAGAAAAGGATCTGGAGGTTACAGTGCATCACAGACTGAATAAGAGCAAATAGTGTGATTCAGTTGCAAAAAGGCTAGTATTCTGGGGTGCATTAAGAAGATTGTCATATGTAAGACACAGGAAGTAGCTGTCCTGCTCCAGCTAGGAGTATTGTGTCCCGTTTTGTGCAATACACTTTAGGAAAGATGTGGACAACCTGGAGAGACTCAGAAGAGCAACAAAAGTGATTCAAGATTTAGAAAAACTGACCCATAAGAAAAGGTTAAAAAAACTGGACATGTTGAGCCTTCAGAAAAGGAGGGAGGGACCTGATAACAGTCTTCAGATAGTGAAGGGCTGTTGAAAAGGGGATGCTGATCAATTATTCTCTTTATCCAATGAAGATAAAAGGGGCAAGTAATACCTTAGTCTGCAGCAAGGGAGATTTAGGTCAGATATTAGGAAAAGTTCTCTAACTATAAAGTATAGCCAAGTACTGGAATAGGTTACCAAGGGAGGATGTGGAATCCCCATCATTGGAGGTTTTTAAGAAAGATTTATTTGACCCTGCCTCAGCATGGGGACAGGGGGAGGGGATAGACAAGATGACCTTTTGAGGTCTCTTCCAGCTATCCATCTCTAGTTTCTGTGATCTTGGTACTATTTCAAACCGGCTGTAGACTCTGCCTAACAACCATGCATGGAATGGTTTGTATTGTCATGGATCTCCATATAATAAGAGCAGACTATTTGGATTTTTAAAATCAAGATACATTCATCACACTGCATACAGAATTCACTTTTCTTTAGCTCCTAGGTTTATGATCTTGCATACCAAAACTTCACTGTCACTTTTCCAGACTACAGGTTAAGGCAATATTGATAGCTTTATAAATTGAAACACTATAGGTCAATCCATGAACACATGTAATATTTAAATAACTTGTAATGGCAGTTACAAACAATGAGAATATTAAGTGTCTAAGAAGGGAAGGAAATAATCAAGGAGCATAGGAAGCAGTGAACTGAGGAAATGGATGTACAGAGTTCTGGGAAAGAATGGAAATCCAGGCAGCATGTGCTAGGGAACAAGGAGAAAAAGGAGAAGAGATGAATGGGGCTGTGTGAATAGATGATGTGAGGCTGTACTACCAAAAAATTGAAATGTAAGTAGTGTCAGTAGACTAAAAAGTTCTGATCTTGAAGATGGTCAGAATTACTACCTTCTAATTGCCTATTACATTAAAAAGTTAGATACAACCATACCTACAAATGGCCCACCAGGTTTTATGACCTTTGTACTGCGGTTGCGAGATTCTTCTTCTGCCTGGGTCATGCGTTCTCTTGTCATCTGATACGAGTCATTTGTTGCACATACTGTAATTTTATCCTGTATAAATCCCAGACAATTGAGCTGCGAGACTCCAGAACTATGGAAGTATTGAAAGAAAATAGTTTCAAAAGAATAAGTACTTTATTCTGAACTTAAAACGTATCAATACAGAATAAAAATTAGAGGCATTTATGGCAAATCCTAATGGACAAAAAGGGTGCATTTTTCAATCCCACAGCTAGCTGTCATCGAACAGCTTCAAATTTATTTTATGGCATCTCTGCATAGACATTATACCACTAACTATACAAGTACAGTTAAATAGTAGAACACCCTCACCCCACCCCCTAAGTGGACACAATGATGTTGGATTAAGACAACCTGTACTCGTATTAGAGGTTGTAAAACAGCATAACTATTTCAATAAAAAAGGTCACCCCTCTAATCAAAAGAGTTATATGGTATCAAAACACTACATAAAGCATGCCTTAGCCCGTGTCTTAAACATTCAGACGACTTTTCAAATTATGCTAAACTCACTCAATTGAGTTAACATAAGTGAAAAATTACATTTTTTGTCTGTCGTAACAGGGCCTTAATCATTCATGCAGTTCTCATTAACTCTCTTCAACCTTTTAAGGAAAGCCATCAACCTAACTCTCAGTGTCAATCCTTCAGTTAAACAATTCTGTTTCTTAACTTGCTTACTTTGTGCACTTGACTGCACACCAGAGAGTCTATTTTCATTGTTTCCAAATTTGTTTGTGTGAGTCTTACGTGTAATAGGGGACAAACATTTGAAAAACAGTGAAGTATGATGATAAAAAAACCACAAAAACTCAAGGGCAGGTGTAGTACCTTGTAACTTGTGTATTAAAAACACTGACTAGATGTGAAGTTCAGTGTGTGCACACTATAACAACAATGAACCTTACATACCTGGATTAAAACTGTGCTATACCTGTACAATTTACAGAGACAGTTGTTCCTCAAAGAGTTTTAATATAAAAGTTCCTGTTCCATACTGGGCAGGGAAGACTATTCAAATTCAAACCAATGACTATGTTTTTAACACTTTGTGACAAGTACAGCATAAATGCCTAGTTAAAAGCATGCCAGTTACAGCGATATCTGAGTAGCTCTGAGGATTCTCTGCTCTTTGAAGTCTTTAAACTACGATTTGAGGACTTCAATAGCTCAGAATAGGTTAGGCTGGGGTTTGATACAGGAGTGGGTGGGTGAGATTCTGTGGCCTGCGTTGTGCAGGAGGTCAGACTAGAAGATCATAATGATCCCTTCTGACCTTAAAGTCTATGATTCTATGACAGTGACTCTAGCTGACCTGCAACATTTTTGAAAGCAACCCTACAATTCTCTGTTTAATGTTCCAAACAGAATGGGTAAGGAACATTCAGCACATCATTTCTCCTCCACTTACCATTTTATTTTTAACTCCTCTGAAGTCATGCTAGCTAGGTCAAGCTCAGCTGTATCCCAGAATACATTTAAGATTTCACAGCTATAGGAGTGCCCCCCTGGAGCAGGGTGCCATTTCTACTATGGACAAAATTAAGTTGTATTTTACAAAACTGTGTAACTTCCAAGTTCTTTAGTTTGTTACATCACAAAGAATGCACTAGGATACTGAAAAGCCAAGGTAATATCCCTTCCATTCCATTACCCAAGGCAAATTGCACCCCTTGCTTGACTCCTGGAATACTGTGCCCAATT
The DNA here is from genome assembly GCF_007399415.2 of Gopherus evgoodei. Classification (NCBI taxonomy): domain Eukaryota; kingdom Metazoa; phylum Chordata; order Testudines; family Testudinidae; genus Gopherus; species Gopherus evgoodei. Next base: position 75,076,884 of record NC_044327.1, on the reverse strand, counting down.
GAAGGCTGGAGACAGCATTATTTTTTCAAGTAAGATTCAGTTTATCCTCTGGCATTTTAACAAAGTGTTCATGTTAATGAATTTCTCGAGACTCTTGATAAACATTTTATTTATGTCAAACAAAAATAAGTAGGGCATATCATCACATACAAAATGCCATTAATAGTTAATAATTTTGGGTGGCCTACTGGAGTGGGAGAGAGAAGTAAAGGAGACAAGGGACCAGAGAAGAAAAGGGACTGATGGATAATTCTGCAGCCTGGGTTGACCATTTGGCAACCCCAAACCACTGCAGTTTAAAGTTTAAGCTTCTCAACTCCAGTGATGAAACTTCAGGAAATTTTTATTTTAAAAAGTGTCGGTTGCATTTTCCATCATAATTCATAGGATCTTCTCAAAACTTAACAAATTAAACATTGTGTGAAATTCCAACAAGAAGTTTCTGCACTACTGTTCTAAAACCATAAAAGAACTGGTATTTTGACTCTAGTAGTTTCTCCACACAGGTTTAAAAACTTCAGATTTTTAGCACTGCCTAGACTGAGAGTAGAACTATGCCATCTACGCCCATGTATAAGCATGGATTTTTATTTGCAGTTTTAGCTCAATTTCCTTGATCGGTATGCATAGCTGTTTGTCTGCGATACATGTTCTAACACTGTAAATTAGCTGAGGAGTTGGTCTAGAAGACAGGATTCATCTACAGTACCAGAAACACCGTTTTCCTTGGCCCACTTGTAAGTTTCTACTCCAGCATGGTACAGCAGTCTTGCCTGCATAAATGCAAGTGAATAGTATAAGCCTTGTTGCAAACCCAACTGTACAGTGTCAAGGAATTGTGTTGCAACCAGATCCTGGAACAGGGTAGTCCTACAATCGTATATAAGATTTTTGACTAGCGTAGTAGTTCTTAAAATCCTTATCCATCATGGTCAGAGAAACTATGCTAGAATGCTGCCAGGTATAGCCATATTTAAACTGCAGTAGCACAGATCTGAACCAAGCATTGACAATACTACCTAGTTTTCAAATATGGCACTAGTGAAGTGAGAAAGTATTCAGAGGTTAGTTTTTGGAAAGCAAAACAAAAACAGTGATATGTAAAAGCAGGTATTTATATTTTAAGAGACTATATTATTTTAACTAGAGGTTATATTTTACTGTAATTTGAAAAAAAAAAAGTTTTACAACCTTTCACTGTTTCTGTTCTAGACCGCACAATGAATATAGTATTTTCCTTCAGGACAAATTTAAAGTATTGCTTACCTTGAGACAGTTTGCTGGACACAATCAAAGCTTCCCTGAGGATTATCTTTGCCAACATTTGATAAGTAGAAGTTAAAGTTATGCACTTCATTTGGGAGATCAGCTTTGGGAATTTTGACAAGCTAAAAGATAAATATAAACTGAAATTTTACATGGGCCCATCAATGTGATTTGTATAGTACTTTTTTTCCTTTTTACTTTAAATCCAAGTGCAGTGATAAAGTGTACTTAATATTTGTGATATGACTCCCACTCAAATTATGAAGCATATAATAAATGTGTTAATGCTGGCACACTTTCCTCTCAAAAATAATCTTATCAGGATACAAGACTATACCTGTAGTTATACAAGTTGAACCCTGCTCAGGTCTACAATAAACAGCCTAATTTAGCATGGCACTAAAGCACTTGGTTAATTTTAGTCATGTGTAGAGCCCAACTGACTCCAATAGAACTATTAGTGTACTGAAAGTTACGCATTGATTAGGTGTGTTACTGAATAAGCCTTACTGTTTGGCCAACCAAGCAAACACAGAACAACATAAGTAGACCCTACAGTACCTTGTTTCCTGGCTTTTAAATTACAGTTAATATTAGTGGAATTTAGACAGGACTAGATTTCCAGAATAAAAATGAAGGCACAAACCAAGGATGGGAGGAGAGAAAACAAGAATATTAACCAACAATAAGACTGTTAAAAATAGCTTGGTTATATAGATTTGTTTAAACTCTCCTGGACTAAAAGCCTCTCAGACAAATACTTTTATCTATTTTAAAATCAAGTTGCTTGTAAAAATACAAAATACACATAGCTTTTTGTACAAGAAATCAGAAGTCAGATGATAAAACTTGCTTTCCTGGTTCAATACACTCATCCTAAGTTTAGTGCATAGTACACAACATGTTCTGTTTTCTGTAGATTTAAGAAGTATCAGTTTCACATGCTCAATAGAATAGCAAAACCATGCGATGCATGCTCTAACATGCCGTTCTACAAAAGCAAAAATAAAGCAGATGTTTTTGAGTCCTATATATTTTAAGTTAAATTTATTTTGCAGTTAGACAAACTCTTATTTAAGTCTATATATTCGAAGAAGTGGGTTGTAGCCCATGAAAGTTTATGCTCAAATAAATTTGTTAGTCTCTAAGGTGCCACAAGTACGTCTGTTCTCATTTAAGAGATTCTTGTGGAATCTATTTGAAGGTTCAACACATTAAATAACCTATTTTGAAGGAAAATGTTTATTTAAAAGCAACATTCACAATGCCCTTTTTGAAATCCTCCTCTGGTACACACCTTTTATTTTGCTTATAAAATTGGCCAATAGACATGATTTGTGTTAACTTAAACAACTAGTATAATGTGTGATTTTCTTCCTTGAAATGAAAGCCTAAGAAAAAAATCACTGCCATTTACAGTTTGATCATCAATGTTGGACAGAGCACATCAGCAGCTTGGGACAACTGCTGGCCTTCAGAAAGAAAGATAGGGACTAAACCTGCACACTACTCAGCTATTTAAACTCAAAACGTGTACTTGTCCCATTCAATAAAAACACTATACAGTAAGAGAAAGGATTTAAGTGAAGTAGTTTAATTAGCAAATACAAATCTTAGATTATATGTCTGAACCTGTTATAACAGTTTATCTTCCCAATTGGGAGATTAATAATAAAACATCAGCCATAAAAAGACCTATTGTAGAGGCCATTTTTGATCCTGTATCACAGATTTATCTTAGGAGTCTGCAAGGTTACTATAGAACACTAAAAATATTACTATGCAGATTTTTTTTTCAGCCTACTATTGTTCACTAATTACTATAACTGAAATAAAAATATTTCCCCAAGTTTACTGTGTGTATCTGACAGCATTGTATCGAGTCAGTTTCATTATTTCACATTTGTATGTTTTTTTTCACGTTTTGAAGACTGATTGTAAACCCACAAGAATTGGCAGAGTTCAGATGCAGGCATGGTACCTGAAAATATTTAAAAATGCAGCTAATTTTCATGTATGTGTCCCTTGCATGATTGATAATTCTGTATGAAATTCTGTTGAGATTTTGACCCACTAAAGAGTAAGCCTCCATGTACTTTGCAGACTGCTTTGGCTTTCTCCAAACACTCCATTGATGGGTATCTTCCTTCCATTTAAAATTATACTTCGAGAGTATTTCCCCAATACCAATTAAATAGATCAAAGCAGATGACTGCAGTCACATATGCTTCAAGTTTACTTTGAAAGTGTATACATCTTAATTTTAATTGACAGTCTTAAAAAATGCCTGGTGGAAGCACTACATTACATAGTAAAAGCATTTACATACTTAATATTCCAAAATAGTTACTGTGGATAGTACAGAAGACAACATCAAGATGACATATTTATCCATTCCTTCTATTACAGTTTGAAGGTTGATGCATTTACTAGAAAGGACAGTTATGCAGGAGTTGTTCATTAGGTTGCTTCTCTCATCTCACTAGCATTACTTCAGTCTCATCCACATTAACTGTCAGCCAGCTTCTCTTCATCCACATGATGATCTTAGCAAGAAAAGCTTAGAAGTAGTATTTTCAGACATAGAGACTATACAGAATTGGGTGTTATCCATGTAGTGCTGACACTTCAATCCATGTTGTCTCACTAGCTCTCCCAACGGCTTCATGTAGCCATTGAAAAAGCTGGGAGAGAGAATAAAGCCTAATGGGACACCATTAGGCAGAGCAGGTGCCCAAGACAACCCTTTGGATTAGCTCAGGTGTCACTTGACTCTGAAATGCCACTCTAGCTCCTTCTACTCAACCCTTAAACATACAGTTGACTTCCATATCTCTAAGAAGCATTCCCAGATGCCTCTTTTTTGTCATACCGCCAGGCTCTTTAGAGGGTACCACCTCACCTTCCTCACTTCCAATTCCCTTCTGACTTTCCTGTCTGGGATCTGGTACCCCAAATGTTATATTTATCTTTTTATAACTTCAAAAATCTTCTCTGCCTTTGTACCCTCAGATAAAACAAACTTTATACATCTTTTTTATTAGTCGTGCTTTCTTTAAAAACTAAAATTAAATAATCCTCAGAGAACTTCCACGCACAAGTCAAGGACTTCTGGGTAATCAGAATGAAAGTGCAATGTTTCAACTCAAGATAAACTTTTGGACATTTATAATGTTTGTTTTTCCTATTTGATGTACACTTAGCAGAAGGTCAGAGAGCCATAATTTAAGAATTCTTCAGTCAACACTGCTGTTAGCAGGAATAGCTTGCATTTTCTATTCCTGGCTATCAGGAAGCAATATGTTTTTTTAGTTTTAAGCTCTATTGAAAGGCTACTGTATATACCCATCTCTGATTACTCTTTTTTACAATAAAAAGCATCCATTTAGATAGTATGCAATGCATTTTAAAAGAATGTTGTCATATTCCCCTTACATCTCATTCGCACAGATTTCCAAATTAGCAAGTACTGTATCTCCATATGCCAGAAAGCATAGATCCAAGGTGGTACAACCAGCAAAATATATTCTCTTTACCTCCTTCTGAAAACAATGAAATCCTTGCCTCAGTACTTCATTAGGCCTACTTTGTCCTTACCAGTTCCCAGTCCCCCAAAAAGGCAATAAAATATTGGAAAGCTCTGCAAAGTCTCTGGATGTATATTCCACACAATCATCAAGGTCTTGTCTAGACTAGGAAAAGCAGTATTTATATACAAGTTAGCTAACATGTTTTTAAACACCCTTTTCCCCCCTAGTGTAGATATAGGCACAGTGAAATTAACTGTTTACCTCTCCACTACTGTTCTCGCCTCTCCAGTTCATACTTTAACAGGTGGGTCTCTTCAAGGGAGAGTTATTTAATCTGACACTTTCCCAGCAAATAAATACTAGTGTGGGAGATCAGAGCCTTTATTTTTTCCTCCTGCATCATTTCCTCTCATCCCCACAAATTTATAAGTGGGATATATCTTCCTTCCTATTGTTTTCAATAAACAGGTATTCCAAAGCATGGAAAATTCCTTCAGTTACCATGATGTACAGTGTACAATGTAATGTGCAACTGCTACTCCTCACAGAGATTGTGCCTCCATCAAAGTGCCAGAGGAGATCTCTCATGACTCTTTGCTCTCCTTGTACAATTTCTAACACTTGGAGCAGGAAATTCAGCCTTTGTTTTCCAGCTGCTGCCACTGCCGCCCCCTCCAGGCAAGTAACTCCACTTCTCTTCCACACTGAACCCAAGCCTACTGACAAGACCTAGTCTAAGTGTTTCTCTCAGTTCATCTCCTGTAACGTACATTATCAGCTGAACTGTGCCCAACAGCACCAAATGCTGGAAAGCCAGGAAATTTGCCTAGACAATGCATGTAAATACAGAAGCAGCTTAAGCAGATACTGCTGCACTGGGGTATGAGAGAAGAGGTAAAATTGGGCCTACCCTATTTTGGGACTGAACTATATAAGGGACACACCCATTTTACCCTCATTTAGTGCATCCCCTCCCCTTAGCTATATGATGTTTTGGAAAGACTACATGGAAGAGCCAACCAGAGACTGAAGCACAGCAGCTGCAGAGGCACCTTCAGCTGGGACCAATGGACACATTTTCTAAAATTCTGACGGGACTTTTTCTGCCCTGTGCCGATTGGCTGTTTGCTTCAACTCCCTCGAACCCTGTCTCAGGCTTGGTCTACATTAGCAACTTATGCTGGTATAACCTATGTTGCTCAGGTAAGTGGAAAATCCACACTCCTGAGCGATGCAGTTATACCAACCTAACTCCCAGTGCAGACAGAGCCTCTTAGGGAGGTGGATTATCTAGGTAGTATCTTCACTGACATGCCACAGCAGCTTTAAGTGTAGATAAGCCCCCAGCCTCTTTACTCTAGCCTCATTCCACACCTCTCCTGCTTTCCTTCTCTTTTTTCACCTGCTTTTTCCCCATTGCTCCGAGTCTCCCTTCCCCTTGTCTTTCTGTTTAGCTAAATCCCTCTTAACGAACACCTAGTTAACCAGTGGAGTAACTGTGGAAGGTAAAAGAATCTTGGGCTGATTAAAGAAGGTGTGTCTAAACATTCAGGGATTACTAGAATAGCAACTATTTTAGACCAAAAATTTTGTATTACTTGGATTAACAGAAGAAGAATATGCAGAGGTGGCCAGCTCCAGGGTATTAAACATTAACGAGTGCTGAATTTGGATCTTTATAGTTTACCAGATATGAAAGAGTTTGTATTTTTCTGGAGGTGATGGGATTTATATAGGAAGTGAAATGCAACTGTGAACATAAAAATGGAGAAGTCCACACTGAATTAGGTAGCAGTGACAGTAAACTGTTTCTAGCACCACCCACTCCTAAAGTGTGCAATTTAGGCAAGGCAGAGGAGATAGGATGGTAAGATTCAGTCTGCATTTGTATGGAGATTCACCATACCAATTAAATAAATCCCCTATTTACTCTCACCTACAGGAAGTGTTGAATTGGAGGACTGAGTTCCTTGGTTTAAAGAAGCAAATCTATTTTCTCTGCATGACTTAAGTCCTTTTAGAAATAGAGAGGGATGGGAGAGTGGCACACAAGGAGCTTGTGTGGTGGAACGGAGGAATGCAAGGAGCCCCTGGTGTATGCCATAAGATCATCCTACAGAAAGCGTGTGATCCCTTAGCACAATGCAGTGCTGCGAGAGTTAGACTTGCCTTGGAAAGGCAGGAGTGTTTTAAAATGTAGACGAAACCAGAGGGTATAGAGGATAATGAGCAGACCCTCCTTTTAGTCATCTTACTGAACAATACCGTAACAAGGGGAATGATGACAATAGTTAGGAGTACTCACTATCACAGGAGATCAAAAGAAGCATAACTTCTTAGAAGCCTAGATCACAATGGCATAAGAGATGTGGATTATTGATATTTCTTAAGAAATTTTTACTCTGAACCCTCAAGTTATGCGTACAGCTAGTCTTTGTGACTTGGGACAGCAACTCTCAACTTCTTTCCACATAGTCTTAGCATCATTTGTGCATTGTGGCTGCTTTCTCTGTATATAAGAATTGCTTTACTAGATCAGACCAGTGGTCCATCTAATCTAGTATCCTGTTTGACAGTGGTCAGTACCAGCTGCTCCAGAGGAAGGTGCAAGAAACCATGCATTAGGCAGTTCGGAAACAACCTGCCTCCAAGGAAAGTTCTCTCCTAATTTCTACTAGTAAGGAGTCAGTCATACCCTGATGTACGAATGTTTACATCCGTGACAAAACACTTGTATGTACACGTTAACATTTACTATAGCAACTCTAGAAATTCTTATCCATTTACTGATCAATGCTTTTTCAAATTTTCCTAAACTCTCAGCATCAATGATATTTTATGGCAATCAGATTTACAGGCTAATTTTGTGTTATGTATGAAAAAGGATTTTCCATTATCAGCTCTGAATTTGCCATCTTTTAATATAATGGATTGTTATTTTGTATTAGGAGAGTGACTAGAAGTTGCTGTACTTTCTCCAATTACTGTGGGCTCTAGACTCCCTCAGTGCAATCAAGTTCTGCTCTTGAGCTGACATTTTGGTGGGGACTATGGCTGCACAGAAAAGAGAAGTATATCCCCTCAGATTCTAGTGTTAGGGCACCGTTTTGAAACTAGGAAAGAAAGCAGGTGATATAATGAGTGGGTCTTATTCTTTTTGGTTCCTAGATTAAGGACAGAAGGGACCATTGTGATCCTCATACACAGGACTTCGAACAGGAATTCATTAGAGAACGAGAGTATATCATTTCTAACATTCATCTTGGTTTAAAAATTGCCAGTGGTTAAGAACACACCACAGAACTTGGTAAATTATTGCAATGGTTAATTACCCCTCACTGTAAAATGTGTACCTTATTTCTAGTCCATATTTGTCTAGCGTCATCTTCCAGCCATTAGATCTGATTTAAACCTCTATCAGCTAGACAAAGGTTATGTAATGTTTATCATATTCCAGACTGCTCCTAAATTAGTGTGACGTGTCTATAAAGTATGCTGTATTTTACATTTATATAAAATTAACTAGTTGTTGTACAGCCTATTATGGCAAGATATTAGCATGGCAGTCATGCTATGTTATCTCAAAAGTAAACTATTTTCTAAATGACCATCCTTATAATATCCCACTTATTACAAGTACTTAGAGGGCACTCATTGCCATGGCATCTAGGTGACTGTATGAACTTTATAATCAAGGAAATACATAAGCTTTCTAGCAAGTTGAAAGGTTCCCTTCACTGGCCAGAATGTGGACAAGTCCAGTTTTATAATTAAACTGAAAGTAATCCGAGGAAAATAATCAGTTACAATGGCTTTCTCCCTTAAATTTGATCCTGCATGCATTTCTCATCCCCATTTGTGGACAGGACTTCCCCTTTCCTTTTCTTCAAGGAAAGAACCGATAGCCTCCAACAGTTCCACAAACCTATTTAACACATTGCTGATTGATAACCACCTCACAGTACACTAGAAAGAGACATGGTTAGGTTGGTCTTCAAACCCAGCTCTTTGATTAATTTTTTTCCCCCATTTGAGCAGATGAAATTGACAACTGTTAGGACCGTTTTCATAAAACATTTTCATACTTGAAGTATCTGTCTGAGATATTCACAATAGATGATGCAATTAACAGGTATAAACTCCAGAAATCTGGATCACTTTCAAGAGTCCGATAAGGTCTACTTTTCCCCCCGCCACTGAAGGTGCTCCATCAATTGGAAAATGGACAAGTTATCCTGTGGTACATCAACATTTGTCATTGCTTTGTCAAAAGCATTCTGTCAACACCGTGGAGCTGTTTCTTTTAGCAACACCAAATCCAACATTTTCCTTTCACAATTACATCCATGGAAACAGTGTACAAATATCACTAGTTGTGGTTTATCTTGTATATCTGTGGATTGTTCGATAGCTAGTCTGATAGAGAATTCTTTAGATTGTTTCGCATCTTGCTGCAATATCAGCACTGATCTAGGAGACATGCCTCTTTATAGTGTGGCCTGAAAGTTGGAATTTGCTTTATTAGTCATTGAAGTTTTGTGTTACTTGGATGTAAAATTGCAACCACTTCTGCAATATTCTTAAATTCCTCATCACAATATGGACATTTTGCACTAGTGATATCCAATGACATAACAAAACTAGCTCAGGTCGTTGTGTCAGCTCCTTACCGAATGCCAAAAACAGGGTCTGTTGACTGTTTAAGGAAAAACAAGCTAGCCGCATAAAAATTATACCTAATTCTGATTCGGAGGGCATTCAGATGAAAAAAGTTACTGTGATACATTTCATAGTGACATTTCAAATTGTTCGCTTTGTAGTGAGTGAACGATGCATTGCAGATAACACAAGGGTTTGCCATCTTTAACAGTGAATGCAAAAATCTCTCTCCTATTCTAGTTTAAAACTTCAGTTTTCTTCTTCATACTTGCACTTCTTACAATTTGAAGAGTTCATTGCCATCCATGAAATTAACATAGGGTTAACACTTCAATCTAAAACTATTCAGCTGTGACTTATGAACAGTAAATGCAGTATGTATTCTGTGGAATTAAAGGAGATCGCAAGCACACGAGGACCACACAGCACAACATCTGAATACAGAATGATGCAATTTCCTGATATAAAGGTACACGTGCAAGCTTTTCTTTCTATCTCATTCTCACAGTATCGGGTTCATCAGAGCTTAACTTCTTTTGAAGTATTTCCTGGAGCCCCCCACATCTCCTCCATTCTCCGTTTTACTTGATGGGCTGGTAGGGGTAGGGGCTTTAGGCCTGCAGGAAGAGTGCACCAGGGCTCAGAGCTTCTGTCCTACAGGGGGGAGGCATCAGCACTCGAGTGGTGCTAAAGTACTGAGCCCCAGTACCCCCATCCCTGCGGGGATAAAACCCTGGGCTCCCCTCTGCCCCAAACAATCTGGTAGGCAGAGAATAGGTGTGGGGAATGAGAGGCTCTGCGAGCTGCAGTTAACTGTAGAAGAGAAGCAGTGGCTCACAAGCTGCAGTTTTGCCACACTCTGGTCTAAAGCATTTAGTTTTGGGGGGAGAGGGGTAGATACCTACAACTAAGACCATTTTTACATCTTCTATTCTGTTATTGTATGAACAGTAATACTAAACTAAAATACCACCCCTTTCATAAGGGTATCTCCATGTAACATCTTTTAATGCTTGCTAGAGCAAACATAGGAAACTTTCAGATCCTAAGTCAACAACAAAATACACATTAAGAACTTATTACAAATACTTTTATAATGATCACCTGAAGTGCTTTTTTTCTGAGAAGCCCAGGATCTTGTGCAAATTTTTCCCAAAACAAACAGCTGAGGTATTTTAACAGCTGCATTCTTTATTCTGTTTTAGATGTTAGCTCTGGCATCAACCACACCAATGGAAAGAAAATCCCAAGTATGGAATTCCAGTCACAGAACAATTAAGTGACAGATGAGTTCATTTTGAACTACAGTGTTAATATTTGTTAAGAATGTTTACATCTCATTACAGATTAGTGATCTTTGGATATTAATATTTTTTATATTTACTTAAGTGTCAGTTCAACTTTAGAAGTCTAACAACTGCAAATCAATCAGTGCTTTTGCTGACTTAAAATGGAATTTGACAAAAACAAACGCTGAAAGATTCTGAACAACACTGCTAAATCCTTCTAAAAAAACAAAAAGGTGTAGAGGATTGGGAAGTTTTCAAAAACCACTTTGCTGAAATACATTTTGAAATAACTACCAGAATATCCTTAAAACAAAACTGATGCTTTATTAGTAATGCCTCACAATGTAAGTGTATCCTCATGAACAGAAAATACTAGCACCAAATTACATTCATTAAAAAAATAAGGATACCTTGAAGGACTAGAACAGTTATGTAAACATTTACCTTCCTCTAAGTGTATTTTATTGTTCTGTTGCACGTGGAAGAGAATGCATTAATGGTGTTATACTAATAAGTACTACATGTATTTAACATGACTCTGGAATTTAGTAGCATTCAGTACACAGAACACACATTTTTCCTCCAGTGTACTGCAAAGGTCTCTTAAGGGGAAGGGGAAGAGGCCTCCAAAACACTGTCCTTGATTAATAAAAAACTAAAATATACATTAATGTCTTCTGACATTAAAACTGTTTAGGCAGTAAAGTAGGAAAATGGTCTTAGAATCAGTTACAGATTACACGTTAAGAACTTCACCTATATAAAAAATTCAGTATCTGACATATTGTGATAAATACCCAGATTTTAAGAAGAGCTTGGTGTAAGCTCAAAAGCATCTCTTCCACCAACAGAAATTGGTCCAATAAAGGATACTCTCTTTCTCTCTCTAATATTCTGGGACCAACATGGCCACAACACTCCATACAGATTTTAAGTGTTAGCGTTAAATGTATCACCAGTTTAGTAACTTCATAAACCTTGCTACTGCTTCTTTGCAGCAATTAAGAACAATCTCAGTAGTGCATAAGAACAAGTAAACATCTGTCACATTAGCTTCTGCACAAATGGAAACAGACAATGGAAGAGGGGCTGAGGGAGTGAACAGGCAATTAAGTTTAGAATTTAAAACACTATAAGTCATTAACTATATTGGCATGAAGTCCAAAAAAAAAGCTCTGAGCCTGCTGTAAACTACAAATTTATGAAATGTTTTCCATTGTGTGTGTCTGTCTGTTTATAAAACAATCTATTTCCATAGAGGCTGGTTACTGTCCACCTTAAGAAAATCATCTAAAATGCTTTCACTGCATGTTAGTATTTCTGGAAATCATAACCTGTACTCAAGTTTGTCTCCTGCATTAAGTCTCACTCGGTTTCATTTAAATGGACCACTTCATAAGAGAAGAATCCTTTCATAGACTCCATTTCCACTCCCATCCTCAGCTCAGCCCTTCACTAGCTGGCTCCAAAAACGTTCTATTTTACAGACTTCCAAGAAGAGCTCATATCAGTGATAGCTCAGAAACAATAGTTTAAGAACTGCCTACACTGTTCTCAAGTGGACTACATTGTGATTTGTTCTGAATTCCACTAATATTCTATTTAAACTGCTGATTTATAATAAAAGTTAACTCTCTCCTTCGTGTTTAGGGTTTAAGGGAAAACACATGCCAAATATCTAAATCTATTTAAAGGAAAAGGAGTTTACTGAGGAGGTAATCTTTTCTGAACTATTTGTGAGATATACATTAGTTGTTACTTATTGCATTAGTTGTTTCTTAATTATGAAACTATTTGTGAGATATACATTAGTTGTTACTTATTGCATTAGTTGTTTCTTAATTATGAACACTTCTAGAAGAAAAAAAGGCAGATGTGCAAGTAAGAACTAAGCTTTATTTACAGCATTATCTGCCAAATTAAAATTAAAATTAAACTAAAACAACTTACCCCTTGGAGTCCTTGAAATTGGATTGAGGGTCGAGAAGGAATACAATTCTATAAAAAATTAAAGAAAGTGAAAAACTCATTAATCTTATAATCAACTTCACAATTCCAACCCAGAACAGGGTTTGCTATTACAAAATAATATAAACAGACATTTGCAAAGCTGTATACCTTTTAGTAACAAGAGACAAAGATAAGATAAAAGCTACATTTTAATAAATGTTCTATAATCTGAAGAAATGTAAATACATTTGACCTTGAACTTCAATCCTTAAATGAAAATAGAAGAGTAATCAATAAAATGAAAACCTCAACCTTTAGGTAAGAGAAATACTGTATATTGTACCAAGTTTGTTTAGTACTCCAAACCTAGTGTATTTCTAAATTTATACAAGTTTGATGAAGATGTAGAAAACTGTTCCATAATCTGTAAATAGCTATATATGCCATAATACCATTTAGAAACTAAGCAAAAGTTTAACACGCATTAATAATTTTTCAAGATTTTCAGCATAGATCCAACTTTCCCTTCAGAGCTATTTGCTTTGTCAAATGTAACCTAACATTCTTCCATATGTTGAGCTGGTCATTGAACTGCACAGACATAGGTTACATGGTTTAAAACCAATTTATAGTTCAGGGGTCGGCAACCTATGGCACACGTGCCAGAGACGGCATGCAAGCCGATTTTAATGCCACGCTGATGCCTGCCGGGGTCCCGCTCAGCCTGCTGCCAAACGCCGGCAGCGGGCTGAGCCGGACCCCGGCAGGCAGCAACGTGCCATTAAAAAGGCTGCCCGACCCAGTCCACTCTTCTCCGCCCCCCTGCTCTCTCTGGTGGGGGTAGAAGCAAGCTAGGTCCTGCTGGCTGCTGCTGTACGGCAGGCTCTGCAGGCAGCCAAGCTTCCCCATCCCCTGCCTCTTCCCCCAGCATGCTGGGTCGAGCCCCGCCTCCTCTTCCCCCCTGCCACTGATGGCCCTTGTGAGGGAGGGGAAAAGAGCAGCCCCAGCGCCTTCGCTGCTCAGTCCTGTAAGGACTCGGGGAAGGGAGGTAGGAGCAGGGCGTATCCCTCCAGCCTCTTGCTGTGAGCGGCTCAGGGCAGGGGGCTGGGAGCACCCCCCTGATCCCAGCCAGCCCCCCCAGCCCTCTGCCCTGACCGCTGCACCCCCTTGCGCCCCGGCCCCCTGCATCCCCCTCATGACCCCATCCCTGATTCCTGCACCCTCCACACATACCCAGCCCACCCACAGCCCATGCCCTGACTCTTGCACCCCCCACATCCCCACTCTGAGCACCAAATGGGAGCTCCTGCACACACACCCCCCACATTCCCACCTGCATCCCTTGCACCAAATGGGAGTTGCCCAGGTAAGCACTCCATACCCAAACCTCCTGCCCCAACCCTGAACCCCCTCCCTCATTCTAACTCCTGGCCAGACCCTGCACCTCAACCCCCAGCCCACTCCTTCACTCCCAACCCTGTGCGCAGTGCACCCCCACCCTCAGATCAGTGCAGAGAGAGGAGGAAGAGAATGGGCCAGAACCAGGGAGAAGCTAGGTACCACTCTACGTGGGCAGGGATGGGACCCCAGGCTGAGCGGGGCTGGCAGCTGGACCCCAACTGGCAAGCAAGATGGTAGCCAGAACCCCAGACTGGCAGCGGGCTGAGCAGGGCCAGCAGCCGGGACCACAGCTGCAGGAGCCAGCAGACTAGAACCCCAGACCAGCAGTGGGCTGAGCAGCTCAGCCCGCTGCTGGTCTGGGGGTGCTGGCCCCGCTCAGCCTGCCGCCGGTCTGGGGTTCTGGCTGCCGGCCCTTGCCAGCTGTCGGCCCCGTTCAGCCAGCTGCTAACCTGGGGTACCGGCTGCAGGCCCCGCTCAGAACGCTGCCGGCCTAGTGGAACAGAACCCCAGGCCAGGAGTGGGCTGAGCAGGCCGGCGGCTTAAGATCAGCATTTTAATTTAATTTTGAATGAAGCTTCTTAAACATTTTGAAAACCTTGTTTATTTTACCTACATAGTAGTTTAGGTATAGTTGATATAGACTTATAGAGAGAAACCTAAAAAATGTTGAAATGTATTACGGCACGGAAAACCTTAGATTAACGTGAATAAATGAAGACTTGGCACACCACTTCTGAAAGGTTGCCGACCGCTGTATAGTTACATTAAATTATCCTTCAATTATATTAATTTAGTCAAAGTACAACGTAATGAGGATCTCCTAGATTACATCTATTTCGGGCCCTACCAAATCATGGTCCATTTTTGGTCAACTTTTCAGGGTCATAGGAATTTAAAATTGTGAATTTCATGATTTCAGCTATTTAATCTGAAATGTCACAGTGTTGTAATTGTAGGAGTCCAAAAAGAGTAGGGTGAGGGAGAGGTTGCAAGGTAACTTTGTAGAGGGGGCTGTGGTACTGTTACCCTTACTTCTGTGCTGCTGCTGGTGGCAGCGCTGCCTTCAGAGCTGGACAACTAGAGAACAGCAGCTGGCTGGGAGCTCATCTCTGAAGGCAGAGCTGCTGCCAGGCAGCAGTGCAGAAGTAAGGATGGCCTGATATGATAGTGCCACTCTTACTTCTGTGCTGCTGCCTGCGGAACTGGGCCCTCAGTCAGCAGTTGCCACTTTCCAGCCACCCAGCTCTGAAGGCAGCGCAGAAGTAAGGGTGGCAATAGTGCGACCCCCCTGTAACTCTTTTGGGCAAGATCCCCAATTTGAGAATGCTAGTATCCCCCATAAATCTGCATAGTATAGGGTTAAAAGCACACAAAAGACCAGATTTCACAGGAGGAGAGCCAGATTTTATGGCCTGTGATGCATTTTTCATGGCTGTGAATTTGTTAGGACCCTACATATATTATTAAATGGATCTAAAAGGGTTAACTGAACTCAGCAACACAGCAACCTCACCCAGAATAAGAAAAGAAGGGTTTTTTAAAAAAATGTCTGTCACTCCCTGCTGGATATTTAGCTAACATACAGTAAGAAGCTAAGTGCAAATCATGCTCAACAATTTAGTACTGAGGGGACTAAACTGACTGGGACTATATGACTGTAGAAACATGCTGTTCTTGCATGTCAAAACCCAAAGAGAAGCAGGTACCCAACATAAAAGGAAAGAGGTCTTTCATCATTCTTTTAATTGACACTTACTGAAGTTTACAACAATGTGTTAGGAACATGACTTAAAACCATAAACAAAGAATTCCAAAACAAGGACTGAACACAGAAAGTCCATATCAGATTTGTCCTGAAAGAGTAGTTAGAGACAACTTAGGCCACTACAGCGTTAAATTGATTTAAACAGCGTTAAATCAATTTAACGCTGGTAACCTGTCCACACTACAAGTGCACTTAAAATCGATTTTAAGGGGTCTTAAAATCGATTTCTGTACTCCAGCTAAACGAAAGGAGTAACCCTAAAATCGATATTACTAATCGATTTAGGGTTAGTGTGGACGGATATCAAAGTTATCGGTCCTATTCTTTTACTGAGCTACCCAAGAGTGCACCACTCCGGAAATCGATGGTACCCTGGGACCATGGACCGCACACCACCGAAGTAATGTTCCTAGTGTGGACGCGTAAATCGATTTTATAAAACCTGTTTTATAAAATCGATTTTACTATATTGATTTAAAGCTGTAGTTTGGACGTAGGCTTAGGTAGCATTTTGTGAGACGAGGAGTAGGGCAGTGAAGTGTCTGTTAATTTGTAAAACTAGAGGTCTTGTTTGAAGTTTCTCTTAATTATTGGAACTAAAAAGTCATGAAGTTAAAGTTAAAACAGCCAAAAATAACTCATTTTAAAACTGTGTTAAGGCCCATTCAAGTGTTCCATAAGTTTACATTTACATATTGCATCATAAAAAGTCTATAGTTTCTTGGTTTCCTTAGATCAGAATATAACAAACTTAAAAAATTGAGAGGAGGTGCTTGAATATAGTTGAGCAGCAGCAAAATTTCACAGAAAGACAACTAAGGCAATATAATTTTGTCTTATAATAGCTCTGGATGCCTGCTAAAGAACAAAGAGGCATGTGTTATGGTAATACATGTAATCATTAACTCTGATTCAGAACATTTTAAATAGTTTAAAAAGATGCTCAATGGCACCCTGTTTTAACTGCCTACACAGAATGGTTCATTTTAATCAGAAAAAGCTATAATAGAGAACCTAAAAAACTTTAGGCATCGTAACACTACATGAATGGAAACTCTGGGATTGATTCAAATACAATAAACTAGAGTAAATAAGCTCTTCACTGTAGAAATACTACAAAGGTAGCCCGTCTCACACACACAAAGTGGCAAAAAAATATACTCAAATCGTGTTGAGAAGTCCCATGCAATTTTTAAAGTTACTGAAATTTAAGTTTTAATTTTAAATTAGACAACGATGTTAAAGTGTAGCTTTTGTGCTAAAAAA
The DNA here is from genome assembly GCF_007399415.2 of Gopherus evgoodei. NCBI lineage: Eukaryota > Metazoa > Chordata > Testudines > Testudinidae > Gopherus > Gopherus evgoodei. The sequence continues at coordinate 75,059,758 of NC_044327.1, read as the reverse complement.
TGCAGTAAGGCATGCCAACTAATGCTCAGTCTACATAATAATGCCAACACCAAAAAATCAAAAAGCTTGAATCATGACCCTGCAAATCATGAGTTTTTTAAAAAATAAAATCATATTTCCTGGTCTGATTCAACTTCCTTACCCTCATCCCCCTCCAAGAAGATATATCAGATTGAAAATTGCATACATTTTCCATCTAAAGTTATCAGATTGTATGATAATTACATTTATTTCTTCCAAACAATATATAATATAATACAGTCAGTAAATACTTATAGGTAGAGCTGGTAGCATTGCCTGTAGTTATGGCTATTCAACACTTTCTATAAGGCCTTGTTTCTAGTTGCTTACAAATTTGCCAAAAACTTTAGTCATTCAGCTGAAATATTCCATGCCAGGTATGTTCAGACAGAATTTGGGAAATTTCAGATGTTTCCAAGTACAGGGATAGGGTAACAAAAGATTCTTTACTCTATTAAAAAAAAAAACCCAACACCACCTTTTAACCATTTCACTGGAAACCTCTAGGGCTCCATGTCTTGTGGAAGGAATTTGAAATTTGGTAGGAGGGGTCACCCTGGTGTCAGGTATGTACCTTTTGCTATCATTGACAATAAGTCCAAAATTTGGCCAAGTTACAAGTCTCTGAAAACTGCAGTTCATATGCTCAGCAGAAGTTTGTTAGAGGCTGGTAACTAATTTTCTGAAGATTCCATCCACAAGGATCATACCGCATCTCTACACAGCTCCAATATATTGGCCAGACCACTCATCTGTCATCACTACAAACAACTGAGACGTGCCCCAACCCACACTGCAAGGGACTGAGCACAACTTCTCTGATATTGCTCCTCCTGTTGCCTCAGTGGCTGCTAGCCATAAGAACTGAGACAACTTTCTCCTCCATGCTTCCTGACTCAAGTTGTGGGGGGAAGGAGAGGGGAAAGAGGCTGAGAAGTGCAGAGAATGAGGGGTGACAGACAGGAGTTGGTGGGAGAGAAGGGCAGAATAGGAACAGAGGAAAAGAGGCACAGTGGGGTTTGGGGTGATAGGATAGGAACAGAGGAAAAGACTGGATAGTAGTGGCTGCGGGAGGGAAGATGAGAGCTTCCACAAGCACAGGGCTAAAGACTGTGGGAAAGCAGGAGCTCTTCATATTATTGTGAGAGTTCCTGCTGCAGGACTAACTATTATATTACTCTGAATTTGTGAATGCTAGCAACACTGCTACAGCCAAAGCATTGCCCAAAAAATCCTTCATGTTGATGGAACTTATGCTGCTCCTAATAGCACTGTGTTTCCCTATTCTCCAACAAATGAAACAGTCCACCATTTGCAGTTTAAACTAACTTCTCAGACACAGTATCTCTTTTTAAGTAGTAAATTTAGTCAAGTAATCAAATTAAGGGTATGTCTTCACAACACAGTTAACCTAGTGATTGGCACTGGTATCTGAACATCTAGGTTTGCTATGCGGTTGCTTTTGCAAGGCTAAAGCCTATATGTTGTTACCATGGCCTTACTTTCCTGCACCACCTGTGACTCTGGGGGCATATCCCACGGTTCTCTATGATGACACTATAGGGCTCTTTCTCCAAGTTAATTGCGGGAAAACTTGTCTGTCTTTTGGGAGGAATTATGGGAAGGGCATTGGAGGAATATCAGCAGTGATACTGTCTGCATCCTAACTTCAAAGTCGGCAAATTCCAGTTTGAGTTAGACTAGAGCTCATGTTCTATTTATACTCCAGTCACAAACTAGCCTGAGCTTAATGCCCCTCCAAACCCGTTGGAGGTTTTTGTGTGTGGATTGTATAGGGGACCAGGCTAAAACCCAGGTAAAAGTCTAGATTAACTGTGCAATGAAGACATACCCTTAGTCTGATAGGCCTGACGTTTCACTGTGGAAGCCAAAAAAGAGAGCTACCAAGGGTAAACAATAAAAATTTACCAGTTTCCTAATACAGAAGACAATTCAGTTGGTTCACCTAACTTTGACCACTTTGAAACAAGCAACAAGAAAAAAAATTGAATGAAACCAAGAGAAAATTTGAATGACGCTAATAGAAATTCTGCTTATACCATGTTCCAGTTTTGCTTAGCCGTATTTCCATCCTTGTAGCTAAACATATGCACCAAGCAATGTCTTGCTGACATGAAAGTTAATTTTAAGACTTCATTCAGAACTATGTGAAGCTGTCAAGGATCTTGCCTCCACACTGAGTTAAACAGTCTCAAAGGAACTTGGGAAGTTTGTTATCCAGTGATATGGGGCTAGGTGTCTTGTGAACACTTGAGATACTCCAAGCCACCTTATTTAAACAACCCTCAAAAACCATGACCAGAATGTAATTGATGCAAAGATGTCTGCGACTTTGTCTTTACTAGGAAGTAGTGTATTCTTAATTCCAGTTAAAACCCTAGTGAAGATAAGGCAATTTGTAGTTTTCACATAAGTTACAGATCAAATTAAAGACTCTGGGGAAGCCTAGTCATTAATTCAACCTATTTGTTTGTGTTACAATTAGACTGTTTTGTCTTTGGCCATTGCTTCACTGCCAAAGAAAAGGTTCTTTTACAACAGGATAGCTATTAGCTATCTTGCTGTAAAATCCTCAGAGACTAGATACAGGTAGTTCTTACATTCATGTAGCTAGTCAAGATCAACCTCAAATTGGTGGCATTTTGTTGAAATTTCCCATTCACTGAAGCCTGCAGAACTCAAAACATGGCCTATTTAATGTGTTCTTCAGGTGCACTTTGAATGAATATATTGAGTCAGCATATATTTATGGTCCATATCAAGTATTTAACAATTCAACAATCCACTGTACTCTGAACAGTTTACATGTAACTGGTCCTATGTAGTAAGATTCCTAATGTTGGTCTGTACTAATGTTCCCGGCAAACTGCATGGGTATGTGGCAATCTTTTCCAGTGCTGCTTATGCCTGGGTGGCCCTGGCAGGAACGTGGTGTGGCCCTTTAAGAACCTGCTTCTTGCCCTCCCTCCCCTTCACATGGTGCATGAGGCCCTGCTTCCTCGCTGCAGAGGAGAGGAGTGAAAGCACTTCAGGAGGACAGAGGTCTCACAGACATGCTTGCACAGCTGGGAGAGGGCAGAAGCTCTGGGATGCCCCATGCACAGAAGTTTAGGGGAGAGGGCTGCCTGGGCTCTCCACTGCCAACCCAGGTCAGCAGTGGTTCTGGTCTGAATGGGCCAAATCCTGTACTCCACCCCCTTGCCCAGCAGTTGATTTCCAGGGTTGTGGCAGTTGCTGCTGCCACTAAGAGGCAGTGGAGAACCTGGCCCGAGGGTGGGTGTGTCTGACATCACCCCCCTAAACTGACTCCTGGCCAAATTTCTAAGGCTGCAAATGGCAGGGACAGAGACTAGTGTGTTATACTAGAGAGGAGTCGCCCTGGGGCAACCCCCCCTTCCCATCTTCTCCCCCTCCACACCATACCTCTCATCCACACACACACACCCCTACCTTCTGTGTGGGAGGGGTGACAAATACAAGCTAACACCTTCCCAGGGACAAAAATGTAGTGCTCAGTGGAGTTAATGGCCTGCTCAGTACAAAGAAAATTTAGAGGAAACAATTCATAGTTTCATTTTCTGGAGTAAAATTTAGTTTAATATTCTAAGTAAAAAGTTATGTATCAAGGTTCCTTACAAAGCATTGAGTCAGATACTAATGTAGTGACGGTGCAGGTTAACGCAATAGCCATATGTTCTTAGACAAGCTCACAGATTTTGAAATATAAGCCAGTTTTCAATACAGCAAAGGAATGCTGACTGAGGGACACTAGGTTACCTATTTCAAATGGAAAATGCCACATAAGAACTTCAAGTTTCTAATAGCAGAATAAGCAAATGAGACCATAACATGTATCTAATAAAAGGACAGAACCATTCAGAATGCAAGCTTTCTTCCCTCAATCCCAACCTTCAAAAGAGTTCTGCACTGCAGTAATTACCCAGCATTAATCTCAAATTCTAATATGACACCAGGACTTTCTGATCATGAAGGACCCAAAGTTCAAATCTTAAATTAGTGGACTTGCAGCTGCTAAGTGGAAGCCTAAGTAGGGTTCAGGCTTTATTGCTTTGCAGCACCCTTGCCAAGTAAAATGATCCAGTAGTTTGTGTGTTCAAACAAAGAAGCAATACATTCTTTGCACTAAACGTAAGTGACCAATAGCAACAAGACAGACAGAAAGATCACCAAGGAAATAAAATACGGAGGTATTAAGTGCAGTCTGAGTATAACTCACTGCTTGTGACCACAGGGAGAAGAACCCCTCTAGAAGGATTTTTCATTCCTATACTGCTATGAGGGACTTTATTCAGAGCATCACCACTTTAATGTAAAAAGTTAAATCAAATGGCAATACAATGCAGCTTTTGTCTGTCTTTCAAACATTTCTGCAGTCACATTTTACCCCGGGGGGGGGGGGGAAGTAGTTTCCAGCTAAACATACATTTAAAGTAAGAATGAATACAAGCCTGTGTAGCAGAATGTCACAAACAACTGTAGTGGAACTGCTCCACTCAATTACCCAATGTCTAGTTTTGCAAGGAAAGCAAAACCACTAACAAACTTGTCCTCATCTAGGTTTACTGTTTAGTTTTTCAAGAGATCCTCTGGGCAGAGACCTCGTCTGTTCACATGCCCCATGCACAGGTATCTCCCACCCCTTGAATAAGGTTAATTAGGTACCACCAGTTTTCTACCAAGTTGACTCAACAGAGAGAACAAAAGCACATTGGAGATTTTGATACATAATGAAACCTTCTGTATGTTGACAAGTCTTTAAAAGAAAATGGCCAAACTGGAGAAGACTAAAGAGTTGAATGTAGTTGAGGAAACATGGACCACATCAATCAAACCAACCTATAGGAATTTTGGTCCATATTCCTGACAACTAGGATTACTCCTTAGTGTACATTTTCAAGTGATTTGTCCAATCAAGTGAAATCAAAAGCTCACGTGGGCAAAAACACTGCCTAGAATTTTTTTAAAATGATTAGCTGCTTGAGTTCTGTAAGCTCGAAGTGTAAACAATATAAGATTACATACTGGACTCGTGTTATTAGCTACACTGCCTCTGCAACTGAGAAACTTGAATGACTACTTAGTTTTTGAGTAAAACCAATCTAAGGGTAGTATATTTTTGGAATCCATGTTCTCAACTCTGTTCTCTCATTGGTCAGGACCAGTAGCTATTGCCATTGCCATTCGATAACTACATTTCAGATTTTGAAAACGCAAGGATTTTCCATTAAAAGGCACCCAGAATAATCTGCAGCATTCACTCTGTTTTTGCATGGGAAAGCAAACTCGTATTCCATTCAGCTCTACCTTTGAATGGAATACTAGTGTGAACAGGGCTCAGCCATTTTCACTATCATGTTGCCTAACCCCACACACAGCAGTAGAATGCTAGCAGTTACCTGAGCCTGTGTACTCTAGTGCTCCCACCATTGCTACCAAATGCGATAGTACAACAGTGCAAGATTTTATCCAGAAAGTGTGTATATACTTGGCCTTATAAAAATGTTAAAAAGGGCACTCCATATGCTCTAGGACAGTGTTTCCAAAACTTGGATGCTGCTTGTTTAGGGAAAGCCCCTGGCGGGCCGGGCCGGTTGTCTACCTGCCACGTCCGCAGGTTTGGCTGATCGCTGCTCCCACTGGCCGCAGTTCACTGCTCCAGGCCAATGGGAGTTGCTCGAAGCGGTGGCCAGTATGTCCCTTGGCCCGCGCCACTTCTAGCAGCTCCCATTGGCCTGGAGCATCGAACTGCGGCCAGTGGGAGCCGCAATCAGCCGGACCTGCAGACACAGCAGGTAAACAAACTGGACCGCCCGCCAGGGGCTTTCCCTAAACAAGCGGCATCCCAAGTTTGGGAAACATTGCTCTAGGACCTTTCCAGCATAAATTACTGCTGGCCCCATCTCCTACATTTTCATACAGGTAAAGAATCAGGATTTCCTGCAACATGAACCATGCTGAGAGATTCAGTTAACAGTTTTGTTGCAGACCTGACTGGTTTTTTTTTTTTAAACCAAAATATAAGAATCCTTGCATTAAGAAATCAATTTATGTGCAAGGAAGCAAAACTTTTGGTTTAATAGCTATGACAGGTAGGGTGCTTTTAGTCACTTTTTTATGTAAACTATTTGAATATTAAACACAAGTGCAATACTGCTTTGCCCCATATTAACATGATATCTAGACACTACAGCGACGGGTTCACTAGGACTTGACCCTGACTTCTCCTCATACCTCTGCAAGTTTGACTAATGTCTCCTCTGAAATGTTGCTTGTGTATTACACAGAAACCCTTCAAAACAAGAATTGGTAACATTAGGGAGGGCAGAGTGAAGAGAATAGAATTTTACAGCATTCCTCAATTCTATGCAATACAAATTCTAAATTTTCAATAAAAAAAAAGTTTCCTACTGCAAACAGCGCATTCCTAAACTAAGCTAGTGTTCTGATACCTATCTATCTATCTATCTAGGCTAACAGACAGGTATTACCAGCTAAAAAAATAGCAGCTGCAGGAGTGAGAACTCTTCATTCCCCAGCCATCTCAATGATGTGTGAATTGCAAGACATAACTGGGACCATCTAGATGTTGATTATGAAAAGTGGCTCCTTTTTTCTCCAACCAGAAAATGTAGTGATATAAAAAGATATTCTAATCAATTGCTAAAATACTGAAGGGCATCTCAAATATAATTCAATAATCAGTAAGCAGTCATTGACAGTCTGATGTAGATGACTGCTTGGGTAGAAAAATGTCAGGGTTGTTATAAAATTATTTAAATGGATTTAATCCTTTAAACTGGTCAGTTTTTTTAAACTAGAAATTTCATTGAGTAAACCAACTTGAAATTTGTTTATGAAACAAAATTAGTATTATGTAACAGCTTTATAGTTCTTTAACGTGCCATCTGTTCAAATGGTGACAGATTCCACCCTCTCTCATTTTCAATTCCTGCTCTATTAAACTGTAACTAGAGTCAGCTTCCAGAGAGAATCTCACTCAGTTATGAAGATAATAAAACAGCAACATGTCCTTATGAAGACATTTAATTTTTCTTCAAAAATTTCATTGTTTTGTTAATATTTCAATTTTCCTTTAAACTGCAGAATAATGAAGAATGATAAAAATATTTTTCTAGGTATATTTCTTGAGAGACCACAAGAATTTGAGAAACTGATTATCACTTAAAAATAAGGTTATAATTTAACCATAATAGTTTTATAAGTCCCAGGCAATTAAACCTCATTCAAGAAGCATTCACTTACAGTGAGGAAAGCAGTTTTACAGTTGCCAGCAGTTGTCCCAAAATGTCATCTGTTCTAACATGCAAGTGTCAATTTCAGATTACAACATTATACACCATCTGTATAGTTTATACATATGAAAATTAATATTTTATATTCAAATTTAATTCTAAAAAGTAACTTGTTTAGAAGTTAAAAACCACATTTGAAATATTTTCCTTACAGTCAAATTTGATCTGAGAAGTACACACTTCACCTGAGATATGGACTGGTAATAATGTTTCCTTCTTTCACTACCACAAGGTTTTGAATTATTACTTGAATTGTCTTTATGATTTTAACAACTTGGAATATGGTTGCAACTTCAAATATCAACAAAACTTTAGTCACTTAAGTGCACATGTGCATTGTGCAAGTTTGCTTTAAACCCTTTAATGACTGCCAATAGATTTTACAGCCCTCCCACATACTGCTGTGACTTTCCAAGCTCAGAAACAGTTTATACGGGTAACAAACAATTTAGTCAGCAGTTATAAGGAAGAATGCTGTAACTTACTTCACGAAGTGACACTAGATGGAGCATTATAAGTATTTCTAAAGTTCTTCATTTAAGACCTGGAAGTGTTCTTAAGACACTGGTTTGCAAGGATAGCTGTCCCTTTAAAAGTTTACAGAGCATGAGTGACCATTTTAATCCTGCCCAGACAGAACTCATTCCGGGGCTGTGAATAATGCATAAAACTCAAGGAAGCAAGGTTTACACATAGAGTTGCAGGAATTATGTCCCTCACCAGACAAAAAGAAACCCCAACTATTCATGCCATAGTAATAGCCGCAATTCCCCAATCATATATAGGGCAAGTGGCAATTCAAAGTTTGATTCTTGCTCTGGATTGGCAACAGTAAGCCAGTTTTACAGGCAAAAAGGACAAGCTGTGGTATAATTATGTAGCACAGGAACCCAAGCTGGCTAGACATTGCTAAATGGTAAGAGCATAAGATGAAAGCAAGTTCCCAAACACGTTAAAACAAATATAAGATGCCAGCACATCAGAGGAGACAGAGCACGGCACACTCAAACACCCTTTTAGAGTAAGCTGTTTATTATGGAGGAAGGAGAAGCAGCTATTAGTCATAGGGAAAGGCTCATTTTGGGGGTCAGTTCTGGGAAATCCAGGTCTGAGTCAGCCTTTACTGTGAAGGAGGCTGTAAAGGAAAAGAGTAGCCAGGTTGGGAGAGCATCTGGTGTCAATCAAGAACCTGTTACTTACAGCCAAGTCATCACCCAGCTTCATCTCTCCTTTCAGTGTGACCACTTTACTCTTTACACACACACACACACTCTATATTTATTTATTTATTTTTAAGAAGTGTTTCTAGAAGCTGATTCAATGAGTGAAATAGGTCTTTTGGATGGAGGCCTGCTGGCACTTAAGAAAGCATATTCAGAAAAGAAAGGTTCAATCAGTACCTTCTCCGCCCCAGGTCCTGCATTACACACTACAAAATAAATTACACAGAAGCCCCAACAATTCTCTTTTAACCATAATTAAGTGAAGATAGGGGAAAAGACAGATATTTAGCTTGAAATCCAATGAAAGGACACAGTCTAATTAGAGCTTAATCCTCCTCCTCCTCCCAGGGACATACTGTAGCACGTAGCCACTTTTAACTTCCATTAAATGCAACTTGAGGTCTCAAGTTTCAACTGGAAAACTACAGTCAGGAAAAAAGATTATGGGCACCATTGCCCTACTGCACAAAGCCTCTAAAGAAGGGGTTTGTTTATTTGTTTTGGGGTGTTTTTTTTAAAACCATAAGATGTAAAATGCTGCCCAAAACTTTACAAAACTTCCCATCCGGAATTTTTAATCAGTTTAACTACACCAAGACCACACCTAAGATCAATTTCCCCCTCTAGAAAGAGATTTAAGGACAAAGAGGACCAAACCGACAAGACCCTCAGCCCCTCCAAAAGACAGGTCACCCCAACTAGCTGCAGATCTATTGCAACTTTAACTCTCCTGTGGTCAACAACAGCCCTTGGAGGCCGCAGCAGCCATTGTCACTGGAGACATGGGACATATCATAATCTCTCAGGGCTGCCTGGCTGTAGGGAGGCCCAGGGAAGGAGGGATGGGGAAGAGATGCCATAAAAGAAAGTTTTCTTAGCAGCATTATAAAGATGTGTAATAAAACTGTCACGGATGGCATTGTCACTTCAGACCCACAGTCAGCCACCTCCCGCTTTCTCTAGGAGTCAGGTCTGAAGGGAGGAGGAGGAGGAGGAGACTGGCAGAGCCAAACACAGACATGACAGCTCAGCGAAATCTGCCCCATCTGGGAGCTGCTGGCTTCGGTCACCGCTGACTCCAGGGACACCAGCTGGCACCAACAGGAGGGAAAGGGCTGGGCTGTTCCCCTGCCACGGGCACTGGCTCGGCAGCAGGTGACGGGGGAAGACGGACTGGTCTCACTGGAGCAAGTCCCCATCGGTGGGGGCTTCAGGGGGAGCAGGGAGGGGAGCCCAGCCGGACCCCTTCGCTGCCTGGCAGCCCCGCAGAGACGTTTACTCCTCACCAGTTGCCACTTCTCGCAGCGCCTCTCGGGGGAGCGGACAGGGCGAGCGCCGGGCACAAAGGGCAGGGCGAGCCCTCGCCGCCTCCCTCCCCTGGTTGATCCCCGCCAGGGATGGGAGCCAGCCCCGGAGCGCGGGGCGCCCCTCACCTTGTTGCCCTGGTAGCTCTCCAGGGCCCGGAAGGCGGTCTCGGTCAGCTTGACGTGCAGCACTGTGATGTTGTCCTGGGTGACTCTGCCGCAGGACACGCCGTACCTGCCCCCCTCCCGCAGCGCCGCCATCTTACACTGCCCCCCGCCCCGCTGCTGCCACCGCCGGGGCTGCGCTGCCTGCCACCGCCGCCGCCGCAGCTACAGCCATCCTGCTGCTGACGTACCAGCCACCCCCGCCAGCGCGCAGCCGCCGCCACGCCCCGCCCACTCACCACAATGCCCCGCCCGCTACGGCGGGGACACGCCCAACGGGCCGCCCACTCCGCCTATCGCGCCGCACGGAGCCCTAGCGGGACACGCCCACTGCACGAGCGGAGGGGCCCCGGCCGGCGGGCTGAGCCAGCGGTCTGGGTGGCCAGCGCGAGCCAAGCTCCGCGCTGGGAGAGGTGCGAGGTGCTGACGTCAGCGGCCACTTATTTAATCATGTTTGATGTCATTATTGACGTTCCCAGCGACCGAGATTGAGTCTCTCACGTGACCCGTTACTGTCCTCCCCCCGCGGGTGCTCTGCGCCCTTCCCTGAGCCCCCGGGGTGGGGCACGGAGCTTGGAGGACGGGGGACAGGGGCGCACACCTGGGCCTCCCCCGCTGTCCGCGGGGCTGTGTCCGTGCGGGGTGAGGGGTGTTAGTCACGGATCCGGTCGCACGTTCTGCACGTACCCCACAGCAGCCCTGCCCCATCAGTGCGCTCGTGTGGAGTCACCTTCCCCGCGCCTGACCCAGCGGGGGGCCGCCTGGCTGCGCGGACAAGCGGGAATCTCCCAGCGCTCAAGCCGGGGAAAGGGGGGCGCTCCAGCCGCCACTGCTGACTGACCAAACAAACCCCTTCTTCCTCCAGTGTTTGCGGAGCTGCCGCAACAGGAGGCAGATAGGAGAGCAGCGCCATTCTTCGCTGCCCAAACTCTCTCGGTGTATGTTGTGATTCCCCATCAAAACTCATGCAAACCCTCGGCTCTCTGTGACATGCGCTCTGATTACCTGGCCCCTCTCTTTTCATGCTCCTTCTTCCCCTCTCCTGTGCTGTCTGCTGCGGTGTTGAATCATATTTGTGAATACAATTGGCCCACCACCTTCTCCCACCCAACCAAGGTGGCATACTTTGTTCATGTGTGGCTGAAATGGTGATAGAGAAATGTAAATCTCCTTGGCCTCACACAACCATGCTGCTGCAACTCTTTGCTGCTGCTTCCTCTACAACATCACAAAATCCATGACTTCCTCCTGAGACCCCAGCCCACATAACTGGTTTTGTGGTCTTCACCACCTAATTTGTCTTCTGCCTCCATCACTTTATCATCCTTTTAGGTTTTTGTAGACATCTGTCATTTAACTTGAGTTAATTGAGTATCTACATTAGGGCTTAGACTGAGGTAGCTATCTCATTCAGAAATGTGGATTTTTCACACCTCTGACTAATGTAGTTACCTTGACCTAAATGTTGATGCCTTGTCTACATTAGGAAATTAGGTTGGTACAACTATGTAGCTCGGAGTGAAAAATCCACACCTCCTGAGCTACACAGTTAAACCATATTAACCCCCAGTGTAGACTGCACTAGGTTGATAGGCTGATGGAAGAATTCTCCCATCTACTGCCTCTCGGGGAGGTGGATTTATTACAGTGATGGGAGTGTATGTGTCTATGCTGAAGTGCTACAGTGTCACAAATGTGCAGCTGTGCTACTGTTGTGTGTTACGTGTAGATGTAACCTTAGATTGTGAGTTCTTTGAGGCAGATGCTGTCTTTCTTTACATGCAAAAACAACGAGGAGTCCTTGTGGTACTTTAGATACTAACAAATGTATTTGGGCATAAGTTTCTGTGGGCTAAAACTCACTTCATCAGATGCATGGAGTGGAACATAAAGTAGGGAGGTATAAATACACAGCATATGAAAAGATGGAAGTTGCCTTATCAAGTGGGGGGTCAGCGCTAATGAGCCAATTAAATTTAAGTTGGAAGTAGGCAATTCTCAACAGTTGACAAAAAGGAGTGGAAATCACTTCTGTAGAGTTAATGAGGCCAATGTAAACAAGGTGGCCCATTTGAAACAGTTGACAAGAAAGTGTGAGTATTTAGCAAGGGGAAATTAGTTTTTGTAAAAACAAGGAGTACTTGTGGCACCTTAGAGACTAACAAACTGATTTAGTTTCTGTAGTGACCTGTCCACTCCCAGTCTCTATTCAGGCCTATTTTGATGGTGTACAGTTTACAAATTCATTTCAGTTCTGCAGTTTCTTGTTGAAGTCTGTTTTTGAAGGTTTTTTGTTGAAGAACTGCACTTTTAAGTTTGTTACTGAGTGATCAGGGAGATTGTAGTGTTCTCCTACTGGTTTTTGAATGTTGTAATTCCTGATGTCAGATTTGTGTCCATTTATTCTTTGGCGTAGAGACTGTCCGGTTTGGCCAAAGTACATGGCAGAGGGGCATTGCTGGCACATGATGGCATGCATCACATTGGTAGATGTGCAAGTGAACAAGCTCCTGATGGTGTGGCTGATGTGGTTAGGTCCTATGATGGTGTCCCTTGAATAGGTATGTGGACATAGTTAGCATCAGGGTTTGTTGCAGGGTTTGGGTCCTGGGTTAGTGTTTTTGTTGTGTGGTGTGTATTTGCGTCAGATTGAAGGGCTGTCTGTAAGCGAGGACTGGCCTGTCTCCCAAGGTCTGTGAGAGTGAGGGATCGTCCTTCAGGATAGGTTGTAGATCCTTGATGATGTGCTGGAGAGGCTTTAGTTGGGGGCTGTAGGTGACAGCTAGTGGTGTTGTTACTTTCTTTGTTGGGCTGTCTTGTAGTAGGTGACTTCTGGGTACCTTTCTGGCTTTCTCAATCTGTTTCTTTACTTCACCAGGTGGTAGCATGGGTAGTATCTAGTGGATTGCGGAATTACTGGCCAGGTGTCAATTTTTGTATTTTTAAAGAGGTCAGTCTCTAGCTCTTATGGTTTTGGAGAAACACTCGGTTCACATGTTTTGAGGCCAACTGAGGCTTGTCTATACTATGGGTATGTTTGCACAGCAGCTGGCAGGGTGCTTCCCAGCCCAGGTAGACAGATAAGTGCTATCTCTGCTAACTATGCTAGCCACCCGAGCACAAACCCACCTGATCCCCTGGGTAAGTACTCAGGCTGCTTTACACTGTTTTAGTTGAAATGTCATCCTCCCCACAGTGAAAGCAAAATAAACTATTTCCATAGAAGGCAACTGATAACTATGTCTACACTAGGATTTATGCTGGTATAACTTTTTTGTTAAGAAAATCACACCTCTAACTGAAATAGTTATGCCAATATAACTTTTCTAATGTAGACTTGTCCTGACGCACAGATGTCTCTAAGTCTGCAGTGAGCCTGGAAACCATTAACACAGATGCCCAGTGTTGATAATTTAAATGTCATCTATTTAATTCCTCCTGTAAAAAAGGAGACAGAGAGTTACAGATCGTACTTCTTGTTTAGGTGACCCAAGTCACCCAAATCAAGAAAGAGCCAACCACAAGGAACCTAGGTGATAAAATACAACTTAATCTGTCTGCACTATGGTTTTAAAAACGTGTTAGGGTATGGCTACACTTGAAACTTGGCAGCGCTTTCAAGTGTGAGTGTGGTCGCAGCGCCAGCGCTGGGAGGGAGCTCTCCTAGCGCTGCACGTAAACCACATCCTCTACGGGTGTAGCTTGCAGCGCTGGGAGCCGCGCTCCCAGCACTGCGGCACTGATTACACTGAGGCTTTACAGTGCTGTATCTTGCAGCGCTCAGGGGGGTGTTTTTTCACACCCCTGAGTGCGAAAGTTGCAGCGCTGTAAAGTGCCAGTGTAGCCATGGCCTTAGTTAAAATGTGTTAGCTAACATGTTTTTAAAATATGTCTTTTGTCCTAGGGTAGATGGCCCTTAGTGTCCTTTTGTTAGCTCAGAATCTCCTTCTGCATCAAATTCAACTCTTTGTCCTCTTCATCAAAGTCCTGCATAACTTGACTTTTACTACTGTCCTGTTCAGACACTGCACACTACTAATTCTGCTTTCTTCTGCACACCCTTTGTTCCCTTCTTCCACAAGTGGCTGCACTTTCTTCTAAGCTGCTCCCTATTTCTGGACCGTCCTTTCTGATCCTCCATGTCATATAATCTCCCTACTCAAAATTCTTGCTCAGTATACACTTCTTTTGGCTTCTCTTACCAATGATAGACCCCACTCCTGGATCAAATTAGTAAAAATAAACTTTAGAATAACAACACACACTTATACACACACACACACACACACACAAATAGAACTAACACAATACATATGTGAAAATAACCTCTTGAATGTATAATGTGTAATTCTCTGCGTGTAAGTGTTTATCTTATAAGGCTTCCTCTCAATCCTCTAAAGACCTTTTTGTTGGTATGCCTCCGTGCAATGCCCCATTGAAATCAAGTCTGTCAATATACATATCTTTGCAGGACTGATTCGCTAGAAAGAGTGTAAATCTTAGCAGGACTGTGCCACTTAGTAAAAATGCAGGGACAAATAGGATATAGGTAGTAGACATAGCCAGTGGTGTCTTACAAACCAGGGGTTCTCAACCTTTTTCTTTCTGAGCCCCCTGCCCCCATCCCCCAACATGCTATAAAAACTCCACGGACCTCCTGTGCCACAACAACTATTTTTATGCATATAAAAGCCAGGGCTGGCATTAAGGGGTAGAAGCAGGTCAATTGCCTGGGGCCCCACACCACAGGGGGCACCACAAAGCTAAGTTGCTGAGGCTTCAATGTCAGTCACAGGTGGTAGGGCTTGGGGCCCTGCAATATTCCTTGCAATCCTGCATTGTGGGACTTTGGCTTTCTGCCCAGGGCCCTAATGAGTCTAATGCTGACCATGCTTGGCAGGCCCACTGAAATTTACCTGTGGCCCCCAAGAGGGCCCTGGACCCCCGGTTGAGAACCACTGCTGTAAACAACTCCATATATAGGTCTTGAAGTCATGGACTGTGTCATAATATATTTATGTAATGATAATACAGACCACAGATAGAGGAAGAGATAGAGAGGCAAAACACATTGCCAATGGGGCTTTTCCTACCAGGGAGAAGCCAGGGAATTCCCCCCTCTAAATCATCTGTTCCCTTACTCTAAACATTACTTAGCCTTGCACTGAGTGTATTTTCCCCCTCCTCCTCTTTCCATTTTTCTGTGGCTTGCATAATCATTTTCTCAACATTTTAGAACTATTTACCTCAGTTAATGACTTTGAGACTTTTCTGCTGCTTTTCCCTCTAGGACTCCCAAACAGCTCACTGCAGGAGCCCTGGCAATAAGACAGACATGTTCTGTCCAACCCACTCCTCCAAGGAAAGCAAAAAAAAAAAAGAAAAAAAAAAAAAAAAGCCTTATGTGTGTGCTATAGAGCAGAAAATGAGATTTGATTAGATAGTCAGTGATCTTTGTTCTGATGAAAACAAACATTTTTAGCAATTGCAAAAGGAAAACATGTTCCATATATAATCTGTTTTTGGGTTGTTTGTTAATTTCCCCATCTGAGGAAATTAAATAATCCTGAGCAGAAATGGAAAGTTTCAGATCATTTGTTCATTCACTTGGGGCCTGATCCAGGCCCCATTTAAAGTCAATGAGCTCTCATTGATTTCAGTGAATTTTGGATTGGGTCCTGAAAGCTCACAGACAAAGTGTGTCTCATGGTGATGGGGACAGCTGATGATTGTATCAAAGCTTTTTGTTTTACAAAGTGAGACCTAATGGCCTGGTCCTGCAAATGGATCAATCATAGAATATCAGGGTTGGAAGGAACCTCAGGAGGTCAGCTAGTCCAACCCCCTGCTCAAAGCAGGACCAATCCCCAGACAGATTTTTGCCCTAGAGCTCTAAATGACCCCCTCAAGGATTGAGCTCACAACCCTGGGTTTAGCAGGCTAATGCTCAAACCACTGAGCTATCCCTCCCTGTATCCTCCACACCAGAGTATCTTGCACAGAGTTCCACTGAAGTAAATGGTCTTGTCTACTTTCTACCATAGATCCATGTCTTCTTAGGGCTGTTTGCACAGGGAAATAGACCAGAATAGCTATTGGAGAATAGGTTTCAGAATGATAGCTTGTTAGTCTGTATCAGCAAAAATGAGGAGTACTTGTGGCACTTTATAGACTAACAAATGTATTTGGGCATAAGCTTTTGTGGACTAAAACCCACCTCATCAGCCCACGAAAGCTTATGCCCAAATAAATTTGTCTCTAACACTGCTCAGAGCAATTCATTTCATTAAAACACAGTGCTTAAAATGTCATTGGCAGCCTTTTCCATTCAGTATAGCTAATGCTATCACTGTTTTAACTGAACAGGTATTAGCAATGATGCGGAATTTTTGCAAAAATTCCCTAGTGTGGGCAGAGCTAATAGGACGCTGCATGGGAGTCAAGGTTCTTGTTTGTGGATCTGATTGCAGGATGAGCTTATGGTTTATAGGCTGCAAGATTAGTGCCATATGGCCTGGGCTATGTTTTTTATGTGTTTTATTTGATCTCTACCCTTCCACTCTCTTTTTTCTTTCTAGGTTGTATTTATTTTGAGTAAGATTTTGTTTTAAGAGAAAGAATTTAAAGGCCTAGTCTGCACACAAAGGTTATGTCTGTACAGCCTCTGGGAGGTGTAATTCCCAACAGGGGAGATAGACACGCACTAACTCTGCTTGAGCTGGTGCCTAAAATAGCAATGTGACAGCGACAGCACAGGTGGCTGTTTGGCCTAGCTGCCCATGTACAGTCCCACCCAGTCCCCTGGGTACACACTCGGGCAGCTACCCAAATTGCCACCTGTGCAACTGCAGCCACACTATTGTGAGGCACTAGCTTGAGCAGAGCTAGTGGTCATATGTCTACCTCAGCTGAGAATTACACCTCTCAACTGCTTCGTAGATGGATGCAAAGTTGTACCAGTTTAAAACCAGGTATGATCTTAAACTGATTTAGTTAAATTGGTGCAGCATTGGCGTGGACACATAGAAGTATAAAGTGCAACTTCTATAGGTAGATGAGCTCTAAAATTTGTACAGTCTCCATTCCCTTTCTAGTAACTGATTACTTTTTTCATGAGATGGTATCATA
This sequence comes from Gopherus evgoodei, assembly GCF_007399415.2. Classification (NCBI taxonomy): domain Eukaryota; kingdom Metazoa; phylum Chordata; order Testudines; family Testudinidae; genus Gopherus; species Gopherus evgoodei. Next base: position 75,042,562 of record NC_044327.1, on the reverse strand, counting down.
TAGTCAGCAGAGTTACGAAATCCACTTCCAGTTAAAAAAAAAAGAAGCTATATTTAATTGTTTCTTTCTAAAGCCTGTTTTTTATAAGTAGAGGGAAATCTCTTTGGATATTTCAGGCTTTGTTTTGGAGTGGGGTAGGGGAAGTATGGCTGAAGGGAGGGGAAAGAGTTAGGAGACATTCCTGTACCTTCTCCCATCTGTTGCCAGTTTTGCCCAGGGAGAGCTGCATGCTGTGGGGCAAGGAGCTTTTCAGTAAAAGGGTCAGCAGTTTGGTCACTGAGGCATTCCTCCAGTGCCTATGCCTGCATGACAGATTAGTGCATATGTAGAAGGGACGAGGGAGGGAATGTGGAAAATTATATATATTGCAAATTTTTTTTTTTAAAAAAAAAAGGAAATTTCTCGTGCAAACTTTCCTTTATTTTATTCAATACTAACGTGAGCAAAAAGTTTTAAACATTTTAGTTCATTTTAAAAAAAGATAATAAACATGCAGTAACAACAATCATAAGGCACTTATGGTTTTTTAGTTTTCACTATCCTACAGTATTTGATTTACTTTACTGTCAGTAAGAAATAGGCTATAGTTGCTGCAGTGTCATTGCCACATGGCTACAAATCAGGATTACTTTGTTTAGTGTACAGAATGGGACAAAGGAGATAGAATCCTGCTTTAGAAACGCCTTTTGTTTGTGGTAAGGGGTCCCCTAAAGTATTTCAGTTCTGAGAGGGAGAGTTCTCATCAGGAGAACATTGCTAACGTTCCATTGGCGCAAGAGAGTGCAACATCAGGGGCTCCCAAGAGATTGATGGGACCACAACATAGGAGACATTAACTACAAAAGAGCTTTTACAATGAAAAGCCTTTGGTCCAATCCCCTTCCCTTTGGGGCCAATGGCAAAACTCCCACAGACTTTAATTCTAGCAGGATCAGCCCCTGGTTAGTTAGCTGGACCTCTGGTCATTTAAAAAAAATGTTCTACAGATTTGTCACTTTAATCAGAAATAGAGCCTAATCTTGCAAGTACTTATTACTGTGCATAATCATAGGCACAGTCACCTGGGATAGGGGGAATAGGGGCACAATCATTTTAAGCACTACCTTTTGTCCCCTGCAAGATTTGCCACAATCCATTTCTCACATGGGTTTTGCCTACATTCATTTTTTAATTTGTCATTCAATCACTTTAAGTAAAAAATCCATAGAATGCCAAATCTCAGATGCACTTGGATGAACAAAATCCCGGAGGTCCAGATGGCTGCCCTCTAGTCTAACCAGTAAAGGTTTTGTTTGTTTGTTTTAAATTTAAGATAGTCTGTGTTGGGAGAAAGCTATGAAATAGTCCATGTATGGAAGGGAGGAACAACTGAGTATTACCAGAAAGCACCCCCTTTTATCATTTGTGCACTATTTAGTACACTGTGAAAACCTGTAGATTAGGTGTAAACAGATGCTTCAGGTGTAATTCATGATGCTGGTGGAGTGGCGAATGATGTGGGCATATTTTGTGGTCTGTCAACTTAATTATTCATTTTCTCATCTGAACGTTAAAAACATGCCTCCACAGGTACAGGTCTCTGAAATAAGAGTGCCTGAATCACTGACTGTTTTAAATGTACATATGAAAAATTTGATCTTATCGATAATCTTTCAATAGTAAGGTAGTTTGTAAAAAAAGTTATTCACAGCATCTACTTTTGGAAATGTCTACTTAGAATTTCTCCAGATTACTGTAATAATATTAATTGAACTTTTTGTACACTTTTTATATTGCATTCATAAAGTATTAATACAATTGGCTAAAATAGGGAAAGAACAAGTTAAAAATTACTTGGACAAATTAGATTTCTTCAAATCACCAAGGCCTGATGAAATTCATCCTAGAATACTAAAGGAGCTGACTGAGGAGATGCTGAGTCACTAGCGATTATCTCTGAGAAGTCATGGAAGATAGAAGAGATTCCAGAAGACTGGAAAAGGGCAAATATAGTGCTCATCTATAAAAGGGGAAATAAGGGCAACCCAGGGAATTACAACAGACCAGTTAGCTTACCTTCTGTACCCGGGAAGATAATGGAGCAAATAATTAAGCAATCAATTTGCAAACATCTAGAAGATAATAAGGTGATAAGTGGCAGTCAGCATGGATTTGTCAAAAACAAATCATGTCAAACCAACCTGATAGCTTTCTTTGACAGGGTAACAAGCCTTGTGGATGGGGGGAAGCAGTAGACATGGTATATCTTGACTTTAAGCACTAGTAAAGCTTTTGATACTGTCTCGCATGACCTTCTCTTAAATAAACTAGTTAAATGCAACCTAGACGGTGCTACTAGAAGGTGAGTGCAAAACCGGTTGGAAAACCATTCCCAGACAGTAGTTATCAGTGATTCACAGTTATGCTGGAAGGACATAACGAGTGGGGTCCCATTGGGATCAGTTCTGGATCCGGTTCTGTTCAATATCTTCATCAATGATTTAGATAATGGCATACAGAATACATTTATAAAGTTTGTGGCCGATACCAAGCTGGAGGGGAGGTGCAGAGGAGGGGAGTTTGCACGTGCTTTGGAGTATAGGATTAAAATTCAAAATGATTTGGACAAATCGGAGAAATGGTCTGAAGTAAATAGGATGAAATTCAATAAGGACAAATGCAAAGTACTGCACTTAGAAAGGAACAATCAGTTGCACACATACAAAATGGGAAATAACTGCCTAGAAAGGAGTACTGCGGAAAGGGAAGTGGGGGTCATAGTGGACCACAAGCTAAATATGAGTCAACAGTGTAACACTGTTGCAAAAAAAGCCAACATCATTCTGGGATGCATTAGCAGGAATGTTGTAAGCAAGACCTGAGAAGTAATTCTTCCGCTCTACTCCACACTGATTAGGCCTCAACTGGAGTATTGTGTCCAGTTCTGGGCACCACATTTCAGGAAAGATGTGGACAAATTGGAGAAAGTCCAGAGAAGAGCAACAAAAATGATTAAAGGTCTAGAAAACATGACCTATGAGAGAAGATTGAAAAAACTGGGTTTATTTAGCCTGGAAAAGAGAAGACTGAGAGGGGACATGATAACAGTTTTCAAGTATGTAAAATGTTGTTACAAGGAGGAGGAAGAAAAATTGTTTTTCGTAACCTCTGAGGATATGACAAGAAGCAATGGGCTTAAGTTGCAGCAAGGGAGGTTTAGGTCGGACATTAGGAAAAAATGCCTAACTGTGTGGGTGGTTAAGCAAGGAATAAATTGCCCAGGGAGGTTGTAGAATCTCCATCATTGGAGATTTTTAAGAGCAGGTTAGACAAACACCTGTCAGGAATGGTCTAGATACTTAGTCCTGCCATGAGTGCTGGGGACTGGACTAGATACCTCTCAAGGTCCCTTCCAGTTCTATGATTCTGTGAATTTATTGAAATACCAGCTTGAATACTAGCTATGCAGAATTAGATACTGTGTAATCTATATTTGTTTTACAAGCAATCAGCTCTGCAAACACCATTCATACAGGCCTGTACAGTTGTTTCACTGCTGTAACAAGCAATAGGATCTGCATAGAGTTTCCTTGTAGACCTGCATAATGCAAGGTAGGACTCATCTATCCAACTCAACATACCCTCTAGAGTGCTGGATTTGGGTTTGCATATATTTGGGATTTTGTAATTTAGTGTCTCTACTGGTCATTGACTTTGTGAAATTTGAGGTAATATCATTAAATTCCAAGAACTCCAAGAGAGAGATGGTGTGTGTGCTAATATCTTTTATTGGACCAACTTCTGTTAGTGAAAGAGACAAGCTTTTGAGCTCCACAGAGCTCTCCTTCACTTGTCTCTTTCACCAACAGCAGTTGGTCCAATAAAATGTATCACTAGCCCATCTTGTCACTCTCATATCCTGGGACCAACAGCCTCAGATGGGTACAACAATAGTGCAAAGAACTCCAAGGACATGTAGTCTAGTAGGAGGCATATTAAAAGAACAGTGCACTATTTAGAATGTAGAATTGTTTTATTTAATCTTATGCAGTGTTAGGCTGTTCCCCTAAAATTTAATTTGTAGTTTAGCATGTGAGTATAGTGCTTATTCCCAGAAGGTATATATCAAAACAGACAGGGATCCTATTTTTTAAAAGGTTGATGAAAAGAACAATAGCTGGAAATTATTTTGTGATTATGTAAATAAAATAGCCATCACTTGGGTGGGGTTTTTTTTTTCAAGAGATTCAACAAAATTGTAGAAGAAAAGGTAAATGGCACATGAAATGAAATGAAACTGTTCTTTATTCATACAATTTGCTCTACCATTAAATACAATCCTTTGCTTTATGTTGCTTAAAAAACAGTAGTCATTGAAATTAGACCTTTGTAGATAGCAATCAATTTATTAAATGCCATATTTTAAAATAGCAACATTACCTATGGACACGATATATGTGAAAAGTCCAACCTTGCACAGCATGTTGTGTCTTCTTTTTTTCAGCAGATGTCCTATAGCTCAGAAACATTTTAAATCCCAGTGGATATGGGAAAGTTGCTAAGGTAACCAAGGTTTGGAATTAAGAAGTAGGAAAACCAATCAATAATATATCTGCAAAATAACCGTTACAACTTTTGGAGTCAAGTAAATACAATGTAATCATGACATGACAATTTGACTTCTAGGAATCAAGATGTCTAATCATAATTAGCAATATTTTTTGGTCAGTAGGAATAAATTCTTGTAGCTCATGGATTAAATTAGCTAGGAAACTGTGACTAAGGTATTGCTTTAAAGATTTAAACTAGGGAGAGTGGATTAAAAGAGAGGGTAATTTTTTAACAGAGAGGAATGAAAATATAATCAAGACAATGATAAACTGAAATAACTATACTTAAAGCTTCGGTTGAAAGTGCTGAACACAACCGAAGGCTAGTTCAAAGAAAGATCTTTTTATAGTGTATTTAGCTTTTTGTTTTTGCCTATTAACATTTTAGGCTATGATTCTATAAATACTAGGACTACTTATGTGCCAAAAGTTAAGTACATACATAAGTGCCTGCAGGATTGGGGGCCCTATTTTAACAAAGGCAAACTTAAGGCATATCTTTCTAAAACACAAACATTAATAAATATTTGCTTCTTGTCTTCAGAGTTAGATTTAATTCATCTAGTCACAAAGATGAGCAGGCAAGCCATTAACATTTCTCCCTATATATCAAAATGTGTCTTTCATGTACCTTGGCAGTGATGATGAAATGATTTTTTTCACTTGTTAAAACAGTCTTCAATGCAGATGAATGAAAGGGAGATGAAATGTTTAAAAATAAGTCTGTTATATACCTTGGTTCAGGTATATTTTCTTCATGGTTGAAGATTATGGCCTGCGTCATCACATGCCAAATGCAAAGTGACCTTAAAGCTGGTACAGTTGTTCATGGGAATATAACCCGAGTGTGGGATATACATTAATGGTATACAGATGGAAGTGAGAGTGCCTTCATCATACCTATGGCTGATACAGAGGTTGTGATTGGGAAATAGAGATATGGCCAAGATTTCCCTGCATCTTGCTGATCCCCAGTTGCTATATTGGCGCACTGGGGGGATTTACAGTCAGTATAAATTACATTGGCCTTCACACTACTTTTAATTTATATTGAAGGAGTTGTCTGGCACACAGCTGGCCCAGCACTGGGAATTGCAGAAGTGGTTTAAAGGTGAGGATCTGAATTTATATGTTATTTTAACTTTTAACTAAGGGATTTCTGGTGTATGAGTCTGTGTTGTTATTAAAAGTGAACTGCAAAGCAAATTTTTTTTGTCCTTTCATACTTCTGTATGATGTATAAAGACTGGTCTAGCTTAGTTTCTGCTTTTTCTTTTTAAATAGTAGAAATGTTAGTTTCTCACTTCCTACTCTCTGCTGGAGGATCTCAGGAAGATTTTTGGAGGCAGTGATGAACAGTGATGTCTCAAGAAGCTGCAGTCTGAGTTGTAGTTGTCCCTCTCCAATGTATATAAAAGTGCAAAGGTGCTATTTCATAGATAGCATAAGACTCAGCGTCTCCTATGCTCTCAGGCTTTGTCTATGTTGGAAAACTCTCACTGGTATGATTAAGATCAAGTGAAGAAATTGAGCATCTTCTTTTTTAGTTGTCTTTGGATCTGGCATATGAGGATTCAATATTTTCTATATTAAAAACAAGCAGAGAAACTTAAAATAAATAAACACAAATAAAAAGAAATACAAAAATTGGACGCAATCTTTCTACATAAAAAAGGAGCAGCCGAGAGCACAGAGCCAAACTTTTACTTTTCAGTTCACCTTTAAAATAAGAATATGCATTCTTAATTATTTTCAGTATCCTATATATGACTGAAATATATATAATTAAACTTGTTGACTTTACATAAAGAGTACTATACAAGTCAGAATCATACTAGAAGACAATAGTGATGCAAAAATTAAAATGTCTGTACACTAATGCGAGGAGCCTAGGTAACAAGATGGAGGAACTGGAGCTACTGGTGCAGGAAGTGAAACCGGATATTATAGGCATAACAGAAACCTGGTGGAATAGTACTCATGACTGGAGTACAGGTATTGAAGGCCATGTACTGTTTAGAAAAGACAGGAAGAAAGGCAAAGGTGGTGGAGTAGCCTTGTACATCAATGATGAGATTAACTGTAATGAAATAAGAAGCGATGGAATGGATAAGACAGAGTCTGTCTGGGCAAAAATCACACTGGGTAAAAAAGCAACTAGAGCTTCCCCTGAGATAGTGCTTGGGGTGTGCTATAGACCACCGGGATCTGATTTGGATATGGATAGAGACCTCTTTAATGTCTTTAATGAAGTAAACACAAAGGGGAAATGTGTGATTATGGGAGACTTCAACTTCCCGGATATAGACTGGAGGACGAGTGCTTGCAAGAATAATAGGGGTCAGTTTTTTCTGGATGTGATAGCGGATGGATTTCTTCATCAAGTAGTTGAAGTACCTACGAGAGGGGATGCCATTTTAGATTTGGTTTTGGTGAGCAGTGAGGACCTCGTAGAACAAATGGTGGTAGGGGACAACCTTGGTTCGAGTGATCATGAGCTGATTCAGTTCAAACTAGATGGAAGGATAAACGAATGTAGATCTGGGATTAGGGTTTTCGACTTCTCGAGGGCTACTTTTAAAGAGTTAAGGAAATTAGTTAGGGAAGTGGATTGGACGGAGGAACTTGTGGATTTAAATGCGGAGGAGGCCTGGAATTACTTTAAGTCGCAGCTGCGGAAATTGTCGGAAGCCTGCATCCCAAGAAAGGGGAAAAAAAACATGGGCAGGAGTTGTAGGCCAAGCTGGATGAGCAAGCAACTCAGAGAGGGGATTAGGAAAAAGCAGAAAGCTTACAGGGAGTGGAAGAAAGGCGGGATTAGCAAGGGAAGCTACCTTGGTGAGGTCAGAACATGTAGGGATAAAGTGAGGAAGTCTAAAAGCCGCATTGAACTGGACCTTGCAAAGGGAATCAAAACCAATAGTAAAAGGTTCTACAGCCACATAAATAAGAAGAAAACAAAGAAAGAAGAAGTGGGGCCGCTATACACTGAGGATGGAATGGAGGTTAAGGATAACCTAGGCATGGCCCAATATCTAAATAAGTACTTTGCCTCAGTTTTTAATAAGACTAGTGAGGAGTTTAGCGATGATGGAGGGATGATAAACGGGAATGTGGATATGGAGGTGGATATTACCACAACTGAGGTAGAGGCCAAACTTGAACAGCTTAATGGGACAAAATCGGAGGGCCCGTACAATCTCCATCCGAGGATATTAAAGGAACTGGTGCGTGAAATTACGAGCCCGTTAGCGAGAATTTTTAAGCAATCGATAAACTCGGGGATTGTGCCGTACGACTGGAGAATTGCTAACGTAGTTCCTATTTTTAAGAAAGGGAATAAAAGTGATCCGGGTAATTATAGGCCTGTTAGCTTGATGTCTGTAGTATGTAAGGTCTTGGAAAAAATTTTAAGGGAGAAAGTAGTTAAGGACATAGAGGTCAATGGTAACGGGGATGAATTGCAACATGGATTTACTAAAGGTAGATCGTGCCAAACCAATCTGATCTCCTTCTTTGAGAAGGTGATGGATTACTTAGATAAAGGCAATGCGGTAGATCTAATTTACCTCGATTTCAGTAAGGCGTTTGACACGGTTCCACATGGGGAACTGTTAGTTAAATTGGAAAAGATGGGGATGAATATGAAAGTTGTAAGGTGGATAAGGAACTGGTTAAAGGGGAGACTCCAGCGGGTCGTATTGAAGGGTGAACTGTCAGGCTGGAAGGAGGTTACTAGTGGAGTCCCTCAAGGATCGGTTTTGGGACCGATCTTATTTAACCTTTTTATTACTGACCTTGGCACAAAGAGCGGGAATGTGCTAATAAAGTTTGCGGATGACACAAAGCTGGGGGGTATTGCTAACACGGAGAAGGACAGGGATACTATTCAGGAAGATCTGGACCTCCTTGTAAACTGGAGTAATCGTAATAGGATGAAATACAATAGTGAAAAGTGCAAGGTCATGCACTTAGGGATTAATAAAAGAATTTTAGATATACATTGGGGATGCATCAGTTGGAAGCGACAGAGGAGGAGAAGGACCTTGGGGTATTGGTTGATAGCAGGATGACTATGAACCGCCAATGTGATGCGGCTGTTAAAAAAGCAAATGCGATTTTAGGATGCATCAGGCTAGGTATTTCCAGCAAGGATAAGGAGGTGTTAGTACCATTATATAAGGCGCTGGTGAGACCCCATCTGGAATATTGTGTGCAGTTCTGGTGTCCCATGTTCAAGAAGGATGAATTCAAACTGGAACAGGTCCAGAGACGGGCTACTAGGATGATCAGAGGAATAGAAAACCTGCCTTATGAAAGGAGACTCAAAGAGCTTGGCTTGTTTAGCCTGGCCAAAAGAAGGCTGCGGGGGGATATACTTGCTCTATATAAATATATCAGGGGGGTTAACGTTAGGGAGGGAGAGGAATTATTTAAGTTTAGTACTAATGTAGGCACGAGGACGAATGGGTACAAACTGGATATTAGGAAGTTTAGACTTGAAATTAGACAAAGGTTTCTAACCATTAGGGGAGTGAAGTTCTGGAACAGCCTTCCGAGGGAAGTAGTGGGGGCAAAAGACTTATCTGGCTTTAAGACTAAGCTTGATAAGTATATGGAAGGGATGTTATGATAGGATAGTTTAATTTGGGCAATTGATCTTGGATTATCACCAAATAAGTCTGCTCAATGGTCTGCGCGGAGATGTTGGATGGGATGGGAACTGAGTTACTGCAGAGAATTCCTTCTTGGGTGCTGGCTGGTGAGTCTTGCCCACATGCTCAGGGTTTAGCTGATCGCCATATTTGGGGTCGGGAAGGAATTTTCCTCCAGGGCAGATTGGCAGGGGCCCTGGAGGTTTTTCACCTTCCCCTGCAGCGTGGGGCATGGGTCGCTTGCTGGTGGATTCTCTGCAGCTTGAGGTCTTCAAACCAATTTTGAGGATTTCAATAACTCGGTCCTGGGTTAGGGGTTGTTATAAAAGTGGACGGGTAGGGTTCTGTGGCCTGCCTTGTGCAGGAGGTCAGACTAGATGATCATATTGGTCCCTTCTGACCTACGAGTCTATTAGTCTATTATTGCTTAACTTTCTACATGGTGTTCTGAATGAGGAGGAAGGAAGTGGTTATATTTGTTGTGTTTCCCAGTTCTGGGAAAACATGACAGTGAGGTTGCAGTATGAGACGCTAACTAGAAATAGGACTGTTTTTTTTTTTAACTGTGTGAGTCAGAGAAGATTATCTGCAATTTTGTGTATTTTGTGTAGTTAGGGCATCTTTGCTGTGTTACATGTTTTTCTTGATCTTGGCCTTGTTTCATATTATTTGGTATATAATTTCATTGTTTTAAATTTGTTATTTGCATAAATACTTAAAAATTATGACTATAAAGGTTATTTAAAAAAATAATGTATTCCACTTCACTCTTGCATGATTACTAGCATGTCAACCTTGATATACTTTCTCAGTAGTAGAGTTTATTTGTTAAACCAGTTCCTTGTTAAAATACAATCAGATTTTTTGCATTCTCATTATAATTTTCCCATAAATAGAATTTCAGTCTTTTTGCAGTACATGTTTTATAAACCTATGTTATACTGGAGAATCATTTAACCAATTAGAGGAATATATTGTTCCTCACTATAATTTCTTTGAGTCTCCAACCTATAATTTACATGTAATTTAACATGTAGCAGACATGTGGGTTTCTTCTCTTTTCCTGAACCATGCTTATTGTCCCACAGATTTAGATACCGTTCCTTAAATAGGAACAAGCCCCAGTGTGTTTTCTTTACAGAACAGCCCTGTTTGCTGTTATAGTAAAAGTGTTTGTTTATCCCATTTGCTATAAATAGTTGTAGTCACCACTCACTCCTAAGACTCTGTCAGAATATCACCACTGTTGTTATAACTTCTGACTATTAGAACTGTGCATCCCACTCTGCAATAAAGTAATTGCCAGCTTATAAAAGGCCCTTCCTTGTTTTCCACATGCATTTTTAAAGATATCTGATTTTGCTGCCCCATATTATATAATAAAATGTCTCTCTTTTCTTCAGTTATAAGCTTTTTATTTTGTTGAAGGGACGTTTAAATTTAGATTTAGGCTGGAACTGGTGAAAACAGCTTATTTACGTTCATTTGGTTTTGGTTTACATTTGCTCTATGAAGGTCATTCATTCATCCACAACAGTCTAGTATGACTAGGAATGTGCCACATTAGTTTCCAGGCTTCAGATCTGTGCTATACATTTGAAATGAAGACTTGTGAGTTTTGGTGGAAAAATCAGGTACCTAATGAGAGCCATTGTATTAGACAGATAAATATATTTTACTGTGTAATTAAAAAATAACCCAACAACTAACAACCAAAGAAGAGGAAAAGAAAACAAATAAAAAAACACCCATTCCTTTATAAAGAAAATTATGTCTTATGAGGAATAGTAATATCATAATGTACTAAGGGTGAAATTCTGACTCCATTGAAATTAATGGGATTTTGTCCTTGACTTTAATGGGGCCAGGATTTTACCCTAGAACAATGCAGAAAACATTGGGATCAGGGATGAGGTTACTGTACGGTGGTGAATGAGGGAGGGGGTATAGAAATGTAGACTATGGAATCAGAGTTTGCACAGTGCCTAGCACAATGGATTCCTGGCCCATGACTAGGGTTCCTAGTCTCTACAGTAATAATAAATAAATTAATAATGTGATTGAGTAGAGAGACCTGTATCTTATTTATGTTTCTGCCACTGACCATGGGCAAGAGACATAAATTCTTTGCCTTCATTTTTGCATCTACAAATGGAAATGAGGCTTACTTAACCACCTTTGTAAGGTGCTTTGAGATCCTGTAATGAAAGGAGCTGTATAAGTACAAACATATTATTTATTATGGAATTCACTTATCTGTGAAAAATGTTCATGTAAAGAGCTATAGTACAGAGACAATCTTGAAGAGAACAACAGTCCGGAACTTATGTTATACTATATTACAATAGTGAATTTCAAACTGATCCTGCAAACCTTTTCTTACATGAGTATTACTTATTTATGGGAGTAGTCTCATTGCTAGAAATCCAGTGAACTTAGAAATCTACTCTGGGGTTTATTAGATGTAACAACTCCTCTCCTTTAACTTTTCCCACCTGGGAGAGTGAGCATGAAGGACTGTGCAGCCTTTGGAGAGTGAGCTTATGGCAACATGGGTCATGAGTGAGCTTTACTACACAAGGAGAGGATGGATCTTCAGGAATGGACCTAGATTTTCATGTGACACTTGAGGCTTCACACAGCTTAAAGTGGCTATTGCCTTGTTATGGTTGAAATTAGGGTATGGAAAAGTGGTTCTGAGCCTTAGAGGCATGGCCCTCTGGAGTCTCTCAGCAAGAGCTGATCTACTTAATTATATCACTAGTTCTTTGTAAATTTAGCCAAATTTAAGAAATTATGTTAAATGTTTCCTTTATTCCTAAAAAATTCCAAGAAAGAAAAGTATATGTTGGTTTTCATTAAGAAAAAGCAGCTAATCGGTGGACAGTTCCTTTATACGACTCTAGGCCTTATAGTACTGGTCATGGTCACTGCAACAACCAAACGAGAGGGCATCAAAAGTAGCTAATTGGTGGGCAGCCCAAGTGACTAGTTAAGAATGTTAATACAATCAAACAAGGGGTTCTGTCTGTTAACTCCTCCTTTTTCAGCACCCTGCTACAAATCCTCTGTGGGCCCATTAGATTCCAATGTATCCCTTAGGGATGTGCGGGACCATAATACAGAAAAGGACTTGTACAGAAATGTCAAGATTGTAGATTCTCAGTTGGGAGCCACCATTTAGGAATTTTACATCTCCAGAGCATCCATAGAATGAATCTCACATCTATAGTCAGATAAAGTAGTTCCCTGTGGAATCTCACTAGCTTCTTTCTAAGTCAATTATTGCCATCTAACCCCCTTAATGACTTTGCTCAGGATTTCATTAAGTTGGAAGCAAATCTAATTAGCTCCTTGATGTTACCAGGAGGGCCCCAGCTCTGCCTGGACCAAAGATTTCAGTGACAAGATAAAATTGATATCTCCACCTTTCAAGGACACCTGACATTTAGGGGACATAAATGCTGCTAGACTCTGTTCTAAAGGAATCCTTGCAAACAAAGCCATACTCTTAATGGATTCCTCCTCTAGCTTGCTGTAGCTCCTTTGGGCACTTGTGGCCTAATTTGTCAATGTAAAGTGTCCTGTGAGGGACAGACCATCAAAACTCAGGTTCCCCCCCACTCCCATTCTTTTAATAAATTAGGACAAGCTGCTCAACCATCCAGTCAGTTCAAACAGACAGGTAACACATCCCACTTCTTCCTCCAGCTCATTCTTAAGAGGAGGTAGGATGTTCAGAGTCAATACAGAATGGCTGTTTTTTACATAAGGAAAGGTCTTTCTTTCTGGAAGTATTCCTCTCTCTCCCCTATTGCTCCCAGCCCCAGAATAATCTCCTCAGCAATAAAGGTTTCCTTCCTAGACATCATTTAACAGCTCCTAAAAATAGTGCTTTAGAGAGAACCTTGAGAGAGCAAGAATTTAATGGTGTTTATTTCAGTTCTATTAGATCTGAAATGGCTGAATTAGTGAGTACACAATCAGAATGTAAATATGGTAAAGGGACCCAGCTCTGTATGGGTATATATGATGAAGTGTGTGTTCAGGGTGAATGCACTGTAATTTTTCAGTGGAGAGGAGGTAGCTTCTCCCTGTGAGAAAGTGAGAGGAGGTGGCCCCTCCCCTCAGAGAAGGGTAAGTGACAGAGGAGAAGATGGAGGTGGAAGTTTCTGAAGCTGCCTGAATGTGAGCCCTGACAAAGGCCCTGCCTATCACACTCCTACTTTTTACCTCTCAATTTAGGGCAAGCCCTACTTCCAAATGAGCAGAGCAGCAAAGATAACGTATAACACAGTTTTATTAGTAACTTTTGTAACATGGAAACCTGAGGAAGAGCTCTGAGTAAGCTTGCAAGCTTGTCCCTCTTTCACCAACAGAGATTGGTCAATAAAAGATATTACTTCAAACACCTTGTCTCTCTAGTATTCTGGGACCAGCACAGCTATAACTACACTGCAAATCATAGACATTCTGTGGTGGGAGATGTGGGATAGATGCAACAATCCACAATAGGTTTGTGACAGGACAGCCATGTGTAAATATCCAATTTATAATTTTGTATTCAACTTTTGAGGCTTTATGTCATTCCTATATGATTATCTTGCACTGGTGTTTTTTGAACAACTCAGAAAAGTTTGCTTAGTTCATGCATTCAGATTTGGACTTCCAAAGTTTTTTTGAAGTGGCTGAGGAGGACAAGGCCATTTCAAAAATGTTGTTATTGGATCATTAGGACTGATGGCGGGACAGGAGTGGGATGGTCAATGAGGATGTTGTTTACAGTCCATACTTGTGTGGAGGTGAGATGAAGGATGAGGCAGACCCAAACTGGTTTTGATGAAGATAGCAGATGGACTTGTAGAGTTAGTGCTAGGAGGGTCAAGGGCATTGTTGCAGCTGCAGTGACAGTGTTTTCAGTCTATAGCAAAGCTGCACTGCAATGGTTCAATGACCTAATGCAGCATGCAGCAGTGATGAGAGTAGCTCCAAGCAAGTGCATTTGCTAGACATAGTAAATGTATGAATATATGTTTTGAAATTACATATGCAGAAACTCCCCAACCACTCCTGAGCCTACTCATTAGAGTTGGTTCATTTCTGGTAGACATTGTGGCAGAAGTCAATACTAAAGGAAGAGAAGATAGTCATAGCAGATGGACACTGGTATGATGTCCCATGCACCATTGCAGAAACTTCTGCATGTGGACACGAAGGCTCAGATCTAACAGTGTATTAGGGCCTGTTAGGGCCAGGACTAAGAAACAACCAGTATGTGCCCATAGGCCATACCAGCAAGACTTTGAAGCTATGGTCTTGATCCCTAGAGTCTCAGATTTCATTTTATAGAAGAAATAAATGTCTAGCTCTTATGGTTGCAAAAAACCCTTCAACAATGTGAATCACGTGTAACTGCAGAGACATCTGTGTGAGGACTGATCTACACTGGGAACTTACACAGGCATAGCTATGTCTCTTGGACTTTGTCTATGCTTAGGATATGTCTATACTAGAGAGCTTACAGTGGGCACAGCTGTACCAATGCAGCTGCACCGCTGTAAAATCTCTCAGGTAGTCACTTTATGCTGGTTGGAGAGAGCTCTCCCAACATAATTAAACCACTTCCAACAAGCGGCCCCAGGCACCCCCAATGTGAAGCTCTCCTGCCGACATAGCATAACTTATGTTGTTTGAGGAGTGTTTTTTCACATCCCTGAGTGACATAAGTTTTGCTGACGTAAGTGGTAGTGTAGACATGACTGTAGAATGCTGCAGCAGTGTCACAGTAGTGCTTCAGTGAAGACACTACCAACACTGATGGGAGGGCTTTTCCCTTTGGCATAGGTAATCCACCTCCTGAGACGTGGTTGCTAGGAATTTTCCCATCGACACAGAGCTGTCTACACTGGGGGTTATGTCAGTTTAATTGCGTAGTGCATTTTTCACAGCCCTGAGTGACACAGTTATACTGACCTAATTTCCTAGTGTATGCCAGGCCTCAGGGGTATGAAAAATCCAGATCTCTGAGAGACATACTATGCCATACTTACCCCCAGTGTAGACAGTGCTAGTTTGATGGAAGAATTCTTCCATTGACTTAGCTACCTCCTTTCGGGGAGATGGATTACGTACACCAGTGGAAGAATGCCTCATATCAGTGTAGGCAGTGTCTACACTGAAGTGCTACAGTGGTGCAGCTGTGGGGCTGCAGCTGTGCCACTCTATCGGTTTAAGTGTAGACATACCCAGAGTCTGCAGTGAGCCTGAAACCATAATCCAGAGAACTATGCACTATCCCATTCAACTCAATAAGCTGTTAATGTAGCTGCCAAGTGATGATCATTTTAATGTCAACATCGTTAACTATTTTAGGATAACAGATCTGCACAATTTAGTGTGGTTTTGTCTTCAGTGCAAAAAAGGTTTGTTTTTGCTACAAGAATAACTAATGTGCATTAGCTAGCCAGCTGTAAAAATCATTTGTAAGCATCTAAAGAGAAATAAGGTCATAAATAATAGCCAACATGGATTTGTCAAGAACAAATCATGCCAAACAAAACTGATTTCCTTGTGTGATAGCATTACTGACTTTGTGGAGGTGGGCTTGGGGGGAAGCAGTAGACATGATATATTTTGATTTTATTAAGGTTTTTGACAGTCCCACATGACTTTCCCATAAGCAAACTAGGGAAATGCGTTCTAGATGAAAGTACTGTAGGGTGGGTCCATAACTGGTCAAAAAACATACAGTTGAGTAATTATCTAAGATTCACTGTCAAACTGGCTGGATTTATCTAAAGGGGGTCCCATTGGGGTTTGACCTGGGTTCGGTACTATAATATTTTCTTTAGTGACTTGGATGATAGAGTAGAGAATATACTTACAAAAGTTGCGGATGACACCAACCTGGGAGGGGTTGCAATCACTTTAGAGGAGAGGATTAGAGTTCAAAATGATCTTGCTATACCAGCGAATTAGTCTGAAATGAATAAGATAAAATTCAGTAAAAAATCAAATACACTCATATAAAATGGGGAATAACTGGCTAGACAGCAGTACTGCAGAAAAGGATCTGGATGTTATATGGGATCATAAATTGCATATGAGTCAACAATGTGATGCAGTTGTGAAAAAGGCAAATGGCATTCCGGGGTTTATCAATTGGAGTGTGGTATGAAGGCACCAGAAGGATTTTTCCTCTATTCGCAATGGAGGGACCTCAGCTGGAGTACTGTGTCCAGTTTTGGGTATCATGCTTTAAGAAAGATGTGGACAAATTGGAGAGTATTCAGAGGAGAGCAACAAAAATGTTAAAATTTTAGAAAATCTGACCAATGAGAAAACGTTAAGAAAATTGGGTATGTTTAGTCTTGAGAAAAGAAGGCTGGGAGGTGGTGAGAGGAATGGACCTGATAATCATCTTCAATTATGTTAAGGGCTTTTATTAAAAGGAGGATAATCAATTGTCCTCCATGTTCACTGAAAGTAGGACAGGAAGTATTGAGCTTAATTTGCAGAAAGGGAGAGTTAGGTTGGATATTAGGAAAATCTTTCTAAGTATAAAGATAATTAAGTCCTGGAATAGGTTACACCAAGGAAGTTACAGAATCCTCATCATTGAAGATTTTTAAGAACAGGTTAGACAAACATCTGTGAGGGATGGTCTAGGTATATTTGATCCTGCTTCAGAGTGGTTGGGGAGTGGGGTTTACTGAGAGATAACTAGGCAAGGTCAATCACAGTCAGGGATATAGTGTTGATCTTGCCTAGCCACTTTATGGTAACAACTACAATGTCTTGTCTGCATTAGGATCTTACAGCACGGTAGCTAATGCACATTCATAGATTCTAGGGCTGGAAGGGACTTCGAGAGGTCATTGAATCCAGTCCCCTGCCCTCATGGCAGGACCATTACTGTCTAGACCAGCCCTGATACACATTTATCTAACCTACTCTTAAATATCTCCAGAGATGGAGATTCCACAACCTCCCTAGGCAGTTTATTCCAGTGTTTAACCACCTTGACAGTTAGGAACTTTTTCCTAATGTCCAACCTAAACCTCCCTTGTTGCAGTTTAAGCCCATTGCTTCTTGTTTTATCTTTAGAGGCTTAAGGTGAACAAGTTTTCTCCCTCCTCCTGATGACACCCTTTTAGATATCTGAAAACCGCTATCATGTCCCCTCTCAGTCTTCTCTTTTCCAAACTAAATAAACCCAATTCTTTCAGCCCTCCTTCATAAGTCATGTTCTCTAGACCTTTAATCACTCTTGTTGCTCTTCTCTGGACCCTCTCCAATTTCTCCACATCCTTCTTGAAATGCGGTGCCCAGAACTTGACACAATACTCCAGTTGAGGCCTAACCAATGCAGAGTAGAGCGGAAGAATGACTTCTCGTGACTTATTTACAACACACCTGTTAATGCATCCCAGAATCACGTCTGCTTTTTTTGCAACAGTATCACACTGTTGACTCATATTTAGCTTGTAGTCCACTATGACCCCTAGATCTCTTTCTGCCATACTCCTTCCTAGACAGTCTCTTCCCATTCTGTATGTGTGAAACTGATTGTTCCTTCCTAAGTGGAGCACTTTGCATTTGTCTTTATTAAACTTCATCTTGTTTACCTCAGACCATTTTTCCAATTTGTCCAGATCATTTTGAATTATGACCCTATCCTCCAAAGCAGTTGCAATCCCTCCCAGTCTGGTATCATCTGCAAACTTAATAAGCATACTTTCTATGTCAATATCTAAGTCGTTGATGAAGATATTGAACAGAGCCGGTCTCAAAACAGACCCCCATGGAACCCCACTTGTTATATCTTTCCAACAGGATTGGGAACCATTAATAACTACTCTCTGAGTATGGTTATCCAGCCAGTTATGCACCCACCATACAGTAGCCCATCTAAGTTGTATTTGCCTAGTTTATTGATAAGAATATCATGCGAGACCATATCAAATGCCTTACTAAAGTCTAGGTATACCACATCCACCGCTTCTTTTTTATCCACAAGACTAGTTATCCTATCAAAGAAAGCTATCAGATTGGTTTGACATGATTTGTTCTTTACAAATCCGTGCAGGCTATTCCCTATCACCTTACCACCTTCCAAGTGTTTGAGGATGATTTCCTTAATTACTTGCTCCATTATCTTCCCTGGCACAGAAGTTAAACTAACTGGTCTGTAGTTTCCTGGGTTGTTTTTATTTCCCTTTTTATAGATGGGCACTATATTTGTCCTTTTCCAGACTTCTGGAATCTCTCCTATCTCCCATGATTTTCCAGAGATAATAGCTAGAGGCTCAGATATCTCCTCTATTAGCTCCTTGAGTATTCTAGGATGCATTTCATCAGGCCCTGGTGACTTGCAGGCATCTAACTTTTCTAAGTTATGTTTAACTTGTTCTTTTTTTATTTTATCTTCCAAATCTACCCCCTTCCCATTAGCATTCACTATGCTAGGCATTCCTTCAGACTTCTCGGTGAAGAACAAAACAAAGAAGTCATTCAGCATCTCTGCCATTTCCAAGTTTCCTGTTACTGTTTCTCCCCCCTCACTGAGCAGTGGGCCTACCCTGTCCTTGGTCTTCCTCTTGCTTCTAATGTATTGATAAAAAGCCTTCTTGTTTCCCTTTATTCCTGTGCTAGTTTGAGCTCCTTTTGAGCCTTTGCCGTTCTAATCTTGCCCCTGCATTCCTGTGTTGTTTGCCTATATTCATCCTTCGTAATTTGTCCTAGTTTCCATTTTTTATATGAGTCCTTTTTATTTTTTAGATCATGCAAGATCTCATGGTTAAGCCAAGCTGGTCTTTTGCCACATTTTCTATCTTTCCTACCCAGTGGAAAAGCTTGCTTTTGGACCCTTAATAGTGTCCTTTTGAAATACTGCCAACTCTCCTCAGTTGTTTTCCCCCTCAGTCTTGATTCCCATGGGACCTTACGTATCAGCTCTCTGAGCTTACCAAAATCCACCTTCCACCATTGTCTCCATTTTGCTGTACTTTCTTCTACCCTTCCTTAGAATTGTGAACTCTATGATTTCATGATCACTTTCACCCAAGCTGCTTTCCACTTTCAAATTCTCAATGAGTTCCTCCCTATTTGTTAAATAGATTTAGAACAGCTTCCCCTCTACTAGCTTTTTCAACCTTCTGAAATAAAAAGTTGTCTGCAATGCAGTCCACGAACTTATTGGATAGTCTGTGCCCTGCTGTGTTATTTTCCCAGCATATATCTGGATAGTTGAAGTCCCCCATCACCACCAAATCTTGGGCTTTGGATGATTTTGTTAGTTGTTTAAAAAAGCCTCATCCACCTCTTCCACCTGGTTAGGTGGCTTGTAGTAGACTCCTTGCATGACATCACCCTTGTTTTTTACCCCTTTTAGTCTAACGCAGAGACTCTCACCACTTCAGTCTCCTATGTTCATCTCCCCCTCAATCCAAGTGTGTACATTATTAATTTATAAGGCAACACCTCCTTCCTTTTCCCGTCTATCCTTCTTGAGCAAGCTGTACCCATCCACACCAACATTCCAGTCATGTGCGTTACCCCACCAAGTTTTGGTGATGCCAACAATGTCATCGTTGTATTTATTTATTAGCACATCCAGTTCTTCCTGCCTGCATATTACCCATACTTCTCACATTTATATATAGGCATCTAAGATACTGATTTGATCTTGCCTCCTTGTTTTGCCCTGACCCTCCTTTCTCTCTGCCATTATAGCCCACGCTCCCTCCTATTTCTGACCCATCTTTAAACCTAGCTTAAAGCCCTTCTCACTAGGTTAGCTAGTCTGTGTCCAAATAGGGTCTTTCCCCTCCTTGAAAGGTGAACGCCATCTCTGCCTAGCAGTTCTTCCTGGAATAAGAACAGGAGTACTTGTGGTACCTTAGAGACTAACAAATTTATTTGAGCATAAGCTTTCGTGGGCTACAGCTCACTTCATCGTAGCCCACGAAAGTTTATGCTCAAATAAATGTGTTAGTCTCTAAGGTGCCACAAGTACTCCTGTTCTTTTTGCGGATACAGGCTAACACGGCTGCTACTCTTCCTGGAATAGCATTCCGTGGTTGAGGAAGCCAAAGCCCTCCTAGTGACACCATCTTCGCAGCCCAGCATTCACCTCCACAATGTATCTATCTCTGCCCTGGCCCCTACCTTTGACAGGAAGGACCAAAGAGAATACCACCTGCACTCTAAACTCCTTCACCCATACTCCCAGAGCCCTGTAGTCACTCTTGATCTGCTCAGTGTCACACCTCACAGTATCATTTGTGCCCACAAGGATGAGTAGCATGGGGTAGTAGTCAGAGGGTTGAATAATCCTCGACAATGCCTCCGTAACATCTTGGATACAGGCCCCCGGCAGGCAGCATACCTCCTGAGATGAAATGTCAGGGTGACAGACGGGCACCTCCTTTCCCCTCATCAGAGTGTCTCTGACCACCACTATCCTAAGTTTCCTATTCACAGTGGTGGCAGCAGATGTCCCAGCCTTAGGGGTATGAGACTTCTTTTCCTCTGCTGTAGGGGGTGATTCCTTCTCTCCTGTATCAAGAAGAGCATAACGGTTACCTATTACCACGGCGGGAGGGTTCAGGGCAGAGGTGGTGCACTGCCTGCTGCCAGAAGTAAGCAACTGCTAGCGTCCACCCTGAGCCATCTCCTCCTCCACCAGTGGTGTGTCAGCAGTCCTGTGTACTGGGACAGCTACCTCAGCTGTCTCCACATGGACACTGTCCAGAAATTGCTCATGGATTCGGATGCTTCTC
This sequence comes from Gopherus evgoodei, assembly GCF_007399415.2. NCBI lineage: Eukaryota > Metazoa > Chordata > Testudines > Testudinidae > Gopherus > Gopherus evgoodei. The sequence continues at coordinate 75,021,535 of NC_044327.1, read as the reverse complement.
AACCTAGCCACCTACTCCTGTAGCTCTCCCACCTGCTGCCTGAGAGATTCCACCAGCAGGTACCTTTCACACTGGATGGTCCCCCCAGCCTGGATATCAGTAAATGGGAATTGCAAGTTACAGTCCCTGCAAAACAACACCAGGATCTGGGTAGAAGCATCCATGCTCAGGTGCTGTCTGGCTACAGGCGCAGGTGGAGGAGACAGAAGCAGTGCTGGCACAGGTGTTGCGGGTCTTCCTAACCATCGTAGGCCTCCCTCTGTCAAACTCCCTCAAACTCCCCTGTCTGCAACCTCTAATCCGCTTAGTTATCCCACTTTTTGGTTTTGCAGTAAAGACAAGGTCCATGAACACTGTCTGTTTGTATTAGCATATTATATATTGACAAAGTGCTCCTAATGTGTATGCGTCTTATACCTGAAAAAGCGTGCTTTCGCCAGTATAGCTTATTCCACTCACTCCAAGCAAAACAAGCAATATTGGTAAAAGTCCAGTTTTGCCTGTTTAACTAAGTCTACTCTATGGGCTTTTGCCAGTACTGCTATATTGGTCACAAATCACACCTTTTCATACCTCAGACTGATGTAGCTATGATGACAGAAGTCCGTAGTATAGTCACCTTTGTACCAGGATAGCTGTAACTACATTAGGGCTTGTACCATTACAGCTATAGTTACACACCTGTAATTTACAAGTGACTTTGTAGGCCATCAGTCTGTAAAATGTGGACTAGTCCCATCTGAACTACAAACCCAGTCTTGACAATCCTTAATCATGTGAAAAATTCTGAAAGAATAGTTTTCCACTGAATTTCTAGTAAGAGTTTGCATCACTGGCTCCTGTATTAGTAAATGTCTTTCTAAAAAGCCCATTATTGTATTTAGGAAAGTGTATGGAGAAAATGCATAATAAGGATTTTTAAGATTAAAAGTGATTTAGGAGGAATTTTTAGTGGGTTATACAAAAGTTAGTTGTACAGCATCAGAATGATTTTTCAGGGCTAACTCCAGCATAGCAGAGTGAACTTACTCTTTAGCAAGCTTTGTTGATGAGGGCTCTTCAAAATTAAAGAAAAAATTAAAAGAAAAATTGTATAAACTAAGCGTGTTAAAATAATATTACTGGATTAATTTCAATCAGCAAAACCCAGGAAATTAGAAGTTAAGATTAGGCAAAATAAAATGAGTCAGAGATTGCAGTGGTCTCTGAGCAATGGGTAATTTTACATATCACGTGCTGCAGTAACTATACGCAAGGCTAAAGGTGGAATTTCAGATTCAGGTTTGAATTTTCTGACTTCTGGGCTTCACAGCACTTAATGTAAGACTTTTGTAAATATTTCCATTGTGCTAGTCACTTGGAAGATTTTGATTGATTTATTTCTCATGATAAGTGTGATTTAATTTCCTTAGACAGATATATAAAATAGTAATTTGCACAGCTTCCTTGCTATGCCAATGTTTTTATTGGCTTTTTTAAAGGCTAGTATTGCTTTCGGCCGCTTTTGCATATCATACTCTTGAAGCATACTGTGATTTATTCCAGCTGTTTATGATATATTGGATCACAGTATATGTAGCTGCTTCTACAACTAAATGAACACTTCAAAAGTACTCTTTCACTTTGCCTCAGAATATACACAAGGGATAAATAGCAGCTGTATTGTAGGCTGATGAATGATTCGACCATAGCGCATTTTATTGTAACTAATCATCTCTGAATATAACCTGAAGTAAATTATTTCTATTTTTATATCTTTAAAAATAGTATTTGGCAAGTCTGAGGGAAATTTTTATCTCCGTGAATTTTTTTATTTTTGTGGCAGGGACCTTTAAATATATAAACGCCAACTTTGGACTAGACTGTGCATGGCCTTTTTGTGAGTGCATGGGGGAGCTTTCCTCACTAGCACCCTTTGCACAATGCCTGTGGTCAGGTGGCACTAACACTGGGGAAATCACCTGTAGCTCTTCTACTATGGGGAAGTCCCCCAGCAATTGGTATAGCCACCTTTTGTATCATTCTCTGCAGAGGGTGCTGAAGGCAGAAATGGGGTGTGACTAAAGTGCTTGGCCCTCTAGCTATCTCCAGCTGGTGAATGGTCCCTTGGAACTACTGCCAACTTGCTTAAGTTAGAGTAGGCCCTATATTAGTGCAGCCAAGGTGGGGCAGAGTAGTGCAAAGAACTAGGCAGTTGTAAGTGGCTCCATTATGACCATTCCTCCCTGCTGTACTGAGCAGATGTCAGCTACAGCAGAGAAGCTTGATCTTAGTTGTTTCCTTATTCCAGTCTCAAGATGCTTTTGGTATTTAGGAACTTCTGTTTTGTTTGGGAGCAACACATCCTGCCCTATCCCTACAAACGCCCTACAAACTTGTTTGATAGAATAGAGGAACAGCTCAGGTGAGACAGTTACAGAATGAAAACTGCATTACAATTATGTATGCTCAAGAACATAAACAACCAAGCATTCTAATTTTTTGTGTGTGCAGTGATTCAGAGTCTATGGAGATGGGACCACCTAGTGCTTGCTTTCACTTCATGCCCACTTTGTATCATTTCCTCACATTACTTCAACTGCAGAGAGTTGCTAGATGAGTTCACAACTGCTTTCTGATCTGAAAATAGAGTATTCAATGCAAGTCTTCATTTTTTTGGACATGTTGCACTGTTATGCTTGCTGTACAGTGTAACAGCACACCATACCTAAATGACCAGAAAACAGGCTCCCTGCTGATAGAATAAAGTGATTTAACTTGTTTTGAGTTAGGTGTCCGGTATTAGTTCACACTGCTGCTTTCCCAGCTGAAATAACACAACATACTGGTGCTACTTGGCCACTCTTTATTACTAGGCCAAGAATTTGCAACAAAGAGTACCAATAGTTTGGTATCCAACTAAGATCTATCTATCTATTACAGTATCTATGGTATTTAGAGTGCCTATTGCTGAAATATCTAGGTGCTAAATTCTCTCTCCCAGAAATGTGAGTGGATTAAAATACCTTTATATGGTATGAAAGATTACATGCACAATTGTACGGTGTTTTCTGTAATTCTAAAATTAATTTGGAAAAATAATGTGAGAATATTACAGGGTTTAAGCTCTGGCTTGGCACCTACTCATTTGGCTACTGCAAAGATCATTGTATGAGCTGAGTCAGTAGACAAATATAATTCACGTAGGTATTATTCCATCATGATATGGTAATTTAACATATGAGTTGGACTGATTCAAAAGTGAACGGCCCAGTTTATATGGACTATTGTGCAGTGTTATTCCTGTTTTCACAACTGTGTAGATTCACACAATAAACCTACAAAAGGCATAAAGTAGTTCTCTATGCTTATTCCATGTATTACATTTATCCTCTCCAAGCATTTTTCTCCAAGAGTCTTATTACTGAAAATCTGTACAATAGTTAAAGAAAAAAAAGAGGATTAGGCAGTCCAGTTTGGTGAACTAATTCAAACCACCTTTATATGCAACAATATTATTAACTCTTGACAATTTTTCCTTTAAAATAAAAGTTCATTCACTTGACCCTAACATAACATTTTTGATGGATTTAGTGAAAGATTAACATATATTTTTATGTATGTGACTGGGCCCAGATAAAGACAAAGGCCAGGGATCTCAAACTCAAATCACCACGAGAGCCACATGAGAACTAGTACATTGGCCAGAGGGCCGCATCACTGAAACCTTTTCATACAACGATACCAAAGTATAGTCAAAAATGAAAAAAATGAAGAGTAATATAGCATGCTATTAAAAGTCAATGTATTAACTTTTTAAAAACTGTAATGCGAAGAGGGGTTTTAATAAACATTAAACTATTGCTTATGTGGTCAGTAACTGATAATGATCTACACTAACAGTTTATCCACATAGCTGTAATGGCAGGAACTTTTTGAAGTACCTATTTATACAAAATACGTTGCCACTTTTAACAAACATTCTTCCCAACTACTCACAGCAAGGAATCATACATGCTGAACTTCATACCTCAGACTGCTCATCTAGCCCATGAGACCCCGCCCCTGCCCTGCCCCCTCCCTGCCCAATTCCAATCCCTTCCTCAAATCCTTGCCCTAGCCCCGCCTCTTCTTTGCCTCCTCCCCTGAGCGCACTGCATCCCTGCTCCTCCCCTCTCCTTCCTGGAAAGTCCTAAATGCCACCAAACAACGGGCCATGTGTTTGAGACCCGTGACATAGGCACTATAGCCAGTGCCTATGGCCCCTGCTCCTAGAATCAAATATGAGATCATAGTCTTCGCTTTCATGATAAAAAAACCTAAATCAATTCAAATAAAAACAAGCAAACAAAACCTTCTAGACATCATGGTTGTGAAGGAAAGTTTGAAAATCAGAACAGAGTGTAAGGCCTTGTCAACATTGGAATGCTTTTTCAGTGTAGCCTAAGGTGTCAGTTTAAGTGCTACGGTTATACTGGGATAATTCTCCATGCAGACATTGGTATTCTGATGTAAAATTACCTTTTTTCAGTTTAGTTTATGTTACCTGGGGAGGAGTTTAATCTAAACAAGATCAAAGCGCTCATAATGGAATAAGTGTTCCCACAGGGTGGGGGTATGTATGTGTGAGAGAGAGAGCTAGAGAGATGCTAGTAAAACTTTCCCATATAGCTAAGGGCTAACTGATGTCTGCTTGAGTGTGCAGTTGGCCTGAAATAATAGCTCCAACTAAATGAACACTTCAAAAATGGGGAGGAAGGTGCTCCGGTAAGACCTTTATGTCACATGTTACCAATAGCTACTTTAATTGACAGACTTGAAGGAGATATTACTTTAAAATAGTCTGTTATATGTAGTTCTAATAGAGTGCTGTTCCTGGGGGAAGACAGAAGAGTAGTTTCCAGACAAGAAGCCTAACTCTCAACTATACTAACGACATTTTGTATTATGTAGCCAGTGTAGCAGTGGGCAGAAATAGTCCTGTGGGAATACTCCATATGCGGAGAGCCCCCAGCATAGGGGAGAGATTGGAGACATGTTGTGGATGTGGCTGGAAAGATTTGCCTCAGAGAGTCCTTAGAGAGCCATGGACGTAGGTTGTAAATTAGAGATTCCTCTAACTGACATTGGACCGTCAAGGGTACACAGCCTCAGAATACAGGTGAGTACAAATGTGGCTTGAAGCCACCTTTGCCCCCATCCTTGCTCCAGGAACAAGAAAAAAGTAACCAAGAATCAGATCCTAAGTTTCTGCATTCCAAGATTCCCTTAGAGCAGTGGTTCCCAAACCTGTTCTGCCCCTTGTGCAGGGAAAGCCCCTGGTGGGCCGGGCTGGTTTGTTTACCTGCTGCGTCTGCAGGTTTGGCCGTTCTTGGCTCCCAGTGGCTGTGGTTCGCTGCTCCAGGCCATTGGGAGCTGCTGGAAGCAGCATGGGCCGAGGGCTGTACTGGCTGCTGCTTCCAGCAGCTCCCATTGGCCTGGAGCAGCGAACTGCGGCCACTGGGAGCCGCCATCAGCCGAACCTGCGGACATGGCAGGTAAACAAATCAGCTCGGCCCGCCAGGGGCTTTCACTGTACAAGCGGCAGAACGAGTTTGGGAACCACGGCCTTAGAGGATTGTATGCTTTGATGGAAACAGTTTAGTGCAGCTGTCAGAAAGCTTTTAGGTTATTTGGACACTGTAGTTCCATTTCTTCCATTATAGCAGAACACATGAAAGAAGTGATCAACTGATTCTAATAATTTCTATAGCATTTCAAGGCCTGGATTGCCCAGTGTGGTGTGGTGCTTTTCTAGTCACTTTTTTTAAGGCCTGAAGTTCCATTTTGTTATTTAGGGAACAGGGAGTATTTTCCTCACTTTCCTCTTCTACAAGGACTAACCTGTTACTGCTGTATATGCTGGAGGCTGCCGCTGGCTTTATTGTTAGCTTGTTTATTTAACTAGTTGTCAACGGTACTTAGAGCCTACACTAGAATAAGCACCTTTTCTTGGTTTTGAGTTATAAATCTAAATAAATGAATAAATGATAACGATAGCAGATTGGAGGGGATGCCACTGACTGGTCTGGGATTGCACTTCAGACTCAGGGGTGATCAAAACACTGCATTTCCTCTGGCTTTACTTTTAAGATGTCAGGCAATAGCCACACCAGCGCCCCAATCCAGCTAAGTATTTAAACACTTACATCATTTAAAGCAGGTGAGCAGCAGTCTCGTTGACTTCAGCGACTATGTCATTGACTACACGTATGTGCTTGAACGTTTTGCTGGATCAGGGTTCAAGACACCATTGACTTGGAGTGCTATTATGAGGACAACATTCTAATACTTTGAGGACAGGAGGGAGGGCTCCAGTTAGCACGGAGCTTAAAGCTTTAGGATATGTCTACAAGCAGCTGGGAAGTGTAATTCCCAGTATGGGTGGACATACATGCACTAGCTCTGCTTGAGCTAGTGACTAAAAATAGCAATGTGGCTAGCTGCCAGCATAGTGTCCCCCAATGCGCTGCATAGTACTCATGCAGGTAGCTCAAGCCACCACCCGTATTGCCATAGGTGCACTGATATTTAGTGCAGCCCAGGACATTTTAGAGGCAAAATGTTTGCCCTCACTGTGCAAGTAATCTGTGCTAAGTCTGAGGGATAGTTACAGTGAATAGCGGAGTTATTCAGAAAGTGGAAAGACCTGTGATGGAATTAATGGGATTTTAAATCTTTTTAACTGGACTTGCAGTAGTTAAAAGTAATTATTGTCCACGTAGGTGTTTTTGTGTGCTTTGATTATACAGCTAGCATTGAGCAAGCAATTAGGATAAGCTTTCAGTTCATTTATCATCACATTATGGTTCATTTATGGGTATTTGAATGCTATTGTGGGTAAAATTATATACTATACAGAAATTGGGAAGATTAGGCATTTAATTATCATTTACGATATTAGTTGCTTCTTATTATTCTACAGCCAGGATTGATTTAAAACAATACTTCAGTAAGTGCTCAGCTGAGACAGGTTTACTGGAACAAGTGCATTCTAGTAATCCTACTGGAATTAAAATCAAGCTTTCATGTACGGTTTAATTGCTTACTGTAAAGGTGTAGGCAGCCCTTGCATATCTCCTTTGCAGCCTGGTGTAGTATTGCAGGTGAACTCCTCATTCATTTCCTTAAGTGGAGCAGCACTAGATTAACTTTAACAACCCAAGACAAGAAGAAGTCAACACATATTTAACCAGATATTAAAAAGAGGACATGCTAAGGGTTCAGGACAGCTCATCATTATAACAAAACAGCCCAGTCGTCAGGCTGCACATTCAGGGCTCCCAAATTACTGTTCACACCCAAATGTCTGGGTCAGGTTGGCCTTGGTTCCTGGTGCCTAAAAAAGCAACTGTCACACCCACTACAGTCTCTGTTCCCTCTCTCTCTGCTAGCCTGCTATCTCTTCATATGACTCAGCTCCCAGGATGCTGCAGGGTCTCTTTAATTATTCCCAGGTCTAGGCGCAGCCTTTTCCTTAAAGGTATACTACACTTTTTCCATACACTCTTTCATATATACACTGTCATGTGTTGCATAGTGGTTATTCTGTAATAAAACTAGACTCTTACCACCCTTTTCTCTGTTTTTTTTTTTTACTTTTCATGCCAGGCCTAATTGGGTTGTCATCAATAGGCAACTGGTAAACTGGTTTGGTTAAGAAAAAAAAAGAATCCTCATGAATCTTTGCCCATTTTTAGAACTTGAACTGAACCAATCTACAGTTTTTGAAACTGGAAGTGCTTAGCACCAGTCCCTTCTCATGTCCGCTCCCCAATCTCCCTTCCAGTAGGTGTAGATGGGGCGGCTCCAGGCCCGAGCATGCCAAGCGCGTGCTTGGGGCAGCATGTCGCGGGGGGGCACTCTGCCGGTCACCGGGAGGGCAGCAGGCAGGTCGCCTTTGGCGGCATGCCTGTGGAGGGTCTGCCGGAGCCGCCGGACCAGCGACCAGCAGAGCGTCCCCCACGGCATGCCGCCGTGCTTGGGGTGGCGAAATGTCTAGAGCCGCCCCTGGGTGTAGAGGTACCCAAGAAGCAAGGAAGTTTGCTATTCTTTATGTATCTTCCCCTTAGTTCTAATCTCAGTCTAGCTGGCTTCTTTACAAGTGCCGCATTATAAAAATCCAAAAAACCCATCTGCAACTGCTTTTTGGGTTTTGGAGGGGGGGGGATGCTAGCAAGTGGCTTGAACATATACCTTGCCATTATTTGAAATGGAGCTAAATGGGAAAGGGAGAAAACATTAAAATAAAAATAGTGAAAGCATGCTGAGACCCCTACTGTCTAGTACTTTGGGGGAAATCCTGCACCGAGCACTATTTCTTCTTCTATGACATTTAAAAAAACAAACAACCACGGTAATTCATTAACTAACTACTAATGTGGGGTCAGCATCCTTCTCTACTTGCTCCTCACAACCTTCAGAAGTTTCACAGTGACCCTCCCATTGGCTGAGGAAGGCTACAGATTGATCCATCAAGGACTCTTGGTGCTGCTCTAATCACCATCTGAAGGGTATGTTCCAAAGTGAAGCCTTTACCTTAGGCTTTAGTAGGGATCTGCATCCAGAACTAAATGTCTTGGGACAAATTGTGCCTTCAGATTAGGGCTGGTCAAAATTTTCAGTCAAAACTGTTTTTTTCATGGAAAATGTTGATTTTTAATCAAAAACCTGAATGCCTGAAAACTGAAATATTTCAATTCAGATATGCTGCTGCTGCACCTCATGCTAGTTTTGTTTGCTGCTTCCCCTCATCAACGTGGGAGACCATAGTGTCACAGTTCAGAGCAACTGCACATGTATTCTCCCACAGTGGTCCACCAAGGACACCCACTCTAGGCTCCTGGCTTTTCAGCCATCAGCTCTCTTGGGTGGACATGCATCTCTCTCTCCCTCATGAGTGGGGTTTTTCCAGCCTGCTTACAGTGTGATCCCCAGCAAGCCAGACTGCCTAAACCGGCCAGCATCTGTGCTTTGCTTTCTCTTTGAAGACTATGAGCAAAATAATTGCCCATAGATATAAATTACCACACAAGTACTTTCTAAGCAAGCACATTGATTCTTAAGGTGAAAGCATTACAGAAAAAAATATTAAAACCATAAAAGAACCTACACACACTAATAAGTTACCAGAGATCACCCCCACCTTCAAAAAGGGTTCTAATAGGAGTCAGTCCTTCCAATCACACAAAAGAGTGTTTCTATGCTTACAAGTTCATAACAGCCTTACCTGAGAACTCACACCCCTATGAATGGTGTAGTCTTTTCTTTATACAGCTTGATTATGTGATCTTGGGACTCCAGGAACAGGTAATCAACAGACAAAGACCCACTCCTCAGGTGTAGCTTCAAAAGGTTGGGTTTTTGCATAACTGGGAGTAGGGAATTTGCATTCATCTCCCAGGAAATCTTCACATGTATGGTCACAAAAGACATTCTTATCTGCCAAATTGTTCAGTATAGTCCCTTGATCATCCAGACTCACAACCTTTGCATTAAATGCAGTGGAATCCAAATATATTTAAACTTAGTTCAATAAGGGTTTTCAAGGATACTGCAGGAAATTGCCAGGTATTCTTCCTGCCCCTGAACCATGATGGGGGGATGTTTGTGTATTATCCACATATTTCTTTAACAAGGAAACATGGAATACTGGATGTATCTTCATGGTATGGGGTAACTGGAGCTTGAAGGCTACCAGATTGATCTGTTGGCTGATCCAGAATGGACCAAGCTAATGGTGATCTAGTTTCCTTAAGGGCTGAAAGGAATCTAAGGGCTCAATTGAGAGCAATATCTTGTCTCTGACTGACATGGAAGAAGACTTCTGTTGATGGAGTTCAGCATATTGTTTGTAGTCCTCCTTGGCCAAGTTTAAGTGTGATTTTAATTCCTGTTGGATGTGATAAATGTGTTGAAACAAATTAAAGACCATGGGGACGTGGGAGATTGGTGATATGGATGGCTGGAATTGGGGGGTGGAAGCTATAACTGGGATAGAAGGTACTTCCAGGAGTTTGAATAATTCTGTCCAAAAATGGGATACGAGTACTGGAGGCATTACAGATACCATAAAACATGAGATGTCCATACTGAGTACAAAAGGCTGTTTGTTTCATTGACTGCCCTGTTGGATGCAGTCCAGGATATGAGTGCCACATTGATCTAGAAGGATGGATACAATTCTGTGCTAGATTTTCATAAAGGTATTCCTGTAGGGCCACAAGTTCAGGTTCTGGCAAAGGGTATGCTTGGCTGAATGGATTTTAGTCCCTGACTGGAGATCTATGAGGCAGTCATAAGTCCTGTGTGGGGGCAGGGCATTGGTATTTCTTACACTGAATCATCTGCAAAGTCCTTCTATTTCATGGTAATTGGTGAATTATGTTCACACAGAACCTGCCCTGTGCAGAAATTGGTGGTCTTGCCCAGATTCCATCTAGTGTCCTTGATACCAGGTTGGACTAGACCAGAGGTGGGCAAACTACAGCCTGCGGGCCACATCCAGCCTGCGAGACCCTCCTGCCTGGCTGCTGAGTTTCTGGCCTGGGAGCCTAGCCCCCAGCCCCTCTCTTGCTGTTCCTCCTCCCCCACAGCCTCAGCTCACTGCGCCGCCAGCGCAATGCTCTGGGCGACTGGGCTGTGAGCTTTTACCGAACAGCACAGCTGCAGAGCCGCAGCTTGAACTGGTGCTCTGTGCTGTGCGGGCAGCATGGATGCCTGTCCTGGTGCTTTGGGCAGTGCAGCTGAAGTGCCGCCAGCCACCAGTACTCCAGGCAGCTCAGTAAGGGGGCAGGGAACAGGGCGATGTTGGATAGAGGGTAGGGGAGTTCAGGGCGGTGGTCAGGGGGCGGGGGTGTGGATGGGGTCGGGGTGGTCAGAGGGTGGGAAACAGAGGGGGGGATTGAATGGGGGCCAGGGTCCCTGGGGGGGCAGTCAGAAAGGAGAGGAGAGGTTGGATGGGGCGGCAGGGGGCAGTCAGGGAACAGGGAGGGGTGGATGGGGTTGGAGTCCCAGGAGGGCCATCAGGGGATAGGGGGGCTGGATGGGGCGAGAAGCATGGGGAGTCAGATAGGGGGTGGAGGGATGGACCACACCTGGCTGTTTGGGGAGGCACAACCTCCCTTAACCGGCCCTCCATACAATTTCAGAAACCCAGTGTAGCACTCAGGCCAAATTGTTTGCCCGCCCCTGGAATAGACACTGGTGCTGACATTAATTAGACTTGAACTGCACTTCTCATGCTCTCCAGGAACTGCCTGGATCCTAGAAGGAGAGCCAGGGTTACCAAGCATGCAGGTGGGGTGAGTCAATCAGGTTAAATTGCAGGGTTTCCTGGTGGTCTTGAATTACAACATAGCAGGGTGCCGTTACAGACAACTGAGCCCGAGGACAGCAATCTCCCATCAATTGCCTCCACCAGCTTAGGGGTGAGCTTCCTTTGCCCTGGCAAGTTGTTGCTTTAGCAAATCCGGTGTTCATGAAATAACTAGAGGCTCTGGAGTCTATCACTGCAGGCTGGGTGCAGCTTGCTTTGGGTGTAGGTAGGGCCCAATGCGAGAGATTGATATGAAGGTGCAATTGGCCTTTGCCCACTGTGGTTAGGATACATATAGGTAGCAGAGAGGGTCTGCCTGGAGAACCTGATTATGCTATCCAGTCACATCTCCTAATGTGGATAAACCTGCCTGTCTTCCCAGACTAGCCATAAAACAAGACTTGAGAGAGCACCTAGTGGCAAAGCTATCTTGTTTCCCACAGTACAGGCAAAAGCTATTCAGATGATGATATTCCTTCTCTCAATTTGAGGTGCCCATGTGTTATGTCTACCTGCATGGGTTCAGCTCCAGCAATTGCTGGGGACGGAGAGCGGGAATAGGGCAGGGTTAGGCTATCCTGACAATGTTCAAATGGTCAGCTGTCAATCTGAATACACAACTCTATGCAAGGGTGAAATTCAGTGTGTGGGGGATTAATCTAGGCCAGTTCATTTTTATTCTCTGTGGCCTAGGTAGAAATGGTAAATCTGCACCACATCATTTCAACAGTGTCAGCAACCAGGTGTTGGAAATGGGTGGGGTAGGCCGCCTGGGTCCAGGGCCTTGAATGAGTAACTGCAGGGCAACTTCGGCAGAACAGGCATAGTTTGGGTCATCATATATGAACAAAGAGATAAATGAATTATTCAGAGCTGTGGAGAATTGGGTCTGCCCACTCCATGACTGGCAGAGCCCAATTCAATGCTTCACCCATCAATAAGCTGTTAATAACCTCTACCTTGGTTTGTTCATTCAGGTACATTGCCCAGTGCAACAGAAACAGCAGGCACCGTTGAGTGAGAAACTTCCAAAACTTCTGATGGTTCCCATCTAATCTTTCTGGTAGTGGGATCTTCAGGCCTAGATCTTGTGCCATCATAGCTAATGGTGTGGGAGCCCCTGTAGTGGTGGGACCTGCAAGTGCAGGAAGGCATGTTCCCATTGTAATGAGGCCACTTGGTTCTGAAGACCTTGAACTAGGTCTTCCATTTCAATTGGGGGAGTGCTTAAAGATTTCATTTCAACTGTAGAGGGGCACCTGCGGGCATAGGCAATCCATCTTGGCCACTGAGTCTGACAAGTGACTGTGGCCAAACTGTTGGATAGTGAGACAGAAATCAGGGGTTAAGAGCTGGGGTGGAACAAGACAAGGATAGGGCAAGAAGATAGGTTGGCATGAGGGCAGGGTTGGCGGCAGGGCTGGAGGCAGGGCCAGCTAGAGCTGGAGAACTGGAGCAGGCTAAGACAACTTGGTGTCACCACTATCAGGCAGGGCAGAGTTCCAAGCCATGAAGTGATGATGGGCAGACTGAGCTGCTGTTTCTCCTATGAGGCTGTATACCTGCTCTGAATGTCACCAGTCAATCCACAATCCAGGAGCTGGTCCTAGCACAGGAACGACTCATCACTGCATGTGGCTTAATCAGGCTCTAATTCAGGGATGACTCATCACTTCACAGAAGGTCTGAAAGTATTTGTTAGTTTTAGCACTTTCCTTGCTTGATTTCTTATATCAGAAATCCAGCTCTTATCTGCCTTGTTTTTCGTGGAAGACTATGTAGACGACTAGGGAATTGATAGTATACATTATACATACCAAGGAATGGAACCTGACTTTGAGATGGGAAGTGATTGTTATTGACCCTTTGTCCAACTTTTCAAGAATGAGGAAGCTTCTCTTTTGCACCTGCAAAATTTGTAACCACATTGTAACACCTTTAATTCAGTTTTGGGTACAAATATGGATACTTGTACCTCTAAATACCTGGTTGTAGATACAAATGAGTGTGCTGTTTTTGATGATGCAAACTGCAGCTGCATAAGGGGAGGCCAGCCCTCAGCTCTGAAAAAATTCTCTTTAAAAATGTTTTTTTAATGCAGATACCTGAGAAACAGTTGGAATAACAGGAATTGGGTTGTCTTCGCTGGTTTACTCCAAAGTCTTACTGTACTAGAGGACCCATGGAATAGGAGATTTCTCTGCTTTTATCTGAAGCGGCAGCTGTGATCATTTTTTTAATCAAAAAACCCAATATTTCTAAGGTAAATCTGGAAAAAAAACAGCCAACTTTTATTGTGAAAAGATCCCCTTTTTAAGCAAGGAAGGGCACAAATTCAATTTTCACGCCTTTCGGGTCACCGATAAACAGCTAACTTTCCAGAATGGGTTTGTCTACTGGCCCTCAACATTAAAGAAAGCCAACAACAACATACTTTGTGGTTCAGCTGTTCATGCAAAATATCTCATTCCTATTGTTAGAGAAATCCTTATTATGTGAAACAGCTAAAACGATTACATGAGCACACGTCAATGTCCCCAGAGAGCAGAGAGGGTGTTCAGCCAAAGCAAATAAAATCATCTTCCACGTACTGCTCTTGCTACGTATACTAATTTTCCTATTGGTGTCTCAGAAGCTGTGCAAGACATCCTGACATGGTTGCTTGATGCCAATAATGCTGTGTGTCAATCTAAGGAGGAAATTAGCTCATGCAATTTTAAGATGCCTTCCTAATTTGACAGACTCATAGAAAGTACTGGTGTTCTGTTGTGCCATTTAAGTTTAATTTCCTGTAACTGTGTGGTTTGAGCTTGCAAAAATATTGTGAAGCAAATAAAATCATAACATAGTGGTTCAGTTTTAAGGTCCAGATTCTGATCTCAGTTACGCTGGTGAAACATGGAATAAACAGTGGCCCTGGTTCACTGAAATTAAACTAAACAGAATAATGACTCTGTGGTAACTAAATTGAAGAAACCGGTGAATTTATGTTTAACATATACATGTAATATCTTAATGTGCGAGACAACATCATTCATAATACTGCAAAATTTTGCCCTGTGCAGTTGAAAAGTCTGGGGTGTTCTTGAGAAATGAATGCAAAGAGACTGATATGTTTGACAAATACTCTATTGCTTAAAACAGTGATAAGAAATTACCAGATTGTCAGGAAATTAAGGCAATAATTCAGGAAACACAGATAAAAACTTTTCAACTCTTCAGTTAGGCTAGCGTTTTCAAAGGAGTTTAAGAGACTTCTTGGCCTTGTCTTCACTAGAAAATTGTACATCCTTCACTATAGCAGTGAATTAAAAAAGTAAACCTGCCTACTGTGGATGCAGTTATACCAGTACAAATATGATTATAGTATGAGAAGGAGAATAAGCTGTATATGTTTAAGGCCCCTATAAACCAGTACTACTGTGTCCATACTAGGTGTTGTAACCATATAACTGTCACAGATCAGGGCAACTGCACTTGTATTGCCCCTGTGTGGTCCACCAAAGGCATCCACTCTAGGCTACTAGCTCCTCAGCTGTCATCTCTCTCTTTTTTACTGGTTTTTTTTTCCAGGCTGCACAGTTACCAGCTTACACTGTGATATCCTTAGCAAGCCAGACTGCCTACACACGAAAGCACTTGTGCTTTGATTTCTTTTCAAAGGCTACGGACAGCTGTAATTGCCAGCAGCTAAAAGTTACCACACTTGCTTTTTATAAGCAAGCACATTTATCTTAAGGTGAAAGCAATACAGAGGAAACATTAAAACCCACAGAAGTTCCTATATGTGTGCTAACATTACCAGAGGTCACCCATCAGTCTTATGGGGTCCTATTAGGCCAAGTCCTTCCAACTCTTCTGCAAGGATTGACCACAAGGTCTGGTCTGTCTGCTGGACCAGAAAGGCAGTCCTGAGTCAGTTGAAACTCAGGCTATTCACCTAAAAGTACTTTCTTGTTCTGTTGGTCTCTGGAGAATCTAGTTTGAACTAGTGTATGTGAGCATCCCCAGGAGATGGTTACTTCTTTGGTTGGGTTACAACCTGGTTGATTTTCCTTCACCACTACCCACCATTTCTAGTTCTTGGAGGAACTGTGGTAGCCTTCCTACATGGGGTAGAATATAATGATATATAAACTATGCGTTTAAAAAAATGGACCCCCAAAGACACTGTATGAGATTGGAGAATTGTTCACACCTCCCCTGTAAAGAAGTTACATACAATCCTGGCTCACAGTAATACATAAATATAATACTATAAAGTCTTTCAAGGATCTTGCAGAAGCTTCCCACATCTGTCACAATAATTATTTCGGAGGGCGGGGGGGGGGGGGGAAGAAAGGAATCACACTACTAACTAACAGTTATTTCTGTACAAAAATAGTGTGTAAATCAGGCCTTAGACATCCAAATAGGATGGCTTTTTTGAAAGTCCTGGCTTTAAATGAAACTGTCCTTTCCCTAATTTGCATCTCTGGCTACAGTGCTGAAGGCATTCTGAGAGAATAACATACTTGATGAAAGAATATTCTCAGTAGTGAATGAAGGGAAATGAATAGCACACTCCTAGCTAAGATTATTCCTAAGGGCTAATCTTTGTAATTAACTGCTTTGACCACCTAGCATTATTTTTTACAAAAGTTGTTTCCAAAGTCAAACGCTCACTGTCTTGACCCTTTTTTGTGTATCAAATCAAATATATGAGCATAGAATTCTGTGGATTACTAATCATCTGCAGATCACAGTTTGAGAATCACTGCTCCGAGCCATCCAGTCTCATTCCTCCCCGACCTTTCCCATCAAAGCTGAGCTGTGACAAAAACCAAAGAATCCTGTGGCACCTTATAGACTAACAGACGTTTTGGAGCATGAGCTTTCGTGGGTGAATACCCACTTCCTCAGATGCATGTAATGGAAATATCCAGGGGCAGGTATATATATGTGTGCTAGCAAGCAAGCTAGAGATAACGAGGTCAGTTCAATCAGGGAGGATGAGGCCCTGTTCTAGCAGTTGAGGTGTGAAAACCAAGAGAGGAGAAACTGGTTCTGTAATTGGCAAGCCATTCACAGTCTTTGTTCAATCCTGAGCTGATGGTGTCAAATTTGCAGATGAACTGAAGCTCAGCAGTTTCTCTTTGAAGTCTGGTCCTGAAGTTTTTTTGCTGCAGGATGGCCACCTTAAGGTCTGCTATAGTGTGGCCAGGGAGGTTGAAGTGCTCTCCTACAGGTTTTTGTATATTGCCATTCCTAATGTCTGATTTGTGTCCATTTATCCTTTTCCGTAGAGACTGTCCAGTTTGGCCGATGTACATAGCAGAGGGGCATTGCTGGCATATGATGGCGTATATTACATTGGTGGATGTGCAGGTGAATGAACCAGTGATGGTGTGGCTGATCTGGTTAGGTCCTGTGATGGTGTCGCTGGTGTAGATATGTGGGCAGAGTTGGCATCGAGGTTTGTTGCATGGATTGGTTCATGAGCAAGAGTTATTATGGTGTGGTGTGCAGTTACTGGTGAGAATATGTTTCAGGTTGGCAGGTTGTCTGTGAGCAAGGATTGGCCTGCCACCCAAGGCCTGTGAAAGTGTGGGATCATTGTCCAGGATGGGTTGTAGATCCTTGATGATGCGTTGGAGGGGTTTTAGCTGGGGGCTGTATGTGATGGCCAGTGGAGTCCTGTTGGTTTCTCTCTTGGGTTTGTCTTGCAGTAGGAGGCTTCTGGGTACATGTCTGGCTCTGTTGATCTGTTTCCTTATTTCCTCGTGCGGGTATTGTAGTTTTGAGAATGCTTGGTGGAGATTTTGTAGGTGTTGGTCTCTGTCTGAGGGGTTAGAGCAGATGCGGTTGTACCTCAGTGCTTGGCTGTAGACAATGGATCGTGTGATGTGCCCGGGATGGAAGCTGGAGGCATGAAGGTAGGCATAGCGGTCGGTGGGTTTTCGATATAGGGTGGTGTTAATGTGACCATCACTTATTTGCACCGTGGTGTCAAGAAAGTGGACCTCCCATGTAGATTGGTCCAGGCTGAGGTTGATGGTGGGGTGGAAGCTGTTGAAATCATGGTGGAATTTGTCCAGAGTCTCCTTCCCATGGGTCCAGATGATGAAGATGTCATCAATGTAGCATAGATAGAGAAGGGTGCTATGTACATCGGCCAAACTGGACAGTCTCTACGGAAAAGGATAAATGGACACAAATCAGACATTAGGAATGGCAATATACAAAAACCTGTAGGAGAGCACTTCAACCTCCCTGGCCACACTATAGCAGACTTTAAGGTGGCCATCCTGCAGCAAAAAAACTTCAGGACCAGACTTCAAAGAGAAACTGCTGAGCTTCAGTTCATCTGCAAATTTGACACCATCAGCTCAGGATTGAACAAAGACTGTGAATGGCTTGCCAATTACAGAACCAGTTTCTCCTCTCTTGGTTTTCACACCTCAACTGCTAGAACAGGGCCTCATCCTCCCTGATTGAACTGACCTCGTTATCTCTAGCTTGTTTGCTAGCACACATATATATACCTGCCCCTGGATATTTCCATTACGTGCATCTGAGGAAGTGGGTATTCACCCATGAAAGCTCATGCTCCAAAACGTCTGTTAGTCTATAAGGTGCCACAGGATTCTTTGCTGCTTTTACAGATCCAGACTAACATGGCTACCCTCTGATACTTGACAAAAACCAAAACACTAACAACTCAAAAACTCCCACCATTTTTATGCTTTGCCCTGAAGCTATGCTGTTATTTGGCTTTCCTGCTCTGTTGCTGCTTAATGAGTGGTCATTTGGATTGCAAGTAGTTGCCATCCATCCTCTCTCAAATTGGGACTATCCTGATTCTAATTGATTAGTCTTGAGTGCTCCAGCAGAAGCCTGCAGAATACCAGAAGCCCTCACCCCTCCACACACTTTTTTTTTTAATGGAGCCTTCACAACGTCAAGGGATGGTACATTGTGGCACTTTGATGCAAAATGGCAGGATGCAATGATGATGTAAATTGGATGACATTGTGATGCAATGAGTTTGTCTGGGAAGACAAATTGAAAACGTGGCAGTGCTGATAATTCATGGTCTGACTTGCCAGATCAAAGTGTGAAACTGTAACAGTGGAAATGTTCAGACGATATCTCACATGAGCACAAAGATTTATAAGAACAGGGAAGTAGCTTGTGCAAAAGCTAGTTAGCAAACCGTTTGTATACTTTGTGAAAGTAAAATATAATTAAAAAAACATGTTAAATAAAACAAACATGTTTTTAACACCATTTAGCCCCTAATATAAATTAAGATTATGTTTAAAAATGTGTTAGCTGGTCATGACTGACCCTCAAGTCCCCTTGTAAGGTTTACCTAGATTAAGAAAAGAGGTTGAGGTTAAGTCAAGGTCAGCAAACCCTTATTTCTTCCCAAGTGTAGATGCAGGTTAACACATTTTGTCACAAAGTAGTTGGTCGAGGGGATGGACAAACACATTTAAAAAAAAAAAAAGCAGTCAGTAGCTCTAGTTCATTGTTTCTTACCTTAGCATGCTCTGAGTATTAACACCACACCGTACCAGTGCTAACATTTCAATAATAAGAGTCCCTGAAGCCTTGATTTTGGAGGCTGTTTCTTCAGCGCAGTCTAACTTAAGTTAGGGAATCACGAGTTAAGCATTTCCCATTAGCCTAACTTGATAGAGCATGACCACACTGCAGAACAGCAGTGGAGTTCTGTGCATGTGCTGTCACACCCCATCTTCTCCTCTAGTTCTTCCATGAGGGACTTTTCCACTTCACTGTGCTCACTGGGGCTCAGGTCACTGGAGAGATCCTGCAGTCTGGGGCTGATGTTTTCTCCGGGCTGACTGCTCACAGCTGAGGTGGCAAGTTCTGTGTCCTTGCAGACATCCGAACTCCAAATCTGCACCCATCCCAGATCCACAGTTGAGTCCAGGTTGAAATGGGGATGTGTGCTAGGGGCTCTGCTTAGCACATGATTCATCTCATCTCACTGGGGCAGCATCAGACTTGGAACTGTTGTCCTTGGTCCTCTGGTAGCTTGCCTTGAATCTCTTCATTTTCCCCCCTCACTGTTGTCCAGTCCAACTAATCTCATGATTGGGCTGGCTGCAATTTCCAAGTTATGCCATCATACTGCTGGACATTCCTCTTCTGGGTCCCCGAGCTGTGGGTTAGCCTCACTTCAGTCCAAAGTTTGACCAAGTCTTTGGTATCATCCTCCAGCAAGGTGGATACATATTGATATCTGGTCTTTCTGATGGGCATTCACTTCCCTTCTGTAGCTACTGGAAGCAGTGTGGGACTGAACAGAGCCATACTGAAGGCAGGTGGTATCTGGTTAGGGGACAGATCACAGGCAAATGGCAAGGTAGGCACAGGTTTGCATGCCATGAGTGCTTGTGGGTAAGACTTGGCAGACCATCATCTATTGATTGTTGTGAGTAGCTGCATGTTTTCACTGCAAATGTCTCAAGAGAGCAAAAAGTGAAGCAAGCTAACTTGTGGTTTGCCCTGTACTTCACAATGTGGTGGCTGCCTTGTGGTGTGGCACTACTATGGCATAATTATGGAGACTTGATGTCTGAATGTGAAGCGTGTTAACAAAAAACTCATGGATCACACTAAGTTAACTTTCTAGTAAAGACAAAACTGCAGTCAACTCTTGGGGTTGGATTATCTCTGTCTTTGCTGGTAACTATAAAAATAGATTACAGGCCTTTATTGGATCAACAAGTAATGAATTCTCTTCTGCAGGGTTTACCCAAGGCCAGCTGAAATTATGTTGACAATTACTTGCAAAGTCATGGTCAATGGAGTGTTAATTGACATGACTCCACAGTCCTGTAATTTTGTAAGTGAAGATGACCCCTATGGGAAAAAATTAGCCCACTACAGTATATTGACATATGTCAAAACAAATTCTGGCTGTTCTTTTTCCCTGTAGTGTTGTTTGGATCTATTAAAATGTTCTTGATAAATGTAGTCACCATAAAAGACTGCAGAAAGAACCATTCTTTGACCCAACAAGCTAAGAAGTTTAACAATCTATTCCCAAGGTAATCATGACATAATTTCAGGGAATTCCATCCCCCATCAATTTTTGAACTGATTCTGTGGAGACTTGGGACATGATGGTCTTATTTGGGATCATCAGCTTGCTAAAAAAAGGCTCTCTTTTAATGACAGCTTTTTATCTCTGCAGTGTAGCAGTAGCCACATGGGTCCCAGGATATCAGAGACACAAGGTGGGTGAGGTAATATCTTCACTGGACCAACTTCTGTCAGTGAGAGAGAGCTTTTTGTCTAAGATTCTACCATTGGGAAGCTTCCATTTAAAAAATTATCTCTGGATGCCTAATTGCTGCTAAACAGGGTAGGGGAGGGGTCAGTGTTACACATGGATCCTCTTGTCTCTAGTTGGGAAGGAATGTAAACAATTCCCATGAACACAACTTGCTCTGAGCGCTGTATTGTTGCCCTGTGGGATTAGCAGTTCCGGATGAACAGAAGTTAAACTATATAAGTTTTAAATAGGCTAAAAGGAGGAGGTGTTTGCTCAAGTCAAATTGAAATAAGGGCTCTGGACTTTGACACAGAAAGAGAAAGCAGGCTTGGTATTCCTGTCTAACCACTGCTGTATCCAAATATTATTTTCTGGTTTATGTCTGCCTTAAATGTCAGAGGTAAAATTAACTTTTCAGTACCCTATTCAGTCTGTGCTCAATTTGCTATGAAAACATGGTGTACTGAGACTATATTGGAATGGATCCACACACATTTTCCCTTCTCTACATACATCCTTCATCCTTGGACATCTGGGAAGCATTCACATGACTTCCAGCTACTGCCTGTCCTCCACCTTCCCGCAGGTCACATTGGGATCAAATGGTATGAGGAACCATGATGGGCCCATAGTGAATCTCACATCCTTCCTCCATTTTAGGGCTTGTCTGTATGAGAGTTATTCCAGACACTTTTATTCTGTAATAAGGGTGCCTGTTCCCCAATAAGCTTAATCCACTTTGGCACTGTAAGAAGGTATTCTTATTCTGGAATAATTTTCTCCTCATGTGGATTTATTCTTGAATAGCTACTTTGCTTTAGATTCACATCCTCTGTTACTTTGGAATAAAACTTTCATGTGCAGACACACTATAGACCCCCAGATCCCAAGAGTTCCTGCCTTATTCTTTCTTTATTCAAAAATAATTAGTTACGGGCCTGATGCTCTACTGCATTGCACCTCTGACATCATTTACACTATACAAAAGGGAGAGCAAATGCTACTAAATCAGAATAGGGGTGTTTTAAACTCACTCTGCAGAGGTGTAAATGACCACAGAAGGTACAAAGCTGCAGAGAATTAGGTCCTTTGCATTTATGCAGGAATTAGGGAGCCAAGAATGTACTCAGATATGATACCAACAAGTGGCATACAGACAGATTGGAAACACGATGTTGTTAACCATTAAAAGAATAAACCTACAGTGTGTGTTTCCCCACTACATCTAAACCATGCAGTTTAAAAAGTAGGTGTTTCCCCCTCAAAAGGTGCATATCTGAAGTGAAGAAAGATGAGGCTATTATGAAATGCTAAAAGCTCTTTATGCTTATTTGTTTCCAATCAATAAACAAACGGCCTTGGGAAACAAGAAAATGATCATTCTTTGTTCAAGAACAGCAACAAGAAACAGGATATACAAAAACATCCTTCTATGTGAGCAAAAAAAAATAAAAAGCATGAAAAAAGTATTTAAATCCACCAGTCATTACTGCAGTAGCACCCAGAAATCCTAATCAGGAATGGTTGCGCTAAATTCTGTGCAAAAATAAAGAAAGATTTTTTCCCCTTGAAGAGCTTAAAATCTATAGCCTTAATCCTGCAACTCGTTGTACCTGGACAGATCTCCACAAAGAGCCAATTGCAGGATTGTGGCCTAATTGAAGACAAGGCACAACAAGAAGCTAAAACAGTATGTGTATATCTAGATGGTTTTGAGTCTTTTTTTATAATAAGATAAACAATAAATATCAGTGACTCCTACTGGCCATCTCCCAGACTAGGGGTCAGCAACCTTTTAGAAGTGGTGTGCCGAGTCTTCATTTATTCACTCTAATTTAAGGTTTTGCATGCCAGAAATACATTTTAACGTTTTTAGAAGGTCTCTTTCTTTAAGTCTATAATATATAACTAAACTATTGTTGTATGTAAACAAGGTTTTCAAAATGTTTAAGAAGCTTCATTTAAAATTAAATTAAAATGCTGATCTTACACCACCAGTCTGCTCAGCTCGCTGCCAGCATGGGGTTCTGTTCATCTAGGCTGGCAGCGGGCTGAGCGGGGCCTGCGGCCGGGACACCGGCTGGCAAGGGGCCGGCAGCCGAGACCCAAGACGTGGAGGGGGGTGGATTTCAGGGGTCAGGGCAGAGGGCTGGAGGTGTGTGGGGGGGTTTCAGGGCAGAAGGCTGGGTGTGTGTGGGAGTTCAGGGCAGAAGACTGGGACCGTGGGGGGTGCAGGGCAGAAGGCTGTGTGTGGGGGGGGTTCAAGGGTCAGGGCAGAGGGCTGGGGGTGTGTAGGGGTGCAGGAGAGAAGGCTGGGTGTGTGTGTGGGGGGTTCACGGGTCAGGGCAGATGGCTGGGGGTATGTGGGGGGTGCAGGGCAGAAGGCTGTGTGTGTGGGGGGGTTCAAGGGTCAGGGCAGAGGGCTGGGGGTGTGTAGGGGTGCAGGAGAGAAGGCTGGGTGTGTGTGTGGGGGGTTCACGGGTCAGGGCAGAGGGCTGGGCGTATGTGGGGGGGTGCAGGGCAGAAGGCTGGGTGTGTGTGTGTGTGTGTGTGTGTGTGTAGGTTCAGGGGTCAGGGCAGGGAGCTGGAAGGGATATGCCCTGTTCTACCCCCTTCCGCAAGGTCCCATCCCTACCTCCTCTGTGCCTCCTCTATGGAGCAGCGAGCACGCTGCCACTCTTCCCCTTCCCCTTCCCAAGGGCTATCAGCTGATCGGCGCAGGGAAGGAGAGGAGGAGGGGCAGGAAAGCAGCACGTTGGGGGAAGAAGTGGGGGAGGGGGGAAGCTTGGTTGCCACAGGACCAAGCGTCTGCCTCCTGCCCCCACAGAGGAGAGTGGAGGGCGGGGAGAGCTGAGTGGAGTTGGGGGCTGGGATCACGGCAGGCAGTAGCGTGCACTCAAAATTGGCTTGCGTGCCGTGTTTGGCAGGGGTGCCGTAGGTTGCCGACCCCTGTCCCAGACCATTACAGCAACTGCAAGAATTGTCAGTTTTTAGACTCCTGGCTTCAAAAGTCTCATATGCAAGTTTCTCATCCAGTTTCAACACTCAAGTCCCAGACTTGCTCTGTGCAGATGTAACCGACAGGCAAACGTTTATGACAGGTTCTCTCTGTGCCTCATCTGCAGAATATATGAGTCCATTAGAGGCCCAGCTCAAGAGCTTTGGCTCAAGCCATAGCAGTTCTTGCTCTGGGCCCTGGTGTGCTGGCCAATTTGGCAGCTGTCACACAGAGTGTGTCAATGTAAGCCCTTGCCTCTCAACTGGCATCAAGTTTCAGGACATTGCACCACAAAGAAACTCCTGTTCCCCAGTTGGACATTTGGAAAAAATAATGTTCAGAGTAAGTTTTTTCTTTTATATTGAATATCCGTTAGAAAGCAAATTCCATTCACCAACACAATACACCTCTACCAGTTACTATTCCGTAGTGCCACAGAAGTTATTGTTACCTATTCCTCTATTGGAGCCTGTGATAAAGAAAGAAGGGGGTAGCTCCCTTTTATGGACACCGAGCCAGCTACAAAATCCCTCTTGGTAGCTGTTCTCTCCTTGCTTTACCTGTAAAGCATTAAAAAGTCTGACTGCATGCATAGGTAAAAGAAAGTGAGTGGGCACCTGGCCAAAAGAACCAGAACTTTTTAAAATTGAAACAAGACTCCCCTTTTGTCCGTGTGTGGTTGTTCTCCTGGAGAGGAGAGACAGAGCAGCAATGCTGTAAGCAGCTTTAAGCCAGGTATGAAAAATCATCAGACATATCTAGAAACTACTGGTTTAAAATCCTCGATATGTAAATAAGATCAGGAAATGTCTAGGAAGATGCGATTGGGTTTCTCTCTTGTATTTCTTTATGGCTTGTGGACTTCTTTGTACTAACCCCCAAATGCTTTTGTTTTGCTTTTACTTTTGTAACCATTATGCTGGACCTCAAGAAAACCATTCTTGATGCTTAATTATATTGGCTCTTTTTAAATCTAGCAATAGCCTAAGTTTTCAGATGTATTCTTTCTTAAAAAACAGGATTGGGTTTGTGTGTCCTACGAGGTTTGTGCACATGTTGTTTAATTAGCTTTGTTTTCTTTCTCAGCTCTTCCCTGGAGTGGGGGTGAAGGAGCTTGAGGGTACCCCACAGGAAGGAATTCCCAAGTGCTCCTTCCTAGGTTCTCAAAGGGTTTTTTGTTTTTGTTTTTGCTTTTGCATTTGGGTGGTGGCAGCATCTACCCATCCAAGGTCAGAGAGAAGCTGTGACGGGAGTTTAATGCCAGCCTGGAGTGGCCAGTATTCATTTTTAAAATCCTTGCAGGCCCTCACCTTCTACACTCAAAGTGCCAGAGGGGGGAATCAGCCTTGACAGAGCCCAGCTGGCTAGAGCATGCCTGGTAAGACTGTGATGCCAGTTAGCATTTAGTGTTAGCATTACAGTCCTGTCACAATTATTTTCTTTTAAAAAAAAAGTGTTTAAACTGTCCATTGCATTCACTGAATAGCATTTCAAAACAGAACTTCTTATTTGGCCAGACCTGCATATTAGTATATTACAGCAGGGCACCAGCTCTGCTATAGTTAAGGTTAAGAATGCCTGTTTAAAGGATGACTATTTTAAGTGCTATAAAATCTGTATAGTTATTCAGATTGCCTTGAAATTTGGCATGCCTCATAGCGGCAAAGGGTATGGTTAGTGATCCAAACCTGAGGTCATTTGAGCAAGAAGTTCTCAGGATAAAGCCTCTCCCCATCTTTTCTTAAAGTTCACAAATTTTACCAACATTTTCTTGTGCAGACCTGGCTTCTAAAGTGCTACTGGCGTAGTGGCACTGGAAAAGGAAGGTGAGCTGGAAGTGGTGATGATAGAGCGATAGGTTGCAGGGGAGTGGAGTAGGAGAGATACACATGACTCTTCTCTCAAATGCTTGAAGTTATTGTAACCAGCATCTCATAAAATTGTCAAGTTTTTGGGACATAGACCATAGTCTGAGATCTCTCACCGAGCCTCTCATCACACACTGCAAACATTTCAAAGCACAACGCTTACCCCTATTCAATGAGAACAAAATATGGAGGGGCACTTGGTTACTATGTGATTTGTATGCAGAGAAAACAGTGGACTGGGATTCAAATCTTGGGCTCTGTTCCCATATTTCCACTGGCCTACAGGATGGCCCTGGCAAAGTTGCTTCACTTCTGTGTGATTCAGTTTCTCCATCTGTACATTGGAGATAATGATGTTTTCCTCCTTACTAAAGAGCTTTCAGATCTATGGAGAAAAATCACTGTTTAAGAAATAGATACTGTTATAATTACTAGCCATAGTAGTGTTTCAATTGCACACTTACATGATAATCACAACTGCTTAAACAACTATTAACTCCTACCAACAACATTTCTCCTACTTTCTTTTTTAGAAAACATCAAGGAAATTCACTGAAATTTTTTTAAAGGGAGATTTAAGGTATCTTGTGCCCTTCCAGAACAAGA
This sequence comes from Gopherus evgoodei, assembly GCF_007399415.2. Lineage (NCBI taxonomy): Eukaryota > Metazoa > Chordata > Testudines > Testudinidae > Gopherus > Gopherus evgoodei. The sequence continues at coordinate 74,995,439 of NC_044327.1, read as the reverse complement.
AGTTCAGCAGAACTCAAATTTCTGAAAGTGAGGAAATGAAGAGTTAAGGTACTGCTCATTTCTGAAAACACAGGAAATACAGAGTAAAACTATATGCCTATGAAATTTTAACTCTGCCCTCTGTGAGTGATGCCTCAGTATGCCCATAAAACATAATCACACTCTGCCTTTGTACTGTAATGAACAGGATCTATCTGCACCTGATGTACACTCGGACACTCAGCCCACTCCATAGCAAGGCCATATCTGCTAAATGTTACAACCCCATTCACCTCATTTTTACAATCCCTTCACCCTTTCTCACAGGATACCATTTAACACTATACTTTCACATATCCATCAAGCCCACAGACTGCTCTCCTAACCCACCTCACAGCTGAAAATACCCATGGGAAGAAGACCCCTATGCCCTGCTACTGACAACCTACATAACTCAGTACTGAAATGGGGCATACTGGATCCCTCAGGGTACACATGCACCTCTCCTTTGATCACACATGGGGAGCAAGGCGAGGGGATCCTCATATCACAGTCACAGCTCTGCCTAGTTGCTACAACTAACCCTTCCACCATTCAATATGCTGATACCTAATACAGTGGAAGGCAGCTAGAGCACATGTGGATAAATCCCAGGTGGCTATTTCCACGTCCGGGTGGGGGCAGAGTTAAGGTTGTGTAGGTGTACATCTTAACTCTGTATTTTCTGGTTTTCAGGAGTTTGATTTCTGCTGAAGTTAGTGTTCTGGCAAGGCATGAGATATCACCAGGCAATCTTAACAGTGACTGAAAGAATCAGAGGGGTAGCCGTGTTAGTCTGGATCTGTAAAAGCAGCAAAGAGTCCTGTGGCATGCATCTGACGAAGTGGGTATTCACCCACGAAAGCCCATGCTCCAAAACGTCTGTTAGTCTATCAGGTGCCACAGGACTCTTTGCTGCAGTGACTGAAAGGTTTTTGTCAGTGAATTTCCAAATTTATTTATTTTGGAATACCAAACTGGGTGAGACGTGACTTAAATGCATTGAACTTTTGCTATTAAAAAAAGTCTGCAACTCATTAGCATCACACATGCCTAGCAGAGATTTACAAATGGGATTTTGTCTGACTGTTAGCTGGCATGCAAATGTAGCAAGACATAAGGATCCAAAAGAAAATACATAGCTGTAATAAATTAAATCTTATTCAAGTGATTCCAGAACCAACTCCAGGGACTGCCATTCACTGTTCAAAGAGAAATAAAATATTCATACTTCATACTCGGGGTTGCGAAATGTTCTTTTCCTGTCGCAATGAGTCTCCCCACAGAATTATTTAATGTTTCTGTTACAGCAGCATTCAGAGTCCCCAATCAAGATTGGAGCTCTGTTGTAGTAGATACTGTACAAACACGTATGAAAATATGGTCCAAAGAGCTTACAATAAATATCTTTTATAAATAACACTTAGTGACAGTTTTATAATGAAATATACAAGAACATTAGTGTAATACACAAACAAAAGAACAGTATGTTGACCTGGGAATACTGCTGATTTTAGAGTATTGGAAAATCCAGATTAACCCTTAATACTGGCTAATTCCACTTTCGGAACTGACTATGTTGCTAGGATTTGAGAAGAGGTTCTGGGGGATCCTATGCTAGAGAGGAGGAAGGGGCTCTGAATGCCTGGTAGTGGGGAAAATTGGGACTATGGGAAAGAATCTTACCCAATCTCCATCCTCATGGTTTCCTCATCTCCACTCTTAGTCCAGGACTAGCAGGGAAAGGTAGATCAGGTTGAGATGTCAGGAGGAATAAGCAAGGAGAACTGGAGATGGCAGAATGGGAGGCTGGGCTAAGGTGAGGCAAGAAGCAGGATGCTATCAATGAAGGGTGTGTTTGGGTGCTCATTTAAGGAACAGCTTCATTTGCCTGGAGGAACAGAGCAAGAATAAAGAGGAAGAATGAACTCCTTCTTGGGCATGTTAAAGAAGTGGGTAACTTTATCCATTTCCTCTGCCTCATTACAGAGCATCCAACGTGAGCATAAGCGACTTTGTGCTCTAAGAAATTAAAACACACTGCTGAAGAAAAGCAAGGTGGGTAGGGAGGAAAGTAATGCAGTCCCATAGGTATAATCTAGTCCATTCTGTTTTGGTCTGTGGAATCTTATCTCCTGCACACATTGAAAAAAAAAAATTGGCCATGCAATTATTTTGTTAGCTGTCAAAACCAGTTGAGATCAATCCTGCTGCTGTTTAATTCATTTTATTTTTATTGCTTCAGTCTTTCCTGGAGTTCAGCTCACGAGGATGAAGGAAGTATGATTTACTTGGGGATAACATGCTTCTCTTGGCTCAAGCCATTTTTTTTTTACATCCCCAATATCTTCCTTTGTAAAGTTGAATATTCCACAGTGAGATTTTCAGTTATGTTCTCAAGTCATCTAAAACCTCTCCCCACCCAAATAAAATAGCATGGGCCTGATTCACCACTGTTTATACTCCTGGAGCAGCAGTCTATTGACACTGATGGGGTTACTCTGTCTTAAAACTGGAAGAATGCAGCGACGAATTTGGCCCAATATGCCAAGTACCCTCCTCCATTCCTACTATTAGCATCTGCTTCTTGGTCTAGTTCTAGTAGGGCTACCATCTTTGAGTCTGTCAAAAACAGGATGGAACCCATGTCCTAGCTATGCCCATCTAATCACATCTTACAGTGAGCCACACCTCTTCTTTCTTGGCTGCTGGAGAGGCATTAGCTCTCTCCCTTCTTCTCCCTGTCAGCTGTTGTGATGAAAGTTAGTCAAGAGTCATCTCCATTCCTTTGGCAGCTGTGGCAGGAGAAGAGTGCTATGTTGACAAAGGCTACTTCCATTGTAAGACAGCGCTGCTGCTGCATGGTCACAGGGAACAATAACTATGCACTCATGTCAACTTTATTTTTGCTCTTTGTCTCATTGTTTCCTTATCTTCATCAGTCTTACTGGAGGTTTGCAACCAGGGTAGCCCATTCAGTACAATCCTCTGGTAATCTCTTTGTGAATGAACAGTTCTTTTGAACAACCAGGATACCACATCATCCATCTAAGATCTTGTTTTTCTGCCTCATGTTCTTCTGCCATCAATTTTCCCTTCCAGTGCCTGTAAACCTGCGTCTCCCGCCGAACCTTTTAAAATGTGCCCTGTAAATCAAATCTCTCTTTTAATAAGATTTGTGCCTAGTGCTTGCTGAGTTCTAATAATGTCCAGTACTTTTTTGTTAGTTATGCCACCTATCCATGATATTTTCAGAATTCTTTGATAATACCACAATTTGAAGGATTGCAGTTATCATCTATATTTCCTTTCATTTAAATCTAAAGTTAATTGAAAATGAAATATAAAAGTAATGTAGTGGCTTGTTTCTTTCTCTTCCCCCCACCCCCCGAAATGCAACTATCAGTTTAGATTTTGTTCACGAAGTGTAATGAATTATCCTTAATTTCAATGCAATTTTAATGACATACTATACATTTCCTTTATGAGAGTCCCAAAGTCACATGTTTGTTCTAGATCATGGTTAGCCATTTTCCATCCAAAGACTGTAAAAAAAAGAATAAATAATTCCCCCAATAAAGATGTAATTCAAACAGAAAGTCTGTGTGTATGGAAAATGTAACGAAGGACTTCTTGAGGCCAACTGTCAGAGAGCATAGGAGTACAGGGATCCTCTGGGTTCACCAAAAGGGGCCATGTATGTTCTCTTCTGAAAGCCTGTGCCACACTGGTCATCATAATCGCTAAGAGATGTATGTATGGAAATATGGAAGGAATTATGTATATATGCTGAAAATTATGTTCTCTAGCCTTTGTAGTTAAAGCTAGATCACTCAAAGACAGCGTATCTCGAGACAAACTTCTCCAGACAGGAGGTGGAAGATATACAGTGATCCACCAGGGAGAGAAGTATCTTACACTAGAAGTCTATTAGCGTATTGAGTTAAATGCTAATGAACTTGCAGAGACTTCAGAAGGAAATTAACAGGAATCTGACGAAGTGGGTATTCACCCACGAAAGCTCATGCTCCAAAAGTCTGTTAGTCTATAAGGTGCCACAGGACTCTTTGCTGCTTTTACAGATCCAGACTAACACGGCTGCCCCTCTGATACTTAACACGAAGAGGTAAACAGTGGGGGTGAAGGTAGGGAAACACTATTTTCAGGTGAACATCAAAGGTGTGGTTGGGCATATATTTGGGGTGCAGATGAACCCTGAAGTTCAAACCCCTTCAAACTGAGAGGACAAGTTGCCAGTGGGTTTGATTTTACAGAAGTGGGGAGGCGGATGGTCTCAGCCAACATGGCTGAAAATGCTGGGAAAAGGACTTGGGTAAGATACCCTGCAGGAGTGTCCTGTGAGTTAAGTTTAGGCTCTACCAAGCATGTTCTGATTTTGTTTTACATGTAACCATTTATTTCCAATATTCTTACTATCATTTGAATCTCTGCTCTTTGATAATAAACACAGTCCTGTTTTCACTATATCTAAATGCTGTGTGTTAAGTGGAGTGGTAACCTTACGTAAAACTGGTAAGCTGGTGTGTATTATTCCTTGAGGAGTAGAGAATCAGAGTTCTGTGAAAGTGTTCAGTGGAATGGGGCCTGGGCATTCCAGAGGTACACTTGGAAGTTGGTATGAGCCTATCACTTGCCCTCAGGGTCTGTGAGGCAGCGGCGGCTCCAGGCACCAGCACTCCAAGCGTGTGCCTGGGACAGCAAGCCATGGGGGGCACCCTGCTGGTCTCTGCAAGGGCAGCAGTCAGGCAGCCTTCAGCAGCTTGCCTGCGGGAGGTCCTGCGGATTCAGCGGCAATTACGCTGAAGCCACGGGACCAGTGGACCTCTTGCAGGCAAGCCGCCGAAGGCACCTTGCCTGCTGTGCTTGGGGCGGCAAAAAAGCTAGAGCCGCCCCTGCTGTGAGGGGAGTACTTGTGCTGCCTGTGGCCAGGGTTATCAGGGAGCTGACCCCTAGCAGATATAGACCAGGATCCGTCCCGCTAAAGGCAAGTAGTAGTGAGTTGCCTCACAACCCTGGCTACCCCTGAGAAGTGTCACAAATGCATTTTCAGATAATTTTGCAACTGCCCACAGACGTTTACCAAGGCTGAAACTGGCAGTTTGATTTAACTCCTCTCCAGCAAGATAAAACTACACTTGACTTGGGGCTATTTTCTACTGAGTGAAATAAACATGAGACATACAAGGTGGGTGAGGTAATCTCTTTTATTGAACCAACTTCTGTTGGTGAAGATGACAAGCTTTTGAGCTCACACAGAGCTCTTCTTCTCCGAGCACCTTTACCAGACCTGAAGAAGAGCTCTGTGCAGCTCGAAAGCTTGTCTCTCACCAACAGAAGTTGGTACAATACAAGTTAATACCTCACTCACCTTGTCTCTTTAATATCTTGGGATCCACCTGGCTACACCACAGAAATAAATATGGACATTTAGAAGTTATTAGCACTTCCCAAGGTTCACCTCTTCTTAATGATCACAGATAATCAACTACCTTCCAAACAACTATATGGAAGTAATGCTTCTAGTCAGAGCTAGATTTCAATAGTAATGCTCACTCAAGTTAATCCCTGGCTGTATCACAAGAAAATGTTCCTCCAGAGCAAACTACTTACACTGGTGGAACAGCATTCCATTCATCTATGCAGTAACCATAATAACAGGTACCAGCATTCTCTCTTTTTCCCCCATGCCAGTTAATTTGAGCTCTTGAAAATGGTAGCTGTGATGGGGTGTTCAACCCGTATAAGACACATCAGGTTTTTAGGCTGCACCTGGGGGAGAGCCAGGGCCTGAAAGGCTAATTGATGATAAAGTTCAGCTGGGCAGGGGCAGGCTAAGTATGTATAAAGCCAGGAAACTGAGAACAGAAAAAGGGCAACAAATATAGTGAAAATAAATCACAAATTCTTATGTGCTATTTGATAACAAGCTCACTTGGAGGTACTATATTGAAAATATTAAAGATAAGTATGTTAATTCCATCTTTGTACTTAAAAGTATCCCTTGAACATCCTGGGGAATGGATAAGAAAGTGATGGCAATGCTAGACAGAGTGTTAATTCAACCAGTTATTGAATATGGATGCCAGGCCTTTGGATGAGCAGTGAACACAAATCTGAGAAAATTAGACTATATCCAAGCACAGACATTGTGTATCACACGTGGTGCCTTCATTCGTATGTCTCTGTGTGTACTACAGATAGCAGTCAGTGAAAGGCCAATCATTTTTAGAATCCAGCTCCTAGACTTACCCTTACATGGGGCACCTGACATCTGTCTTCCAACAGTGGCCAATTACTGTGCTAGATGGACCTTTGGTTGGACCTAGTATGGATCTTCTTATGTTCTTTTGGGACGAAGTACTAGGAAATAGCAAAGAAGACAACACAAAGCTAATATATAATGATTGTTGGGAATTATGAGGAAGCCAGGTAGGACAAGAAAAAAAAAAACGGAATTCCACCTGTAAGTAGGTTATAGAAGTAAAGGATCTTAATGAAAAGAAAGGATTGAAAGAGATCAAAATCTATAGCTATAGGAAAATACTCTATCACTGGAGACCATCCTCCTGAGACAGACATGAAGTTACAAAAAAAAAGGAGAAGACTGATAATCTACAAGAAATCATAAATCATTATATTTGTGAGAAGTGGGGAGACAATTGCCAGCCACATCTTGCTCAGACTCAGGAAAGCCATAAGGCTAACTAACTTTGTATCCATTGTGACAAAAGTTCCTCCTCTACCTTGGTGGGTCCTGCACTTATTAGCAGATTTGCTCACCTCAGTGATCTCCCCCACAGTCTGGATCAACTCCTCCTGTGTCTGATCAGGAGTTGGGAGGTTTGGGGGGAACCCAGGCCCACCCTCTACTCTGGGTTCCAGCCCAGGGCCCTATGGATTTGCAGCTGTCTATAGTGCCTCTTGTAACAGCTGTATGACAGCTACACCTCCCTGGGCTACTTCCCCAAGGCCTCCCTCAAACACCTTCTTTGTCCTCACCACAGGACCTTCCTCCTGGTGCCTGATAACACTTGTACTCCTTAGTCCTCCAGCAGCACACCCTCTCAGTCTCAGCTCCTTGTGTCTCTTGTTCCCAGCTCCTCACACACACTTCCTCTCCTCTGGCTCCTCCCCATCTGACTGGAGTGAGCTCCTTTTAAAACCCAGGTGCCCCGATTAGCCTGCCTTGATTGGCTGCAGGTGTTCTAATCAGCCTGTCTGCCTTAATTGGTTCTAGCAAGTTCCTGACTACTCTAGTGCAGACCCTGCTCTGGTCAGTCAGGGAACAGAAAACTACTCACCCAGTGACCAGTGTATTTGCCCTCTGCCAGATTCCTGCACCCCACTGGCCTGGGTCTGTCATACCATATATTTGGCTGGGCTAACAAGGATTATGCTAGTGCTAAATTGGGCTTTAGATATGTGGCCAGTTGCCGTGGCCACTCTGTTTGACTCCTTATTAGGGCTGCAAGGAATTTGCAGTGGTAAGTCTGACAGCTGAAACAATATTCCTAATGAAATATTACTGCTAGCAACTGAATTGATACAATTGGATATAACCATAGGAATAGCATGGATCCTGGCACACGTAGGGATAGCAGGCAACAAATTGGCAAACAGGCAAAAAGTGCTATTAATCATGCAGAGGCTAACATAGGACTCTCCTTAAACACCTAATCAAAAATGAGCTAAGAAAGGAATGGCAAGAACTGTGGGCAAACAAAACAAAGGAGAAACAATTCCAAGAAGTATTACCAACAGTTGATGTTGTAAACGTAATCCAAGACCCTGCAAGAAAGAGTGAAGTGGTGCTAGTTAGAATTCTAATAGGGCATTCTGATTTAAATAATAATTTATTTCTAGGATGGCTTATGCATAACATGTAAGGTCCAGGAAACAACAGATCATATCCTTTGGAATTGTAAAGACCATATACAAGTGAAAGGAGGTGTTTATATAGAAAAATTGGAGGCCTTAATGTAACAAAGTTTTCCTTGCAACATCTCTACCAAAAAATGCAAAGAAAATGGGTCCCAGTGAAAAAAAGCTTTTCTGCAGAAGCTTTTCTTCGGCAAAGATACAAGACTCTAAGTCATGACAAATATATATACACACACAAAAAAAAGTGTAGTAGAAAGAGAGAGCCTGAAACATGGAACTTGGTGTAAGGCCTAAGGCCCAAACTGAAGTCAGACCCTGCTGATATAAAGCAAAGTTAGCAAGAGTCAGGCCCTGTTACAAAATATGCCTACTTACAAGTTCACTGAACTTGGCAAGAACAAGGGTGGCATTGCAAAAACACAAACACTCCTTGGCACTAGATATTCATGAAAATACATTCCAGAAGTGTGGTACCAGAACACCTTGATACCAAGTTTTGGCATAAACACACTCCCCAAATATGATACAGGGATACACTGACCCTTCCTAAAGATAAGATCAGAATAATAGAGTGATGGATAGAGATGTTTTGATTGAACGAACGGGTACAAAGTAAAGGGAGGTAACTAACCATGTCAGTGGGGCAATATGTAACTTGTTTGTATCAGTGTATAGAAAGAGGGGTCACAGAGGAGGTGTCTTTGTCTGGGTGATGGGGGAGTGAAGAGTCACACTCCTGACCTGAGTCCATCGTAATGGATATGCCTGTAATGGATATGCCAGTAGCACATATAGGACACTAGGACTGTGCTTCGTAACATTAGACCTGGCCGAGCGCCTTCGCTACTGAACCAAATCTGTGGTCTTCTTGGGCAGTTCAACTGAGCCCTTCTGTACAGGCTATCACAGAGAGAACACATACACAGACAACAATGGATAACACAAAGTACAGTGCATGGCGGTCAGACACTCAGGAAGTCAGTTTGCTTCACCACGAAACCAAGGAGGGCTGCAGGAAAGCAGTCTACAGTCACTCCCTGGGAAAAGGGATGTGTGTTTGGGGGCTACAGAGTCTGGCAAGAAGCTAAAAAAAGGAGTAATCTACAGTTACTCCCTGTGAGAAAGGAGTTTGGCCAGGTAAACCCAGAGGAAGGGACCAGAAGATAGAGAAAAAAGGAGGAAGGAGTATGGGGAAATAGCAACAGGGTCTGGGAGCAAATGGCATAAGGAGGGACACAGTGTGAGCAATCCATTGGAAAGAGGGAGCATCAGACCTGAATGGAGCTAATCCCTAGAGGTGGCCACCAGGAGGCACCCAACAGTGAATGAACCCCATGACAGTAACCCAATTCTGTATAACCTGAGTTCTGTATTTGGCTGTAGTCTCTGTGAAAAAACATTAGCGCATGGTCCAAAGATTTTGGTATTCTGCCATTCTTCATTTGAAGAAGGCTCCATAGAATGTACTATTTCATAATATCTGATGTTTCCCCTCTTCTTTTTAAATTGTCCAGTGTCAGGAGGCAGAGCTGTAACTAGGCATTTTAGCGCCTGGACAAGCAAGCATATTTTCACCCCCTACTGCTTCTTTCTCATCATGTTTTCCACCTCTGGGGCTTTGCACAGAAGCTGTCCCACTTGTCATACCCTGGTTATGGCCCTGTTAGGAGGAAGCTTTGTACGTATAATCATTGTTTATTAATAGAATTGCTTGGAGAAAAGTGTTTACATCATACTAGTCTTCTCCATGAAATAGGTGACTCATCTGAATTCGTATGATTTTATTAGCTAATGTATCATTTAGAAAGTTGTGGCAGAAATAACGGAACAGGATCTTTGTGCTTTAGAAGATAAACTAATCAACATCTTGAGTCAGGCAGAAGCTTCTCACATGGTACATTGACACACATTCATATGAATAAGTAGGAAGCTTCAGTTCTTGCTCCGGAGCATTAAGCTTTGGCCACAGTCAAAGTCACAATATTGAGCGGGTGATGCATTTGTCTGTTCTGGTATAGTAATTCCCCTCATGGCCCAAAGATCTTCAGATATCTCACTGTCTCAGAGTGAACTGGGCTTCTAAAGGAGCTAGGGTCCCAGTTGTGCTCCATGCCTGGTTCATATGACAGCAGCATGGGGTTAATGCTTCCTATAAAAGGAACTGTTGCCCAGTCAAAGGAGACCAAAGTTTGGTAGCGGGACCAGCAAAGCTCCTTGTCCAGATGGAGCTGAAGCAGGAGCCCAAGAAGGAACTGAAGTGAGGTCCATGAGAAGAGCTTGACATTCCCAGCAGATAATATACTGGCCTGAAAGAATTGGTGATTGAGCCTGCAAGTGGAACTGAGAAAGAGACAGTGTCTAATGCCCTGCTATTAGGGGTAGCCGTGGAGCCCTGTGTAAGGGCCAAAAGGATTGTGACACCCTGACATAAAGCAATTGGTAAGGACTGAGGAGTACTGGGGAGCCTGGTGTAGAACTGAATACCTTTAAGTTATGTTCCAAACATCATAAAAAAGGGGAAACATTAATTACAACTTATGCAGTATGTTTACTTTATGCTACAAAAAGGGAAAACTGAGGTGCAAACATTAAGATGCAGGGTCAGTGTAAACTGACCTGCTCACATCCATGCTACAGCTCTAGGACACAATGGCTTTTCCTGGGCTTCAGCAGACTAACTCTTAGCTCTTGCCTTGTCGTTGCTAGTTGCTGTGTCACTCCCACAGCCTTATGTGAAGCTCTGGCTGGCTTGGCTATTGTCCCAATTTTTCCTTATCACTTAGTTGTTTCTGAATATACATGCTCTTCTGAGATACAAGTGCTTTTTAATTTGTTCTTTTTCTTTTAAGAGCTGGATTGGACTCAAATCTCCTGATATGACCACCACTAAACTTTGCAAGGCGATAGCTGTAACAATAATTTCACAGACGGGGCCCTTGCTGTTATATGAATCAAACCAGAGCTCATATCTAAACCTCCCCAAATTCTGGAGTGTTCAGGGTCTGGAACTGGATCTGGATCTAAAATTCACACTTGGGCCCATCTCTGCCTTGAAGTTTTGTGCTGTCCCCATTTCCTAACTAGAAGAATAACAAGGGCTATCAACTGAGACTTCTAGCAATTCCCTTTAGAGAGGGATATCACCACTGTCACCTATTCCTTCTGCATGGTAGCTGTAGCCCAAATAAGTAGCCTCTTTATTGTATTAGCTAATATGTTTTGCTATTACTAAACACTGCTGTACTGGCTAAAGATCAACCACATTTGAGTGAGGCAGAAAATTCCAGTGCTTTCTGATTCAAAACTATGAAGACTGAGTTTTGGATTATGACCAGAGAGCTCCAAAACACCAATAATACAGAAAGAACAGGAAACAAGGAAGATTTAGTTTAAGTGCACAGAACCAACCATAACTAACTGAAAATATTTCCAGTGTCATCATGAATGGGTTCTTTGCTGAAAACACATTGGATCAAAAATTAATATAGCCTTTGACACACAGGTTACTTTTCTTTGGTGATTATTATTAGAGACATGTTAATAACCTCTAAAGCAGTGGTGGGCAACCTGTGGCCCACAGGCCGCATGCAGCCAGTCAAGATAATCCACTGGAGGACCGTCAGAGAGTTTATTTACATTTGCACGGCTGCCTGCAGCTCCCAGTGGCCGCAGTTTGCCATTTCTGAGAGAGGTCATCTAGTCCAGTCCCTGCATTCATGGCAGGACTAAGTATTATCTAGACCATCCCTGACAGGTGTTTGTCTAACCTGATCTTAAAAAAATCCAATAATGGAGATTTCACAGCCTCCCTGGACAATTTATTCCAGTGCTTAACCACCCTGACAGTTAGAAAGTTTTTCCTAACGTCTAACCTAAACCATCCCTGCTGCATTTTAAGCCCACGGCTTCTTGTCCTGTACTCAGAGGTTGACAAGAATTTTTCTCCTCCTCCTTTTATGTATATAACCTTTTATGTACTTGAAAACTGTCATCATGCCCTCTCTCACTCTTCTCTTCTCCAAGCTAAACAAACCCATTTTTTTCAATCTTCCCTCACAGGTCATGTTTTCTAGACCTTTAATCATTTTTGTTGCTCTTCTCCAGCGGCAGCTCCAGGCACCCGTGCTCCAAGCGCGTGCCTGGGGTGGCAAGCCGCGGGGGAGGGGGGGGGCCCTGCCGGTCCCTGTGAGGGCAGCAGTCAGGCAGCCTTCGGCGGCGCGCCGGTCCCATGGATTTGGCAACTATTTGGTGGTGGGTATGCCGAAGCCGCAAGACTGGCGGACCTCCCGCAGGCAAGTTGCTGAATCCACGGGACCGGGGACCCCCCACAGGCAAGCCACCGAAGGCTGTCTGACTGCCGTGCTTGGGGCAGCAAAAAAGCTAGAGCTGCCCCTGCTCTTCTCTGGACTTTCTCCAATTTGTCCACATCTGGCCTGAAATGTGGCACCCAGAACTGGATACAATACTCCAGTTGAGCCTAATCAGTGTGAAGCAGAGTGGAAGAATTAGGCCATGGCTACACTGGCGCTTTACAGCGCTGCAAGTTTCACACTCAGGGGTGTGAAAAAAAACACCCCCCTGAGCACTGCAAGATACAGCGCTGTAAAGCCTCAGTGTAAACAGTGCCGCAGTGCTGGGAACGCGGCTCCAAGCGCTGCAAGCTACACCCATAGAGGATGTGGAGTACGTGCAGCGCTGGGACCACACTCACACTTCAAAGCGCTGCCGCGGCAGCGCTTTGAAGTGCAAGTGTAGCCATACCCTTACTTCTTGTATCTTACTTACAACACTCCTGCTAATACATCCCAGAATGATGTTTGCTTTTTTTTGCAATAATGTTAAACTGTTGACTCTGTTAGCTTGTGATCCACCATGAGCCGCAGATTTCTTTCTGCAGTAATGACCTGTACCAAGCCTGGCAGTCATATTACCCTAACATAACAGTTTAGGCCCTCATCCAGCAATTCATTCTGTGTCAGCTTATTGACTTCTGAGGGGTTCCATGTAGGTGCAGTGGTGTGCATGGGCATAGTGAATTGCAAGGTTGAGGTCTTAAATAGCACCATTCAAACCAAAAGTGAATTTCTTCCCTTGCAGAGTGCTTAAAACAGGACTTACGTTATGCGTGGACTTTGTACTGGGCTCTACTCAGGTGAGAATTTTCCCCGGAGTGCTTTACCAACTACATCTGACATCACTGAAATTCAGCTACAGCTGGGGTGGAGTGTGACACTAATATATTTAACACTGTTGGGGCCAGAGAAGAGAATCTGGGCAAGGACTGTAGATCAAACTCCTATTCCTATGAAAAGTGCCATGGGACCTTTAATAACTGTGCCAACTTAATTTTTAAGATCTATTTCAAATGACCTCAATAGAAAAAAACTGCATGATACCTGGTATCTACCAATGAAAGATGAAGGGTGGCGTCAGTTCTGGCAGGACTAGATGTAGAGCTGAGCAAACAATCTATGGTTAACATACTTGATAAATTCTGCCTCTTTCTATCTGTGGAATTCCACAAACAGATTGCAATTTTCTCGGATTTATGTAGTACTCAAAACACCACACTTTTTAAAAAAGCCATTCATGCTATAGTTTGCTACTTAAAATTCCAGCTGTATCACTTATTACTTACAGTATTTGTTTACAGCCTGATTGGCTGGACATAACTCTTATAATCAGATTTACTACGCAAGCTTGCTTTGTGCAAGTAATCAAATGTGTGAGCTTAAAATTTACTTTCCACAAATAGACATACTAGTAAAAAATACTATGTATGTTCTTAGAAAGTATACACAAACTGGATGTGAAAACAGGGAAAGCAAATTTATTCAAACGTGCAAATCTTTATGGAAATTTTCCCCATTATTTATCTAGTTGTAATTTGAAGCTATAGCTCAAAGGAGATAGCAGATTCCAAACCTGATGCTTTGACTTCTGAGGCATCAACTCAGGTGTCGTTTACATATGATATGCAGCTATATGCCAATCTAAGAAAGCAACCCATAACTTGTAGGACATTAAGGACAAGTACACTCATCTAAGGTAAACTTTATATTAATAATACTTACACTAGCATTCTAGATACCTTGAGGCTGCTCACTCCCGTATCCAAGGCCTGCCTTCCATTGCTGCTTTCACTTTTTCCCTCCCCTCTTTTAAATGAATTGTCTCTCACCTCTCTAGCCAACCACCTCATGCCCAGACTCCAGTAGTTTGAAGAGGTCCTCCCATACCCAAACTAGTTCCTCCTCCCAATGGCCACACCCTCCTTCCTTCTTGCCACAGTACCTCCCTGTGACTAGGGAAACCTTGGAAATTTAGCTGATCCCCATTGGATCAAGTCAGTTTTTTAAAGGTTAAAGAACATTCCATTGTCCTATCATTCCCCTTTTCTTCTACACAAATCTGCTAATTAAAAGAACAAGAACTGTAGCCGAGTTAACCTGACAAAAACTTGGAGGGAGTAGCATAGGTGCTGGAACTAGGGGTGTTGCCACTTGGTTTGAAGTGGATTCCATTATAAACAGAGTTTACAGTTTGGTTCAATGATTCTCAGCACCCTTACTATACAAACTGATTCCAGCACCCCTGGGGAATAGTATCTTGCAGATGACACTAAACTGGGAGGAGTGGTAGATATGCCAAGGGTAGGGATAGGATACAGAGGGACCTAGACAAATTAGAGGATTGAGCCAAAAGAAATCTGGCAAGATTCAACAAGGACAAGTGCGCAGTCCTGCACTTAGGACGGAAGAATCCAATGCACTGCTACAGACTAGGGACTGAGTGGCTAGGCAGCAGTTCTGCAGAAAAGAACCTAGGGGTTACAGTGGACAAGAAGCTGGATATGAGTCAACAGTGTGCCCTTGTTGCTAAGAAGGCTAACGGCATTTTGGGCTGTATAAGTAGGGAGCATTGCCAGCAGATCGAAGGACATGATCATTCGCCTCTATTTGGCACTGGTGAGGCCCCATCTGAAGTACTGTGTCCAGTTTTAGGCCCCACACTACAAGAAGGATGTGGAAAAACTGGAAAGAGTCCAGCTCAGGGGAACAAAAATGATCAGGGGGCTGGAGCACATGATTTATGAGGAGAGGCTGAGGGAACTGGGATTATTTAGTCTGCAGAACAGATGAATGAGGGGAGATTTGATACTTGCTTTCAACCATCTGAAAGGGAGTTCCAGAGAGGAGAGATCTAGACTGTTCTCAGTGGTAACAGATGCCAGAACAAGAAGTAATGGTCTCAAGTAGCAGTGAGGGTGGTTTAGGTTGGATATTAGGAAAAACTTTTTCATGAGGAGGGTGGTGAATTTCTTTCCTTAGAGGTTTTTAAGGCCCGACTTGACAAAGCCCTGGCTGCGGTGATTTAATTGGGGATTGGTCCTGCTTTGAGCAGGGGGTTGGAATAGATGATCTCCTGAGGTCCCTTCCAACCTGATATTCTATGATTCTATGTATATGGTATGACATCTCACCCAATATGCCATGCTTACCTCTGACAGTGTGGTGAAGCTGAGACTAATTTAAAGCAGAGGTTCTCAACCTTTTTCCCTGCATGACTCTATTTTCAGATGTATTGCTTTTTGCAACCCCAGACAGTATGGAGGATTACATTTTAAAACTGCATCCTCCACGCAGCGTGACCTTGCATGTATGATGCATGCAAGTTTATGCTGCGTGGAGGATGCCATTTTGCTCTACAAAGTGACATCCTACACCCAGGGAGATTTTCTAAAATGGCTCTCTCTTCTCCAACTCTTGGGATTGCCATGTCCCCATATGCTGATGGTGCACGCTACCCATAGTTTGAGAACTTCTGGTTAGAGGTAGCGATTGGCGATATAGACTGGTGGTTCTAACTTAGCACTGCACTTCTACTTAATGCATGAGTCCAGTGGATGTCCAGAAACTGGTTATCATAACGAGGAGCAACTGGCCATGTCATTCTCCTCCTCCTTCTTCCCCAGCTCAGTTAAGCCTGCCTGGATCAGCCTTAGAGACAGGGGGAGGTGGACTGGGCATGCATGCCTGATCACCATCGGGGGGGGGTGAGTGACAGGGCTGGGAATGTGTACGTGCGTCCCAACAAGTGAGAGAGAGAGACACACACACACACACATTCCATCCCTCTTACTTGCTATTGCAGCTCGCTGGCATGGAAGGCTAGGGCTTTTTATTATGCACGAGGCAGGCTAGAGGCAGAAATGTAGCAGTCTGCCTGTTAGTTAACTGATCTCATTCTCTGAGGCAGAAATGTAGCAGCCTGCCTACACAGTAACATTGTTAATGTTCCTATCGTTAGTTAACTGTTCCCATTCTCAGTTAATTCTCCCAGGAGCATAAGACCTGTGAACGTTTTAAGGCCCCTACATTGTCAGAGTCATGTAAAGGAGCCTTATAAATGACAGCAAGGGAATCCTCAGCTAGGAAGATCTATGTGCTTTCTCACATCGTGCCAAAAAGGCACAATGGGATAGATTACAGCTCACAATTTATTTTACTCACCCATTAAAAAAAGACTTTGGGGCAAATAAAACATTTACCACAGTTAATAAAATGTCGGAACAAGCACTTTCCAAAGTACCCAGCCAGGTCCAGGACAATGATAAGCAAAACTATATGACTTTCATGTCTGAAAGTCTGAGCAATTTAATATGACATTCTATTTTTTGTGTGTGCTCTGTTTGGTGTTCCATAACATAATTTAAATGAAAATCCTGGGTTATAACTGAAATGCAGGGTATTAGTTACCAAGTGTTTGTAACTTAACTTTCCTGTGTTTAGGAAATGCTGAATAGTTAGTGACGTTTTTCCTGTACTGTAGTTTAAATAAATTACCAAAACAATTGAAACTGGTGTGATTATATTGCATTATTTTGACAAATAAAATATGCAGAATTTTAATTTTTTTGGCACAGAATCCCCCCCAAGAGTAATGTGTTCTTTTCAGCCCATTCTTCCTCTTATCTCCTCTGCACATGTCTGTTTTCCATAATAAGTTGTGAATGTGGGGCTGATGCTGAATGCTAAGGAGAAGTCCAATTCTAGGCACCTGTTTTACATATAAACTGCAAATTGGCTGTTATCAGCTACCATGCGGGGGTGGGGGGGCACATAACCTAAATACCCACAGCACTGGTAAGAGTTATGTCTCAGTTACAGGGGAACTGTTTTAATCAAGACACTGAGATTCGATAATTAAGTATATAAATTGAATTTTGCTGAGTATGTCTGCTCAGCATTTACAAAGGCATGTAATAGTTGACATACTAGGTCAGAACAATAGTCTGTCAAGTCCAGTAGCAATTGCTTCAGAGAAAAGCAACAAGAAATCTTGTAACAGACAATCATAGGATAACCTGCCCTCCCACCACTTCAACTGAACTGGTGCTAGGACCATTTTAACCCAGTTGAACCAGATTGTGCATAGGGCTTGAGGGCAGGGACAGAGAGAACTTTGAGATGGATGCTTCAAGTGTACTTGAATAAAAGTTGAGAACTTTCATTAACTGATTCTTTCTCTGTTAGACTGCACAGTTCTGTTCTATTTCAAAGATGATATAGATGAATCAAGAAACACTTATCTTATTTTGTCTTCCTTTTTAAGCTGTTTGAATACAAGATGTTCCTTTTTTGTCTCCCTTTGAGCGCTATCCAACTTCAACTGAAATCACTGGAAAGACACCCATTGATTTAAAGTGAAGGTTGGATTGAGCTCATAGATCACTTCTAAAACTGAATACTTATTTCAAATACAAGGAAGACTGCCTGCAGAGAAGGTGTATTTTGTGTGTGTGTGTGTGTGTGTGTGTGTGTGTGTGTGTGTGTGTGTGTGTTGCTTTTCCCCATTTAAATTATATGATGTTTACTAAAAACAAATATTTAGAGTTAACAGTACTTCTAAAGGCCATGACCCTGCTGTGGGATCAGCTAGCCTGAACTTGACTTAGGTGCATGGGCCCACCCTATGGGACATCTCCAGCTCCAATTTTAGTCAACTGAAAGACTCCGTCCATTGACTTCAGAGGGAGCCACACCAGCCCATAAGAGATTCTGTTCCAGGCCAAGGGAGGAAAGCTGCTCTTACAGTTAAGGCACTGTTCTGGGATGCAGGCGATCCGTATGCAGGTTCTAGCTCTTCCACAGACTTCCTGTGTGATCTTTGGCAAGTAGTTTAATCTCTCTGTGCCTCCATTGCCTATCTGCAAAATAAGGATAATATTCCCTTTCAGTGTCCTCTTGGAGGTAAGGACTGTCTCCTACTACGTGTGTGTACAACACAATGCAGTCTGGAGCTCAGCTGGGGACTGTAAGGCTCTAATACAAATATTGGCCATTATGAGGAAGGCTCATGACAGTGTGGGGACTGTGCCTGCAAATGCTATCCACTTAGTTTTCCAAAACATTTGTTTTTAAAAGTTTAACTCCAGACTTTTGATTGGCTGCAGGGGAACTCCAATCATTTCAGCTACTTCTTAGTTTTAAGCCTTCTTTTCCCATGTATGTCAAAAGAACTGCTCTCTCTCACAGTGAAAGGAAAGAGACCATAATGAAAGATGATAGAAGCAGATTTCAGAAAGACAGGTGGATGGAGTGACATCCATGGATAACTAAAAATAACTGTTCATGTTAAGTTGCCAATTTATTATATTTGCATTTCTTTTTAGTATGCAAATGTTTTTATTTAGGTTTAAAATATCAAACAGTGCTGCAAAATAAAAAAAGTATGATTAGGATTCTGCATTGTGGTAAAGCATCTTAAAAGGTTTGTATATTTCTGTGTGTTTGATGCACCTGTTTCTCACCTCTCACCCCCACTTCCCCAGGTTCTATGGATTTCACTGCATCAGAACAGCTTCAAGCCATACATGTTGACCCAGACATGAATCAGCTAAACCACAAAAACTGAGTACCCACAACAGCTGTTTAACTGATCTAGCCAATTCAGTGGCGGCCTGTTTTGCTTCCTGCAAGCTCTGTCACTTGCCTGTCACTGTGAGAACTTGTCTTGAAAGGTTGTGGGCTGGAATCTTTAGCTGCCTGCGATCCTGCTACTACCTGCTTTTTACAACTAGCTCTCAGTCACAGTGGTTGTCTAAGGACTGGGTGCAAAGGCTCTCTCTCAGCTGTATCTGAACTGGTATGTCTATGTAGTGGGGCAGCTGCCCTACTCTGGCATGGAAGGAGTTAGAGCAATCCAGAGAGACAGCACAGAGCCCCAGCCAATCATAGAAGGGCTTACTGGAAACCAGTCAAATAGAGGTTTGATAGCAGCCTATTAGGACCAGGATGATCCCTATAAGAAGGCTGCAGGGCAGAGAGGAGCAGTGTCTCTACCTGGAAGGGATGTTTTCTAAGCTCTGTCTTATGTTTCCATAAATCTCTCTTTAAAATTCTATGCTCAGACCTGCAGTGCACACATTACTTTTATAAACTAAGGCCTTTCATTTTATGTAGTGGTGAGTGTAATAAATAGCTGTTAGTGGAGTGCATGGTAATAGTAATGTCAGGTGGTAGAATACAATCAATAGTAACTAACAAACCTTCTTAGTTCCAATATCCTCTTGAAGTCCAGTTTGGGTGAGACCTTGGGTACTAACTGCATTAAGATATTGGAATCCTGATCTTCAGCCTCCACATCTTATGTAGGTGTAGATAATAGGGAAATCATTTAAAGAGACAGTCAGATGAGGGTGGATGAGTTGCCTCTGTTTTACAGAATCACCACTCTCAGCAGAAACATTGGTTAGGCATTGCACCAGAAGTGACCGGAACAAATATTACTGCTAGGACAGGTGCAAGCTTTGATAGCACGTTTATGTGAAATATAAATGGAACATAGCCAGTTTCCTGTTTGTTAAATTTCCTCTCAGACAAAAAGAAATGCACACACTTGTTTTTAAATTCAGCTGAACTGATCTCTAAGAGTGAATTATTCAGCTAATACTTGCTTATGCACCTCCTTTCCTTTGGCACTTCCTTTAAAGAAAAAGCATTAGAAGTAGAGTTGTCTGACTTGAAACTTACTTTTTTGATACATACCAATACTGATACTGCAATGTAGCTATCTGGCTAAATACACAAAATAAACACCCTTAGGACAAAGTTAATAAAAATATTGAGTGCCACCATTCGTTTCAAATACCATGGAGTTTTCATTCTTATCCCTAAAACAAGGCCTGTGAGGCTGGCATGGATCCAGATCACATTAATCACCATTTATAAGCCTGGCACCCCCTCAAGATATTAAAATCAAACAAACATTCTTTCAGAATCTCTTCCCTCTCCACAATGAACAACTGCCATTAAAGGGCTGAGCAGCCTGCAAGGTTGATCCCAAAGATAACTTGCATGCTGGAATGACAGATTACTGGAAATAAGGGGAGCAGTGGGCTGATGTGAAGGAGGGATTGTCTGAGGGGATGTCTTTTTGTTCCATGTTTGTACAGCACCTAGCAAAATGGGGCTCCTAGGTGCTATAATAATACAGATAAATACGAATATATAGCCTAGAGAGGGGCTGCTTGCCAAGGGTACCTGTTCAAGAGAGACATTCTCTTTAAGAAATAAAAATTGTTTGACACTTTTGCCCCAAAATGCTCTCTTAGTCCAATATATTTCAATGGAGTTAA
Organism: Gopherus evgoodei; assembly: GCF_007399415.2. Classification (NCBI taxonomy): domain Eukaryota; kingdom Metazoa; phylum Chordata; order Testudines; family Testudinidae; genus Gopherus; species Gopherus evgoodei. The sequence goes on along the minus strand of NC_044327.1, from coordinate 74,974,879 downwards.
ACAGGTGCATCCCTGGTTTCCCCCCCACAATTTCTCCAATTTATACCTTCCAAATATGAGAGTGGAGCTCAGAAAGCATGCAACTTCATGAAGGTTGGATAAGAGCCAAATCTCAATCTTTATATTGAGCTTTGCCTATTACTAGCCTGCATTTAACTGGGCTTTAAAGTCTGTAGTTTCTGACACTAACCTTCTACAAACTCTCCCTATCTAGAGGTTGTACTAAGCAAAGGATAAAGTATTTTTCTGTGTGCTTATGTTCACCAGCTAGCTTTTTATGCTCTTCAAACAAGTCTTTCCAGTATGTGAAAAGGTCACATTCCATGGATTTGGCATTTCCTATTTTCATTTGTCATTGAGTGCATTATTTTCCCCTTGCAGCTCCCTAAAAATTCCATGGGCCTCAGCCAATGGATTGCCATAACAGCAGACACCATAGGCTTCTGCCAGCTTATGCTTAATAATTAAAGAAAACCGCATACCAGCAATTCAGCTGGCTTAACAAACAAGGTGTGTGTGAAAACTGACCACTATGCACTGGTCTTAGCACAGGTAATCAAGAGAAAGACCACTGAAATACTTTACTGAACCAAGCTCCCAGATTTGGACATTCTCAAATTGGGGAAGTTTGGTTATGGATCTGAGTCTGTATCACAACTTTGCAGTTCAGTCCTGGCTCTAGCCTAAGTCATACAATACTCAGTTCTTGCAGTTTTGACAAGCTGGCTACTGTGTGACTTCTGTCAAGCTCAGAGATGCAAATTGCAGCTCAGTGTTTTCAAAAGTCACTTCCAGTAGTTCAGCCAGCTGATTTTGGAATGAAACCTGTGAGCTTTAACACTTCGTTGGTGTAATGTTTGCCCACATAGCCATTGTGAGAATATGTTCTCTCTCTCTCTCTCTCAGATGTAGCACTGTAGGTATTCTAATAAACCTGCTACTATTTGAACTAAGTGTTCTGTAGTAAGCATTCTTCCAGGAGGTTGTATGAATAATTTTCAGAATATGGGTAGTTCACAAACTATGTCTGTTGACTATTCACTACTAAGAGTTAGAGATGAAGGCGGGTCAAGTAGTTAGGGCACTAGTCTAGCACTCAGAAAACTAGATTCAATTTCCTGCTCTGACACAGACTTTCAACATGACTTTGGGAAAGTCACTTAGCCCCTCTGTAGCTCAGTTCCCTACCTGTGAAATGGGGATAATAGCCTGTCCCTACCTGTCAGGGGCAGAGTGCGAATAAATACATTAAAGATTGGCAGGTGATCAGATACTGTGATGATAGAGGTTGTAGAAGTACTTTAAAGAAAAATATTGTGGTGTGTAATTGGTCATATGGTATTATTTCTGCCCCCTGATTGGATGACTGAAACTCTTTAGAGGTGAATAATCCACTTCCAATATAAAATTATGAAACTTTTGGGATTGTAATCATTTTCATGCATGCCAAGTACCCATCTGTGATGATGCGGTTCTAGCGGGACCCAACTGAGAGTGCCAATTCAGGACCAATTGATTAAACAGGGCAGTTACAGCCCAAGGCTGGGGTTTTTCCACCTCTAAGGCAAACCAAACCAGCCAGACAAAGAGGACTTCGGTCTCACCCCACTGGCTAACCACAAGTCACACAAGCAATTTCCTTAGACACTCCAGTTTCCCAGTATCACCACCAGTCCCACTCATCCTGGGAATGAATGGTTATGAAAACCAACAGCCCAGTAAAAGGAAAGGTTTTCTCGATCCCAAAGAATCAAGCCCCAGACCCAGGTCAATATACACATCAGATCTTACCCACAAATCACGCTGTTATCAATCCTTTAGAATCTAAAATCTAAAGGTTTATTCATAAAAGGAAAAAGATAGAGATGAGAGTTAGAATTGGTTAAATGGAATCAATTACATACAGTAATGGCAAAGTTCTTAGTTCAGGCTTGTAGCAGTAATGGAGTAAACTGCAGGTTCAAATCAAGTCTCTGGAGTACATCCACAGCTGGGATGGGTCAATCAGTCCTTTGTTCAGAGCTTCAGTTCATAGCAAAGTTTCTCCAGAGGTAAGAAGCAGGATTCAAGACAAGATAGAGATGAAGCATCAGCCTTTTATAGGCTTTTCCAGGTGTAAGAACACTTCTTTCTTCTTACTGTGGAAAATTACAGCAAAATGGAGTCTGGAGTCACATGGGCAAGTCCCTGCATACTTTGCTGAGTTACAAGGTGTATCTGCCTTCTCTCAATGGGTCAATTGTGTAGCTGATAGTCCTTAATGGGCTATCAAGCAGGCTAGGCAGAGCTAACACCAGCTTGTCTGGGATGTTTCACAGAAGCACAGCACAAATTTGAAATACAGACAGTATAGAGCCAATACTCATAACTTCAACTACAAAATGATACATACATATAGACAGCATAATCATAACCAGCAACCCATAACCTGGTCTTAAACACCTTATATGACCCCCTTTACATAAGATTTGGTGCCTCTACAGGACCTTGGTTGTAACCATGTTCTATATGGTCCCAGATTATATCAATAACATCACACCATCCAAATGCATATAGATAATAAAAATAGTATAAATCCAAAAATATCAGAAAATCAGAGGTATTACTCTCCCCCCACATTATTCTACTAGTTCTATCCTCATATTGTTTCACACAAGTGCCGTAGTATGAATTGTTTTTAAGCTATTGAGCCAGAGTTTCTGCTTCACCCAGATTATACTTAGTGGACCATTATCTTAAACATTTTCATAGCAATTTTCTGCTCAGTTTCCACCTCTTGACCCTGTCCTAAATTAGAGAAACGTAGGGGCCGTTCTACTCATAATTTTCCCTCTGTTGATATTCATCCCTTCTTGTCAACTGTTGAGACTAGGCCACTTCCACCTTGATTGAATTGGCCTCAGTAGCACTGACCCCCCACTTAGTATAATAACTCCCAGGAACCAGGAAAATACAACACACACATTTTTTTAGGCAAACAAAAAATACACAATGACCCACACATCTGCAGGCAGGCAGGCCTCTTAGTCTAGCATTTGGACTTGCAGTTTGGCTTTGCAAGTGCCAAGTTGCTCCTAAAAGATTGGGTCCCAATATATCTAAGGCTAGCCCTATAGAGAAGATGAAAGAGAGGTTTTTGAAGTACAACATATGGTCCAAGCAATAAAAATGTGTATTCACTTTCATTAATGCTTTCCTGCTGACAATATCAAGCTTTTTGAAGCTGCTAATGAGATTATATTTCAAATGTCCTTCCACTAAACAGAAACCCACCCCTTTCAAATTCAATATGACCACCGTTTGTTATCAAGACCTATTAGCTTGTCTGTGAGTATTTGGTTACATTAGCCATGAGGCTTTGCTTCTTTTCTTAGCTGATTTAACAAGGAAGTAATATTTCATTAACTAGTGGGGTGTTTGCTCGGAGAACTATTGCTCCATCCAAACAGTAGGATTTGGGCATTTTCAGTACTAGTTCAAGCACAGGTAAGCTTGTAAGAAACTTCAAGCAAAATGTTGCTGTTAATTACACAGGTGACTTGGATGGGAGCTGCATTCATGGCACTGGCCTTGTCTGCATAAGAAAGTTTAACCTAAAATGTTAATTTAAACCCATTTATTTAAACTGGTGCAAAACTGCTGTGCCTTGGCACTCTTATTTCTGTGTAAGAGTGGCTTTTCCAGTTTAGTTTAGGCTTGGTCTACCCTTGAAAGTTATATCAGTGTAGCTGAGTCAGTCAGGGGTGTGGTTTTTTCACACTCCTGGCCAACATAGCTGTGTCTACACTGGGGGTTATGTCAGTGGAAGAGTTTTTCCATCAATGTAGCTAATGTCACTGCGGGAGGGAGGTGGTATTTCACCAAGGACAGAATAACCCCTTCTGTTGATATGGCCTGCATAGCACACACATAGTTATGTCTGTAGGGTCTCTGTAGTGTAAATATACCCTCAGGTTGACTGGGAAGAGGTTTAAGCTGTTCTCTATACCTAGCACCTCTGACCACTGATCTTCAGGGAAGAAAACCAGGGTATATAACAGCTTCTTGAAAACAGCTGACTTTTATTTAACAATAGAAAATATATATTTTAAATCCTCATATTTCCCTCCACCAAGATGAAACAGAAAAGTAACTCAGTAAACACCATTCATGCATACATCTATGAAATGACTTAAGAGTTGGATAACATTAAACCTGTACCTGAATGAGGGCTGGGATTGGCGTTGAGGCAGATGTCTCTGCTCCATGTCCCTGTGTGGATTCTTAAGACCTAAAGAAAGAGAGATCAGACAAAGAGACATTAGTGAGGTGGAAATCTGCACATATAGCCCTCACACCATTTTCAGCTCTCAATAGCGAGAAATAAATCTCAGCTCTCTGCTTAGTTCCTCTTTGGACCACTCATGGCCTCACTAAGCATTGTAAATTCACTGGAGAAACCACTGCATGAGGAGAGGGATTGACTAGGCTTCATAGAGTCATCCAGAGAGAGGTCATCCCTCTCAATATGGGCCTAGATTACTCCTGTGCCTGGATCTCAGAAGGAAACATAGCAGAAGGAATCTGTTAATTCAGCAATAAAACATAAACTAATCCCCACTCCACAAAATTGAAAAAAAAATTGAACGCAAGTAAGTGCCTTTCCTCCTAAAGTACCCCTGCTCAGAGATGGTGGGACTCTGTAAAACACACCACACACAGAATGTATTGGGCAGTGGGTGCAATAGCAGCTGGTGGCCTTCTGCCCTGGCATCCACAGGCAGCTGTGTGAGAATGCATTTGTGCATACTGGGGCAGGACAGAACCTTTGGAAAGAACCACTGGAACAAGCCACTGAAGAAAACAATTATAGCATAATGTAAACAGATGCAAATATATATCTATATACCTTGGCTACAAATACACTGCATACATACATTAGAGAGGCAAGGTAGGTGAGGTAATATCTTTTATTGGATCAACTTCTGTTGGTGAAAGAGACAAGTTTTTGAGCTTACACAGAGCTCTTCTTCAGCTCTGTATAAGCTCGAAAGCTTGTCTCTCTCACCAACAGAAGTTGGTCCAATAAAAAATGACTTCACCTGCCTTGTCTCTCTAATATCCTGGACCAACACAGATACAACATTGCAAACTTATATTAGAGGTACATAAATGTATATATATAAAAAATAAAACACCCCCCTAAACTTTAATTCCATCTTCTTGTAGCTTTTGTCTGGGGGCATGTAACTGCTGTACATTTGTCAGTCTGTAACCATTTTATGCACCTATTATGGGGAGCACAATACACAGGTTTACACAAAATGGGCTGGGGATGCACTGAACAGTTGCAAGAGCTGACAATACTAGAAACACAAACCTTTGACTGGTAAAGCTCTCTCATCTACATGAGAGTTGGAGGTCTAGACATTCAAGGATGACTATCCTAAGCTTGCAGGTTCTTATCAGGACTTACATACAGTATTTGTTCATAAAGTAACCTCCCTCCCCATATCATGCTTCCCACTTCCAAAGAAGCCCTCTTCTAACTTCACTTTTAGAAGTGATACCAGTCATAAAAAATAGCTGGGAAACAAAGTATTTGGTGCATTTCCAGTGGATTAATTTTATATCTCAACTATTTCTTCATTAGTACTTATCTTTCCTCATCCTTCCTGGACTGTGGGATTCCTTGTTTGAGGGGCCACGATGACATATATTATCATGGGAGGATAGTAATGTTACTAGAGGGCTATTTGCAATCAAGGGAGTAGTCACACCACCTGATGTTGCTGGGGGACCTGTTAATCTCTTACTCAGTTCTAGCAATAAACTCTCACCTTTATGGTTAACCTATCATTAAGCCTATCAAGATCCTAAGCTACACTCCACACCTGCCTCTGATTTTTTAAATGTAACTAGTTTTGAGGTCAATTGCTTTTGAGGTAAATGAAAGGTAGCAGGCTTCCCTTTGCATGAGGAGATATTATGGTAGAGTGTTTTCAGCAGAAACATGCATAATTGCATGCTTTTATATCATTCCCCAAATAATCAGAAAACATTAATTTCATGTTCAGTTAGTTACTTTACCCTGTGGGAGGAGGGGGCACTGATAGGAAGCAATCCAGGGAGGCAGCTACATAGCACTCCAGGTGCTGGTCTTAGCTGCCTGCCACTGGGCCCTGGATTGGAGCTTGATAGAGACTGCACGCCTGGGCTCACTACCAGCCCTACAGAGGGAACAATGACAGAAGTCTATCCCTCAGTGGGGAATGTATTTGGGGAAGATCCTGAAAGTGCAGGGGTCAAGACCCCAAAAGCCTGAGTGCAGCAGGAAGCCCTGAAACCCTTGCTGACCTCTAAAGAATTTCACATTATTGGATCCTGAAAGAGGGTGGACTTGAATGTGCAACCTGGCTGGAGGGCTGAGTTGCAAAAAGGACGGACCACCATATGGTGGAACTATAGTGAGAAAGGGGAATGCCCGGGAAGAAGACAACCTCACATACCCTGACCTGACCACTAGACAGCACTGCTGTTGAGTGTTCCTCTTCACAGCCTCATAATGATAAACCCAGAAACCTAATTATGAACTTTCATGATTATCGGCAGAAAAATGTAATTGTGGAAAAAGCCAGAGAGCACTCAGAGCTCAGACTCAAAGGCCACAAGCTAATTTTTCCACATGAACTCTCAGCCCTAACTTTAAAAAAAGATATGAGAGCTGGAGGAAATTGCAGGAGCACTCTGAAGGGCAGATATCTCCTATATGTGGGGATTCCAGATTCATTCAGCTTCCAAAAAATCAGTATTATGCAGTTAGAGACTTTAAACAAGGAAACAATACCCTCCTGTCTCTTGGGATAGAAATCCAAACCTCAGATGTACAAGACAACTCTCCAGAAGTAAACTAAGCAAGCTGCTGAAAAACTCTTGGTAAACTGTGAAATCCAGAAAAAAGATGGGAAAAGCTGTGTTCTATGTTTTCAAACATAGAGGAAATAAAGGACAGTAAGTAGGGAGTGCCTGTAGAGAGGAAAATCCCAAGTTTTGAGGAGATAGGAGAAAATACAGAGGACGGGGAGGAGCTTTTAGAGGTTCTGTGTAAAATCTTCCCATTAATTCAAATGATCAGATGGTAATCTGTCCCTGAGGGCCAGGGTCAAGGTCCCATAGGGGCAGGGTGACAGACAGCAAATGTGAAAATTGGGATGGGGTGGGGGGTAATAGAAGCCTATGTAAGAAAAAGACCCAAAAATCAGAACTGTCCCTATAAAATCGGGACATCTGGTCACCCTACATAGGTGGAGATTGTACCTCCTTTGGATTGCAGGAGAAGCAGCCCAAGTGTTCATGGGGAAGGTACAGAGGCTTAGGAGTCAGCAAAGTACAGTCATTTGGGGATTGTTTTGAATGTTGTGTTGGTATTTTATTTGTGAATTTATGGTAAGGGGAATGCTAGGGAGAGGGGAATTAATATAAGAAATCAACATGAAAGTTTACAAAGAGAAACAAACCACATTCAGGCACACAGTTGTGACTGCAACATAATTTGAAGCAGGACAGACTGACAACATCTGCCATCAAACAGCTAAAGAAACTAAATTTCAAGTTTTTCAATAAGCTACATAGCTGCTGTCAATGGTTCTTCCTTTTCAAGTGACATCTTTGATTGTCACAGGGCTAAACGGTATAATTAAAAGGGGGAAAAAACTCTGATAGAACTTACTGCCCCCTCCACCCCACTCCCACTCTTAAAGAAACTTCTTTTCAGGAGGGGCAAATTATGAGCATGAAAGGTAACTGCTTTCAGCAGACAGTTTTTTGCTTCAGCTAAAAAAAAAAAGGGGCAGCATAATAGTTGCTAAACACATATCTTTTCAAATTAAAGACCAATTTAAGGATGAGGAGGGATGATTTATATTGTTGAAGGGCACAATTGCTGGGTTATTAATAACTGTGGGCTCAGAGTATGCTCCCAATCAAAAGCAAGCCAAAAAAATTAAAATAAATAAGGACTTCTTTAAAACACCGAAACACTTTGGAGAAGGGAAAATTATAGTTGGAGGAGACTTCAATTGCACACTGATTCCATACTGGGACCAATCTGATGAAGACAAGGTGGATAAGAAAGCAGATGCAGCACTGACTTCTCTGTGCTAACAATTCAACCTCTGGGATTGCTGGAGGGAATTGCACACACAGAAACTGATTACACATTTTATTCACACTCTCATCAATTATCTACTAGAATAGATATAATGCTAATTTCCAAGTCCTTAGTGAATCAGGCAAGATCTCCAGAAATTGGCATGGTCAGATCATGTTCCCAGTGGAAGTAATATTTAATAGCTAGGATGGGTCCCAAAAATCACATTTTTGCCTTGGAAAAGCAACAATCAGATTGCAGTAACTAAAGAGGACATTATTCAATACTACCAGAGCTTAAGAGAAAAAAACAAAAGTAGAACAGGAGACAAAAGGTTACAAGACATTCATAAAAACACAGTTCAGAAAAACATAGCAACTAATATTACGGGAAAATTGAATATATTGGTGACACATGCCACTAAACAAACCCTTAAATGTACAAAGCAGATGTTTTATGAAAAAGAAAATAAAAGTGATAGCTATTGCCACAAAAGCTTAAAGGGATTCAAGAGCAACCCATTGTTCCACCAGTTAAGGAAAAGATAGTCACACACCCTAATGAAATATATGCTACTTTGGCTGCTTGTTATAAAAACCTTTATACCTCAGATACTCCAAGCACTGAAGTTATTCAAAAAATATCAGAGTACCAGGTTTGTCAAAGATAAGCAAAATTGATAAACTCTAGATAGAGAAATAACAGAAGAAGAAATCTTACAGGCAATAGCAAGTATGAAAAGTGATAAAATTCCAGGACCTGATGGCTTTCCAGCTACATTTTATAAGGTATTTAAGGAGGAATTAGTGAGTCCCTTGAGAGGTACCTTCAATGATATTCTGTTAGGGGAGGAACTTCCACAACTTATGAAAGAAGCTACTGTGGTTGTTCTCCCTTAAGATGAAAAAGACCTAAACTTATGGGGCTCCAATAGACCCATATCATTGTTGAATCATAACAAAGATTTTAGCAAAAATACTAGCTAGCAGTTTGCTGTCTATGCTCTCAGTTTATATAAATTCATTTCAAACTGGATTAATTAAGGATAGACATGTCAGAAAATATTCAAAGAGTACTTGGAATCATCCAGAATGCCAGATCAAAAAGAGCTCAATTTCTTTTGTTATCACTGGATGCAGAGAAAGCCTTTGATAAAGTGGAACTTTGTTTCAAGTTGCATGTGGCCTTTGGCCCCCAGTTGCTTAAATGGACAATTGTTCTATACACCAGCTTAAGGCCAGCTGTATGAGTTAATGGGGTTAAATTTCCCCTATTTGAATTACCCAGAGGGACTAGGTAGGCAGGTCCAATCTCCTCTGTTTTTTGAACTGGCCATGATGCCTTTTGTGCAGAGGCTACGGAACAATGAATCCATCACAGGAATAAAAAAATCCAGGAACACATCAGAAAATTACATTTATGTGCAGATAATGTAATATTTTTATCTAAACCAAATATTTCCCTAAAAATACTTGTTGTAGAAACCCAGGACTTTGAGAAAGCATCTAGATTTAAAATAAATTATGCCAAATCTGAAGTGTTAGCTATAAATTTGCCAGAAACTGAGAAGTCAGTCCTCCAGAAGACACTTGGGTACAAATGGGCAACAAATTCTATAAAATACCTGAGCATTCAAATCTCAAAAAACCTAGAAGAACTTTATAATTTAAATGTCAAACCACTACCTCAGCAAATGAGAAGAAAGAATAGCCATAGTCAAAATGAACATTGTGCCAATATCTTCCTTGTTTCAAAATGTTGCTGTGATTATCCCAGATAAAACCCTAGCAGAAATACAGAAGATGTTTTTAGAATTTAAGCAGTATAAGAAAAGACCCCGAGCGACTGCAGATTCTTTGTACAGACCCACTAAGCAGGATGGACGAGCAGTTCCAAATGTGCTGGGGTACTATCAAGCCAGCCAGCTCAAAGCAGTATTAGCATGGGGTTGCTCTAATCCAGCCAAATACTGGGTCTTTATGGAACAAGAAAATTGCAGCAGTATATATATATTGCTAAATTACCATGGATTAATAAAAAAAAATCACACCCACCAGAAATTTACAAACATCCTTTAGCAAAGGCTACTCTGTGGGTATGAGATAGAAGTAGTGATGAGATATTTTCTCTCAGCAAAGACATCTATTGCAAATAATCCAGATCTTAACCCAATTTGTGAACCAGAGAGCTCCAAAGATTAGGAAAGCCAGGGCATTTACATGCTTGGCCAGCTCTTCTGTAAAGAAACTTCTCTAATTTGTTTAGAGATCAAAACCTTTAATTTAACTGACCCTCGTGTACCAGTACTTCCAAGTCAAGCATTATGTTTCTCAACTTTCTAGAAAGCTTTCTGTATAAAACAGGCTATTCTGAATAGAATGCGATGACATCTGGTCAATTAGGAACCAACGCCCCTCCCAGCTCCCACTAATTTATATCAGTCTTTGCAGACAGCTTGCCTACCAAAGTGTCCATATATGACACACTGGTAAAAATATGTGGATAGATATATCACCTCAGAGGAATGGACAGTTCATCTGGAAAAGAGGACCAGCAATTTCAGTCTATAGCACAATAAAGAAAAATTCTTGAAGATACTGTTTCTGTGGGACCTCACACCAGTGAGGTTAAAAAATGTTGGAGAAATTGTGGTGAAAGAGGAGATTTTATGCATATATGGTGATCATATCCAGTCTTTTGAGAGCACCGAGATACAATCCATAACCAAATAACAGAAATTGTTGGATATATATCACCAAATGATCCCTTGGTAATCCTCCTGGGGCTTCCTAGCAAAAATGGTTACACAAGAGGAAATGTTGTTGCTTGACTATTGGTAGCCTCTCACTGGAAAAAGAAAAATAGTTCAGCCATAGAGGAATGGTTAAAAAAACATGGGAGGTTGTGGTTATGGAAAAATTAACACACCGATTATGGTTTGTACCCAGCAAAAAGACTGAGGAGAGATAGCTAGCTAGAAATTTGGTTACCTTTATTCAGTATTCAAAGTACATTCATCTGGAAACCCCCCCCAGCATATCTGTCCAATTTTTTGAATATGAACATATTGATAGACATGCCTGGTCTGTTGTGTGTATATTGAGATTTCACTCAACTTAATGAAATCTCTAGAAATGGCATTTTGTAATGATGCTCACTCTGTAATATGGTAACACCCTGTTAAATAGAAAGATCTGATAACTATGTTCCTGTATAATATCTTTTTAAACAACAGACAATGGTTATAATGATTGTTCTGTTTTGGCTATTTACATTGCAACAATTTGTAAGCTTGTTGAAACTTCCTAAATAAAAAGTTTTTAAAAATAGCCATGTAGACATTTGGTTTTGGGCTTTGGAGTCACCCTCCCCCAGGCTTCAGAAAGGGAACCTGAATGTCTACAAGGCTATTTTTAGCACCGTAGCATGAGGCTGAATCTGTAGACCTGGGCTCTGAGACTCTACTGTAGGTTTTTGTTTTGCCTATGTAGACATAACCAGGGAGGTCAAGTGACTTCCCCAAGGTCACAGCAAGTGAGAGGCAGAATAGGAAAAAAAAAAACAGGTCTCTTGACTCCAGTCCCATGCTTTAACTATCAGTCAACACACCTGCTCTTCTTCCAAAGAACCTTACCATAGCCTTTGCTGGAAATACTATGCTCTCTCCTAGCCAAACTATTAAAGCAATCAAGCACCTATTTTATTTGCCATCACTGGCTTCAGATCTCAACCTTCTTAAAACTAGCCTGCTGCTTCTTATAGCTGTATATCACTCTATTTGCCTGAAGCATCTTTTCATAGGATTGGATTGATATCCTTCGCATCTAGAGCATTACATCTAAAAAGTGCCTGCCACCCACATTGGTCCTTATTAAACTATCAGCATACACCTCTCTCAGAATTACTGGGGATCTCTCAGCAGTATTCCTAATCTGCAGGATTTAAGAAGCCAGCAGCAGCTCACATCTTCCTCACTGGTAGGGCAGTTTCAAATGACCAATTCTTGTCTGAGTTTCCACAAGCCAGAAGTGATATTCAGTACTGCCAATTTAATCCAGGGGGAACTGCACCAATTCAGCCACTTCAAAAGCATTTTTTCCTTTTATTGTAATCTAGTAAATCAAGACACTACAAACAAAACACATAACAAAAGATGAGAAGTACATGCCTTACAAATTACTTTTGCTATTTTTTAAAGATTAAATACAAAACAAATTATAAGTACACAGGAAAATAAGACTGACAAGAAATAACAAGAGTACAACTTAGTGCAAAATACAGTTCAATAGGACTAACAGTGCCTTGGGAACTGTCCAGGTGTCCCCACCACAAGTCTTGGAAAGATTTATGACTCTCAGAGAGAACAAACAAGTCAATCATTGACATTAACTGATTGGTAAGCATATGGACCAAAGGGATCCCACAGAAAGTTGTACTCCAATGCCTTTTAGCGTTCTCACTGAAGAATTTGTATCAGCTGGTGGAAGACCATTATTGCTTGAACTGAGGAGGAGCCCTGCTTCCTCAGATTTTAATCACTGTCATTCTGCTAGGCACATGAAAAGCACTACGCACATTTTACTTTATCAAAAAGAGACAGCTTTGCTTAGTGACTTGGAGAACAGGGGTGGAAGTTAGGACTCCTGTCAAGGTCTGATTCCCTACTCTGAACCTTAGCGTCCAAAAGATGGAGTACCTCCATGAACCCCCCTAAGCTTAATTATTAGCTTAGAAATGATAGAGCTGCCACCACCCAAAAATATAGTGTTTTGGGGCACTTTCTGGCCCCCAAACCCTTCCCTGGGGACCCCAAGACCCAAACCCCTTGGATCTCAAAACAAAGGGAAATAAACTATTCCCCTCCTTTCTTCCTCCCAGATTCTCCCTGAGAGAGACAGTAATCCTAACACAGAGAGAAATCAGGCTTTTCCTCCCCCCTTCTCCCACCAATTCCCTGGTGAGTGCAGACTCCCTCCCCTTGGGTCTCACACAAGAATAAAAAAACAATCAGGTTCTTAAAAAGAAAAAAAACTTTTAATAAAAGAAAGAAAAAAGTAAAAATTGTGTCTGTAAAATCAAGATGGAAAATGTTACAGGGTTTTTCAGCTTATAGATACTAGAGAGAATCCTCCCCCCAGCACAAGTACACGTTTCAGCAAACAGAGGTATAATCCTTCCAGCAACAATACACATTTGCAAATAAAGAAAACAATCAAAAGACTAAATCACCTTTCTAACTGGTACTTACTAAATTGAACAGGAGAGGCTGTATACATGTCTGATCCCTCTTAGAACCCAAGAGAACAAAAAAAAACCCAAGAAGCACAAACAAAGGCTTCCCTCCACCGAGATTTGAAAGTATCTTTTCTCCTGATTGGTCCTCTGGTCAGGTGTTCCAGGTTTACTGAGCTAGTTAACCCTTTATAGGTAAAAGAGACATTAATCCTTAACCATCTGTTTATGACAACTCCTTGGTCCTGGTCACAGCTCTGCCACTGACTTACTGTGCAAGCTTGGGCATGTCATGTCCCTCTGTGCCTAAATTTGCCAGACTGTCAACAATATCTACCTCACAGGAGTGTTCTGAGGCTTAATTCATTGACCTTCATAAGGGGGTTTGAGCGCCTCAGGTGAAGGGCCAAATGTTCAGTTGCTATAAACTGACATAGCTCTATTGCCTTCAGTGGAGCTATGCTGATTTTACACCAGCTGAGGCTCTGGTCTGAAAAATGCTATATAAATACAAAATATTGCTATTATTTACTGTAAATCCTCTCATCGCATAGGAATCCCACTAATACATAGAATAGAGGATTAGGTCAGGTCAATAAATCAGATATTTTTCCTATGGGTGAGAAAATAAATAAGCACCCCAAAATAGAACATCTGTTTCTAATACATGTACCAAGATGATCTCATCCCATTTAGATATACTATTTTCCAGCAGGTCTGCAGACCAGCCAGCTTGTCTTTAAATCATCTGCTGGAGGAGAGATCATTGTTTGGTAGTTCAAATGAAAGAAATGGGTTCAAATGCTTAGATATTTCTGACCAGTTTTTGTTTGGGAGCCTTTTGTAGTATGAGTTGTGCAGAGAAAGATGAAGATAGGAAGAAAAACAGCGAATCTTCCATCTTGTATGCAGTTTCAGAAGGTGTCGGTAAACTCTTCTAAAGTAAACATCTAGTGAAATAAAACCTGCACTGTGCATACTATGTCCCCAACTATGCTACGCCCTGGTAGGACAAAAAAATCACTGTTGTGTTATGTAAAGGTAAATGGTGGAAGAAGCTGGGACACTGAGTTAAACTAAACTATTCTTAGAAACATAGAAAACAACACTTGCACATTTAAAAATATGGGTGAAATATGGACTCTGCTGAAATCAATGTCAAAATTCCCATTTGACTTCAGTGGAGCCAGGATTTCACCCAATGAATTTTAACCTCACCATATCCCTATAACTGTCCCTGCACTATGATATAAAACATGTAGACTGGGATTTTCAGAGCTGCCTAAAGGATTTGGACACAATTCCCTGGGCATCCAAATACCCTAGACAGTTTGAAAAATTTTAGTCATAACATGTTTTCATTTAAACATTGGGAGGAGTTGGGATTGTTGGCTGAGTTCTCAGAAGGAGGAACTCCTGTGGGTCTACAAACACTATGCAGCTCAGCAGTAAGGTGCTACACACTGTGCGTAAAGATATTGCAGCTTGGCTGTTAGCTAGTAAACAAATGTTGTGTCATGTGGGTCAGTTAATGTTATCATGAGATCCACCCCTTTAATTTGTTCACTTTTTTGCTTCTAAATTTGCAACCTGAACACAGCATTAAAATAGGGGTTCTGTTGCATTTATTATATTATAAAAGTGTCATGCTCAGCTAAAAGTTACAAGTATCCAGCAAAAACATCAACAAAACCAAACAAGTCCAACAAGCTGCTACATCAACATTTACAGCAGCCCTGGTTTCCCAGCTTCATCTTTGTTTTTGCTGAAGCTGTTCCATGCTGTTGGAATCTTTTCATTAAATAATTCTGAGATGCTGTTAAATTATGTGTCATCTGTTCTGATGGTAAATATTTTTTTCCCCTCATGCAGATTCCAGCTTTATTTTTAAGTGGA
The DNA here is from genome assembly GCF_007399415.2 of Gopherus evgoodei. Taxonomy (NCBI): domain Eukaryota; kingdom Metazoa; phylum Chordata; order Testudines; family Testudinidae; genus Gopherus; species Gopherus evgoodei. Next base: position 74,959,623 of record NC_044327.1, on the reverse strand, counting down.
GAGTCCAATGTCTATAATTAAGTCCATATATTTCCTAGCTGGCAGTATTAGAAATGAAAGGCGACGTATTGTACAGCATGTATTTTAAAGAATAAGTTGTAGATAAGATTTTCAAAAGTAATGGAAGCTGCTGGGTGCTTTTGAAAATTAGGCCTTTTATTCATAACTATATATAGACTTAGAAGGCTAATTTAAGGCATCAGTTTCTGATGATCCTGGCCAACAGGTCATCCCTCAGACCTTTTTGTACAAATGAGAATGTCTACAATGCCGTAAGCAATGTGTATAGCATTTCATACACAGGTAGGTTTTTATCCCTTGTAAGCTGCTCTGTTTTTTGGAGATGGAGTATTCCTATTTTCAAATTTTCCAGGAGCATGAATGATCAAATCAGAGAAGGATACATATGCATCATGATTCAGTCCTTACTTACATCATCATACACTATTTGTTCTACAAAATTCCTAACTCAGACTGAGGGAATGAATCAGGGCTGTGTAACGAAGGTGCCTCAAGTTGGGCACTGAGAAAATGAACAGCACACACATTGGTAGCCACTTGTGGAAAAAATTGGTTTAAGTGACTTGTCCAGCATGCATGGGAATGTTGTGGCAGAGGCAGGAACAGAATCTAGTTCTCCAGGGCTGCTTCAGCTGCCTTAACTGTAAGACCTTCCTTTCTCTTCCTGCAGTCACCTGCTTCATTCTCGATCACACCTTCTAATTTGTGCAACAGAAGAGACAAGAGTCAGACAGACCACAGCCTCTTTCACTACACAACCCTAAGTCACCCCCAGAGTAGGTCAATTCTGTGCATTGATTGAAGCAGGGTTCTGAGGGTTGGGGGAGGGGGAGGAGTGTGATTATACTATTGTCCTTTAATTACATGATGTATACTTATAAGGGGACTGAATTAAGCTTGCACAAGCAGCCTTAATTCTGGCATTTCCTAACTTTTGAGTGCTTCACTTTGCAACCTTAACAATGTTCTTTTAACTTTTGAATGTATATATTATATACAAGGGCCAAATCTGATTCATTGCATTCCATGATCTATTATTCATATTTCGTGATCATTGAGACAACTAAGTCTTTGTGAAAGATTTGCAAATTTCAAAAGTTTCACATGTTATAGCATAAATTAATATTCAACCCAAAATTAATACTGGAAATGCATTATTTTTTATTTCTTGTTTAAATCCTGTCTGTTATTTAATAGGGGACCAGAACAATCCTGTGTGAGTTAAGTGTCCAATCACATGCCACAAATAAGTGAATAGCAAATAGTTAAAACTAACAGCTTGCAAGTAACCCAAAGGCTGGTAATTATCCAACTTATTTGGCATGTACTTCTGACCGACTAGTGCATTAGATAAATGATAACAGATTTCTGAATATTTTGCAAAATAGAAAAAAAAAAAGGCTAAATTTGCAATGAATAATTTGCCCAGCTACAGGTACAATATAACTTCCTTTTATGGTGAGATTTGCTGTCTGTCTCTGTAAAAGAAACTAAAAATAAGGCAGTGTGTCCTTTCAATTACATCTTGTAGACACAACAATCACAGAAATCCACATACACATTATGGCCTGGTTTCCTAATTGCACTGTGTGCTCATGTTAATGCCCTTGTGAACTAAATCCACAAGCAAGCTGGCCCTAAAGTTGACTAATACCTGGTCTACACAACAAAGTTAGGCTGCTATAAGTCACTTTGCGCTGACCATTTATGCATGTGTCTACACTCAGATTTGCCTCTGGTCAACATAGGCATCCTGTTATGGCAACACAATAAAACCACCTCCTTGAATGGTGTAGCACCATGGTCAACACACATCTTAGTGCAAGTGTAGACACCGCATGACCTGTGTGGACCACAACAGTCCTCCAGCAGCTGTCCCACAATCCCCCATTCCCCATGGCAATGACCACTCTAGTCACAATTTTAAACTTCACTGCCCATGGGTCACAGAGACCAGAAGCCACACATCCACCCCTTAAAAGCCCATGTATTTTTAAATGCCTTTTCCCGGTTGCCCATCTTGGTGAGCAAACCTAGCAGCTTACCTTTGTTGTATGCAACTGCCCAACCAACAATGCCAGCTCCACACAGATAGTAGATTTGCTCTTGTCTGGAGTAGACAGGAGATATTGGATCTCCTGGGCATGTGGAAGGAGGATACCGTGCAGGCACAGCAACAGACTAGCCATAGAAATGTGAACATCTGCAAGCAGACTGCATGGGAGATGCAGTGCCACATGAAAGTTCAGGGATACAACTAGGTCGGGAAAAGCAACAATAGATCTGGTTGTGCCCCGTGGACTTGCCTCTTCTACAACTACTGCCATACTTGGCTGTGACACTACCAGCACCCGCAGACCACTGTGGATACCTCAAAAGAACCCAAGACAGAGACCCCTGCCATGAACAGCGAGGAGGAGGAGGGAGACACAGCAGGGGACTCCAGCCATGCCATGAGCCAGGAAACCCAGCAGGAGTCGAGCCAGTCGCACCACGCAAGTGCAGATGAGCCCACGGATGAAGGGGAAAGGAGTTTGGGTAAGTGTGCACATGCATTTTTCCTTATAATGTTCACATTTGAAAATGGCTCCTGGCCAATGTCCAAAGTTAACAAGACAAAGGTATCGACTTATCATTTCTTCATTCATATGCAAAGAGGTAGATGTACAAACAGAGGTAAAGTCAGCATTTGCTTTTCATTTCCTCTGTTGGGCTAGGTGGGGAGAGGACTATGCAGAGTGAATGTTTATGTGGATAGAGATGTCCCTTTTACCCTCCTGAGAGATCTTGATGAACTTTCACGGAGATATTCTGTGATCCTCTCCCAAAGTTTCTAGGGATGGGTATCTTATTTCTTCCTCCACAGTAGGACACTTTACCATGCCATTCTGTGATGACTTCAACAGGCACCATGCCAGTCAACAGGCTGGTGGCATACAGATCTGGGCAGCTTTGGAGTGCCTGGATCATCTGTCTTCTCTTTATCTTTGTGATACTCAGAAGTGAGATATCAGCTAAAACCACACTGCCCGTGAAAAATAGTTCCAATATTCAGTGCAACAGGGACCAAAATGTAATAGATTCATGTAACAGAACCCCCTTCCCCCCATACACAGCAGGGCATATTTGCCGTGGGTGGAACTGGACAGCAGGGAAAATATGTTATTTTAACATATATTTGTGTAAGCAAGCTCTAGTACAGGGGTCAGCAAATTTTTTGGCCCGAGGGCCACATCTGGGAATAGAAATTGTATGGCAGGCCATGAATGCTCACAAAATTGGGGTTGGAGTGTGGGAGGGGGTGAGAGCTCTGGCTGAGGGTGCAGGCTCTGGGGTGGGGCCAGAAATGAGGAGTTCAAGGTGCAGGAGAGGGCTCTGGGCTGGGGCAGTGGGGTGGAGTGCAGGGGTGGGAGTGAGGGCTACGGCTGGGGTGAGGGCTCTGGGCTGAGGATGAGGAGTTTGGGGTGCCAAAGGATGCTCCAGGGGTGCAGGCTCCAGGCAGTGTTTACCTCAAATGACTCCCAGAAGCAGCATCCATGTCCCCCTTCCGGCTCCTACGTGGAGCCGTGGCCAGTCAGCTCTGCTCGCTGCCCCGTCTGCAGTTCCTGGCAATGGGAACTGCGGGGGCAGCACTTGTGGTGGGGGAAGCATGCAGAGTGGAGCCCCCTGGCTGCCCCTAGGCGTAGGAGCTAGAGTGGGGCTATGCTGCTGCTTCCAGGAGCCACGTGGAGCAGCCCCCGACCCTGCTTTCTGGCTGGAGTGCCGGAATGGGGCAAGCCCCAGACCCTGCTCAGGAACTCAAGGGCTGGATTAAAATGGCTGGTGAGACAGATCTGGCCCGTGAGCCGTAGTTTGCCCACCCTGTCTCTAGTATATACGCGTCTCTCTATGCTGAGTTTGATTTTAGTGTATTTTAGAAACGCTGCTTAAAATTATACCCCTTAGCTTTCCTTTTTCATACACAAACTAATCATTATGTAACCCAATAATGATCGCTGAGAGAAAACCACATAGGAGTAGGAAGAGGGCCTGAAACAATAGACTGCTTTCATTTACATCTGACAATTATCTGAAGGATTAGAGCATGGTACTTTTATGACTCAAATACTTTTCAGAACTTACTGCTACAGGGCACCATTAGCACAATCATGCATACTGTAATACCCATGCCATACCTTACATACTGTGTGAGGGTTCCAGGTTTCTGCTTTGCAAAAGTTTTCATGGCATCCAGGCTTGAGTATTAAAAGTATTGGTTTTGCTAAAAATCAAAAGAAAGTAAGGACATTGTTTGTCAGGTCAGCCTCAGGAGGCAAACAGGTACAGCTTAGCTTTTGGAGTTACTTCCCTGCCTCAACTCCTCATTCCCAGAACAAGATTTTATAGCCTCTTTCTCCACAGCCATTGCTTGATTCACAGAGAAAAATCCCACCCACCCAACAATATACCGGAGGAAGTACTATTTTGTAAAAGCTTCCTTAGCAGTCAGTTGTTTTCAGTGGCTTCCTTTCAAATTTTGAAAAAAAAAGTTAATATTTCTGAGAAACTCAACCAAACTTTCAATTCATTTTATCCAACTCTGCATCTAGGTGTTATTAGCCATGTAGTCAGACTGATAAGTCTAACAACCTTAGTGATAACAGTTACCTAGCCCCACACAAAAAGCAAGAAAACAAAACCTCAAAAGTTATTTGTAGTCCAGCCTCTTACCCTTCAATGCCTCCCGTTATGGCCAAGTGTTTGAGAGCAGTGGCCTGGCCTCTGTTTCCCTTATTGTACCAGTTCGGGAGTGTGATCTATAGTACTTGGCCTCTCTTTATAGGCCATTGGAATCTCTTCCCCTTTGGTATAGGAAGGGGTCTCTCCCCAAGGGCCTGTGATGGGCTTCCTCCCTGTAGTCCTGGGTTCCATCATCCCTCTCTCCCTTCTTCACCAGGGAAGGAACAAAGAGAAGTCAAAACAGGAACGAAAATAAAGTCCAGTAGTTTTACATTCAGATCACGCACAGACCCCCACCGCAGATCTGGGGCTTCAGCAATCTCTGTCCTCCTTCAGCATCATGGTGGTATGGGAACACCAAGGCCCACTCTTTTCTCTGGATCCCAGTGCAGGGGCCCTATGTTAGGCAGACTGCACACGTAAGTCTCCTACTACCCCATTAGGCTGCTTCTTACTATGGCCTTTGCAAGCATCTGGTGTGTAGCAACCATTCTTGAACCTTCTACCAGAAAATTAGCCTCTCTGGGCAGCTTCCTCCCCATGTCTGATGCTGTAGAGTTCCTCCCCAAAGGCTCTCCAACAGCTACCCTACTCTGCTGTGTCTGGGGGCAGCTTTTTTGCCCAGCTGTCGCTAACCAGACATTTAGCCACGGCCAGGGAAGTGATAGCTCTCTTCGTTAGCTCTTTAGCATCTGCTGCCATGTGTGGGGTCTAGACACTGCATCACAGCTTTCCATTGGGTTGCAAATTTAAGGGATGGTCTCAGGGAAGCCACATCCTTGACCATATTCATAGACCCCTTATTTTCCTAAGGGATGAAAACCCCTATTGCCAGAAAAAAGGAGGAGGAAAAAGGAAGGAGGAGCTGCCATCCACACCAAGACCTCTGCTTCCAGGGACCCCTTAAAAAATAGAAAGAAAGTTGGCCTTTGTTTGTCTAGGCTACAGATGTCTGCCACCATCTAGCTATCTCAGGTACTGGAACAGTGAAGCTCTGGCAATAGACTTCAGTGTGGACTGTACAAGCCCACCCAGAACCCGGGGTAATTGCCTGCATGGCTAGCCCACATGAAAGTGGGCACTGCTGTAGCTTCACTGCTCCGGAACCTGAGCTAGCTAGATTGAGCCTAGTTTAGGTATGTCTGTTTGAGCTGCAATCACACCCCAGGACTGCACTATAAACATACATTTATTTTCTTTATTGGGGGATGGTTTTACTATACTGCTAAAACATGAAGATTTGCTGGAATAAGCGCTATGCCTACACTGTAGTGCTTTGTTGGTATAGCAGCCCAGTATTTTTGTAGCAGTAATGTGCTCCTAGTGTAGTCGCAGCCTCTTTCACCAAGCAAACCTGTTCTTGTCTAACACTGTGCTTTCTTTGCAGCCAAACTTCCGCAACATGTCAATGTGTTCAAAGCCAGAATTTTGGTGAGGGCCAATCTCTAGAAACCACATTACAAACATAAATGAGAACACAGTCATGGGAGATTCCAAACTAATGAGGATTAAAAACAGTACCTTTAAAACATTTAGAAAATGATGAAAAACTGCAGATATTAGATCACTCTAACCACAAAGACAAAGCTGTTTGTGGGCTAAACCCTCATCTCGGCTCCAAAAGATAAGATACTGCAGTAGATGAGTGAAATGAACTTACACCACAGAACATTCCCCCCCCACCCCCGCCCTGACTTCCAGGTATACAATATGAGATAAAGGTCTATGTGTAATGTGGAAAGTTAAGAATAGAGAAGAACCTTATTTCTGATAGTTCATGTACACAGCGTTCCTTCTAGATTTTCATTCTGCACATAATTGATTTAAAGTTCTTTAATTTGGAACAAAAAGTAAAATATTAAACCTATCCGAAAGCTACATCTGATCACTCCACTTATTTTGTGATATATAGGGAATTATTTATTAGTTTTTATTGTGCTTGTAAGTTCTTTGGGGGCAGGAACCATCTTTTATTTATATGTATATACAGCACTTTGCAAAATAGAGCCCTAGTACATGACTGGGACAGGCACAACACTGACCATCACAATAGAAATAACATATAATAAAATAATAATAATAATAATAATAATAATAATAATAATAATAATAATAATAATAATAATAATATTAAATGATATTGCTGAGCTAAACATTATATCAAGTGTTTTGAATATTAAAAACACTGCATAAAAATTATTATTATATGCATGGATCCAATCTACACATCAGCCTCTGTATTACGTTGCAAAGTGCAAGAAAATTATGTAGACATCTAGCAGACAGTATGTCACAGTCTGATGCTAGTATTCATTTTAAGAATTACTATTGAGTTCAATGGGCTTTGAATCAGACCTTAACTCTTTAGGTTTTTAACTCTGTTAGGCTGACCTTAGCAGTTAATAGAATAGCTTTGGATGTATATAAATGTATCGAGTGTAAGAAAGTAAAATAGTTTCTTTTAAATATGTTGAAGGACTGTTTCTCTCCAGTTACAATCTGCAGCTGCAGTATATTTATGTGGAGGTTTCTCTGTAATCACGTCTAGAATTTGCCTGTAATCATGTCTAGAATTCTTTTGCATGCCGACACTAGAAAAAATTGCTTGAGAAAAAAGGGGAGATTCAGTGTTCTTACATATTTAAATTGTAGTTATATTTTGATATCCCAGAGTTTTCTTTTTCTTTGTCATCAAAATCCAGGGCATTGTTGTAGTTAAAGCAATTACTGGGAACCTTTTTTGAAAGACATAAATATGTATACTATCAGGTATTTACAATATCTTAGAAACCCTAAATACTAGAATATAAAAACCCGTCAAGGTTTTTGAAAAGCCTCTGATCCAACAATAACTGTGTTATTGGCTAATTCAATGTGGCATGGGATTAATGAGATTGAACTGACTCTGGAAGGCTTTGTAGCAGGAACGATAGCACAGAGACTGATAGCAGACTTCTTAGCAGAGCCCAATGGACAAAACAGAGCCAACATTTTTTGTTAGGAACATAGGAATTGCCATAGTGGATCAGTCCTTTACTCCAGCATCCAATCTCTGAGACTTGACACTATCAGATGCATCAGAGAAGATGTAAGAATTCTTGCGAAGACAATTATGGAATAGCTTGCCCTTACAGAAAGTTTCTTCCTACCTTAGGCATTTAGTGTTTGACTTATGACCTGAAGCATGAAGCTTTATATTATGTCTTTCAAATCATATCTAAGTTAACCATGGACTTAATTTATCACCTTCCATACAAACTACCCAAAGCACTTACACAGAGTTAAATATAAGACAGTATACACTCCAACAGCATAAATTACCAACTAACAATGCTGTAAAGACATTGGACCTGCTTGTGTTTAGCTCTGTGCACTTCCTTCTTTCTCCTCTGTCCCAACCCCTTTGGGCTTGGTGCAAGTTAATTTGATATAAGACTGGTTTGAACCAATATAAGAGCTTTCTTGTGAGTGGAAGATGGGGATTGTCCTCTGAGCCCTAAGAATCTCTGTCATTCCCTCTTTCCCTTTGAGGCCCCAAATCACAATGAACCTGTCTCCCACCAGAGGAGGGCTGGATGAGGCTCCCTATGGAGGTTGCAAATGCCTTTCCTGCAACAGCCAGAGGGGATTACTAGAGAGTGACAGGAGATGCTGCTTCTAAATGTATTCCTCACACCCTGCTAGACTGAGAGCCAGCACCAAAGCAGAGGACCTGATCTTAGGATAGCTCAAGATATCTGAACTGTATTCCTTTCCTAACTTTCATAGTTAGTATGAAAGGTACTAACAGTGTACTCACGACCCCAAATTCCTCCTCTCAGTCAGCATTGTTATGATCACATCCTCTTATACATGTAATTCTGTAACACCACATTCATCACACAAGTTTGTTTTAATGTGAGGGCAGTGTTGCCAAGAGCCTCTTCCTGATCTCATTTCCATGCCTGCAGCTTTGTGCACACAAAGTACCAGTTTGTGCATTTTTTATGCATGATTATTCATGCACAAAAATGATAGAATGCAGAAGGGAAGAAGCATTTGTGCACCATTTGCCCATGCAAATAGGACGTCTGTATGTAAATTCTGTCAGCCATATGCGCAAATTAAGCATACAAAATTTGCAGACATAAGTTATTAGATGTACAAAATTGTGCATGCAAAAATTAAGGCTCTATTTAAAAAATGTCTGCTCCTAAATGTCTTTCAAGTGTAAATTTACACTCTTTCACCTCATTTTATTTTTTTAATTGAATGCAAAAACAATTGTGTAATCAGTGCAAATTATTTTTCATACGACCATGATTCTGACCAGGTCTCTCTATTTCATGTGTAAAACAGGAAATAGAAAGTTCACGTTCCTGGTTTCTGAAGTAATCACATCTGTGCTGCATAGCATTTTAAATAGTAAGCAAACTTTGCACTGTGTGATAACAGAAAGCTGTTAGACTTTTTCTCTTTTCCTTTGGTCTGTGAATTTGGCATGTATCTAGATTGCTGTCTGATAGAAAGGGAATATGGTACATTTTTACAGCACATTGCAGATGTGAAGAGAAGTCTAACAACAATGGAATTGCAGATAGCCATAAAGAATAAAAGAATCAATGCAAACCTTTTTAAAAATGAGAAATTAGGTTTTGCCTCTGTTTGAATGATGGCATTTCATCTGCTGTTAAATAGAACATAAAAAAACAAAAAACTAATTTCCTTGCACGTTTTTACTAATCAATTTGTGCTTTCTAAAGTATTAACAGAACAGAAAGTTCTTTTTAAAAAATCATTGGTGAATATTAATTGCCTGCTTAAAAATGTGCCAAGTAGCATGTGACCAGTAGAAATCTACCGCTGGTAAGTCACTTGCCTACAAATTCTTTGTTAGCTAGGATGCACAGAGGTTACCAGACCAGCAATTCTAAATTTAAACTACTGCTTTACTAAACAAGCTAATCCATGTTCTGCAAGAATTTGATACCTAACTTGATTAAACTCATTCATAACTACTCCCAATGGAGATATAAAACACTGTAAATGCTGGCACTGAACGTCTACTTTGTTTAGTAACTATGAAGGCTTTTTTGTTGTTGTTTTCAACAAATTGAGCTAGAACGGGGGGAAAAAGTCAACTACCCAGAATACTCCACTGATTAACAGCTTGCAGGAAAAACAGATATGTTGAGGGGTAAGATTTGTAATACAGTGAGTATCAGTGAAGCTAAGATTATGAATTGACTGAGTTATGACTACAGACTCTGGGCCAGATTCCTCCCTCTGTTATACCAGCAGCAATCTGGAGCAGCTTTGTTGACTTCAGTGAAACTACTTCTGATTGATCCTGGAATACCTGATGGCTGAATTGGCCTAGTGTGCAAGTCTGTACAAGCCCAAGTCCATTACCACCCACAGCAACCTCTCTTATCAGCATATTATTATTTATTATCATATGCCCTGAGGCAAGAATAACTTAACCTGAATGACTGTATAACAGGAATTTTTCTGATACAGGCAAATAGAGAGGGTGAGGTTGCACAGCAAGATTTTTTCCTAACTGAGGGCAAGAATCTCCAAGTTGCTCCATAACTACCATACCTGCCCAGAATTTAGTGTGGGTGCCTTCTTTCACTTTACAAGATAAAGGAATACCCTGCTTCCTGCTTTTCCCTACAAGCCCTAATAGTAAGGAGTGCCAAAAGGTGCAGTAGTACACTATATGGTTGGTTTCGCTGTGGATTAGCACTCCTGTCTTTGGGCTGAAGGATCCTGGGGTTGGGTTGCACTCATAATGCAGGTTCATAAGCAGTGTTCACATTGCAGAACATCACTCAGGGAAGGAGGGTGCTCTGCTAGTACATTTTTTATTCTCTTAGCCTCCAATACTGAAAACACTTACATGTATGCTTTACCTGTGTGAGTAGTCACACTGAATTCAATAGTACTCATATGTGCCAAATTTTGCATGTGACTTTTTCCAGGGTCAGGGTGTTTAAAAGGCCTTGATATATGTTGAATAGGAAAGACCTTAGATAAATATTGTCTTGTTCACTTGAGAAACATAAGCAGCAGCCAGGGCTGAGAGAAAGAGAGTGGGAGAAGAGGTGCAGGTAGCCTGTGCTTATTGTTTATGTATCTGTTTGTGCCACCAGTATACAGGTTACTGGAATAGCTATTTTACCAAGATTTCATTGGTCATTTTCACCTCATTGGCTGAGAAACACATGAAAAGGACAATCAACCAGATTGGTGCTAGGGGTCAGCTTCAGTGTAAATATTCTCATGAACCCCTGGAGTGGACTTTGTCAGCTGCTTAATACCAAGATCAGCAATGAAGATATTGGAAGCTGAACCCAGCAATCGCCTCCATCAGTACTAGTTTGGTTTCGGAAGCTTTGGGTGACCTATTATTAGACTGGAAGACCCACAAATTCTGAAGCCAGAGTACCAAGGGATGCTGCTACCCAGCCAGTGATCCTGTGGGCACCAAAAACGTCAGTGGTGCAACAAGATCACCAGTCATGGTGTACACAGAAAATAAAACCAGATCACTTTGAGCACCTTGCCAGAGATCAATCTAGATGGTGCTCACTTTGCAAAAAGGCCACGAGCTTTGGGACTTGCGATGACGACGATTGAAAATAATTTATTGTTCTATCTTTGGCAACCTTAGTTGGAAACGTGTTATCAAACATCACTGATGCTCAAAATGATTTGGTCCATGTGACAATTTTGGAAGACAAAATGACAATGGTGACAAATAAACATCCAAATATTCCCACATAGCGTGTTCTTAGCATAAGAGGTTTTGTTCTAAGAAGTCATGAATGAATTCTTGAATTAGCTGTATTTTGGTTTAAGGCTGTGGCTAGCAATTAGACTGATTACACCGTTGTTTACTGTCACTCTGTAATTATATCTGACATACACAGCTTGTTAAATTCTGTCTTACAAGCTCCATTGGTATATTATTTTCCTTTGTATTTCAGTACAAGTATATTTATATGTAAGAAAACAACTACGAGTAACAAATAGACGCAATTGGATGTTAATTGAAATGAAGGTGCCACAAGTACTCCTCGTTGTTTTTGCTGATACAGACTAACACAGCTACCACTCTGAAATGAAGTAGTTGCTCACAGCTTCATAGTATTTTGTATGGTAAATCAGAAAAATCTGTTAAAATTAAAGTTAACTGAATCCCATATAAACAACCAAATGAATTTCAGGAATGGATTTGATTAAAATAAGCTTTTTACAGTTTTTTTTGCAATTCTAGTTTTATTATATTTTGTACATATGAAATATTCCTAATGGGCCTAGTCCTGAAATCCTAAAAGGCATATTGTGTCAGACATTTTTTATGCAGAATTGTCCATTGCTTCTAAAGACATGTTTACACTGGAAATGTTGCTGCAGCACTGTGGTATAGACACTATAATAGGGTAGGCAACCTATGGCACACGTGCCGAAGGCAGAACGCAAGCTGATTTTCAGTGGCACTCCTGGCCACCGCTCTGGGGGGGGGCCCTGCATTTTAATTTAGTTTTAAAGAAGCTTCTTAAACATTTTAAAAAACGTTATTTACTTTACATACAACGATAGTTTAGTTATATTATTATGGACTTCTAAAAAGAGACCTTCTAAAAATGTTAAAATTTATTACTGGCACGTGAAACCTTAAATTAGAGTGAACAAATGAAGACTCGGCGCACCACTTCTGAAAGGTTGCTGAGCCCTGCACTATAGCAATGAAAGGGTTTCTTCTGTCACTGTAGTAAATCCATCTCTGAGAAGCGGTAGCTACGATGACAAATTAATTGCAGTCTAAACTGGAGTTCAGGTGGGCTTATTAAGTCTCTCAGGAGTCTGAGCAATGTAGCTAGGTTGACCTAGGTTTTAGGCCTTAGCACCTCAGTTGCTTTTGAAAATGAGTCTTAGGCCTTGCTATAGTGAACTAAGCAATGCCTAAATATCTTTAAAAATCTGGGCCTCAGCATCTCTGAAGGTTAAGATCACAGGGGGCTTTGTCTGAGTGAAGACTGAAGTAAACACTTACAATGTAGTCTATATAGATTCTTATACCACTTCAGGATTTGGCTCAATTGTTACCACTTCAGGATTTGGTTGTTGTGAGTGTGTGTGTATATATAAATAAAACTTCTCTATATACCTAATATACTCTAATAATTGCACAAATGGTAATTATTGTTACTTATTAATTAATAAAGATGGTAATTTTTCATCTCTTGCTATTGAGTTATGGAATTGCAGCCGAAGTTCTCTATACACTTCCCTGATACTTATGAGCAGAAGAGTAAAATATTAGATCAAAGACATGCCAAAAATAATGCTTTTTTAAGTCTTGGCCAATCTTTTGCAGCTATTGGGCATGTAAATATAACACAAGGGCCCAAGTTTAGAGAAAAGTAAAGAGTAGTGTGTAGACAAGGTTGTCAGGAAACTTGTACAACTGTGTCTGTATACCAAGCTTGAGTTACATGCATGCACACCAACTCAATGACATTTAAGTTGATGTAATTGAGGGGCCTGTTTTATATTTGAACCCAAAAGGTAAGTTTCCACCAGGAAAGGTCATTGTAATGGGCAGGGCCGGCTCCAGGCCACAGCGCACCAAGCGCGTGCTTGGGGCGGCACGCCACGGGGGGTGCTCTGCCAGTTGCTGGGAGAGCGGCAGGCGGCTCCAGTGGATCTGCCGCAGGCGTGCCTGCGGAGGGTCCGCTGGTCCCGCTGCTTCGGTAGACCTGTCTCAGGCGTTCCTGCGGACAGTCCACTACTCCCGCGGCTCTGGTGGACCTCCCACAGACACGCCTGCGGCAGCTCCACCGGAGCTGCGGGACCATCGGACCCTCCGCAGGAACACCTGCGGGAGGTCCACCGGAGCCACGGGACAGGTGAGCAGCAGAGCGCCCCCCGCGGCGTGCCGCTGTGCTTGGGGCAGTGAAATTGCTAGAGCCGGCCCTGGTAATGGGGTACCTTCACCTCCTGCGAGCACCCCCTTCTCGTCAGGTGTGTGTCTGTACTTCTCTCAACTTGTGGTGACCCGTTAGTGGTTTCTCAGGTGGGTTTCAGTGACTCAGCCATCCAGCCGAGCCACAAGCACAGGCTGTGGGCTTTCAACAAAACAAAACCCTTTCCAGGATAAGCAATCAATGGCAAAGTCTCAGTCTGCAGTCTTTAAACAATCCCAGCCCTGGTGAGGGGCTGTGTTCCCAGGACTCCCTCTCTAAAGTCGATGCCTTTGCCCTCTCTGATCCCAGCTTGCCAGCTGAGTCACTAAACAGTTCAGGTCCCCTTGCAGGGTGTATTACAGTTCAATGTTCCTGTCCTCTTTGGAGTCTTCAACCCCCTCTCTGGGTCTGGTTCAACTCCCCTCAGGTAGTAAACTGCTCCACCTGTGGCAGGCAGGGTGTGTGACTCAGGCCCACCCACTACTCCAGGTCCCAAGCTGCCTGCTGCATCCCTTTTAACTGCTCTCAATGCTGCTACGATTCCCAGGGCCACTTCCCACAGGCTCCAGCACCTTCCCCTTCACCCTTATTGTAAGGCTCTTCTATCCTCCATCCCAGAGCCAGCCAGGAGTGCCTTCTCACTCCCCCAGTCCAGGCCAGCAACTGCTCTCCAGTGGTACTGCTGTCCCTTCAGTCAGCCAGGAACATCATCCTCACTTCTCTGGCTCCAAGCAGCAATTGACTCTGCTCGGGTATTGCAACTCCTTTTATATGGGCCTGCTGGGCCTGGATTGTCTGTTTCCCTGAAGCCTTTCCCAGACTGGCAATCACTGTCTAGGCCACTTGCAGGGCTCACCTTCTTTGCTCCTTTATAGCACAGGATGTGGTAGGACCATGAGGCCGCCAGCAGGGGGTCTTAGGGCTTGGTACACCCCATCATAGGGTCTCACTAACATTTTACATTTCACTTATGAGAGATAAGCTCAAGGCTTGACTATTATCAGAAGGAAAATGTGAGCGTCAAGAGAATTGGAACATAGAGAGAACCTCAAAAGAGCTTTTTATTTCCTAAAAGCCTAAGAGGAACAAATGAAGAAAAGAGCAGCCAGGAAGTTGCATGGAGGGAGGTCACACCGTACAGAGGGAGAGGACTAGGCATTAACAATGAAGAGCAAATGGATACGGTATTTGCATTTTGGCTTTGTGCATTTACAGTTCACTCCTTATACCCGTGTTGGCTCTTAAGCAATGTTAACTATATTAATAAGGGTCATTTAATTATTATTTCACGAAGTGACAATTCTTCAAGTGCATTTAGGTAGATGCATCCTTTAAAATTATTGTTAGTGTCTAAAATGGATTCAAATCCTTCTGCAACTATCCACCTTGAGTAGCTGGCTGGACAGAAGCAAGCAAGGAGAGAAAGGATCTTTCTTACGGACTGCTACGATAGTGGAGGAGGTCAGGTTCCTTACAATGGCAGATCCTTTGTCTCTGTCTCTCTCTCAGCCTGTCCCCATCAACCACAGTGGACAGCTGTGCCAGGAGCCCCACAGACCAGGGTCCTGTGTGAGATGTGTACACCCCTTGCACGGTTCCCCAAACTCTGACTTGCTTTGTTCAGTAAAACTGCACAGGTTCCACTGCCAGGGATCCTCTGCAGACAGCCAGGCAGGGATTTCTTCTAAGCTCCAAGGGGGCAGTAGAGGTATAAATCAAGAATACTCATACTGAAGTCAGAGTTGCTCTTGATTTCCACTGGTGGTACTGAGAGCAGAATTTGGTGCTAGAAATTGGTACGGACCCACCCAAAGCAGGCTGGGAGCATAGTCCATTGTAATATTTATTTGTCGCGCTACTAATTGCATTATTTCCCGCCATCCTACCTGCCTCAATCTTCCTCAGCTCTGCTCTGGAGCAAGCACCATTAGATGTGAGGGGATTGTTGAGGCTGCATTCCCATTCAGACCCTGACTTGGCTGCTAAGATTGCCAATGGGATGCCAGTTGTAATGGAGGTGCCTATCTAGTGGAAACAACTCATGATTCTTTGTCCTTTATTGACAGCTGGGACTTGCCAATGTCTCTCTCCCAGATTTACCCAAGTGTTGCTGTAGTCTTACTTTCAGTGAGACAGAGCCACTTGGAATTTTGGCATCACTGCAACTCTTTGTGTGACAGTATCCAAATAGCAGAGAGAGGTCAATAAAGGCAGATAATGCTATCTGATCATTTATTTTGAATAAATAAAAGGCTGAAGGAGCATATGAGTGAGAAGTCACTGCAACATTTTGTTCATCCAAAAAAAAATTAGCACATTAATGAGTACACTGAATATATATGATTGGCCAGATCCTGGATCATATGAGAGCTGCACACTTTTACACCTCTTGCTCCCCTCCCATCCCAAAGCAACTTTGAGCCACCTCAGGTTAGGTATGCACGTACACTGACAGAGAGAGTGGCATCTCTAGAGTTGGCAATGGCAGCTTTGCCCAGCATCAATGCCCGGCTGCCCAATTAGCAGGAGCAGACCAAAACACTTAGGATGCACGTGCAAGCATGGTAGTTGCATAAAAAGACACGGCAGGTATTTTTACATACATAGTTGTGCTCCTAGCTTTTTGAAAATCTGACCCTTGTCTATTTGAGAATTTTAAACTGCTTATTTCAAATTGTTTTACATGATTCCAGTAAAAATGTCTCAAATATAAAAACCCCAGCCTGACTACTCTTCCAGAACACAGGCCCCTCTACTACTCATATGTCTTTATCAAATATGTAGCAGCTGGTATGAGATAAGTGCGAGTCCTTCGCTTTCAATCTATAGCTGCCCTGTTGTTGTTGTTTGCAGAGTAGCTCTAATAATCTACAAATTCATTTTTTTTAACTTCCCAGCTTATCAAAAGCTTCCTTCTGGCTAATATGTCATATTTTCCTCATCTGTCTGAAACAATGAGGATTATCAAACATTACTGCGCCAGTGTGCATCATATCATACATCTATATTTGAACAATTAACTTATTATAATGTGTGTCTTACAGGTGATAAAAAACACAAAAGCCAGCACCATAATGTCATACGTGAGTAATGTTCAAGGCAAGCCAATCCTGAGAATGGAATTACTTAAATGCAATGATTTCTAAGAAGATCTCCCGGAAATAAATAAATACTTACAGTGGTAGGGCAGAATTGTTTTCCAGACATGTCTATGGAAGTAAAATAAATTGTCTCCTCAGTTGGGGTAGTCATGCAAATATTTCTTTTGGGGATGAGGTGGCTGATCCTGACAAACTGCTGAGCACCTGGGACACCCATTGAGAATCATGTGTATTGCTCCTTTCAGGATCAGGCCTTAAGTTCAGGACAGCAGCAGAGTTATATTTAAACTGTAAAATTCAGCATATTATTCAAGTGCATTCTGGGGCTTTTTTATCATAAAAAGCCAGCAAAACTCTTCTTATACTCAACCAGTATTGCAGCATTTTCCTATACCCAATCGGTATTGCAATTCCGTACCATTCCCCTCTGTCCCATTTGCCTAAGATGAATAAAGCTGCTGTTATTGAGGCTTTATGTACCTTGATCTCACTATTAATAACTATTATCTTTTGTCCTTTAATATTGACAATGAATCACTGTTAAATTAAAATAATTGCTTAATTACAAAAATAAATATTCTTTAAAATTAGAACTGCCAGAGATTAAACACTATCCTTTATTTGCTAAAGATCCTTCTGTCTGAATATATTCTCCCCCTCAGAAACAAAATATGTTTGCCTCATCTTGTTTCATCATTAGTTTTGATTCATTGCTCTCTGGTTTTGTAAGCCAGACATGGCAGGTAGACTCTGATTGATTGATTAATGTTACTGAGAATTTGAACTTGAAAACTTTCCAAGCCATATAATATACGTTACAGTTTCGAGATAACCATCTGCAGCTAACTGCTGAGATGCAAAATTTTTGCAGTATGTTAGACCTGAGATCAAATCATCCTAAAATCTAAGCCTGCAAAGCAGCTAGGTCACTCTAGGTCCAATCCTGCAGTCTATAAGCATGCACAACTCCCACCAATGCCAATCTTATACCAGGTGTATCCTCATTGCAGTCAATAGGGTTACATCACTCATGAATTTTGCTCACTGCTTATACATTCATGTAGGGTTCAGTCTGTATAATAAAATGACCACCCTTTAGGCAGAGTAAACATGCTAAACCCTCTGACTCTGAGACATACGTTAGGAGGTTGAGGTTCTCTCTTGTACAATATTTCAGCTATTGCAGTGCCCAGTACTTAGGCTTATGCTTTTCCCATTACAAGCATAGCAAACATTGCTGTCTCTGAACACACTGCACCGAGAAAATGTTTCTGTCAAAGGAACAAC
This sequence comes from Gopherus evgoodei, assembly GCF_007399415.2. NCBI lineage: Eukaryota > Metazoa > Chordata > Testudines > Testudinidae > Gopherus > Gopherus evgoodei. Next base: position 74,941,538 of record NC_044327.1, on the reverse strand, counting down.
TTTTTGAAAACTAAGCTGTACTCCTTTGTAAAGCAGATCCACTGAATCGTTCATGCAAAGTATATGGGAGGAACTTTCAAACACTGGACTAGACTCACAGGAATGTGACATCTATACTGGTTTATATAGGGTAAAGGTAAAATAATGACAGAGCAATGTCTGAGACCTTGAAACAGTCAGTATTTTAAAAATTACACAGCTGACACAGGGTCTAAACTAGAGCTAGGTTGTGGCCAAAACCTCGCTAGCTATGCAAAGAGATTTCCCCCTTCCAATGCAGTGCATGGGCCAGGCACAAGGTAGCTAGAAAGTGCAGGCTTTGCTCTAGCTACAGCTGCCTGAAAGGGGCCAGTGCAAGGCTGGTGCCATGCCCCACCCCACTTCACAATGGCCAGCACTGTGCACACTGCACTCTTTCGAAAGGTAGAGAAGCTAATGCTCTGGAATGTCCTCCTCAGGAGGAGGACTGTCTGCAGCCTGGCTCCTTTGCATCCTGCCTCAGACAAAAGGCTGATATTTGCCCCTAGTTTTGACTGAAACTTGCATTTCAAGTTCAATGTTCCATTAACTCAACATCATGCACTTTTGGGTTATTATAAATTAAATTTTGAAATGCAAAAACAAATAAGATTGCTTTGCTTCTTAAATATATAAAAATGATCTCCCGTTAGAGAAATTCTAAGCAACTCCGGCCACCTTCACTTCTTCCTCTCTCTGGACCAAATTTTGGGCTGTGCTATGTACCAGCATACCTGCCTGGGAGAGAAAAGCGTATTCCCCAAAAGTGAAGAGCATCAGACAGACATAAGTGAGACATTCTGGCATCTAGCTCAGTGATTTGAAAATGTGCAAACAGAGATGTGCCAGGGATATGACAAAGGGATCATGACTAATGATGGGCAAAAGAAAAGGACCTGTGGTATCCCCAGAAAATGCATACAAAATCTTTGGAATTCACTATACAAAATGTCTGCACAAGTTATTTGTTTGCCCAGCAGTAACTATCATGACAGAATGAGAGGTCTGTGCAAATCTGATGGTAGAGAGGGATCAGGAGAAAATAACTATATTGGCACCTTTCTCTTGGAACATGAGATAAATCAGGCTGAATTTGAGGAAATACACCATCCCCTACCCCCAGCTATTTTAGGCACATTTCAGAAGATGTTGCCTGCCACATACTTGCCCGGTGGTGCTAAAGCATTAATCTGTTTGTTGATCTGTGCTGGCTGGTATGTGCAGTTGGGTATGTGCATCATGGGTTATGATACAAGAGGTGTACTGATAGGCATACATGCATTATTGAACTTGTCCTCTTCTCTTGCAAATAATCCTACTGTAGGAAGACAACGTTTTGACTATTTTGGAACAGCTATGTAAATGGCCATCTGTTCCCCCATTCATTCCAATGCATCCCATGAAGAATGGGATGAGACTTTAGAGTAGCTTGTGCACAGCCTGCAAATATGCCTGGGGGATATTCTCTCCTCCCATGTTATCTCCTTTTTTGTGCACTGTGAGTCAAATTCTGAAGACCTTAGTCAGGTTTTAATCATTCTTGAATGAAGCACAGAATTTTGACTGAATGAAAACTGAGTAAGAGCCCAATCCTGAAGTCCTAATTCCTACATTAGGCCACAGTTTTGGCTATATATGTATTACAAGCACTCTAGCACCATTATGCACTGCTTTACCTCTCATTTGTGCTCTTGTAGAGCCTAGGATGTCAACCTCTATTTTCATCCAGCTCTTGCAAAAAAACTCAGCAAGCCCATGTTTGTCCATCCTCCCTTGTATACCCCTATATGATATTCATGCCTATGTTTGCTATGATTTACCTGATGCCTAAGTATATACTCAGTTTTTATCAAATATACATTCCATACCTGACAAACCGGTTCGAAAGCTGGCTCTTTAGCCTGACAAACTGTGTGGCCAAAACTGGAACTGTTTATCCACTTCATTCCTTGCAAGCTTTGGCATTCAGCGGAAGTGGAAGCCAGATTTGAATCAGCTCTAACTCAGCAAAACAAAAACCTGATGGATCAAGGTTTTGCAATACCAAAGTCTTTCCTGGGTTCACTTGTGCTCAAGCAAGATGAGGGAGAAGAGTATTCAAGGGAGATACACAAGGGAGAAGAGTATTCAAGTTGCTTTCCCCAACTCATGCTTCTGAGCAGGGGATGGATATAATCTTATTGGGGAACTCAGGCATGATTCACTGCTAGTGTCTTCATGGAAATTAGTTACACAAATGCACTTGGCAGCCCTAGAGACTAGAAGATTCCTCTGGATAGGAGAACCCTCTAACCAGGCAGGGCTGATGCCCTCCACCTCTGTGTCAGAGGCATGGTAAGTGGTAAGCAGGCCTGATGACAGTATTCTTATACACCAGAACATCCCTTAGGAGGCATCAGAATTCAGCAGCCAGCATAAAGTACAGCAAACCTGAGGCTGCTCTACTGTATGTTAGAAATCCTAGGGGGGTTGTACTCCTTTATCTGTACTGATGTTAAAACAGCACAACTTTTCATGTGTAAATGAAGCCTTAGATGGTTAAGAGACCTAAGCTGCAGCCAGGGCCTTGTTAAGATCAAGATGAAAATAATGCCACAAGTAGAGAGAATTGAGAATTTTTCATTATTTTTCTCCCTATTCCCCGCCCAGCTCTAGTCCTAAATGACTTGGCCAAGATCCCACAGGAGTCCTTTGACTTCAGAGAAGTTATTGTGGTTTAGCACCACAGCGTAGCATGGCCATGTGCCCCTTTAAAGGCCAGCAGAACCAGGGAGCAGCAAGCCCTGGTCTAAGGAGAAGCACAACAGGTAGGTGTGGGGAACCAGCTGGTCCAGCTAAGCAGCAGCTAATGATTGACTCTGATTCCCAGCTGGAAGGTGTAATTAAGGACCCAGCTTTGTAAGGGGAGAAGGGGAAGCAGGGTGTACTAGAAAAGAGAAACACTTTCCTGAGCAGCAGTGGAAGACTGCACCAGCGTAGGTGTGACTGTGGTCCCCGTGAGGCTAAAGAAGAGCTGTGACCTTGGAGTTTTTTTGGGGTGGGGAAACGGGGAGGAAGAGGACCCTGCAGGGCCTGTCCAGGACTATCATTTTTGTTACTTTTCAATATTTTTTTCTTTGTGTGGCAGTAGAATAAAAGAGCCTGCATTGAAGGCTGAAACAGCGTTCAGCATGGCTGACTGTTTTGTTCCCCAAGCTGGTGGACAGGCCCATCAGACTACACCCGGTAACTCAGAACAGAATTTGGCCCAAGGTCTCCACCCCTACCCTCTTTATGATCAGTCTAAGATAGATAAAATTGACAGATGTGGAAAGGATGTTCTTTCAGCTGTTCCAGCTGTAACATTCTTTCGTTTAACCATCGGTGCTCATTACATTCCAAACACTGATGCAGAAATTGTTCTCTGCTGCTGACTGGTTATTTGTTATAAACCACCAATGAAGAATTTCCAGATGTTGTAGATTATTCAATTAGTAGATTTTTTTTAAATAAAAAGAGGTCCACATAAATATCATCTTATAAAAGAGAGGGGGGAGGTTACCACAGAGGATAACGTGCAGCACAGAAACCTAGACAGATAATACAGGACTACTTAAGAGATTGAGAATGGGATTTAACTGTGAAGTTGGCAACACTGTTTACAGTTGCACCTGGAGGCCCCAACAGAGAGCAGACCTGCTGCTAACATACTAACAGACAGTTCCTTCCCCAAAGAGTTTCCAGTCTAACAGACAAACAGTGGGATGGGACAGAGAGGTGAAGTGACTTGGCTAAGTTTGCATGGATCAGCATTCATGTTCCACTCCTCATCTGTATCCAAGCCAAGCCAGGGAAGCTAATGATCCTACCAGTGGGCCAAATTGAGTGATGAATCCTAGTCACATGCTACCTAAGACCTGTTGCATGCACACTAAGAAGACCACACATCAGGTCAGAAATAGAGATATGAATAGGTCTCCAGACTTCTAGTCTGCTGATCTCACTAGCCCACAGACAGATCTGCACATTATCATTCAGAAAGATTTTTGGTTTTAAGTTAGAAGAGAGAGGAGGTGAGCCGTCTCACAGAAGTTCGGTTTGTTTTTTTCCAAGATCCACAGTATAATAAGTTAGTCATATCTCTTGCTCTCCATTCCTAGAATTCTGATTCCAGGAATAGGTTTTGAAAGATCCCCTTTTACATGGTCTCCCCTTCTTATGCAAAATATCTCTGTTTGACCAAGATTGACAAAAACACCAAACACAAACTCTAAAATTGTCACCAGCCATACTTTCAGAATGCTTGTCTCCATTCTTTCTCCATCAAATGAAGGTGGCAAAACACTTTGCCAGAAAACAATCTGCTTTGTTGTATATGACATCAGTATGAAAAAAATCTTTAAACAAACCTGAAACTGGGGAAATGGGAAAATAACCCTGCTGTCTTAGCAGACAATTATTTTAGCTATAAATGCCAGTGACCACAAGTGGGACTCAGGGCAGCTGCTAAAACTGTGGTTTTGAAACTGAAAATAACATAATTATCTGTTGAACAAACCAAGCAGTGGGTCTGTTCTGAATTTTGCATGGGTGTGGATTGCTGAGTCATTTATCCAGTTCAAGACCATTTGCCGAGTCATGGTTTGTGCAGTACTGTTTCAGCTGTAGCATAGCAACTTCTGCAAGTTAAATCAACTTATCAGTGTTCCTCTTTCTTCTCCTCTTCCACATCTGTCCCCAGGTCAAGCAGCATACTATAGGAGAAAAACTATATTGCGCCATTATCATACTGTTGGTCTTTTCCTGTCAGTTGTTTACTAACTCAAGGGCTGTAGAAATCTGCCAACAGAAAAGATTAGGTATCATGTCATGTTGAGTTTGCTGTGTACAACATATGCTGCACGCTCCACAATGAAAATGCAGTGAACAAATACTGGGGCTGTTATGTCATCTACTGAGAGTGATTTTAAAAAGCGAAGATCCATTTTATTTAAAAAATAAGTTCTAGTCAGAACATTATGAAAACATGTGGGTCATCAGGATGTTAAACATAGTAATCAAAACTCATGATTCAGAGCATCAGATGATCACCTAGAGGAAGGAATGCCCCCTACCATCTCCCAAGGCTGACATTAAACAATTGGGGGAAGACAGGGGAAACCACCTTGCTCTGCTGCCCCATAAAGTGTCAAGTACGTATTGGCCACTTCTGGAAGCACGATGCAAAACTCGATGATGGATCAATGGCATGATTCACTTTGGTAAATCAAGTGTTGCAGCAAAGCTCACAACACATATGGAACAGTGAATTTTAATTCCCATTGGAAATTGTCTTGGTAAAGGGTATGTAAGCAGCTGTGGCTGAATCTATCTTTCCATTTCAATAGATGAGGCAAATTGAAGTGAAATATTGTGGCTGTTCTCTTTTACAAAGTAAATCAGTTAGGAACACAACAAGTAAGACAATGCTGCATCTTCTCAGCCTTGCTATAACTGTTTTGTGTGGCTAAGATCAAACTCATTTCATATTTGACATCAAATAGCCATCAACTGGTAACAGTTTTATGGCCCAGCATTGGTGTTGAGATGGTGACCAACACGATAACTGGTGTTTTTCTTAAAGCTCTAGCTCCTGCAAATAAGTGATTAAGCGAGAAACTCAGTTTTTGTTACAAAATACAAGTAAGTTAGTGGCCCTCCTCGTTGCAGAGAAATGTGACCCCAGTGTACTCTAAAGACTTAACAACCACAGGGGAAGTTTTATTTTTTTTTAAATCATCACCCAATTTTCAAGGCAATCTCATGATTTTTGGTAACCTGACTCATTATTTTTAAATGCCTGCAGATGGCAAAATTATTTCTGTACAGGCCCTAGCATAACGGGGTCCCTGACTCAATTATGGCCTTCAGGCAGTATCACAGAACAAATGACTAACAACCGCCACTAGTTAAACCTTTTGGGACTGTAAATTGAGTCAGAAAACTCACAAGAACAGGCTTGTGAGATTGCTGGTATTATCCAACAACTGACTAGGCCTCAAATACCAAGAAAACAACTTTTCATGCAGTATTTCAGCCTTTAGTTTTTTTTGTCTTGGCTGGAACCAAGAAGCACAAACACACCCCAATATAAACACAAAGGAAAGATTTAACCAAACTTTTCCTAAACATTCCAAAAGCTTTGGTTCTTGTTTGAGCTTGGAGCAAAAGTTTGTATGTGGGGTGCGGGGGTGGGGGTGAGTCTTATTTATCTGACCTGATTTGCCTATCCCAGTTGTAACTGACTGCATCAAGTGGCCTCAACTCAGCAGTCATGCTGTACCACACCCAGCTGCAATAATTGGATAAACTTCTCCAAAAGGGCAAAGTAAAAGAAGGATCTCCCAACACAAGGAGAGCGTGGTGTTTTTTTCCCAGTTTTTAAACTAAAACAAGAGACAAAACATATGTAGCGAGTGGCAGGAAAAGAACACATTTTTAAAAATACATCAGAAAGTGGTTAATCAGCCTGTGGAATTCACTGTTGCAGGTAATCAGCAAGTCAAAGGCTACAACTATCAGAAATTAATGACTTAGGAGCACTGAGATTGTCAGTAATTGTGAAAACTAAAATCAAGTGTGGTGCTCTGAGGGCACTTACCGTCATGAAATGCCCCATTCAGAGTGTCACTATTAAAGCAATGCTGAGCCTGGCAGCAGCACTAGATAGTTCCAGGATGCAGTGTGGCCCTGATGACTAGGTCCCTGCAGTAGGACTCAGGAGGCTGCCTTCTAGTCCTGGCTATGCCACTGCCCTGATGGGTGACCATAGGCAGTCACTTCACCTCCGCCTGCCTGGGTTTCCCTAGCTGTAAAATGACAGTGAAAGCAGTACAGAATGGTCCCAAGGAGCAGCAGATAATTTCTTTAGGTCTAGTGTTTGTGCTCCCAGTTTAGACAAGCATATACAAATCAGTCAAACACGAACGTTTGTGGCTTTCCTTGGGCTGTGGTTTGTGCTACAACCTTGCTTTTCAAATTTCATCATAAAAACCCACCTACTTAATGATAATTTCAGCAAAACTATTCCTGTTTGGGTTAGATGAGGACAACTGACTACAGTCTGATCTCAGAAAAAGTGCTCTCACAGTCCCTAGGTTATACAAGAGAAAAGTGCCAACGACTAAAAAGATCCAAAGTTTCACCCAATTGCTAAATGGAACTAGCATCTACACAGTCATAAAAAAACAAAAAATCCAAACCTTACTTTCAAGGAGAAGCAACAACGCTCTATTCTTCCAATCCTGGGAGATGCTGCAAGACATTTTGATCATATAGCATCTATCATAAAATTGATCCAAACTCCTCAAATATGGAGCCAATCTCCATTCACAGAGGTGATGTCAGGGATATGCATGTGTCATAAACAGATAGCTAAGGGTTAATGTCTCTTTCACCTGGAAAGAAGTAACCTGAAACACCTGACCAGAGGACCAATCAGGAAACAAGACTTTTTCAAATCTGGGTGGAGGGAAGTTTGTGTCTGAGTCCTTTTTCTTGTATCTGTCCTCGGCTATGGGAAGGATTTTTCTATTTCCTGCTTTCTAATCTTCTGTTTCCCAGTTGTAAGTACAAAAAGATAGGTTTGTTTTTTTGTAGTTACATGTGGGTAGTTGCTGGTGTGCTTTGAATTGTATTCTTTTTGAATAAGGCTGTTTATTCATATTTCTTTTAAGCAATTGACCCCGTATTTGTCACCTTAATACAGAGAGACCATTTTTATGTACTTTTTCTTTCTTTTTATATTAAGCTTTCTTTTTAAGACCTGTTGGAGTTTTTCTTTAGTGGGGGACTCCAGGGAATTGAGTCTGTGCTCACCAGGGAATTGGTGGGAGGAAGAAGTCAGGAGGAAATCTGTGTGTGTTAGATTTACTAGCCTGACTTTGCCTACCCTCTGGGTGAAGAGGGAAGTACTTCTGTTTCCAGGACTGGAAATAGAGAAGGTGGAATCCCCCTGTTTAGATTCATGGAGCTTGCTTCTGTGTATCTCTCCAGGAACACCTGGAGGGGGGAAGGGAAAAGGTTTATTTCCCTTTGTTGTGAGACTCAAGGGATTTGGGTCTTGGGATCCCCAGGGAAGGTTTTTGGGGGGACCAGAGTGCCCCAAAACACTCTAATTTTTTGGGTGGTGGCAGCTTTACCAGGTCCAAGCTGGTAACTAAGCTTGGAGGTTTTCATGCTAACCCCCATATTTTGGACGCTAAGGTCCAAATCTGGGACTAGGTTATGACAGCATGCAGTTGCAGCAATGAGAAATTCAAGCTTGAAATTTCAATGTCAATGTCAAGCTGAGAAATTCAAGGACAGGGATCTGTTATCTGTTTGATGTTTGGTACAACACTACATATATTTAGAGTATTCTGTAAGGCCCTGCCTCAGGAAAGTACTAAAGCACATGCTTAAGTCTAGCCCTAGTCAGGACATTTTAAGTGCTGTCCTCAACAGAGATGCTCAGTCATGGCCTAAATGTTTATAATTTATAATATATTCCATAAGCGCTGATTGTTTGACTGTAGGGAAACTCGGATGAGGTTGGAACCCCAAAGTACTGTATAATTCTTTAATCCAAGATTTGGACTGCATTAGAAAGTGTCAATTTTTAAAATTCTGTCTTGCTTATTGTTCTTGCTGTATTCTTCCTTTGATTTTCTGTGTCTTCTCTTGTTTTTGTGATTTCTTTCATTGCAATGTTTTCTGTACCATTTTTCCTTTGCCCAATATTTACCCGTTGTGTTGTTTTATTTTTTTAAATCTCTTAGGTACACTATAAATTCCAATACCAATAGTATGTAGGTGCTGTCTGGAGGGATGCTGTAAGGACTGACGATTTCAAAGTGATAGAACATAAAAAAATCCTGATACACAAGAATTCCTGCCATCCCCCAAGGCAAGAAGATCTGGAACTGTCTTAATAAGCCATGGGATAAGTTAGGAAAACACACATCCCTCCCAAATTAAACCAGGATGCTGAGCTGGCTCTGATTACAGTTGCAAGTGGCAGAAGTCTGTGTGCAAGCGTATGCATGTGAACACACACAATATTTTATCCCCTCACTATCCTGCATGCTCTGTTCTGGCAAGCCAGGAAGAGATTAAAATGGATGGCTGAGTACAGGATTCTCATCCAATCTCTTGCTGGGATCAGCTCAAAGTGACACCATAAACGCCTTAAAGATAACCTGCAAAGGAAAAATAATTGGGCCAAGGCCCTCTTTAATTTTTGCTTCTTATATTAAAATTTCTGGAGTCAAATGCCATCTATACACAAATTTATAAACATTTTCTTTATCGGCTCTCAAACTTTTTAACTGATGACCCCTTTCACACAGCAAGTCTCTGAGTGCGACCCCTCATAAATTAAAAACACTTTAAAGTATATTTAACATTGTTATAAATGCTGGAGGCAAATCAGGGATTGGGGTGGAGGTTCAAAGCTCGCAACCCCCCATGTAATTACCTTGTGATCCCCTGAGGGGGTCCCGACCCCCAGTTTGAGAACCCCTGATACACAAATTGAAGATGTATAGTCCCTTTCCCATACAGAGATGCATTCATCCAGATCAATTTCTTTGTACAAATCCATCTCCATATTTTCATCTGGGCTGTTTTCAAATCAACGTCTTTTTCACTCAACGTTGTACATATCTTAGAAATTAAACCTTTTGTTCCAGCTTGCTCCTGGGTCAACTCCTCAAAATACGATTAAAAGTCTAGGTAGAGCTGTCTTGTATCCAGATTTCACAATAAAATGTTTGACCCGCAAATATTGGAAATACAGAATCTTAATATTATTTACATTATTACTATTTTAAACTTTGTATTTTGTTTGCTTTTCTTAATATAAATTTACCTTCAGTGACTTATTTACATTTTCAGTAAAGGAAGTCTTTGTTAAAGGGCCAACATCACTTAACCAGGGAAGGTTAGATTTTCCATTCCTGGTATTCCTAAAGATTTAAAAAAAAAAACAGCAGTAAAAACAACAAAATAACACCCCCAGCCTACCTCCCGGGACTTTCTTAGCCATCAGAAAAAGAAGCAAAGAAAGGACACAAGTCCAGTATTTAAAAAATCTTTTACAACTTGCTATTAAGAGGGAAAAAAAATCAAAGTTAGTATAATAAGTCCTGATCCTAAAATTGCATTGGAACAGCCTGTGCAAAATCAGTAGGGCTCTGCAAAGGTACAGGAGTCTGCTCATACACATCACTGTTGATTTAGACCTCTGCATAGACCAGGGGTAGGCAACCTATGGCACGTGTGCCCAATGCAGCACGTGAGCTGATTTTCAGTGGCACTCACACTGCCTGGGTCTTAGCCACTGGTCCGGGGGGCTCTGCATTTTAATTTAATTTTAAATGAAGCTTCTTAAACATTTAAAAAACCTTATTTACTTTACATACAACAATAGTTTAGTTATATATTACAGACTTATAGAAAGAGACCTTCTGAAAACGTTAAAATGTATTACTGGCATGTGAAACCTTAAATCAGAGTGAATAAATGAAACTCAGCACACCACTTCTGAAAGGTTGCCGACCCCTGGCATAGACGAATGGGGCTGCTTGTGCGGATGCAGCTGCAGAATAAGGACTTAAGTCATCATGGATGCGTTTTCAGAGAATAAAAATGGTTTTGGTATCCTAAAAAATTATACTTTTTCTATGGGATTTTCTCCAAATCATTTAACCTTCCAGTAGTGGCTTTGCAAGTCATCCACCTAGCCACAGGTCTTGAAACAGTTCTATGTTCCAATGAGCCTGATGTATTTGGAATGGTTCGGTGCATATTCCTCATTAGAGAATTGTTTGTTTACACAGAATAATAATGAAAGCCAAATGTGATCTGAGCAGAGGTGATTTCAATTTTCCACCATGGACAAGTTTTCTGGTATTTTTTATTCTATAGTTCAAAGATAGGTTTTCCTTTTCTATCATTTTCCTTTTCTATCATTTTCCTCCTAGTTTAACTGGGTTATTACCTTTAAACCCTTTGGCAGCAACAATGATGCACAATATGCTGAGATGAGGCATACTGAAGTCAGTGAACAAATGGCTCATTGCTGGAGCAGATGTTGTTGCTGCCTGGAACATATTCTGATCTTGGATTTTTAAAGAACCAGATCACTGAAGTTGCAGAAAAAATTGTGAAAGATAATTCACAAGATGATGGAGATAATTGATGGCTGAACTGGGACTATTAACCCCCTTTCATTTATTACACTATAGGCAAGATTTTAACTCATCTTCAGATGTATAAAGCCTATTCATTGACACACTGAGTCACTAATTGCCTTTAAAGTTTCATTAAAAACAGATGCAACATTAAAGCACAAGTATTAGTCACACTCTAATCAAGGTGCAGCTCAACATTCTGAGCATGAACTGATAACATAGCTAATGATGTAGAAAACAGCTGCTAATGCAGCGGTTGTATTCTTCACTGAACAGTAACAATTAACATTGATAAGCTTAAAGTGCCTGCTGCAAATGCATTATGTTGGCTGGGTAAGTAGAATATTAAGGGTGAGAAAAAGAAGTATTATGATACGGCAAAAGCTATGTCTGAACATGAATCCTCTCTATAAAGCGTGTTTTCTTTCTTCCCCTCTGAACATGTCAAGGCAGAACTGGCCTCTTGAACAAAGAACGTTTCGGTGCATTGACTAATTAAAATTTGCCAGATATTTTTAAGTCAATAGATATTCTACAGATAACATGGTTACCGGATGGAGAAATCTGGAATAATTAAGTAATTAAGTTGTGATGCCTTTTGCTTTAGCTAGCTCATTCTGTGTAACTAATGATTTCAAGCAACATGCTCCTGGCAGTTCAATACCTACCCTCTAACACAGGTTTCCAAGGATGGTTTTAAACAATAAAAAACAAGGGCTTAATATCCCTATCACTTGTACTAGTTTTCTATTAATATTTTCTAGTATAATGAGTTATTTTGATTGTTACTCCTGGGGATGAGAGGAGAATCAGGTCCCAAGGCCTTGTCTATGCTAAGATTTCTCTTTATACTACTGCAAGACAAACCCAAGAAAGAAACCAACAGGACTCCACTGGCCATCACATACAGCCCCCAGCTAAAACCTCTCCAACGCATCATCAAGGATCTACAACCCATCCAGGACAATGATCCCATACTTTCACAGGCCTTGGGTGGCAGGCCAGTCCTTGCCCACAGACAACCTGCCAACCTGAAACATATTCTCACCAGTAACTGCACACCGCACCATAATAACTCTAGCTCAGGAACCAATCCATGCAACAAACCTCGATGCCAACTCTGCCCACATATCTACACCAGCGACACCATCACAGGACCTAACCAGATCAGCCACACCGTCACCGGTTCATTCACCTGCACATCCACCAATGTAATATACGCCATCATATGCCAGCAATGCCCCTCTGCTATGTACATCGGCCAAACTGGACAGTCTCTACGGAAAAGAATAAATGGACACAAATCAGACATTAGGAATGGCAATATACAAAAACCTGTAGGAGAGCACTTCAACCTCCCTGGCCACACTATAGCAGACCTTAAGGTGGCCATCCTGCAGCAAAAAAACTTCAGGACCAGACTTCAAAGAGAAACTGCTGAGCTTCAGTTCATCTGCAAATTTGCCGCCATCAGCTCAGGATTGAACAAAGACTGTGAATGGCTTGCCAACTACAGAACCAGTTTCTCCTCTCTTGGTTTTCACACCTCAACTGCTAGAACAGGGCCTCATCCTCCCTAATTGAACTGATCTCGTTTCTCTAGCTTGCTTGCTAGCATATATATACCTGCCCCTGGAAATTTCCACTACATGCATCTGAGGAAGTGGGTATTCACCCACGAAAGCTCATGCTCCAAAACGTCTGTTAGTCTATAAGGTGCCACAGGATTCTTTGCTGCTTTTACAGATCCAGACTAACACGGCTACCCCTCTGATACTTTATAAAGTTGTTGCTATCACTGATCCAGCTCACTAGTGGCAGCAATAGTAGTAGTCTAGTGTAGACAGGGCTCTAGTCAGTCATGAGATTTAAAGCACTGTATTGTCCAGTCCTGCTCAGAGAACGTGCTTAAAGTGCCAGCAACTGTCTAGAGTTCTGTCTGCTTTTGTGCTATCACTAGTGGAGCTGAACTGGTCATGGCACCAAGTGGGAAATATTAAAGAATAACTTCTTGGAGGAGGGATGGTCCAGAGGTTACGGCGCTACCTTGGGGCAGACTTCAGTTCAATTTCTTATTCTGCCTCTGTGCCTTTAGGCAAATTACTTAGTCTCTGTGCCTCAGTTCCCCATTTAAAATGGGGATAATAGCACTTCTGCTGAAGTAATTGGACTGCAGGATCTGGGGCTTAAGATAAACATCAATTATCACAGGACTAATGAAATCACAAAAGTTGACAACGTTGTGGTTTTGAGTTCTCTGAGGGACAAAGCAGCATTCTGGGTACAGTTAGTTAGTTGGGTTCCTATGGACCTGCAACTCAGAATAGTCAGAGAAGACTATGCTCCTATGTTGAGACTTACTGAGGGAAACCTAAAGAATAGGGAAAGATACACTGTAAGGGCACATATACCAGCCCTATGCTGTCCCCTACACTTGGGAAATTCTCCCCTAAGGACCATTGTGGCATACCAGTTTGGCATAAAAGGGCCACCACAGGGGCTTGAATCCAATCTTCGGCATAGACACAGCCCTAGCAAGAGAGAGAGAGAGTGTATGTGGAAAGTTCTTTCCAATTTATTCATCTTAATTTCTCTTCTAAGATAACATAGTAAATAAGCAGTTCATTCTCCGGGAGGCCTGATGGAAGTCATTGGCAGCATGTGTGGAGCCAGGTTGGCCTACAGCATCATTAATGACTGCTGAGGAGAATGACAATCTTATTGTCTTTGGTCTGCCCAGAAAAAATATATTAAAAATGTATGTGGCATGTTGCAAAACAGAGTGGCCTTTCAATGTTCCGTGGGAGAGTTATAAAGTAGTTTTAGACAGAAAACATGCTTTGCTGTGAATTCCAGGCCCAACACTTGTAGAACAAGAGCACTTCCTGAATACTGTTTCTTGTACAGGGCTGACATTTTTAGAGGAAGGACAACATAATATTAGATTTTCTCTAGGGGACAATCCCCTGGCAGGGATATTGACTGGTTTGCTCCATGGATTCTGTAAGACTTATCAATGGGTCAGTTTCTTTACCCCTTCTCCACCCACTTTCCCAGCAGTGAAGGGCCAAGCACCCCATCAGACCCCCATTGGTCACCTATTTAGCCCAGAAGTGCCCACCCTTCTCACGCCTATCTTCACATATAAAAAATAAAATATTTACTTTCTTGGTCTAGCCTCAGTGCTATGACTGCACAAATAGCTCCACTTCATAGTTTGCACATCCCTAGAACCGACTCTGATTATTCTTCTCAAAGTTTTTCCCTGTTGTCCCCATGGCGGTGAGACGCTTGCTTCTATTCAGAGCAAAGACGTCAGTGAAAATGTTAAAGCTAACCTTTTTTAAAAAAACTTATCCTAGTTTTAGGATTATGAACACATTATGTATTATTATTATTTATCTGATAGAGCATTTTTATCACAAGAATTTGTTAGCATCGGTATTACTGAATACTGAAGTTATTTTGCAACACTTGACAAAAATCTTGGTTTTAGCAACAGTTTAAGTTTGAAAAAAAGCTTAATCTTAGCAAAACACCAGTGAATGACTTAGTTTGTTGTATAAATGTTTAAGGAAGCATTATTTGGTTCCTTCTTAGAGTCCAGGATAAAAACAAACAAACAAAAACAATTACTTCATCTTGAAAAACATTCATGCTTTAGTTTCTCCCCCAGACTAAAATTATGGGAAGTAAAAGCTAATCATTTCATTTAGATGGGCAGCTGTGAAAATGCTCTCTCTTTGCCTTATTGCCTTGCTTATACCATATCCATGCTGTGTTTCCGTAACTTTGTGTACAGAGAAACTGATCTTGTTGAATTAGTGGACAAGGAAGTGCTGAACACAATGCCGATGTGGAGAGTGGAGTTCTCACACAAGCACTTTATCCACCAGTCTCCTGCTGTTCAGAGCCTCCTCTTTTTAATCACTTTGTAGATTGCCAGAAAAAGAAAATATCATCCCATCATATTCTGCTTTGAAATGGGGCTCTAAGCCTCATTAAAGAAAAAGTCACTTCCATTGCAACTTCAAAAGGAGGAACATCTTTTTCTATTTCTTTTGCAAAGAGAAAATTTTATCAAGTGACCTATGGATGTCTACTTGTGATGGTGCAAAGTCCAGGAAAATAAATCTAATTAGGAAACAATTGTTAGCAAAAGTTGGCAGGTTTATACTGACTTATTTTAAACAATCCTTTCATTCTGGAGACTGATACACTTAGTAAAGGTGGCTGTTACTCCAATGGATGCCAGTCGGAGGCTTTGCCTGAGTAAATATATAAAGCCAACTCTACCTTGATCAGTTGTTTCATTTGCCTTGAAATGGAAAGTGTTGCAAACAGTTCATGGCTGTTGAGTTGCACTGTAGTTTACGTACAAAGTCCTTTCTCTTCTGCTGGAAGTATTATATTATCAATATAATGAACGGGTACGTTGACAAAGGTTTGAATAGACAAAGTGGGTAAGGTCCCAAGTTTATGCAGAGCTCTTCTTCAGATTCTGAAGAGCTCTGTGTAAACTCCAGAGCTTGTCTCTTTCAACAACAAAAGTTGGTCCAATAAAAGATATTACCTCACCCACCTTGGCTCTCTAATATCCTGGGACCCACTCAGCTACAACAACACTACAAACAAGGGTTTGAATAAGATCTCAGAATTGAGATTCCTATATCCAGCTTCATCTGAATCCCAAGCTGGGCTGGGAGTCTTAAGAACAGACTTTATCATAAAGTTTCTGGTATTTTAAGGCCTTGTCCAAAGTCAGCTGGAGTCACTGGAAAGAGCTCACTGACTTAATGGGCTTTGGTCAGGCCCTAATAATGGGCTTTTCACCTCTCCTTTGCTCTCATCCCACCCTTGGCCTTAGCCCATGCTGTTCCCTACATCCAGAACTTCTCCCTATATCTCAGCATACCAGGCAGCAATCTTCCCTTCATTTAATCCCTACTCGAAACCTACAGCTTCTACAAAGGTAACTCACACAGTAAAATGCTGTCACTACCGCTAAACAGGGAAGATAATCAAAAGCATGAAAGGGCAATTCCCTTCTCAGTGATGCAAAAATGCACATCACCTCTAGGAGTATATGCAGACCATGGCCACTATGCTACCCTGACAGAATCAAAGTTGGAAGGGACCTAAGGATGTCATCTTGTCCAACCCCCTACTCAAAGCAGGACCAATCCCCAGACAGATTTTTTTACCCCAGTTCCCTAAATGGCCCCCTCAAGGATTGAACTCACAAGTCTAGGTTTAGCAGACCAATGCTCAAACCACTGAGCTATCCCTCCCCTAAAAGGAGGATGGAGTGTGCCTTCATTCTCTGCAACCCCAATTCAGGGAAAGCTTTACTGGCTGGTGTGGAGCGGGGGGATTAGGACTATGGCATGGGCAAGAATTGCAACCATTTTACAGATGGGTAAATGGAGGGACTTAGGGATTAATGGACATCCCCAAGGTCAAATAGTGTTTGGTGGCTGAACTGGGGTTGCAAGTCACAATAAAGGGAGGCTAATGGCAGTGGAACCATGGTGGAGCTAGCTGGGCATGCCAGGGATGTAAAGGAGGGGAATCACTGAGGGTGCTGTCCCTCTGTAGCAAGAAGGCTGTGTGTCTTTCAGATCATACCGGGGGGTGGTATGACTCATGAAGTTATTTCAGTGCTTGTCACTCATTTCTCATGGGATTTCTTCTTGGTCTCTGCTCTGCATCTTGCTGACATCTCATAGTCATAACTGATAAACAATGAGAAAAGAGAAATCACAAGAGAAAAAGTTGGCCATAGCTCCCGCTTCTGCCTGTTGGACTTCAGAGTACAGAATACATTTTTTGTATATTTTTGGTTTAAAAAACATCAGCAGCCAATGTATATATTGTTTTCATTAGGAATGGCTTATTTCAGCTGAGCTGACCCTTCCTGTTGCTCCCAGGAAACCGCTTGAGCAAATAGCCATTATTTATCATTCTGTACAGAAGAAAGTGTATTGCTATTCTGAAGAGGTCAGTCTTCATTGTAATTTGTCACAGAGTAATAATCTAACACACATTGTGCTGCTATTACATTGCACATTTCTGAACTATGTTACACTGTTACGTATGTAGGTGGTTTACCTGAAAATGTGCACAGAAGGTGTATTGCAACTCCATTTAGAAATCAATGCAATACACTCATATGGGCTGGTGACTACAGTCCTGTTTGTGCTTTAACTAGAACAGAAGTTAGGGGCAGGCAGGTATGGGACTAAAGAAGATGACATTTCTTCATTATGAGGGCTCCCGTTGAAGTTAATGTCAAAACTAGAGTTGGCGGGGAATTTTCCATCACCATGATTTTTTGGCAGAAAATGTGCTTTCTGCAAAACTGAAGTTTTCTGGGAGAAGATTTAGATTTTGCCCAATTTTTTCAGTTTTCCATTGGGAAAATCTAAATGAAGTATTTTGTTTTGGATAGGATTGATCCAAATCAAACATTTCAGTTGATTGAACAGAACCAAACATTTAGTTTCTAGTCTGTTCAACATTAAACTGCATGTGCCGGTGGTGCCACAATGCCTCTTGGGAGATGAATTTGAGTGATTCCTGCCCCCATTCTTTCCTATTTGCTGGGCTCCAGGGCAGGATTATATCTCTCCTAATGCACCATGGTCTCTCTTCTGACTGAGTTGCGTGGTACATCATGGGGGATGTTCTCAGGCTCTCTGGCCAGATAACAAACTACAATTCCCATGAAGCATCCCAGTGCCACTGACAGATGAAGTTCAGTGTTGAACTGACTCAGAACAAATCATTGCTATTCACTTTAACATACCCAGCCAGTACATTTCTGAACTGAAAGTTTTAAGAACTTTTTCTCCTTAAAACATTTTGACATTTCAACTTTTCAGCCAGATTCAAGGTAAAAACAAATATTGAAATATAGGAATTTGCCATGAAGTGATAGTTCTGATTTTCTCACATCATTTGTCATAAACTCCCTTTGGCTGCAGCTGGACGAGGCTCAGGCTCCAATTTGGAAGAATGATCATGTGCTGCTTAAGAGAGACCCACAGATATGTTTAAAGAAACGGTTTTGCTTGTATATAGTGGCAACAGTATGCCTGAAAGAAATGTTATTTTAAAACAAATCTGCAAGTCTTTTAATATTAGAAATATTGAGAAAGTTTTGCTGGAGGATCTCTTGGAGGCCTCATTTTGAGCTCTTAGACTTTAACTGAAAACTTTATAAATATGTCCTTTCCCTACAATGTTCATTGGTCATTAGAGTTAAATGTGTTAACAACACACACATCCTAGTTTGACTTTAAAAATCCCTTCCCCTTCTGAAATACTCAGCTTTCAGCCTCTTGACCATTCTGATAAATTCACTAATTTTCCAGTCACTTGAGAACATTCCAAGATAGATCAGAAATGAATTTTTAATATGCAAAACAAGCAGAATCTCTGTTACTTTCTCCAAATCTGCCCCCCCCGCATACACACATACTCACTTACACTTGTTTTTTTTTAAAACACCAGAAAGCAGACAAAAGCACAAGACCACACACTACACTTTTTTCCCCAGGTCACTTTTAAAGAGAGTTGGCCTTGCACCCTTTTAGCATAAGAAAGTAGGCTTTCTTCCTCAAAATTTCCCTAATAAGTTTTTCATATTTTTAGATAGATGACAAGAAAAGGGGGAGCAGGAGTATATTGGTTTGGTTTTTCTGATTTTCAAACATCTATGTAAAAATATTTCAAGATTGCTAAAAAGCAAAATTTCATCCAATTCAATCAAAAACGGTTTCCAAATCTTGATGTAGACTTGTTGAATTACCACTAAAAATAAAATACTTGTGTTACTACAGAGATTAGTTAAGCAAATGGATGTGCACTATAGATAGCAATCCTCAATACATGACTCAGTCTGCTAATGAATCTAACAGATAAAAGGAAAAAATGATTTGTCATTATCTTGACTAGCCATACTTTACATATTTGAGCTGCAGCGATGCTGTTTTTCTGACCATCCCTTTGAACTGTACACATTCCCACAGAGTTATTGTAAACAAACTCTTTTCAGAAGAGGAGTGTAGCTGAATTTAGTTTTTCTGTTATTATATAAGTGGCTGTAGAACCACATTATAATTTTTTTGATGCAAGGAACCAGCCTGGGACTCTACAATTCAGGCATGACCCACTTATTTCATGAATAGATTTCAGTAGCTGCTGCACTGAGAAATGGTGAAGGAAACAATATCGTGGGGAAGCATCTGTGCTTGGGAATGCAAATGTTTAGAAATTTTCAGCAAAGGCTTCCATTTTCCAAGCTGGAATAAGAAACTAATGTATCAGTGAGAGAGTGTGTTCAAATTTAGACAAATTTAGTGTGCAGACTTAGTAAACACAGGCAGAGAACTAGTAGAAGGAAACAGAACCTCTTTCCATAATCCTCTGAAACAGATCTGCAATCCATAATGAGGTCGCAGGTTTCTTCCTCAAGGGACCAAGGCTTGAGGGAAAGAATAGTCTTGTGGTTAACGCATGAGCAATCACAGTTCTCAGTGCAAGATTTGCATGGAGTTCATATGACATTAGGCAAAACACTTAACCTCTCATTGACTGTTTCCCCATCTATTAAATGATAATAATATTAATTACACCAGTTTGCTGTGGGGTTCAGGTCATTGGTATTTATGAAGTAATCAGATACATTGGTTCTCTAGTGCTGAGTGCCATAAGAAAAGCCTAGAGAAATAGATGAGCTGCATTGATCAAGCCCATTTACTTTTTGTTTAGCATTTGCTTGCTTTAGTTTAGTTTTTATTTCATGTTCTTTTATGAGCTGGGAATGGTTTTTAATTGTTAGGACCAGACGGGATGTGGTTGTCCTTGCATAGGAGACTGGGGAGAGAAAGCACTTATCATTCCAGTGGGAGAGACAGCGACATTTGCAGCCTCTGGTGGGATGAGGGTGGAGCCATGCCCCTTCTGTTCCTCTGCACCAGGCAGTGAAGTTGAGCCAGCTCTGTACCCTTTAAGGAGGTGGTGGAGCTATTAGTTTGGGTTGTTTGTTTAACATGCCATCCAATAAGACAGGGAAAGTTATCACAGCATATAGGGATAGCCAATGTGGATGTAGCCTTAGTGTCAACATCTGAAGATGGCTTGTCTAATTTAATTGTGTTTGTATTCAGTGCATCTAGCAATCCTGGCAACAGGCACTATATCAGTTAAATTGTTGAGAACCAGGCCCACAGCTGAGAAACTGGCCACCATTTTTAAAGGAAGCTATTGTGCATTGAAAGGTCTACGAACGCTTTCAGAAAGCTGTGCCAACAATGTACAAAGCTATTTTGTTAACCCTGAAACAATTCAAAGCAGTTGGAGTTGAATTTATAGAACGTACATTGTTCTCTTCCATTGACTCTATAAGGAGGCCATCTGGCCACCAAGAGCAGAATTGTGTTTGTGCCTCTCTGTCTTCAGAGTTCTTTGGTGGTGGAGTTACTGTACAGCAGTGGCCCTGCTGAAGGGTGCTTGGGAGAGCATCAGTTAATGCCTTGCAATTATTGTTTGCCCTCCCAATTCCACATTTTTTCCTGTGTAAGCAGAGCAGCCCCTTTTCCTCTCTTTCTTGAACTAGCCACTTTACTAAGTCTTACTTTACTACCTGCCTGGTCCAAATGGAGAGAACCACAGCCAACTTTTCACTTTGCTTAACAGAAACACTCTTAAAACCTTTCAGAAGTGGTGTGCCGAGTCTTCATTTATTCACTCTGATTTAAGGTTTCGCATACCAGTAATACATTTTAACATTTTAGAAGGTCTCTTTCTATAAGTCTATAATATACAACTAAAATATTGTTGTGTGTAAAGTAAATAAGGTTTTAAAAATGTTTAAGAAGCTTCATTTAAAATTAAATTAAAATGCAGAGCCCCCCGGACCAGTGGCTAAGACCCAGGCAGTGTGAGTGCCACTGAAAATCAGCTTGCACGCCGCCTTTGGCATGCGTGCCATAGGTTGCCTACCCCTGCTCTAGAGGATCATATTTCACCCTGGCCCATCTCCTTTTATTTAACTCTATGGACTTGTACCCATTTAGACTTGGGCTGAATTTGGCCCATAGAACAGCTAACTTTTACCAGTGTCAGGAGATAGAATTTTTCAAGGGTGGAAGTTGGCCAGGTTTGGAATAATTCCCTCACAGAGAATCCCCAGCCCTAAAGGAATGTTGGCATTGTTTACTTCAGAAATAACCTTGGAAAGAGAATGACAAAATCAAATTGCCAGCCAGATGGTACAGGGATGAATAACTTAGGCACATAAATAATAATGCCATTTGACTGTGTGATACACAATAAAATAGCCCTTGATACCTTGTAATAGCTGTCGTATAATGCAGACTGCTGTCTCTTCCTTACTGATTTCTTTAAAAACTACACCAGATCCAATAAGGCAGATTAGATCAAGGGCTCTCAGACTTTCTCCATGTGGGACCTTTGTGCCAGCCACAGTTTATTACCCAAACCCACAATAAATTGTGTTCATATCCCACAGGCATCTGTTATCATGAAAAGAAACTGTGGTTGGCTTGGGGTCTGGTGCTAGAACATACTGGTAGAGTTAGTGAAAGGACTGGATGGGGATGGATGCTGGTGCAGGTTATAGAGAGAGTGCTCTTAGATAGGGGTATTTCCTTCTCTTAATCCCACTGCTTATTTACAGTGCTCTGCTTTAGGGGAAAAAGTTACTTAAACATGGTGAGGAGATGATGGAGTGCTGGGAGCATGACAGCTGTGAGATCCAGCTATCTTGTGCCTCTCACCAGTTTTAATCAGAGCTTCCCTGGGCAGACTACCAAAATGGGTTTTGGGGTTTCATTGAAAACTGGAATGTTTCAATCAAACCATATTTTCTGAGTTCTCTTTTGAAAAGAGGGTAAATTTTCATCAAAAAGATTAGATGTTAAGTTTTCAACCAGCTCTAATTGTGACAATTTTGCCAAGAACCCATGGATTAGCCTTATGCGCTCTTCATGACAAATAATGGAAAAACCTGTCATTCTAAAGGGAACAGTGGTGATTTGCGAGAGTTGTACTGAAATATTCAGAAAAAAACCTCACGGTTACAAAGAAAGATACAAATTGTGGGCCAGATTTAACACCACTCATTGTGCAGCGGCAGTCAAAAAAGCTACAGAATATTGGGAATAATTAGGAAAGGGATAATAAGACAGAAAATATCATATTGCCTCAATAAATCCATTGTGTGCCCACATCTTGAATACTGCATGCAGATGTGGTCACCCCATCTCAAAAAAAGATGTACTGGAATTGGAAAAGGTTCAGAAAAGGGCAACAAAAATGATTAGGGGTATGGAACAGCTTCCATATGAGGAGAGGTTAATAAGACTGGGACTTTTCAGCTTGGAAAAAGAGGCTACTAAGGGGGGATATGATAGAGGTCTATAAAATCATGACTGGTGTGGAGAAAGTAAATAAGGAAGTGTTATTTACTCCTTCTCACAACACAAGAAGTAGGGGTCACCAAATGATATTTTAATAGGCAGCAGGTTTAAAACAAACAAAAGGAAGTATTTCTTCACACAACGTACAGTCAACCTGTGTAACACTTTGCTAGAGAATGTTGTGAAGGCCAAGACTATAACAGGGTTCAAAAAAGAACTAGATAAGTTCATGGAGGATAGATCCATCAACGGCTATTAGCCAGGATGGGCAGGGATGGTGTCGCTAGCCTCTGTTTGCTAGAAGCTGGGAATGGGTGACAGAGGATGGATCACTTGGCGATAACCTGTTCTGTTCATTCCCTCTGAAGCACCTGGCACTAGCCACTGCTGGAAGACAGGCATCTGGGCTAGATGGACCTTTGGTCTGACCCAGTAGGGCCATACTTAGGAAACACTTAGGTTCTACGAATGTTAGCAAAACTCTGGCTGCAGGCCTAATGGAAGTAAGTCAGCCGGGACTCAATGGCACAAGCCACTCACAATCTATGAGGGACTGTGAGTTAATAGTGAAAGGGCCAGACTAACTGGAAAATGTGACAGTACTGACACTGGGGGCCTATGGAGCTCTGGACAGATATGAAAACTGCCTTCCTCCTGCAGAATCCTGAATGTAGGTTGGTGGTAGGAGTGTAGCTGACCTCCCACAAGGTGAATCCATCCTAGGGCACAACAGTCCCCCAGGTGTAAGCAGAGGCAAATTGCAACTCTCTGAACCTAGAATGGTGAATCTGACCCATTAGTTGTTCAGGAAGGTGATTCTCCCATGGAAAGCATATGGAAAATTTACCCAATAAAAGCCTTCTCTTGTCTGAGGTAAAATCTAGTGTTCTTAACACAAGATAAAATCCCAGTGAACACAATGCAGTTTGTAGTTTTAAAATGAGTTAGCAGGTCAAGGTAAACACTAGTTTCACCTGGAGCTGCCAACTTGTGTGAAAACTACAAAACTGCCTTGTCTTGACTAGGATTCTACCCTGTTAGTTACCACAAGTTAGCAAATGCAAATTAAGAACATACCTTTTTTCCTAGTGAAAATGTACCCTGGTGAAATTGCAGACTCTGGAGGGTTAAACCTGAACTTCAAAGACTCTTGGCTTTAGTTAGTGTTACCCCTTTCCCGCCTCTCCCCACCCCAATGTGTGAGTCAAGTAGCTAACTTGGACAGTATCCAGACAGTGGCTTTGATGAGGAGGGAATCATGGTGGAAGAAATACTTGAACAGACACTACTGGGGGCAGAACTATAATCTTTCAAGTTTTTTAATAAGTTCGAACATATGTTTGTGTGTTTGGAAAATCAAAGCAAAATCCTTTGGATATTCTGGCATCTTGGAGGTCAGTAAAGTTGCCCTGAGTTGTAGTATGACACATATATCATGAGTCAATAGAAGAACTACATATTTCCTTTGTTCTTCAATACAGTGTTTCATCCATGTGTATTATAAACATTAATTATGGTAGTCAAGCTTTGGAACACCTATGTGAGGGAGGTAATTATTTTATCCAGTAGGGAAATTGAGACACCAAGCCCCAAATTCATCCATTTAACTGACTAGAGTTACACAAGGAATGAGTTTAGCTGAGTCATAATTAGCCCAAAGTCACTGGAAGAGCAGGAAATAGAACCCAGGAATCCTGTTTGCCTCTGTTTTGTTCTAACCACAAACCCACACTCTGAAGCAAGGGCTGGCTAATATTCTCAAAAGAAAACATCTTTTCCAGGGCCTTTTAGGAACAGCCATAGAAGGCTTAGAACTGGATGTTTCCTACCTGTTACATTTTGTGTTGCAATAAGTCAGAGCCATTAAGATGACAAGAATGGGAGTTGGTGAACATGCCATGTTTAGAGACACTAAATTACTAATGACACCACTTGTAGGAATAGCCTTCCTGGCTATGAAGTTTTTGTAAAGTATTTTAAATCTGGGCATAAGTAAACTACAGTAGTTTGGATAAAATTCCCCACCCTAAACTTAATCTAAAGCTTGATGTAAACCCAAAGCTTTGAGGTTCAAAAGTTTAACCAAACCTTAAGTTTTATTTTTATGCACTTTCCCCCTTACTTATTTTGTCAAAGATGAAAGCAGAACCAAAATGATCACAAAACCCCACTCTTTCTGTAGTTCAAGCACAGCAGAAAGTAGGAAGCACCGGAAATCTTATATCCCAAGAGATCAGATTTCTAGACCACAGAGATCTGGATAAGCAGTAGTATTCATTATCACTGTTTGCTATTTTTTTCCTATGACAATCCTGGGCCAATACTGAGTCTGTAAAATTGTTCATGGGAAAGAGGAACAATGCCTGCATCCTTTTATAGACACAGTGATTTAAACTAGTCAGTTAACTGTCACCTGCAGCAGACGCAGGAAGCGGTTCACTATTACTCTGGGCAGCACTAACACTTTATGGATTATAGTGTTGCAATATTTATTGTTTCTTAGACGTGGATAGCTCCCTGTTTCTCTCCTTTGAGTTCAACACAGAGAGATGATCAGGTTATTGTATGATCAGCACAGGGCCTATTTCAGTTTGTTTAGTATTACTGCTACATTTTTTTATATGGCATTTGAAAACGGAGTACTTGGCGTTATGTGCATGATACTTTATAGATAGTAAAGGCGGGGTTCCTGTCCTGATCAGTGTAGTCATTGATAAGATTATGTATAAAGTATAATCATCTCTACTGACAAGGACTTTCCTTAGTTTCTTTCTTCTGCAATCCCATGTAGCATTTTGGACCACCCTATCAGTGAAGTAGCAGCTAAACAACAAAATGTAGTGAATTGGGAGTGACTACTGTATGAATCAAGTGAGGGTTGAAGAGAGGTGGGTAAAAAAGGAGTCAATTGTACCAGGGACCCAAGTTTAGCACCCCCCCACAAACATCTGTGTAAATAAAGTGAAATGGAAGGGGGTGGGGCTATGATGTATTGGGGCCAACATTTCTCTCAACAGGCCTGAATGACACCATGAGGCATGTATCAAAAAGAAAGTGATTATAAGCAACTAGAAAGTGCTTTAATCTCCTGGGATTAAGGCCTGAAGAGCCTGATCGCTATAATGAGAAATGGAGTTAAAGAAAAAACAAGACAAAAAGATCGAAGCCAAACCCGAGAATCCATTAATTGATGGCAGTGCATATCAGCTAATCCGAAAGCTCCATTATGTCCAACATTTTGAACATGTGTTATAATTGTATTTGGTAATGTCATTTTATAGCACTGAGATGCAGAGAGCTCAAGGCAATTTACTAACATGAATGGATGTATCCCTGCAGCAGCCCTGTGAGATGAGCACTGGTAGAACTATTTTTTCTATTGTACAGGGGGGTAAACTGAGGTGCAAGGAAGTTGTGATTTGCTCAGGGTACCCATCAAGTCTGTGGCAAAGATGGGAATGGAACCCAGTCATGTACTTTCCCCACCAGACAATAATTAATTAGGGCTCTGCTGTGCTTTATGGACCTAGCCCTGTGTCTGGAGTATTACATAATCAGATTATTCCAGCTGGAGGCATTGTGCATTAGGGGAGACAGAAAATTTCCTGGAGCTACTTGGACACAGTGCAAAGATACTTGTACCTGTTACTATATGTGAGTGCAGTACAATATCCATTCCTCAACATGACCAGCTCTGTGGGTCAGCATGGATGGGTGCAGGGCAATGACCCCTCCCTCATTCGGGTGGCTTTCATTTGGAGTGTCATGAAGGTGTTACACTCAAGTGAGGTCAAATGTTGCAGTTGTGGCTAGTCCCTGTCCAAACAGAGGACCCTTGCACTGTCTGACCCACTTTGCATGCTCAAGCAGAGATCAGCCACCATTTGGCTTGCAGGAGTATATAACAAGCATGTTTATGTATAGCACTGTAATTGTGTTAGCAACATGCACTGAATCCTACTAACCACTGCACAGGAAGGTTCTATAGACCATATAGATGGAAAATGGGATGTAATTGTGATTGAGTGACTTTGTAACTTTCAGGTGATTAGGGATTGCTTTCAAAGGCACTAATTAAAAAGATTGAGTTTTCAATCCTCTGCCTAGGGACACAAGATCATCCCACTGCTTTTTCTAATGACTTTAATGAATTTTGTCTTTAAGTTGTCCATCAGCTATGCTTCATGCTGAGACTAGTGCTCTTCCTTTTTTGAAAAGGAGACTTAATTGCCTTCCCTAGCCCCTACTTGTGCCTCAATGGGGGGTGGTGTTGATGCTTCATGCAAGTCACCAACAATAGAGACATGGATGTTAATTTTGTCACTTCTGAAGAAAAAAGTTAAGGTAAGATAGTAGTGAGTTTAATGCTGTTCAAAGTAGGATAGTTGTAAGTTTAATGCTGTTACTCAAAGGAACAAATGATTTAATTATGTTTGCTAATATAAGCTTACGGGATATTTTAGCTGTATCTTATCATTCTACTTGTCCAAATGCCTTTGCTGCAGCCTCAGTGCCAGATGTCTCTTAAAAAGCTTCATATGTCACTGCAAAATAATTGTTTCAGGGTCACTTCTTTGTTTTGTTTCCTCTAAGATCTATTGATTCCTACTCCCCCTGGGAGGAGGGTTTTATTGACCTCTTGAAAACGAGAACACTGCTTCTCCTGTTCAGAATAGGCTTCTGAAGCTTTAAATCCCTCAAAGGCAAGCAACAAGCTCAGCTAAAGTAGACATGCCACAGGTAGGAGGGGGAAAATAGTAATATTCTGATCTAATTTAACTTTGAATTGTTTTAGTGTCAGTGAAACTCAATGGAGACCAAAGAGCCTGATGCTAATGTATAATGAAGGCCTTTTGACCCTGCCAAAGTGGTGCAGAGGGTACTTGTCTAGACACATAAGCTTTACTGGTTTAACTAAATGGCTTTGCCTGGGCTGAGTTAGATCCACATCTGTCTCCATTTGCATATCCATAAGTTTTGCACATACAGGGCAGGTTGCCCAGGTAGCCTAATTTACTAACCATTAGGGTAATTTTATGTCAAGAGTTCAGTATCTAGAAAGTGTCTAGAGTAGTAAGATTTACAAATAACTATACTGGGGGAATTTACAGGGTATCAGGGCTGATGAATTAAAAAAATCACTTGTGTGTATACTGTAGCAGCTGGAGTCTGTGGGTCAGTCAGAATTAGAACTCGGACTTCCTAGATCCCAATTCTGTGAGCAGGCCACACTTGCCTTTTGATGGCATTTTCTATAAGAAAGACATTCTATTCTGTTCTATATACTTTCAATATCATCCTCATCATTATAGTATTGGAGCACATTCCAGTAGTGCATTAAGCAATACCACTAGCATCTCATCTCATCCTTTCCCCAGGGGGAGGTTTGGTGGAGAAGTGTCTAGGGCAGGGGTCAGCAACCTTTCAGGAAGTGGTGTGCTGAGTCTTCATTTATTCACTCTAATCAGGGGCAGGCAACCTATGGCATGGGTGCCGAAAGCGGCACGTGAGCTGATTTTCAGTGGCACTCACTGCCCAGGTCCTGGCCACCAGTCCGGGGGCTCTGCATTTTAATTTATTTTTAAATGAAGCTTCTTAAACATCTAAAAAGCCTTATTTACTTTGCATACAACAATAGTTTAATTATATATTATAGACTTATACAAAGAGAGACCTTCTAAAAATGTTAAAATGTATTACTGGCATGCGAAACCTTAAATTAGAGTGAATAAATGAAGACTCGGCACACCACTTCTGAAAGGTTGCCGACCCCTGCTCTAATTTAAGGCTTCACGTGCCGGTAATACATTTTAACATTTTTTGGAAGGTCTCTCTATAAGTCTATAATATATAACCAAACTACTGTTATGTATAAAGTAAACAAGGTTTTCAAAATGTTTCAGAAGCTTTATTTAAAATTAAATTAAAATGCAGATCTTATCAGTTTAGTGTGATCCTTGCCCTTGCTTTTCCTTGCAGAGTTTTCCAATGTCTGGCACGTATTTGGATACTTTAAGCTGCACACAAGCTTCTGAGTGATCCCTTGTTAACCGGATCCAAGAAGGACAGATTTCATGTTTGAAAATACCTGTTCACATAGATATGTGGATCCAAATGCTGAAAGCATTGCAAATGCAATTTTCATCAAACAGTTAAATTTCACTGACAGGGACATCCAGCAGGTCAGAATAGAGGCCCCATAATCTCTTTCAGTAGCTTCAAGTGCGCTCTGCAGATCCACAAACTTTGATGTCCACAATTCTGAGCTTTTTAACTGAATGAGTTGCATTTCGAAATCTTCAGCACCCATCCACTGAAATACAGACAAATCCAAGTTGCTTTTGTTGAACTTTTCAGGTTTAATTAGAAAAGAAAGCAGTGGGCCAAATCACTGGAAATCCTGAAATCTGTCAAAAAATTCTGATTCCAGTTCTTGCATGTACTTTCCAATCTCATCGACATTGACAGTGCAATGTGTTGATAGCTCTTTTATGAGTTTGAAGTAGTGGAAAGTAGAAGATTGAATATCCCTGGGAAAAAAAACTGCTAGTTTCAGAACAAAATGCTTTCCAGGCTTCATAAAGATTCAGAAATGTTTGCCCTGTACCCTGGAGACAGAGGTTGAGTTCGTTTAGGTGAGCGGTGATATCAGTTAGAAACATGAGCTTACACAGCCATTTGTCATCATCCAGTTCGGGGTAGTTTTGTTCTTTTTCCGACAAAATGGCCTTGATTGACTCAAAACAGTTTACAAAGTGCACCAAAATTGCCACGACTTAGCCACTGAATGTTGCTGTGAAGTGGGATGTCGTTATAAGCACTGTCCATCTCTTCTAGCAGTGCTTGAAACTGTCTGTGAGTCAAAATAGATCGAGCAACAAGGAAATTCACAATTCACACCACTGTATTCATCACATTATTAAGCTCTGAATTAGAAATTTTAGCACACAGGTTTTCTTGATAGATGATACAGTGAAATTTGACTGTCGGACTGCCAATCTGATCTTCAAGTAACTTTACAAATCCCTTCATTTTTCCGACCATGGCAGGAGCACCATCTGTTGTCACACAAAATATTTTTCTGATGTCAACTCCTTGTTCTTCAAAATGGTTTACAAAACTTTCCAGTATATCTTCCCCCTTTGTTGTGCCATGAAGGGGTTTCAGGCTACAAAGTTCCTCTTGGATTTCATCGGAAGCACAGTATCTTGCAACAATTGCCAAACATGGAACGTCGTTTATATCCATGCTCTCATCAGCTGCAACACTAAACACTGATGTGTCTTTCAATTCAGTCGTCTGCTTTTCTTTAATGTTTTCTGCCATTTCACTTATGTCTCTCTCAACTGTTCTGGCAGAGATGGGCAGTTCTTTTATTTAGATATGATTGTATCTTTATTTGGCAAATCATTGAACAAAATTTCTGAACTGCGGAGAAAAACTTCTTTTATACATTCCCTATCTGTAAACAACTTTCCATTTTTTGCAATGCACTGTGCGATCTTGTAACTTCCTTCTGTAGATTGTAAGTAAAAATCACTTACGCTTTTAAAAACACTGCTTTGCTTCTCATAGGCTGCTACTGCCTTTTTGATTGATTCAGTCTTGTCTGCTTCATCAAGAAAGGTTTTCTCATGCTTCGTTTCAAAATATCATCGAACACTTGATGTGCAACAAATATCACTTTCATAATAGAAAGCACAAATAGTATGGTCCTTCTTTTCAATAAATCCAAATGCGTCTGTCCAAGCAGGCTGAAATGATCGGACATCTAGCTTTGCTTTCTTAGGAGCTGCCATTTTGTCAAATGTTCCCTTCAACTCTCAGTGGGAAAAAAAATGGTGATAGAAGGCAGGCACAAGGTCAAACGCAGTGTGGTCTGAGATAAGCAATTTTAAGATGGGAGTGCTGAGCTGCACGCCCTCTTGCCTGGTGTGCAACCCTCACTGTCCCAGGCTGGGGACAGTGGGCCACAGCGGGGAGGCTGCAGAGCACTGGGCCAAGGCCAGGAGCAGAGCCCAGGGTGGCCTGCTGGGACTCCAGGCCAGAAAGCAGGCTGAACAAGGCTGGAGATCCAGACCCCGGTTGCAAGAGGTCAGTGGCTGGAACCCAAGATTGGCAACTGAGGTGAGTGGAGCTGGCAGGCCTGAATAGGACTGGAGGCTTGGACCCTCCAACCGGAAGCAAGGTGAGTGGAGCTGCACGGTGGGGACCCCTGCTGGTGAGGGGCCAGCAGCTGGAACCCCAGAGCAGCGACTGAGCAGCTCAGTCCGCTGCCACTCTGGGGTTTCTGCCCCCGGCTCCTGCCAGCTGGGGTCTCAGCCCACTGCCAGCCTGGGGTTCCTTCCCCCAGGCCAGCAGCGGGTGCTGAGTAGGACCAGCGACAGGACCCCAGCTGGCAACGGGCCAGCAGCCAGAACCCCAGAGCGGTGGCAGACTGAGCAGCTCAGCCTGCCGCTGCTCTGGGGTCTCAGCTGCTGGCTTCTGCCATCTGGTGTCTCAGCCCGCTGCCAGTCTGAGGGAAGGAACCCTAGGCCAGCAGCAGGTGCTGAGTGGGACCACAGCTGGCAAGGTGCCAGCAGCGGGAACCCCAGAACAGTGACCAAGCGGCTCAGCCCACCACCGCTCTGGGGTTTCCACCACCGGCTCCTGCCACCTGGGGTCTCAGCCCGCTGCCAGTCTGGAGTTCCTTCCTCCAGGCCAGCAGCAGGTGCTGAATGGGACCGGTAGCAGGACTCCGGCTGGCAAGGGGCCAGCAGCGGGAACCCCAGAGCAGCGGCGGGCCGAGAGGCTCAGCCCGCTGCCCCGCGTGCCATCAAAAATCAGCTCGCATGCCACCTTTGGTACGTATGCCAGAGGATGCCGACCCCTGGTCTCAGGGTTTGGTTTTGTTCTGTTTTTTTAAATGAACATAGTAGCATGTATTTATCTTGGAGAGGGCAAGTCAAAGAAGCACACCTGGCACTGGGAAGAAAAGGGGGCAATGCCTGTGGTGGTTTTTAGTTATGGGAGTTTGTCCAACAAGGACTGATCCCCCAAGAAAGCTCTGCCTCCTGTGCAGATGACCTTTACCTTGGTGGTAGAATGTTACATTGTGTTACAGAAGAGGAGTTGTTAAAGCACAAAAATGAAGGCTGTGGGTAAGCAAACTTTTCGATAGCTTGGATCCAAGGTCTGGGACCTTAAATTTGACTTGATATTCTATGGGAAGCTAGTGTAGACAGCAGAGGACAATACTAAGGTAGCGTGGGTTGCTGAGAAGATGGTGCAGCTGTATTCTGGACTTCTTTAACTAAATTGTTTTTAAATTGATCAGAGTTTAGAGTTGTGTAAGTGCATCTACACTAGGGGGTTAACTAGACCAATTTTACTTTCCATTTAAAATTGGAATTTGTATTTTAAAACAGATCTAACTATACCACTGAAGCCCCAAAGGCTTCAGCAAGATTTAATCAACATAATGTTTCCAGTGACTGAGTAGACAGGGTAGTGGATGCCACTATGTCTTCCCACGGTTAACATTAGTAGAGCTGAGCTGGTTTTAGTGACAGTAGCCAGAGTGAAGTCATTTCTCCCATGCCCAGAGAGACTTAGCTGTAACCAGAACTGCAGTTGGCACATGGGAAGTCTTAGCTTGTTTAATTCTCCTTCATATAAAAATGAAGATTCACACTAAGCAGGTTCCCCTATACATATGAAGATTTATTTGTGTAAGAGTTGCATAATTTATTCTTCATGCACATTTACAGCATGCAATAGAATGTCTTCTCTTGAGCCAGTAAACTGCTGTGAAAGCAGATTAACAATCAAGCAGACTGTACTATAAATCCATAAGGCTGATTGCAAAGCAAAAATCCTCAGGAAAATAGCCTTTGAGCATGCAGGCACTCTAATAAATCTCACCTCTTTAGAACAGAAGTTTCTGAGTGGGAGGGGCGGTTGCAGAGAAATGAAGTCAGTTTTATGTTTTTATTAAAAGCTGTTTCTTAGTCATAGGAGTGGAAACAGCATCTATAGCCTTTACATTTCTCTTTATTTTTCCTCCTATAGCTTCCTTGCTGATTCAGTTTCTCTTCCATGGTTTGTTTAGTTGATGACGATGTATCAGGTGCTGGGCCCCAACTAACTCACTATATATTTGAAATTCTGTATATAGATAGGAACTCGTGTCCTACTTCCACCACAACTCCTAAAAAGGACGCTGCCTGGATTAAAACCAAATGGAACATGGCATGATCTCAGTGGGGTGCTTGAAGCTTATTAAGAACCATTTTCTTTTCATTTTTCATAGCTAGTTCCAGAAATACTACTGGTACATAGCTTGAGTACTTTGCTTCCCGATAATTCTAAATTCAGTTAGGGAGTATAAAACTTGAAACAAAGATATAGCAAAAAGTGCTGAGATTACATCTGAACAGTTTCATTTTGTTAGTATTCAGTCACCCCTGCGTCAATTGCCAAATTCTTCAGAGTGCATGTATGAATCAAGCATCTGAAATTAGAATTAAACACCAACGACGCTTACATAATTCACTGTGCAAAGTATAAAACAGGACGTGCTGAGAGCAGCTGTAGCATGGAATGTTGATAATGACAAGGATATAGATGCACGTGCCACTTTTGCTGACATCATCAGGAGTTATGTGTATATATTAGGGAAGAACGTGGAGAAACTCAAGAACTGGTTTCAGTTCTTAACACTAGATGTTCTCTCCTCAGTAGTGGATATAGAATAATTATCTTCTTCTCTGACCCCCTTTCCTGTCTCTCTGTCCAGCCCATTGCTTGAGGAGAAGTGGTTGGGACAGGATACAGAAAGCTTATGCTGATCTCTGCCAAGCAGCTGGTCAGGCAGCACTTCTCACTTCCTGCTGAGGTGAAGAGGCTTTTCCAGAGTGGGGTAGTGGAGCCTGGGATCTACTAGTGAAGCACTGAGCCTGGGCAGCAGGACCCCATCCCTCCCCTGGAATGTCAGTGCCCTTATTCCTCCTCTCTCTGCATCCCAGTTCCCTCCACCACAAGGAGAAGTAAGGGGTTCAAAACATTCTCCCCTCCCCCAGCACCTTTGAACAGGTCAGAAGCAGGATAACCCTTAAAAGCAGTAAGGGGGCCCAGTCCCCCCAGTACTGTCCTGTACATAAGAACAGCTATACTGGATCAGACCAATGGTCCATCTAGCCCAGTGTCCTGTCTTCCAACAGTGGCCAGTGCCAGCTGTTGAGAGGTAGTGAACAGAACAGGGCGATTTCTAGGATCCACACCCTCTTGTTCAGTCCAAGCTTCTGGAAGTCAGAGGGAGATGCATTCCTGACCATCTTAGCTAATAGCCATGATGATCTATTTCTTTTTTGAACCCTGTTATACTTTGGCCTTCACAACATCCTCTGGCAGTGAGTTCCACAGGTTGACTGTATGTTGTGCGATGAAGTACTTCCTTATGCTTGTTTAAACCTGCTCCCCTCAGGTGATCCCTAGTTCTTGTGTTTAGTGAAGGGGTAAATAAACTTCCCTGGTCTGGCTGGGAGTGTGGGCTCTGAGGTGGGGCCAGGGATGCGGTGTTTGGGGTGCAGACTACCCCAGAGCTGCTGTGGCCAGGCAAGATGCACCTCTCCCCACCGCAGCCCCAGGACAGTCTGCACCTCAAAACCCTCATCCCTGGCCCCACCCCAGAGCCCACAACAACAGCAAGAGCCCTCATCCCAAACCTCTGCCCTAGTCCTGGCCTCCTCCCACATTCCAAACACCTTGGCCACCCCCACCACACATCACTTCCAGATTTGTGCACATAACAAAATTCATTGCACACATGGATGTAAAAAATTTGAGGGAACATTGCTCCCAACTTGCTCACCTTTTGAGAGTGGTCCAGTGTGGTAGGCTTGCTCAGAGCACATCTACCAGATCTGGCCCTGCAGGTGAGGTAGGTGGGGGAAATGCCTAGTTTGAGAATCTTACTGCATCTTAGGTAGAAGCTAGGATCCAAGCAGCTTTACATGGGAGGACTTAAGCAGTTTTGCACATGCCCTCTGGTGGAAACAGATGCCTGGGGAATTTAGGTGGCCACAACGTTAAGTGGCAGCTGAGCAGGCATTTTGTTGATCCTAGGGTGTCTAAATCCAACATTTAGGAACCACTAAGTCCTTTGCTGAACTATTAGAACTAGATCCACAACTGTACAACTGTATATTCCACGCATAAGGCCCTACCAAGTTCATGGTCCATTTTGGTCAATTTCACGGTCATAGGATTTTTAAAATCAAATTTCATGATTTCAGTTATTTAAATCTGAAATTATACGGTGTTGTAGGGGTCCTGACCCAAGAAGGAGTTGCAGGGGGTGGGTTGCAAAGTTATTGTAGGACAGGTTGTGATACTGCTTCTGCTCTGCTATTGATGGTGCCCAGCTCTGAAGGCAGCACCGCCACCAGTAGCAGTGCACAACTAAGGATGGCATGGTATGGTATTGCTACTCTTACTTCTGCACTGCTGCCTGCAGAGCTGGGCACTTAGTCAGCAGCTGCTGCTCTCCAGCTGCCCAGCTCTGAAAGCAGTACAAAAGTAAAGATGGCAATACTGTGACACCCCTAAAATAACCTTGTAAGCCCCCTGCAACTCCCTTTTGGGTCAGGCCCCCCGATTTGATAAATGTTGGTCTCCCCAATGAGATCTGTATAGTATGGGGTAAAAGCACACAAAAGAACAGATTTCACCGTTCATGACATGTTTTTCTTGAACTTGGTAGGGCCCTAACCATGGGAATATTTGGTTCAATTTAAAGGAAAAATGTATTTATTTCAGTTTGACATGGATACAAAAAACATAGTTTAGCGGTTGTAACACTCTGGTGTTAGTCTTTTCTGTTTTCCTGTGACATACATATTCACCGCCTAATACATAGCTTCAAAGAGGATATTCATATAACTACAAATCATCTAGTTTACAAAGAGATTTTCCTGTTTAACAGGTTTTAGTACTTTTGAGTCTTGTTTGTCAGAACTATATGAATTGAAACCAAACTTCAAGGTAACTTCTTAATCTCTGCCTTCTGGACTGGGTTAAGTTTTCCATTCCCAGTGTTCCAGAAGACACCACCATATCATCTAATTGGACTTCCACTATATCACAGGCCATTACATTTCACCCAGTTACCCCTGTAGTGAGTCCACTAACTTGTGCCCGATTAAAGTATATCTTCCAAAAGGTATCCAGTCTTGAGCTGAAAAATCAAGAGATGGAGAATCGACAGGTTCCTCCTGTTAGTTTATTCCAGTGGTTAATCACTGGATTACTCACTAAAACATTAGTATCTTATTTCTCATTTGAATTTCTTGGGCTTCAGCTTCCAACCACTTGTTCTTGTTAGGTCTTTCTCTGATTAGAGTAGAGAGACTTTTACTACCCAGGAAGGTATCTTTACCCTGTAACCAAATCACCTCTCACATTTCTTTTTTGATAAGATGAACTGCACCGTCTCCAATTTTTCAACATCCTTTTTAAAATGTTGACATCAAAACTGGGCATAGATTTGCAGTATTCTCACCTGTGCCAAACAACAGAAGTAAGAATCACCTCTTTACACCATATTCTCCCATTTATGGATCCATGGATCACTTTAGCTCTTTTTGCCACAGCATTGTAAATGTTGGGAGGCCATGTTGAGTTGCTTATCCACTCTGACCCCTAAATGCATTCTGGAGTTGTTGCTTGTATGCAGGGGTTAGCATTGCCTCCATCACCTACTATGTAGCTGTGGCTAGCCTTGTGGCTTTTCACCTATTGGAGTATGGCTGATTCTATAAGCACCCTTATTTTTAATTTTGTAGGAGTCAAAGAAAGTCAATAGAGAGTTTGTAGTTACCAGGCAATTCCTTGCTTCTATTTCATGCCACTGCACCCCCTCAGCCACCCACCCAATCAATATTTTTAAAGCTACCCATAAGCCTACATCTTGTCCAATTGATTAATTGATTCATTCTGGCAAATTGGTTTCAGACACATTAGGGTTATAAACTATTGCTGCATTATGTTTATAGAAGCAGTTAACTTTTAACCAATAAGCTTTAAAAGGAAACCCATATTTGGTGGATAAATGTTCAAGTTTATATTGGCATCACTTACTCATGTCACTGGGCTTTGCTTCTAAGCAATCATCTTTTCTATCTTATCAGTAAGTTCCAGGAAATGTCCTCCCCATTGGTCATTATTGCTTAATTCCAAGTAATAAAACTGTCTCATACAAATTGCACCTGATAATACAAAGACTAGATTCAACAACAAAACAAAATGTGCTGGACTGCCAGCTATGAAACCCACTGAGGGTCTCCCAGATTAGCTGCCTTTGCCTTATAAACACTGTCACAGGACAGCAGCCAAACATAGCCTTTGCTGAATGGACAATTAGTAAACATTTTACAGAGAGGAAGCATAGTCTTGTGATTAAGGCATAGTACAGGGAGTCAGGAGGCCTGAGTTCTGTTCTTGGCTCTGTGGCAGGTTTCCTTGAGCTTGGAAAGTCATTTACTTCTGTGCCTTAGTATCCCAACTGGAAAATTACGATAATGCTGCTTCCTTGGAGTGTAGTGAGCCTTAATTTATTAACTTTAGTTACATTACTATATTCTGCTAAAAGCCACAGGAACACCAACATGCACTAGGATCAGGACTGGCACTAGGGTTTCTCGCGCCCTAGGCGCACGGCCATTTTGCTGCCCCCCGCACTGATCCCGTGGCTCCGGTGGAGCTGCTGCAGTCATTCCTGCGGAGGGTCCTTTGGTCTGTGGCTCTAGTGGAGCTGCTGCAGGCATGCCTGAGGTAGGTCCATCGGAGCCATGCGAGCAGCCGACCGTCCGCAGGCATAACTGCGGCAGCTCCACCAGAACCGCTGACCAGCGGACAGCAGGTCAACCGGAGCCACCTGCCGCCCCCCCCGGCAAAATGCCGTCCCCCCGAATAATCCTGCAGCCCTAGGTGATTGCCTAGGCTGCCTAAATGATAGCGCCGGCCCTGACCTGGATAACTCATCCATAATTCTTAAATCAGGAACTATTTGCGTGTTAGTTTCTCCATTTCAAGGAAACGTTATCAGCTCTCTAGGCTTTTCTCTACTCTGTATCATAGTGATTGTAAGAATTGCTAGTGCCATCTTGTGGAAGATGTAGCATCTTTGTTTTAACCACTCATTCATCCCTTCTGATCTAGAGCCGGATTGTATACACACATCAGGGATGCTCCTGGCACCAGCTATTCACTGTATGAACCAGGATTGAGTGAGTTTTTACAGGATATTTTACAGTAAAAAAATAGAAGCATATTTTCTAAGCATTTTCCTTGTGTGATGCTTGTTCTGCTGCCCATCCTATACTTCCTTTAGAAGAAACCAAACCACACCACAAAATTGGCACAATCACACTAGTCTTTGCTTTGCACATCTGGCACAATGAGATATCCCTACATTTACCCAATACACCGTTCTCCTTACCACTTTCCTTTCAAGCACAGTGAGCCCCCCACCACTAGGGTGACCAGATAACAAGTGTGAAGAATCAGGATACTTTTTCAGGGGGAGCATAGTTGTCTATAACAAAGCCTCTAATATTGGGATGTTTGGTCACTCTACCCACCACCAGCCCTCCAGTAGTATCCTAGGTCAGCTCTTGATGTCCATTGGGCAACCATGGGAAACAGACAAAGATTATTTTCCAACTTGTACATTTTGGCTACAAAACTTGAAGGATTTGCCTGTGTTTTCCCAAGAGTCAATGTCCGCCTGCTGCTACAGTCCTCCTTTTATACCAAGCCAATCTCTTTCTCCTTGGTTTACCTGGGGAAGCCCACTGCTTGTAAGTCCCAACTGAGTTTGTCTGTCATTTGAGTTAGGGAGATTTGCTACTGTGCTATCAGGATAAGCCTCCTCCTAAGACTGCTTTAAACAGTTACCAGATGAAGAGAAAGGCCTTTTAAAATAAGATTCAATGATAGCAAAAAAGAAAAATCTACATAATAGATGATTACCCTAACACTGTAAATTACACAGGTTCTAAACCAGACAGAATCTTTAGCCATGTCTAAGCATTGCCATCACTAACAAAACATTATTCACTTCTTACTAATATTTGGCAAATTATGTAGATATAGTATTTTTGCCAATCTTTGTTTGGAAGGGATTTTCCATATTGTTACTGTCCTCTCAGGCTGGCTCATTGACTAATTCTAATCTCAGGCAAGCTTTAAATGCACCCAACTGATTTAAAACACTTGTCCAAATAGATTTGGACGGATACGTCAGAAGCAGGGGATATAGCTCACAAACAGCAAAAAAAAAAAAAAAAAAAAAAAAAGGCATGCAGGTTACACCTAGAGTGTATATTTATAGCCACAGCCGTGGTCCAGGGGCCCTGACCTCAGCAGCCTGTCAGCAAACACCAGCCACGCTCTAACTTCCAGCAGCCTTGGTTATTACTTTCTGGGTGACCCAACATGCTCCCAGATGCCCCTCCCGCTGTGCCCTCCCCCCCGCCAAAAAAACTCCAGCCTAACAAAAAACAACATGTTCTGCACTGTCCAGCCCTCTCCTGGACAGTTGAGCTCTATTAGGTATGTTGCCTCTTTAAGGGAATCAATATACTGCAATCTGCTACCTTAAATGGAGTTATCCAAACAATTCATAACACTAGCTTAGTTTTGATTAAAATAAAACAAGTTTATTTAACTACAAAGAGAGAGGTTTTAAGGTATTAAAGTTAGAAATAGTTACATGCAAAGATAAAATGCTTCCTAGTATTAAAACTTAAATTAGACTTGGTTTAAGGTGAAATCTCTTACCACATTTCCAGTAACATTGCTGACCAAATTCTCAGGATCTGCTCCCAAAATCCAACCACTGTTTCTTTGGACTTCTTAGGTGAGAGAGAGAGAACTGTCAAACCGATAGCTAAGGTTTAATGTCTCTTTCACCTGGAAAGGGGTAACAAACAACACCTGACCAGAGGGCCAATCAGGAAACAAGACTTTCTCAAATCTGGGTGGAGGGAAGTTTTGGGTATGAGTCCTTTGTTCTTGGTCTGTTCTCTTTCTCGGCTCTGAGAGCGACCACAGGAATCTCCAGGCTTTCTAATCTTCTGTTTCCAAGTTGTAAGTACAAGGATAGTAAGACAATAGGTTTATATTGTTGCTTTTTTTTGTATTTACATGTGTGTAGTTGCTGGAATGTGTTAAATTGTATTTTTTTTGGATAAGGCTGTTTATTCATTTTTGTCCTTTAAGCAATTGACCCTATATATTGTCACCTTACTACAGAGACCATTTTATGTCCTTTTTCTTTCTTTTTATATAAAGCTTTCTTTTTAAGACCTGTTTGAGTGTTTTTCACTGGTTAAAGCTAAGAAACGAAGGGAGGGGGGAAAATTTCTTTGTGTTAGATTTACTAAGTCTGACTTTGCATACCCTCTGGGTGAGGGGGCAGAGAGGTTAGCTCTCTTGGTACTTGTGTTTCAAGGACTTGAAGCAGGGAGGGTGGAATCCCTTTGTTTAGATTCACGGAGCTTGAATCTGTATCTCTCTCCAGGAACCCAGGGAGGGAACTCCTGGAGGGGAAGAGGAAGAAGGGAAGTGGGTTATTTCCCTTTGTGGTGAGACTCAAGGAATCTGGGTCTTGGGGTCCCCTGGGAAGGTTTTGGGGAGACCACAGTGAGCTAGGCACTGTACAATTCCTGGCTGGTGGCAGCGATACCAGGTCCAAGCTGGTAACTAAGCTTGGAGGTTTTCATGCTAACACCCATATTTTGGACGCTAAGGTCCAGATCTGGGAAGAAATGTTATGACAAGAACACACGAGAACTTGGAGTGTTTTGTCTCTCACTTTTATAATTCAGGGTATGGCTACATTTGGAATTTCAAAGCGCTGCCCCGGCAGCGCTTTGATGTGTGAGTGTAGTCGGAGCAGCAGCGCTGGGAGAGAGCTCTCCCAGCGCTGCATGTAAACCACAACCCTTACGGTTATAGCGTGCAGCGCTGAGAGCCGCGCTCCCAGCGCTGCCGCCCTGATTACACTGAGGCTTTACAGCGCTGTATCTTGCAGTGCTCAGGGGAGTGTTTTTTCACACCCCTGAGCGCGAAAGTTGCAGCGCTGTAAAGTGTGAGTGTAGCCATGGCCTTAGCCACCCATTGAAATGTATTGTCCTGAGAGTTGCCCCTAGATAAAGTTCATTCCCATTGTGTGGACAGCAGCAAGGAGTCTGGTGGTGAAAGAGATTCCATGCTGTTTGCTAAGATGCAGATCTGTTTCCTCCTTCCTTCCTTGCCCAAGAATGGCCACTTGATAGCACCTGGCTAGAGGCATCTGTTTGTCCTTTGTCTTTGAGAAACAGGTTTCCCCACTCCCCAGACTTATGTTCATAACTTTACATATACTGTTGCTACATACATTTTACCATGGTATTATTGACCAGCAAGTTATTAGTTTTCAAATGATACCTCACAAGGCATATTTTGTACAGATTACTACAATGGTGTGTAGAGTGTGAATTCAGGGGTGCACTCCATCACACCCCTTCCCTCCCCTCCCCAGAATTTTGGTACTACTCCACCATCTTTTGTTAACTCAAGATGGTCAAATTGTTTTTGATAAAAACAACTGATTCAGACTAACTAGACAAAGACATTTTTGGAAGTCTGAAAATGTTAACTGTATTTCCCTTCCTCTCCCTCCCACAACCCCTATAGAGACAGATTAGAAATGGGAATAGCGGTGCCAAAATACAGTGAGAGCTCATTCTTGTGATTCTAGCCAGCTGGAAAGAGGAAGCAAGTGAAAAGTACCAGATGCAGAGCTGGTCAAAATGTTTTTAAGCAAAGAACTAGCTACCGTTTCTCTGTTTTCCACTGAGCTTTTTGATGAACTCTAGTCATGAGAGTGTTCTATCAAGAAAAGGCACTGATCCTGCAAACTTTTCCATGTGGGAAGACTCCTGTGCACACAGACCCCGAGTGACTGCACAAAGGAGTCCACCTTTGCAGAGTAACTTTCAGAAGTGGGGTTTTTAAGCTAGAAATTTTGTAGCCTCAAGAAGCTTGTATAGATCAGAAAAACATCCAGATTACTGGGTGCTTGTCTGAAACGAATCTTTTCAGGCTCACTCATCATTTTATATTTGCTTCTATCCGTCTAACCAGTACTTGTCTCCACCCTGACTTTCCTCTCCCTCCCTGCGTCATCCCTGATGTCTTAGTACAAGATCAGCAACTCTTTCTCTCTCAAGCAGCCACTGGACCAGTTAGGCAGGATACAGTCTATTGGAACTGGCAGCAAAATATATGGGCCTGAACTTACAAGACATCTAGGTCAGACAAGGGTATCAAACTTATTCTGCAAATGGGGACAAATTCCATTCCTTCTCTATATGCAAGAGTTGCACTTCTTTAAAAGTGTATTAAAACTGTGTTAGTTAAGCTAGTGGAATATCCTGTATGGACAGATATTCAGATTGAAGCGTGACATATATTGATTTAGAAGAATTTTGCAGATGTTTTTTAAACCAAATTTACAGTTAAGCCTATGCAACTTCCACAACTCCTTCGCACTTGCACACAGGAGACCACCTAAATCTATACTTTCCCCTACCCATCATTACATCAGCAGATTGCTCTCATATCCTACCTCACTACTGACAATACCCATGGCAAGATCCCAGTCTTCTTTAGCCAGGTCCAGTATGCCCCTGGGGTGTCGACCATATAACAGCTCGAAGGGGGAGAATCCAGTGGAAGCCTGAGGAACTTCCCATACAGCAAACAGTACATAGAGTAGCAGGGCATCCCAGTCTTTTCCGTCGCGGCTAATCACCTTCCGTAACAGGCTCTTCAACGTCCTATTAAAACGTTCAACAAGGCCATCGGTCTGGGGGTGGTAGACCGACGTTCTGAGGGTCCGTATGTGGAGCATGGTACATAAGTCCATCATCAGTTTAGAAACAAAGGGAGTCCCTTGGTCCGTCAGGATCTCCTTAGGTATCCCTACTCTAGAGAATATCTGGACTAACTCTTTGGCTACGGTCTTGGACATGGCATTCCGTAGGGGGATGGCCTCGGGGTATCGGGTGGCGTAATCTAGTACTACCAGGATGTATTGATGGCCCCGGGCTGACTTCTCCAATGGCCCCACTATGTCCATAGCTATTCGTTCGAATGGAACCTCAATAATTGGCAGAGGTACCAGAGGGGCCCTTAAGTATGGTCTGGGCCCATGTATTTGGCACTCCGGACAGGAGGAACAATATAGCCGGACGGCCGCATAAATACCAGGCCAAAAAAACCTCTGTAGAATCCGATCGAGGGTCTTATCCATCCCTAGGTGGGCCCCAAATAGATGACTGTGGGCCAGATCCATTACCGCTTTTTGATGCTTCCGGGGGACCAAGAGTTGTTCGATGACTTGCTCTTGGACGCGGACTACTCTATACAGAAGATCTTTTTTAATCATATAATACGGCCCTGGGCCCTTAGTTCTCCCCTCCACTGGGACCCCATTTACCTCGACTACTTCCTTTAAAATGTTGTGGTATATGGGATCATTGGCCTGACCAAAAGTCCCTCGCGCGGTCCCTATTGGCCCCATTTCGGGGGGGTCTACCTCCGTCTCCCCCTCAGGGACAGAGCCTGGGGAACCCGGTCCAACAATTGGGTTGTAGTTGGCCAACACCGTCCCACTGTCAGTTGAGTTCCCTCTTTCTCCTGCTAGTGTAGGCGTCAGGTACCGTGTCAGGATCCTTGTCCCCCTCCTTTTATCCGCCCTCCGTTCCCTCCGAGTCTTCCTGGACTTCCCCGGTGGGGAGAACACATCCTGGCTAAACTCGTGGAAGGTGGGGAGAGGGTCCCCGATCTGGGCCACCCTTTGGGTCCCAGAGTCCTTCTTTCCTTCTCCCTCGTCCCCGGGGAGTAGGCCATCAAACCCCGGGAAGTCTCGTCCGATAAGGACAGGGTAAGGGAGTTTTGGGACGACTCCCACTGTCAACTCAGCGGGGTTCCCTAGAACTTCTATGCGTACGGGGACAGTCGGGTAATAGCTGATATCCCCATGTACACAGGATATTCCCGAGCGCTTGGCCTGGGATAGTTGGCCCGGCCTGACCAGTTTCCCTGAGACCAGTGTGACTGCACTTCCCGAGTCTATTAAAGCTGTGGTCTCTATACCATTCAGCTTAACGGGCCTAGTGTACCTATGGGGGACCATCGCAACCCTGAATAGACTTATTAGCTCGCATGGTCCCCCTATATCTCCCAGTTCACACTGCATGGGCTCTCCTAGATTAGGGCATTGGGCAGCAATATGCCCTAATTCACCACAGGCATAACAGCGGTACCCCCCTCGGGGAAGCCCCCTATTTTTCGGGCTGCTGGGATTTATCCCCTGAGCCTTTCTTCCCCAGTCCTCCAGTCTCTCCGGGACTGCCGGTGGCTCTCCAGCCTCCTGCCTCCCCTCCATTTTCCGACCTGGAGCTGGGGCAAACCGGGGCCTCGGTGCAGAGGCTGGTCTCTGATACTGGCGGCTTCCTGCCTCGGGGGTCTGAGAAAGTTCTTGGGCTGCCAAATGCCTCTCCACAAGAGCAACTAGATCATCATAAGAGGAGGGATCATTTTGGCGGACCCACCCCCGTATGTCCAGCGGCAACCCTCTCATGTATCTGTCCAATACCAGGGTTTCTACTACCTTCTCCGGCCCACGGGCCTCAGGGCGGAGCTACTTCCGCGCAAGGTGTATCAAATCAAATAGCTGGGACCTTGGTGGTTTGTCCCCCCGGTACTTCCACTCGTGGAAGCGCTGGGCCCTTATGGCTGGCGCACGCCTGCCCTCGCCAGGATTTCCACCTTCAGCCGAGGGTAATCCATAGCTGCTTCTGCGGTCATGCTGAAGTAGGCTTTCTGGGCCTCCCCACACAGGAATGGAGCCAGCAGACCTGCCCACTGGTCTTGGGGCCAGGCCTCCCGCAGTGCCGTCCTTTCGAACGCGAGGAGATACGCCTCTATATCGTCATCTGTTGTCATCTTCTGTAAGTAGTTGCTTGCCCGTAGCGGCCGGGTCCCCTGAGCCGCGTGCGTCATCGTAGTCAGGGCCTTCAACTGGTTCACTACCTCGGTCAGGGTGGCTTGATCTTGGGCCGCCTGGCTCATCAGCAGCTGGTTGGTCTCCTGTTGCA
Organism: Gopherus evgoodei; assembly: GCF_007399415.2. Classification (NCBI taxonomy): domain Eukaryota; kingdom Metazoa; phylum Chordata; order Testudines; family Testudinidae; genus Gopherus; species Gopherus evgoodei. The sequence goes on along the minus strand of NC_044327.1, from coordinate 74,896,691 downwards.
CCCGCACGGACTCTCGCTGGGCCGCCATCTGTACTCGGGTAGCCTCCTGCTGAGCCGCGGTGGCCTGCATCATCAACGCCTTCAGCACATCCTCCATTCCCCCCCCCCCAAAAAAAATTCTCTCCCCTTTTTTTTTTTTCCCCTTGCCCTGTGATGGCTTGCCACCGAGCCATGCTCACTAGTACATCCCACTCCTGACACCACGTGTGGCAAAGTACCTGTCTCTCCTCTCCTAGCTCAGTCCTCCTCAGCCTTGGAGACACAGGCTTGGGCAAAGCAAAAGCCTGTCACAGTCATGCAGGGTCTGGCTAATCCCTTCTCAGTCAGGCCCTTGTTCTGTTTTCCTCTCCTTCTGAGGAGAGTGCAACCTGCCTTGCAAGAAAAGTTTTTAGAGTTCAGCTGCCTCTACTCACTGGCAGCTACTCTACTTCTCTCCTCCCCCCCTTGCTTCCCTGCCAGGGAGGGTTTAAAAAGGTCTCCAGCCATTGGGGCCAGCTGAAACTAATTACCTCCCTGGTAACCCCTGTTCCAGCTGAACCTATTCCTCCATGGTTAAGCCTTCTGGGACTAATTACTACCCCACTCTTGGTAGCTAAGTGTCCTGAGTTTGCCACAGTTGCTATAATACACCTTCCCCTCCCCTCCCATTTTCCATTATGAAGAGGGTTTTTTTCAGAGCTAAACTCCAGGCATTTCAAATATTTGAACTGGGCCTCTAATGCATTAAAAGGGATTAATCCTCACTAGCCAGCCTCTTTTTGCTAACCATGGCTTGCCCTAGACCAAATGGCAATCCAGGCAAGGAGCATCTTTGCCCCCAAACACTTTCACAATTACACAACAAAACAAGGTTCACAATACTGCAACTAGGCTCTCACTTCACTTCATTCTTATATCTCACTGACTGACTGGCAATGCCCCACCCCTTATATACTGCAAGGGCATGTCTGACAACATTCTAGGAGGATCGATGAAAATGTAGTTCTCAGAAAGTCTGGAAGGTTTCATGAGATTCTATCATGGTCCAGAACATTCTAGGTTAATGAAAAATGAATCCACATACAGGATACCTGAAACATTTTACTTCAAACATTCTATTTTCCCTTTTGTTGCCAACAAAAACAGCACCTAAGCCTGGCACTCCCCCAAGCTGGCACCCTAGGTGCTTGCCTGGGGAACCTACAATTTAGAAAAATATATTTAGGTATTGATCTAAGTGCATCTCAAAATATCTGAATGGCAGTGTATTTAGTTGTTATGCTTTTGTTGTGTAACAAGTACTCTGCTGGTTTTTGGAAAAGGCAGCCATTTTATGTTTCATGCATGTTACTAGAGATACACACTAAACTCACTCATGGAGACAACTCTTCTTCTCATTTTAGATTGAAAAAAAATCAGTTATTGAAAGCATCTGTTTTCTTTGTGTGTATAAAAGACACTTCCCTTACACTCTGGCAGTAGATTGCATGTATGTGAACAGGAGAAGAAAGCAAAGCTAAAGTAATTCTGAGAGCCTCAGCCTCCACTCCAGCATTATTACTACTTTGATTAAAGGATTCAAAGTATCAAATTGACATGAGCCCCCTTTCCCTCACTCTCATTTGGTTTACTTATAGTTTCATTTCCAGGGCGTAAATGCATTTGTCTAAGCTTTGTTGCACAGGTCCATTTTGGCTTCAGTCACACACTGACTTTTGGATTAGTCACAAACTTGCATTTTGACTTCTCTTGTATATGCATCTCCTAGCTTGCCCGTTTCCTAGGGAAGCCCTGCTCCTTCAAGTCTCTCCTGTTACTATGTCACACATCCATTATTACCACATTCACAGGAGTGCAAATTGCTTAAAAAAAAAAAAAAGTAAGCTGGGGACATTAATTCAGAGATCAGAAGAGCAACACCTGCCTGACCAAATCTCTCTCCCTGCCATCAGCATCTCCTGTGGTCAGTGTACGCAGTGGTGCTTGCTGCAACTGGCTCAGACCTCAGACTCTGTTCTATATAGTATAGTCATACAGAGAGGAACACTTGCATTCAAGTTGAGCAGGATGGTTGTGAGAGCTGAGACAGTTCATGTGAGGAGAGGGCAGGGAGCCCATCATCAGAGACTTGTTTTTGTCTAATCTCAAGGAGAAGGTAGTTCAGACTCTTTCTTACTCACCTTATAATTATAGCCTGAGTTCCAGTGACCCAACAAGCCCAAGAACTAGGGTAAAAAATCTGTCATACAATAGCAAGGATTCAGACATATTTATTACTTGTTACACAACCCATAACATGCATGATGAGTCACAAGGAGAAAGTGATTGAAGCAGAGACTAGAGAGACAAGGTGGGTGAGGTAATATCTTTAATTGGACCAATTTCTGTTGGTGAGACACACAAGCTTTTGGACTTACAGAGCTCTTCTTCAGGTCTGACAGTTCAAGTGAGACCTAGACACTTTTTTGGTAGAAAACTATGAAAAAGTAAAATGGCAGAGTGAAGAGAATGACAAGTGTATTAGACCTATTAGCCTGATCTCAGATTTTCTGGCAAATGGTATGATACAAGTGCTGTGACCTGCTCAGGTCACACAAGGCTATTTCATGGCAGTACAATGCTGGGATGCTTCAGAAGCCACTGAGATTTTAGACTGATTCTGAAGCGTTAAAAGTTCAGAATATCTGCTATTTACTAGAAGATTCAGTGCCAGATTTTCCCTTCACTTAAATTAGTAGAAAGTCCATTAATTTCCATGAAATTAGTCCTGAATTTATGCCAGTGTAAGTTAGAATCAGGCCCACAGGGACTGGCTACCTGAAATTTTCCAGCAGGAAGAACTGATTCAGTGTAAGAAGAGGGCAACAATGGCCTACTATATTAGAGCTGCCCTGGGAACAAGTGCTGTTAGCATTGTAAATTGCAGAGAGACTAAAAGGCACATTTACATATGCAGAATAGAGGTGGGTGTGGAAATACTCCAAGGGCACTGTCCCCTTTAGAGTTGATCTAGGTTAGAGATAGGAAGCTGTACACTTTGTTCTACTGGCAGCTACTTCCAAGTTGTTCAGAGTAGACAAAGACTGGCGATGGGTAGCAGTATAAAAGTTTGCATTCCACATTATCTGAGTGCCTTATACACAAAATCAATAGCAGTCATGAAGTCCCCTAGTCTCTGGCTCGCCTTTCTTTCCAGAGCAGTTGTTATTTGTGTCATCACCCAGCAGGCAGAGCATTCTACTGCCACACAGCATAAATGCTCTTTCCTCTGAACTCTGCAGTACCTCTACACTCTTCACCTCTACCCCAACTTTCAAATGACACACATTTTTTAATATAATGAACCAATGTTACTCCTGGGGGCTGTTTATAGCCAAATCTAATAGCCTTTGCACACAAGTAATCCCTATTATTGGAGAAGAACCTTCGGTGTTTTCTTGGAGTGGGGAGGGATGGCGGAGGTTAAGAATCTTTCTTACTAGGAATTTTAGCCTATTTTGTAGCGCCATAGTGTGGATGCTTTCTACATCAACAGAAAGGGTTTTTCTGTCACTGTAGTTAATCCACCTCTTCAAGAGGCAGTAGTTAAGTCAAAGGAAGAATTCTTCCACTTACATAGCTGTGTCTACATTGTGGGCTAGGTCGATTAAATTTCTAGGCGTAGAAAGAAAAGGTATGTGAGATAGTATTTATTGGACTAACTTCTGGTGAGAGACAAGCTTCTCAGTCTCTAACTCCTATAATAACCCATTAAATTGATACATAAACAAGGAAGCCATGTTCACCAAACAATTAGAATTCTTTGAGGGTATCAACACAGATGTGGACAAGGGTGATCCAGTAGATAGAGCATTTGGACTTTCAGAAAGCCTTCGACAAGATCCTGTACCAAAGGCTCGTAAGCAAAGTAAACAATCATGGGATAAAAGGGAAGATCCTCTCACGAATCAGTAACTGGTTAAAAAATAGGAAACAAAGGTAGGAATAATTGGTCAGTTTTCACAATGGAAAGCAATAAATAGTGGGATCCCTCAAGGATCAGTACCAGCACCAGTGCAGTTCAATGTATTCATAAATGATCTGGGAAAGGGGGTAAATGGTGAGGTGGCAAAGTTTGCAGACTATACAAAAGTACTCAGAATAGTTAAGTCCAAAGCTGATTGCAAAGAGTTACAAAGGGATCTTAGTAAACTGTTTGACTGCGTAACAAAATGCCAGATGAAAGTCAATGTTGATAAGTGCAAAGTAATGCATGTTGGAAAACAATCCCAACTATACATACAAAATCATGAGATTTAAGTTAGCTGTTAAAGAGATCTTGGAGTCATTGCAGATGGTTCTCTGAAAACCACTCAATTTGCAGCAGCAGCCCCCACCCCCCCAAAAAAAAAAAAAAAGCCAACAGAATGTTAGGAATCATTAGGAAAGGGGTAGAAGATAAGACAAGAAAATATCACAATGCCACTATATACATCCATGGTACTCCACCACCTTGAATACTGCATGCAGTGCTGGTCACCCATCTCAAAAGAGAGATTAAAATTGGAAAAGGTACAGAAAAGGACAACAAGACTGATTAGAGGGATGGAACAGTGTCCATCTGAGGCGAGATTAAAAAGACTGGGACTTTTCAGTATAGAAAAGAGATGACTATGTGGGGATTTGACAGCAGTCCAGAAAATCATGAATGATATGGAGAAAGTGTTATTTCCCCCTCATGTAACACAAGAGCCAGGGGACACCCAATGAAATTAAATAGCTCACAGGTTTAAAACAAAAATAAGGAAGTACTGGCAATGAGTTGACTGTGTGTGTTGTGAAGGTAAAAAAATATAACTGGCTTCAAAAAATAAATGGGTAAATTTATAGAGCATAGGTCCATCAATGGCTATTAGTCAAGGTGATCAGGGACACAACCCCATGCTCTAGGTGTCCCTAAACCTTCCTTTCTTAGAGAAAATGAATGAGCAGTGTCCCCAAGCCTGATTAATTCATTAGTAGATTCTGATCCTTCTACTTCTACTTCCCAAGATGGGACAAAAATATCTGACTGGGAAGACACTGTTCTAGGTGTCCCTAAACCTCTGACTGCTACACACCGAGGTTTAATCACTTGATAATTGCCTTGTTCTGTTCATTTCCTCTAAAGCATTTGGCACCGACCATTGTCAGAAGACAGGATACTGGGCTAGATGGACAATTGGTCTGACCCAGAATGGCCATTCTTATGTTAATATCAATTTCAAATTAAGAAATACATGCACACTTAGGGGAGAGTCTTGTCTAGCTTCTAGGGCAATAAAAATAAAGTAAAAACTAAGTATAAACTAGTATTAGACATTCTCCAGCGCTACTGGAAAAATACCTACATGTTGTATATATTTCCAAGAGTGGGGTCTACCCACCCACTAACAAAGTATAGATGAATAGAGTGCTGAGACTGCAAATACCACAAGATGGCACCATATCATGCAGCTTAGGTTGGGACCTTGAAACATAGCAGGAAAAATGACAAACAAGACATTTCTCATGTGGAAAATCAAGTATTAATGCAATCTCTCTGGTTACATTGTTTTGAGCATTAACATAAGATTTTAAAGGGCATTTTCTAGGAAATAAAAGTCCACGAGCATATGCCACAGCTATAGTGTATGTGTAATTACTGAATGGATTCTGTGTGCAGCCACGGTATTTGCAATATGCAAGTATCACAGCAGGCCATTCTCCTCCATAGTGCATGATCTTGGAGGTCCACACTGTAAGCAAGTGCCCCATCTCCACCTTCTCTCCATTAGAAGTGGCTTTATTCTTATCCCTGGCCTGTTGGTAACTCTGGTGGTTCTTTGAATCATCAATCACACAAGCCTTTGCTTTGTAATTGCACTGATTTCTTTTTCCTCTGTTGTTCCTTTCATGATCATTTGAGGTAAAAAGTTTGTATTCACCTGGGCATTAGCCAATGTATTGTGCTGCTATTTGTGCCTTCAGCTGGGATATGGCACCAGCTGACTGGAACTTCTCAAATCTTTACTGCCTCCATTTCCTTTATTAGTTCTTTAGCTATTTGACTGCAGTTGGCTCAGACTCCCAGTTCAACGACTGCCATAGGACATCTGGTTATGTGTTTTAACTCCCACTCTTTAACAAACTGAGCAAAACACATTGCTTGCTAATTGTGGACCATCATTTGCCACTATCCCAGCGAAGTCATAGCAACTTTAATGCCTCTTGTGTCACTCCACAAATGGAGCAGTGGGTGTATGGGAGGCTAAATTTAGTAACCTAGACCTTTGGCTGTAAGCAAGACCATACTAACATTTGATGTCTCTGTATTTAAAGTCTCAGGTATTTTGAATTTGACCTTTGAGAAAGGCTTCCTGTCTAGAGCTGCACCAATATATGTTTGATACCTTTTAGTAAAACACATTCAGATTATTTTTCTGTAACTGCAGCAGCATATATGGTAATGTTTAGGGATAGACTGAGGGTTTCACAGATGTGTTCTCTTCATGCTTATTCCTGAATTAATATGGACTATTTCCGGGGTGCAGACTGATCCACTCCTTTTCAGTTTATGTATATTACATGTATGTATGTGAGAGAGACACACACACACACACACACACACACACACACACACACACACACACACACACACACACTACAAACTGCCCCTCTTGGAACAGCTTTAGGCCTCATCCACGTCCCTGATCACCTTTTTGTCAGTGTAACATCTTATGGGGGGAGGTGGAGGGAGAGGAGAAAGAGTGTGACACCAAACATTTAGTATCTATTCAATGCCTTTGTTACTCCAACGTTAGCACTTGTAATCTGTCATTGCTGGTTAGGCACGGAAGAAGCTCTCATCTGCAATAGTGGGATAGGAATGCTGAGGGATAATTCAAACCTCAAAGAAGCCATGCTGATTGCGAGTTGTCTAATTTGAGCATATCCACACCAGCTTGAACTTCCCCCTGAATCTGCGGTATGAGCAGGTGCCTAGTATAAGAAAGGCCAGTCAATCTAGTTTTTTGTTCAGCTTGAAGCTATTTTGTGTTGTTCCTCTAGCTGCCTGTAGTCTTGGTCATCTGCAATTTTTTCAGTGCATCTCTGCAGCCAGTCACCAATGTCATCTACAGTAAACTCCATGCCACAAGCTAGCCACAGCTTCATGCAGTCACCTCTGCTATTATGTGCACTGTTCCCAAAGCCATCTTTGGTATTCAGGATGGAAGAGACTTGCTGGGCTAAGCAAAATCTTCCTTCCTACCCCCATCCAAAAATAGTTTTCAGGGAATGTGTACAGTTCAGTGGTCAGCTGAGGTCACCAGCATGGATACTTAGTTAGAAATTAACTGGATTTCTATAACTATACAGATCCAGTCAGCTGGCTCTGATGTTTTTCAAACACCTGATTCCATGAGGTTGTCCTGAGCTCTGTTTTAGGAGTCTTGGTACTTTACATGGGTTACAGTGTACTGATTTAGCTTTAGCACTCAACTCCCAACGCTACTCACTTAGTAGGCACTTGAGTCCAAGAAACAGATTAGTGAGCCACGCCTTATGACATCAGATGCCTTTTCCCCCAGGTCACTATAAAGTGTTTCTTCTACATTTGCTAGGACACTCATTTCCTCATGCATGGTTTGGGGATTCTGCATCATTTTTACTACTTATAGGTCAAAGATGCATAGTCTAGGGAGGCCCATTGTGCCAGCAAGAGTGACAGGGTTGATGGTGTCATGTAAAGATGTGAAGCAGTCTGGCCCAATTCTTCGAATTCACAAATATCTGGGGCAGCCCTGTGAACAGTGCTAGGTAGTGTCAGGGTGTACACCCCCTTGTGAGTCAATGAAGAGTTTGAGAGTTTGGATGGGTGGGTGGGAATGGAGGAGGGGGATGTTTTTGTCCATCTTGGAGACATGGCTGAAGAGCATTCAACACCACTTTCGAATATAGTGAGTGAGTGAAGGGCAGGCCAATTTTTGTAAGATTTTGACATTTTGTACAAAGTCAAACCACTTTACACGTCAGATTTGGCGAGAGCACGGCCAATGGAACGCCACTAGCTACTTCAAGTCTGCCTGGAAGAGGGTCCAGGTTTCTGAAATGTATAGCAATACAAGTAGCATTCAGGATCTATCAAACCTGTGCTTTGTCTCAGTGCAGAGATGTGTCTGTCCATAAGCGAGATGCAGACTTTGTGCAGGAGGCAGCAAGACCTATTTGTCAAAGGACATCTAGTTTGCTGCAACTTGGACTCTGCAGAATAGGAATAATATCTATTTTATCTTATGTACAGTTCACTATGCACAGGATACAAGAGCTTCATATAAAACCTATAATGAATTCTCATCTTAAGATATTTACTGTGTGATTGAAGAGGTTACACAGTCCGTCTAGCACAGGATTTCCTCAGAAGGGTGCTTGTCAGTGCCCTTGTTCAGAATGATCTACCACTACTTTCCTGTGATTTATTCTGTTCTGCTGTGTACAATATGCAACCTTTATTCAGCCCTTTGCATCCTATTTTGTCAAGCACTCTGAACAGCAACACTGAGTTCTCTTATTGTATACGGCCTTCCAATGTGGGACAGTTTGCCATTCCTACCGTGCTTGGTGCCATAACAGTGGCACATGAGAGTTTGCTTTTGTACTTAGTGTTTTCTTCTCCTCCTCTCCCCGCTGTTATAAGCCTTGGCAACATGAGTAATTTAGCATTAGCAGCAGTGCAGCTCTGCTGGTAGTGCTGCTAATGCAGACCAGTCACTAGCACTCACACCAGCTAAAGTTTAGATGACACCAAGAAGCTGACACTCTGCATTAGTATTGCTACTGTTACTAATGGATCTTGCACTAGCATTTTTATTAATCTTCCAGCTGTTGGCACATACATCTCCAGAACTCAGCCCTAGAGAACAGAGTGTCAGTTTATCATTTGAATTTTCAGTAGCACAGTTCTTGCTTTTTGACATCCAATATATGGGCTCTGAACATCCTCGGGTTATTGTAGTAGAGATATTAGGTAGCTGGACATGTTTCTCAAGTGGTCTGTATGACAGCCCCATTTCAGCAGTGAAATACAGAAGCACTATTTCCTCATCTAACAAAGCAATCCTTATCTCAGGGCCTCTTTCACTTTGGTTGGATCTTCATTATTTCATGGAAAAGATTAGCAGACAGATCTCACTTAGAGAGAGATTGGAGATTGAAGTGGGACTGCAGTGTCCCCACTGCAATAGAACACCTAGGGCTGGCCTGTGTCAGCTGACCTGGGCTTGTGGGTCTTGGGCTGCAGGGCTAAGAAACTGCCATGTAAACATCTGGGCTGGCTCTGGGATCCCATGAGAGGGGTCCCAGAGTCCAGGAGCCAGTCTGAGCCCAAATCTCTACATGGCAAATTGTATAGCCCTGCAGCCTGGGCCCTGTGAGTTTGAATCCACTGACAAACACCTGTGGCTGGCCTAAGGGTAGGTCTACACTTCAGTGAGAGTCCAGGCTCCTTTTCTTCTCTAAGTCTTCAACAGCATCTTAAACACACTGAGATGTACTCAGTTCCTCTGGCACCTTGTTTCAGTATAAAAGAGTTAAACAACTTGAAGCACACAGAGCTTTGTGGCAGCTGTATTATCTCATGGGGTTGGGGTGGGGGTGTGGAGGGGGCACACCCCACACTGAGCTTAGTTCACTTTTCATCTTACTAGCTACAATCACAAGCTCCTTTCGTATGTAGCATTGTAGAGCGGTGGCCTTAGCATCATGGAGGTCCAGGCTCAGAGATGGGAGCAAACAGAAGAAACCAAGCATAAGACTATCTAACCAACAGACTTTTTAGATATGTCATATTAAATCCCACATTACAACTGTACTCCCATTTCTTAGCAAAAAGGCTTACCTACATTTTCTCCACTGGTATTTTCTCTTTATACTGGTATTTCTAAGTCTTCAATAGGATCAGGCCTATTATTAAAGTCATGGATTCTAAATAATGAAAGCTATTCATAGCTGAGACGCAGAAATGAAACTGAATTCAATAAATTTAGGTCTTCATTGACAGAAGGTTGTTCATTTGTTTCAATAGATTCACCAAATCAATTAGGTCTTTGCTACATGATTAGCACAAGCGACTACCATGCAGCCATGAACTAGAAAGGAAAGAAAAATCCATCCATAAAAATTTTAAAACTGTTCTTCAGGGCTTTTTCTATCAGGATCCAGAGATTCAGTTCTACTAACCCATCAGAAAAGGAATTCCCCCCTCACCCCCAAGAATGAACCCTGATGAGAAAAATCTCCTAACCCCTTCAGGTCCCTCCCTTGCTGTGAAGGAGATGAATAACCTGTTCCACCAGCACACACTGCCTGATATTTATATTTCTTAGTGAGAGAGAGAAAGCTCACCTTGTCTTGTTAAGAAGGAGAGAAACAAGTCACATCTGAAGGTCCTTTCTCTATTAGCTTCCAGGCCTGGCAGAAAGGACCTCCAGATTCTTCTGCTACCTTCAGATTTAGAGTGTTGGTTCAGGCCCCTGTCAAGACTAAATCTGAACACATTTGAAGGTTGTGTCTGAATCAGGCTTTCCCCAATCTTTGTGGTTCACCCTCTAACTGACCCAGAGCATAGACCTAAACTTGACCTAAACTTTGTGATTTGAACCACTGCAAAGGTATTTTTGTAGTATGAATAAACTTTTCCATTAGGATAGCATTGGACCAAGACTCTGAACTCATTTCACTCCCATTAGCAATTGGAAGTAAAGAAAGTCAAACAAAATAAGAGCTCTTACTGACCAAAGATATTTTGAAGTCCAAGATGTAGCAGCAAATGATCACTAAGATTCCTAGCCTTCTCTTGTCAGATATTTCTCAGTGAATCTATGCTAAAAAAAGTGTTCTAAACAAATGCTTTGTTGATTCTGAAGTCCTGATCCTGCAGGGAGCTCCACATGGGCGGACACCTCTATCAACATGCAGTCTGACTGGAATCAACAGGGCTTCGCCCATACATGTGCTGCAGGATCAGAACCTATGGAATGAACAAAGTTAGCAGCATACTAGATATTAATTAATTGATCTTGCAAAAACTTTTCCTTACTATTTAGGAAATACATCAGTTTTGGATTAAGGTTATGTAGAGTTTCTTATGGTGATGTGATATTCTTCCAGCTAATTTGCTTAATTGTAGAACTTTTAGTACTCCATCTTCTTGCTTTGACCTCCCATTATGAGCACTATGACTAAAGGCAAACTGTATTTTAATATTTAGAATTCTAATTCAAAAGGGGGGAGTACATCATGCATATCAATCAGATAATATTCTATTCCCTGACCACATCAGAAATCAGTGAAAAAGTTATTAGTTTCCATTCCTAGTAGTCTCAAGGAATACTAGAAGTTTGGAAAGGTCTACAGTCTTCTCTGAAAGAACAGTTTTGCAAGGAAAAAACAAGATCTTGGGCTACTTAGAGCTTGTCTACATTACCTGCAGGATCGACGGGCAGCAATTGATCCAACAGGGGTTGACTTATATCTAGTCTAGACACGATAAATCAACTGCCAAGCGCTCTCCTGTTGACTCTGGTACTCTACCAGAGTGAAAGGTGCAGGTGGAGTCGACAGGGGACCGTCAGCTGTCAACTCACCGCAGTGAAGACACCTCTGTGAGTAGATCTAAGTACATCAACTTCAGCTATGTTATTCACATAGCTGAAGTTGCGTAACTTAGATCAATTCCCCCCCACAGTGTAGACCAGACCTTGGCATTGTTAACACCTTGAGACAGCATTATCAGTGCTGTTGGCTCAGTGAAAGTTAATGATGCTTGGAAGCAAAACAGCAGCTGCAAGATTTCTGCAGAAGCTTGTGAAGTTGCAGAACATTTCTAATAGCAAGATAGCTCCCTTGAACAGGATGATGCAGAAGCTGGTAGACATTCTTTGGGCAGTGTAAGAGAGTCGCGTGTCCATGCCTCAGTTTATCCTCTTCCTGCTGGCCCTCTGCCTCCAGTAGATGGGGGATTAGGGTCCAGCCCCTCCAAAAAACCTCAGTAATAATCCTTCTCTTTTCAGGGCTGGAGTTTCCCCAAAAGACATCTGGTTAAAAGACCTACACCTAGAGACTGAAGTGGCATTTGTTACTCAACCAGCCTCACTAGGTGGAACAGTTGCTTACCCTTACATCCCTTGGCCTGCGTCGCTTCCCACAGCCCCTATTGGCCTGGAGCAGTGAACCATGTCCAGTGGGAGCCATGATCGGCTGAACCTGAGGACGCAGCAGGTAAACAAACTGGCCCGGCCCGCCTGAGTGAGGTTGCTGATCCCTGTGCTAGTGCATACAAAGCAGAACTCTTCACCTCTCAGCAGATGCCCCTAACCACAGGCTCCAGCCTGTCAGAATTGGCCCTGTTGCTCTCTTCATCTTCTTTCCCCATTCATGCCTCCTTTTCAGAGGACTAATCTGCTTCTTTAAAAGATTCCCTTGTTGACTCCAAGGCTCAGTCCCTTTGCCATGATGTCCATGGAGGCAGACTCTGCACCTGCCCTACTGAAGGGTAGAAATTTGAGCAATCTTTCACTTTTCCCATTTAGCACTGTTTCTACCTCTAAACCTTTCTTCAAACCCTTCCCCCGCACCCAAATCCTTCTCCTACACTTATCTGCTTATTAGTGATCACTCTATACCTTTCCTTACCAAACTGTTTCATCTTTGCCTTCCCTCCTTACCTGGCATCGTAAGGCACACTAAGTGTTCTGCACAAAAACAACGTGAAAATTGATCAAAGGAATATTGTCCTATACTCATATGCTGTATTTTTTCTGTGGAAATATTGGATCTGTTCTCACAGCCACTTCTGGCAGTGGAATTGCATACTAGATTTTATTAGTCAGTGAAAGGAATAGCAGATTATCAATACAGAAATGAAACTGAGGTACCAAATAATTCATTAAGAGAAGAATCACTAAAGATCTAAAAGGTAACAGAACCATGAGTAACAAGCAACCAGTCAAACCAAATTTGATTCTTTTAAAATCCCAAAAAGCAATCACAATGAGTGTGAGTAGGGGAAATGCATTAGATGAGCAGATATATATTTGGATTGTAGGAAAGCATTTTATGCACTAATGAAATCTTCACTAATAAATTAATGAAAGTTGGCTTCTGTAGGAATATTCATATGGCAAAAATAAATGAAATGGCAATATACTAGACTGGAGAGAATTCTCTCATAAGTAGTGCAGAGACAGGTGTTAGGACTCATTTTATTCAATATCTTCCTTAATGATCTGGCAAAGGAAGTAAACAGGGTAATGAAATCTGATATTTGGGAAGAGTTGCAAACACCACTAAACTGAAAAATACAAAGGACTCTAGAAAGATTAGAAATATGGGCAGAAAACAGCAAATAGAGACTGACCTTAGAACAACTAATAAATATACACAATGAGAGAAAGGAAGAGGTAGCACTGAGAGAAACCCATGGGTGATGACGTACAGCAAATTACACAATGGTTGCAACAAAGCCCAAAGCAATTTGCGGCTGCATCATACGGCAAAGAGGTAAGTCTCTCCCTACATGAGTTTTATGCTATTCATCCTGGGATAGTGTGTTCAGTTATGGGCAATTCACTGCCAGAAATATAATACCAGATTGGAAAGAGCTCAGAACGCAGTAATAAAAGTGATTGTGAGTGGTCAGGATGGACTGGTCTATGAAAAAGGATTAAAAGCACTAAATAGCTTGACAATTGCAGCTCGCTTTGGAGAAGCAACAACTAAAGGGAAAGGGAAAAGAGAAGCATGGCAGTTTGCATCTAAGGAGTCATGAAAACAATGGTGCCAACTCCTGCAATCATAGGGCAGGTAATATTTTGTTTTTCATAAAGCCTCAACTCCTGGAGTCATGTTAGTACCTCAGAATCTCAGCTTTCATTTTAACAGTAGCTTTCTAGCCCTCGTGGTTTCAGAGAACAGTTTGCAAGACATGAAACCCAAAGGCTCAAAATCCAGAAGACAGATTAAAAATATCAAATTGATTTTTAAAATCTCAATTTTTAATCAATATCTTTTTCGGGGGGGTGGGTGTCATAAACAGATAGTTAAGGGTTAATGTCTCTTTTTCCTGTAAAGGGTTAACAAACAGGGACCCAAACACCTGACCAGAGGACCAATCAGGAAACAAGATACTTTCAAATCTAGGTGGAGGGAAGCCTTTGTTTGTAGGTTTTGGGTTTGTGGGTTGTTCTCTCTGGGTCCTGGATGGGACTAGAGGTGCAACCAGGTGTCTGCCAATCTCCCTGCTACAGTCTCTTATCTATTCAGAATAGTAAGTAAGTAAAAAGGCGGTTATAGTCTTTTAACTTGTTTGTGTACTTGCTGGAAGTAGCTTAAATTGTGTTTCTGCTGGAGAAAGCTTCTTTCTATTGTCTATAAGCTATAAAAACCCTGTATATTTACCATCTTGATTACAGAGACAATTTTTATGTTTTTCCTTCTTTATTAAAAAGTTTTCCTCTTTTTTTTTTTTTTAAGAGTCCAATTGATTTTTTGGTTATCTTTTGTAAAACTCCAGGGAAGGGAGTCTACACTCACCAGGGAATTGGTGGGAGAAAGGAAAGGGAGGAGGGAAGAAAAACCTGCTCTCTGCATTTCTCTCTCTCTCTCTCCGGGAGAGAGGGAAGGGAGGGGAGAAGGGTGGAATCCCTTTGTTTAGATTCACGAAGCTGGAATCTGTCTCTCTCTCCTAGTGTACCCAGGGTGGGGAGAATCTGGGAGGAGAAAAGGAGGGGGAAGGAAAATGGTTTATTCCCCTTTGTTGTGAGACTCAGGGAATCTGGGTCTTGGGGTCCCCAGGGAAGGTTTTGGGGGAGACCAGAATCTATCAGGCGCTCTACCTAAGTCCTGATTGGTGGCAGCATATCAGATCTAAGCTGGTAATTAAGCTTAGGGGAATTCCTGCTAGTACCCATATTTTGGATGCTAAGGTCCAGATTTGAGAATTATACTATGACAGGGGTCAGACTCATGATTTTTGAAACGTTTGGCATTGGCAACATTGCCGCAATGAAATAAAGCAAAGGAGAATATAGGTTGAACACCAGGAAAAACAGGTAGTAAAATCTATTGTGCTGAAGAAAGTTTTCCAGGGGGACTAGTAGAAGCTCAGTTACCTGAGACTTTTGAAATTAAACTGGACAGTTGGGCAGAAGGCTGCCTTTAATGAAAGGAAATAGAATGAATCATCTAATAAGTCTTTACTATTTCTGACAAATAATGGAGCTCAAAATGCATAAACTATAATCTACACTGCTAAGCAAGGAAAATGCAATATAGTTTTCTCTGAATTACTCTAATTGAAATATCAATGGGATTTGATAAATCATGAGCCTTAAACAGTAGATTGAGACAGGAGGACAGTAACAATGCAATAAGATACAATAGTTCGTGTCTAAGTAATTTTGGATTGCATGATAAAGGCCAATGATCAAGTAACTTTAATCATCTGAGAAGTGCAATAACTGCCCTCAGATGCCCTGCCAGGAATGTCTTAACTTCTATTATGAAATGTGATGTATTAATAAAAATAAGGCAAAAATTCAGGCCAGTAACTGACTGAGCATCATTGACACTGCTTCAGCATAGCTACCAGACAGTGTTGAGACACCATTTGTGGCCAGAGCCCATCTGTGAGTTCCTAATTCTAGCTAGTATTGACAAGACTCCTTTTCTAGCACACTCTCCACGTACTAAAGAAGCTGGCCTATTGTTGTGTGATGTCCATTTCTGGGAAGTCTTTAGTGAGCAGATTTTCAAATCATACTGCGCAATACTCGCTAGCCAGACCAGCAACACCAGAGGGTTGCCTGGAAAAGATGACATGGAATCTTAAGAAGAGACTACAAATCTATTGCATTATATAAAGTTGGTATTCGCTATAACATGGACATGGTTCCCAGGCTTCCCCTCCCCTGCATATTATAGTAAAGACAAGACTGCTGTAGTAATAGAATATTCTTCAAAGCAGCGTGACATGTCAGTTTTCACAGGTACAGTGATAGTGTAGACAAGCAACGGGGTTACTTGCATAGTAATTCGCAATATGCAGCATAAGGAAGGGGACTAGAACTGGGGCCCAAGGCTTTGTAGCTGACATGCCAAATCCTGGTTTCATTTAAGTAAACAGCAAGACTTCCATGGACTTCAAAAGGAGCAGGATTTGGCTCTATCAGCTTTACAAAATCTCCTCCCATGCTGCAAAACATTAGATTTTTCTGGGTGAGTTCAGTGGTTTCCTCATGATAACATAACTCTCCTGTCTGGAGCTCTGATATGTACACCTCATGGACCGGATTCTGCTTTTACTTTCCCTCATGCTGGCCTAGCTGACATAGCAGTATCAAGCTCAGTACTCTACAGATCTGTACTGCCAAATTAGCGCTCCTGAACTCTAACAAGGCTCCATGAGTTGTAGAATCCTGCAATGCTTTCTTTTAAGACACATATGGAGGGAAAATGTCTGATAATCTCTGTCAAGGCTGATTCCCCGCTCTGGCACTTGGGTGCAGAAGGTGGGGGCCTGCAAAGATTCTAAAAATTAATACTGGCCACTCCAAGCTTGTATTAAACTCAAGATTACAGTTTCTCTCTGACCTTGGATGGGTAGGTGCTGCCACCACATAAATACAAAAAAAAACCCTTTGAAACCAGAAAGGGGCACTTGGGAATTCCTTCCTGTGGGGTACCCTCAAGCCCTTTCACACCCTTCCCTCCCCTCCTTCCCTTCCAGGAAAGAGCTAAGAAAGAAAAACAAAGGAAATCAGCTGTTGCCACGAGCTAATTTAACAACATATGCACAAACCTCTTAGGACACCAAAAATCCAATCCTGTTCTTAAAAAAAGGTAAATTTTATTAAACATGGTAAATTTTATTAAAAACAAAAAGAAAATACATCTGGAATTTAGGCTTTTGCTAGATTTAAAAAACTCACATACAAAATTTAAATGTCAAGAATAACCTTCTTGAGGTCCAGCTTAAAGGTTACAAGCAAAACAAAAAAACATTTGGGGTTAGCACAGAGGAATCCACAAGCCAATAAAAAAACAAGCAGAAATAAACCTAATCATGTCTTTCTAGACATTCTCTACTTCATTTTCATATCTGGGGTTTCAGATAAGCAACCTCAAGGTATGATTTGATGGTTTTTTCAAATCTGGCTTAAGCTTCTCACAGCATAACTGCTCCCTGTTCCCCTCTTTCCCGGAGAACCACAACACAGACAAAGGGAAGTTTTTTCCCAATTTTAAGAAGTTCTAGCCCTCCCATTGGCTCTTTTGGTCAGGTGCCTACTCCTTTCCTTTTACCTGTGGGCTTGTTAACCCTTTACAGGTAAAGCAAGTAGAGAGCCACTACCAAAAGGGATTCCACAGCCAACTGGCTGGCTGGCTGTCTACAAAAAGGAGCTATCCCCCCCTCTCATTTATCACAATCTTCTTTCATCATGTGCTCAGTCATTCAACGCATAGAGAGAATTTCTCCGCTGGATGTAGGCAGGGAAGAATAATTATTGCAGTCAATTATTTGTAATAAATGAATACAAGTGTCCTGCTTTGCTCTTCTATATGCCAAGTGGGCTCAGCTATTCATAGAGAGAATTAGGAGTTCTAATGAAGTAAACACGTTGGTGTTTTCATCATTAGCAGTCTGGGATGGTCTATTCACTCCTGGGAGGTGTTTCCCAAACCAAAGTAAACAATGTCTGTAGACAAGTATACAAAATGGCTGTACTGGTTTCATGGCCTCTTGGTGACTATTCTCAACTCATACTTTCAGATTATCCCTGGCTTGAAAGAAAAAGGTTCCCCTTTCCTCTCCTCCTATCTGCTTTAGAATGACTGATTGGAAAAGAATACAATAAAATGCCAGATTTCAGAGGCCAAGTTGAACTTCTTCTGTTTACATTTTTAAAACATTCTGAATTGTTTTGACTCCTTTCTAAGGAAAAGCACATGCTGTTGGTCCTCAGTCTTCAATTTGTTATGGCTCTTGATTAGGATTCCCCTGTGAGAAAGTTGAAGGCGATGAGCATACTGTATTGCAAGTTGTTTATGTATCACAGTAACACCTACAACCCCAGCTGCGGTTGCGGCTTTTTTCTGCAAAGTGTTTTATAAACATACGGTCAGATTCTGATAATTAACTTCAATGGATCTACATGTGAAGAAAGGGACTACTCCTAGTAATAGATGGTTCCTTCCCCATACTGCTTACAAACTAAATAGAGATATACAAAGGGTGTGAGAAAGGTACAACATATCAGCAGAGAGCTCCAAACAACTGACTTGGATACCCTCCGGAAATCCATTTTCTCCTCTTTGCAAGCAAGGGGCTTAATAGACAGGAATGGAGGTTGTTCACAATTCTGAACAAAATGTTATGGTTGTTCTTTCAAAAGTTTACAACTGAATTTGACTTAATACAGCTTTGAAACTTTACTGTGCAGAAGAAAAATGATGCTCTTTATTTTTGTAGTCTGGTCAGTTTGTAACTCTAGTGTTCATAACTCTGAGGTTCTACAGTATGTGATTTTCCCACATCCCATTGTGATTATAGAGAACTGTTTATGCAGTAAATGAACAGCTATGAAGTGAGAATCTCTCTGAATCTTGGCTAAACTTGGCCCTTTGTGTCTGAGCCTGAAAATGCTGTGCTGAGTACTCCCTGGAAAAATGCTGAACAGCAGTCAGAAAGAATGACTACAGAGCTCCCTGGAAACTGGTAACAGGAGCTTCTTGTAAAAATTTCCTGTTTTCCTATCTGTACTAAACAAAGGGAAACCATTTTATTAAGAAAATTCAAGGCAATAATTTTGATTCTTCAGCAAAGTAGCAGCATTTCCCCTGCATGTGAAGGATTTGCTACTGGGGAATCATGACAACAGTACCAAATGGGATGCTGTAATCACCAGCATGGACTTCACTCAAACAAAGCACTGCTGCTGGGAAATGGGATAGATATGATGAGCTGTGATTATGGTGATTACGGTGATTACTGCCGCAAATTGGGTATGAACAGTGCACACAGCTAGTCTATACTAAGGCATCCTATTATTGTGTCACCTCTGTCCTTCTCCTTGCCTCCCTGTCCATTTATTTCTCTTTATTAGGTCTTGTGTTTTACACTGTGTCATACATTCCTTCTCAGATCTGAACCTTAGAGTTCAGAAAATGAGATACTAGCACCTGAATCCTCTAAGCTTAATTACCAGCTTAGATCTGATAGCACTGCCACCACCCAAAAATAGTGTTTTGGGGCACTCTGACCTCCCCAATCTTCCCTGGGGACCCCAAGAACCCAGATCCCTTGGGTTCTTAAAACAAGGAGAAATAAACCATTCCCCCCACCTTTCCCCCTCTCAGAATTTCCCTCCCTGGGCTATCCTGAGAGATACTGATCCAACCTCTAAATCACCATACAGAGAAGCATCTCCCTTCCCTTCCACAAAGAGGCACACAGATTCAAGGAAAACAGAGAGAGATTCTATCTCTCCCCCTCCCGTCTCCCCCACCCATCCTGGTGAGTTATCCCAATCCCCTGGAATAAAAAAAGGGAGACAAGAAAAAAAAATCAATCAGGTTCTCTAAAAAGAAATCTTTTAATAAAAGAAAGGAAAAAGTAAAGAATTATCTCTGTAACTTCAAGATGTAAATATTACAGGGTCCTATAGCTTACAGACACCAGAAAGAGACTTTCCCCCCAGTACCAATACAAATCAAAATATTCCCAGCAACTACACATATAAAAGTTAACCAGCCAGATCCACAATTGCAAATAGAGTAAAACAATCAAAAAAACTTAAACCGCCTGTTTTTACTTACTATTAGAAAAGAAACTTAGAGAGCCTGTAGTAATGTCTGGTCTCTCTCAGACCCTCCGAGAGAAGAACACACAATGGACAAAGAACACACACGACAGCTTCCCTCTGCCCAAATTTAAAAGTATCTTGTCTTCTGGTCAGGTGTCCCGTTCCCTGCTTGTAACCCTTTACAGGTACAAGAGACATTAACCCTTAACAATCTGTTTATGACACGCTGGAAGCTATTTGGGACAGGGACTGTAATACTCTGTGTTTATACAATACCTAGCACAATGTGGCCATGATCTTGCTGAAACCCCTAGTTGTTAGAGTAAATCGTTAAATGCCACTGCAGATTCACATACCGACCAGCCTAAGTGCACATCTTCTAAACCTAAATTACATATACAACAACACTGAGGGGTGGGGGGTGGAATAAATACATTCAATCTACTTCATGATAGACATATTCCATGTCTGTTAAGAAGAATCCAAGCTTGGATGGGAGAAAGTACTTATACAGCAGATGGTGCACAAAGCAACAGAACATGACTAAGCTCCAACAGTTAAAGTCTGGAAAATTATTTTTATATAACTGCTGTTGTACTTGAAGCAATGTTAGGTATATACAGAAGCAGTTTCTTTCTTTTACTTGGGTCACCATCAGTTGCCAAGGAGTAGAAACCCTTACAGAAGAAACACTTTGCACAGGAGGTCAGCTGGTGAATGATCGCAGTCCATTTATTTCTACAGCTGGCTGCCTGTGTACAAGACTACTGGGCTTCAGTGGGACACAGAACGTGGGTTCAGCTCCATTCCTACACCAAGTGCAATACAGGAAATTGGGAAATCTGACCTAGAGATTCCAGACAGGTGGCAACAGCAGGTGCAGCAGGGTGGGCAGACTGAGACCACAGCACCTCATTAACCCATTCCTGGCCAGTGTGAGATTTGTATACCCCATCACAGGATGTATGCTAATTTGCACCAACTGTGGATATGGCCTAAAGCGCCAAACCTTAGACATCCTAGTTGGAAAATGTTGGCCTTTGTCTCTGATGTTTTAGGAGTACAGATGTTGGCAGGAATGGGAGACACCAGAGAACAAGCAAGCACATGATTTTAAAACATAAATTACAATTGATCAGCAAAGAGCTGCAGAAAGTTTGTGATGTTACTGTTCTGAATATCCCTGAGATTATATGGGAAACTTGGAAACAAGACAATGTAACAAATAGCAAGTTATTGGTAAAGGAAGAAAAAGAAAGGCAGAAAACACTCTCCTGGGTCTAGACCTTCCTCTCCCCAGTTCACCATCTCACTCTTTCACCATTCCCTTCATCTGCAATAGGATGTCTGACTTGTATCTGAGTGCTAGATTCACCTCTCAGTTACACATGTGGAATAAGTTCAAAGACAGTGGAATTACTCTGTGCTTACTTGCCCCAGTGTAAATTCTGAATTTGTCCCCTAGATTGTATGCTCTTTAGGGCATGGGTCTTATGTATTTGTAAAGCACTGTGCAGTATGAGATTACACCAATAATTATAATAATGCCTCAAGATCATCTGTAGAAGGCTATGTTCTATGGTCAACTTAAGAACCACCTGAGATGCAGAGGAAGGCCAAACCTCTGATACAGCAACATGGTCAAGCAAGACCTCAAGAAATTCAGCATTCCCACTGACAACTGGGAAAATCCTGCCCCCAATCGCTCAGTTTGGAAAAGCCAGGTTAAGGCTGGTGCAGTCACTGCGGAGAGCCATCAGAGAGCTCAGGCTGAGGCCCACAAGTGAGCCAGGAAGCAGAGTGTGCTTCAACCTCCATCTGGCAAGTGGACTTGTAGCACTGTGGGAAGGTTTGCCACTCACTCATCGGGCTCTTTTTCCATGCCATGGCTAAGCACCACTGGTGGATCAACTTTGTTGCATCTCCTTTCATCTGTCAAGATGCTGGATAGGCAATATTAATATTTTAGATGATATTGTTTATCATCTTATGCCAAAAGGATAAAATTCTCTGACCTTCAGGTTTGTCACAGATATTCTGAGAATCTAAGATAGTCAGATGGCTGATAAAATAAAAATTAAGTTGTGTAGACAGTAGGATGTCTGGAGTTGCTGTTAGAGAACAGTTGTGAAACTAACTGGTAAAGACAAAGGATCTTATGCACTGAAAATTCCTTTTTTTCCTAAAGGAGAAGGAATGAGATTCACTAATATGAAATCCAATACACTGAAATGTAAGCATTCAATGAAATTCAATTAGCCAGTGCATGAAATCTAAGCATGACTCTTGATATAGAATTGGATAGACAAAGAATAACTAGAACAAATCTTCAAATTCACTTGCCCTTATTCTGTGCAGAAGGGCTCTGATTCAACAGTCCATTCCTACTCAGCAAAGCACATTCCTAACCTCAGGCACATATTTAAGTGGGACTTAAGCCAGAGTTTAGACACATGCTGAGGTGTTTTGCTTCAGAAAGTTGGACTGAAGCATGTACTTAAATGGTTGGCTGAGTGGGGCTCGTAGGCAAAGGGAATTTCACCTAAAGATAGCATATAGGCCTCTGTTAGGGAATGCTCCACTCACCATTAGGATGGCACCTCCTCCTGGTCATTCTGCAGACTAGCTCACACAGTCAACACCTCTTCCTATGATTCCACACCATCTCTTCGCCTCTGTCAGTCTCCAGCTGCCCTCTTGCTCCACAAGCTACTGTGGACTCTTCATACTCAGCCCTCCAGCCCGGTAACTGTACATATTTTCCCCTTCCAGGATACTAAAGTCTTCCTTTAGCAATCTTAGACAATCTTCCCATTCACTGACACATAGTGCTTCTCCCTCAGTGGCTGGCAGGGGAACCCAGCCCCAACCCTCTATTCTGGGTTCTGGCTCAGAGACCCTCTAAACCAGCAATAAAGGTTGGTTCTCCCTGAACCTTACTGCCTTTTCCTTGACATCTAGCACTCCCCCCTCCCCAGGTTTGCCAGGTTCATGACTCTCTCCATCTAGGAGGCAACTGCAAGCTACTGGTCTCTGCAGCCTCTAAAATCTCCTCCCTTTCCCTAGGAAGTGACTGCAGTCTATTTCCCAGCTACCTCCTCTGCTACCAGTTTCTTGTCCCCCCGCCCCTTCTCCGCAAGCCGGCTGCACGACCTGCAGCCAGTCCGTTTCCAAACCGCGCCTAGGAAGCAGCTCTACGTGCTCATGCTCCACACCCTTCACTTCCTCACCCTCGTGTCCCACCCCGATACGAAGTGGAGGGACCTCCTGCCACCTCTGGAGGGTGAGGAGCCCCGGTGGGTCAGCCTCTACTCCACCTTGGTCCCAAGGCCCACTGGGGATATCAGTTGGCGGCTCCTTCATGGGGCCATGAGCACGGGCGTGTACTTGGCGCGGTTTATTCCTGTCCCGGACACCTGCCCCTTCTGCGGCGTGAGGGAGACCCTGGCGCATATTTACTTAGAGTGCGCCCGGTTGCAGCCCCTGCACCGGCTCCTCATTAACATCCTTTTACGTTTCTGGCTGCACTTTTCCCCTCACCTCCTTCTCTACGCACTCCCTATCCGTGGCCCCACGAAGTCCCGGGACCTCCTGGTCAACTTCCTCCTCGCCCTGGCTAAAAAGGCCATCCACGCGACCAGAGAGAGGAGGTTGGCCGATGGAGACCCCGGCGACTGTGGGGCTTGTTTCCGATCCATGGTCCGTTCACGCATCCGGGCGGAGTTCCTCTGGGCGGCGTCCACTGGCTCCCTTGATGCCTTTGAGGAGCAGTGGGCGCTGTCCGGGGTTCTCTGCTCGGTGTCCCCGTCAGGTTCCCTTCTTATGACCCTTTGACCTCACTCCTGTCCCTGTTCTTCTATTAGTTGTCCCCCAAACTCAGTGGGTTCTGTGGTCCTGTGGGTCCTCCCCTTAGGCTGGGGGGGGATCCTTTAGCAGTGGACGGGCTTCGCCCGCCCACTTCCCAGACACCCAATAGATACCAGTTTCTTGTCTGTATAGTCCCAGCCCAGTTCGTTACTCCTCAGCTGGGCTTCCTCAGTCAGTCAAGGAATTACTTAGCCACCTAATCCCCCTCAGCTGTGGCTTGTTGGGTTTATTAGACTCCTTCTGGGCAACTGGAGTGTAAACACCCTATCGCACCCTCTGAGAGTGCAGCCTTTGACCCAATTACTATACGAGGCCAAATTTTTTAAGAATTAGCCACTGATTTGGAGTGTCTCCATTTTGTGGTGGGTGCTCAACCAGATACAGCTTGAGCTTGATTTTCAGAGATATTAAACACCAGTAGCTCTCATTGAAATCAGCTGGAGTTATGGATGCTCAGCCTCACTGCAAATCAGACCCTAGGTGTCTGAAATTGGGCTCCCAAAACCCGAACAATCCAAAATCAATAGATACTTTGGAAAAATTTTCACTGTAGTGTCTTCATGAAAGATCCAAGATCAAGCACTTACTGTACCTAATGCAATACATAGTCTTGTTATTCAAATATTTCTTTTAAAAACAATTTAACCCTCTCCACCCTAAAGGCTCCCAGTTTACTGCTAATTTAGAAATATCAATAGTTCATTATGGATGAGGGTCAGTTTTCTACCAGGGCAGATATATAGCAGTATGTAAATCAGCTATTTATCACATTAACAGTTCAAAAAAAAGAAGTGTCCATATATTGCTAATATTAAGGCCTGACACAAAATCAAGAAAAGCAAGGAAACAAAAAGCAGCTTAGAACTTGGCCTTTATCACACTGTTGCTCCTTCTGTATGACCCTCTGCCATTCCTGTTCTTTTCAAATAACGCCATGCTCTGCCATCAATGTAAATGGCTTTATCATATAAATATGGCATCTTCTTTATGGCTGATCAACTGCAATGGCCTGAGAGGAGCTGATGGAAGTTAATGGCTAAATATTGTCACAGGGTGACTGGCCTCTTTAATAGGAGTCAGGGTCCATTCTGCCCATGACAAACACATTTTTAATGGAAAGTCTGTTTCTTACATCTTCAGGTATTTTTGAAATACATCTTTCAGGCATGCTGTATCAGTCTAAAAGCCAAATCACTGAAATACAATTAAATAATAGAGATAAATTAATAGCTACAGCTTTTAAAAATCTGTTTTTAATATTTTTGTTTATAAGCCATAGGATATTTGACTGAGCTATTGATTGGCTATGCCCTTTGCTTCCTGGATGTTTGCAGTGCCATGCACCATAGCCTACTTGGTCTTAAAATGTAGGACTACTGCACTAATTCACTACATTTAATGGAACTGACATATGGCTTGATTTTTAGTCTAACCTTTATTGTTTTATTTCACAGGGGCACTTTGCAAATCACCATAAGCAAAACTGCAGGCCTTGAGTTCTAAGTGCATCTCCTTATCAGAACAAATGGCATGGCATTATATTGCATACTAATGATTTGGAGCACTGACTGATAACATACATGCATAGTTAAATAAAATGTTACAACATAAAATAACAGCAAATCCATTTATTCTTGGTGAAGAATGTCACAACAGGAAAAAGATTTACTCTCAGCTACATGCGGTCATAGAGATCTAAATAGCTGAAATAGTATAACCATTAAGAGCTATTTTCCTGATAACTATTTATTCCTTTATACACCGTCTTTCTATTTTTCTCTGTTATATTAATGGAACTTGAAAGTACTTGGCTTAAATTTTTACATTAGGTATTCCTTGTGTTTGAAGCAAAACTTCCATCCTTTATTGCTTACATTGTCTCATAAAGTGTGACAGTCCAACAAAATGGTAATTTTAATGAGTGCCTGTCATTAGGCTCGCAAAGTGTTTGCTTAAATAATTTGTATTTATGCCTAATGGGATGGAAGCTTGAGTCTTTTCAATCTGTGAACTGAACTGTTAATGGCTGAGGAGTTGATTCAAGAGAAAATATACATTTTCCATGGTTGGAGCTCTCCAGAATGCCATTTATTTGAATGAGTAGCTGAGGAGTTCTCATTTTGTGAGGCTGGGTATATCCACAGGTCTTGGGATAAAATGGGCATTATAAAGGGACACATCTGATTGTATAGCAAGGTTTTAATTATGCAAGTATGTTGTAGGTAAGGTAAGGTAAGGACATAGTTTATTTAGACTCCCCCAATCATAATAACACTTCTGAAATGATTGGAAAAGGTTTTCCTACAATTTTTTCATTTCAATTTATTTTCAAAGCTGAACACTGCAGTCTTTAGGAGCCTACTGGTTAGGAGCCTATTGCTTCCTAAAGTCTGTAATGTTTGAAAAATGGCACTGGGAGATTTTAGTTTGCTGTTCCAACAGAAGTCTATAAGTTGTAATGATTCACCAGCTGCCTCCTTCTATTTCTAGGCACACAGAAATGAGCACTCAAATATCATTTCTATAAGCCTACCATCTATATATAAGGTGACAAATAGTAGAACTTTAACCCTTTCCACTTAGCTTAATTTTAGAAAGCTAAGATTTAAAGGCTCAATTTTCCCCTGTGTACGAGAACTACCGATGCAGTAGTGACTGGATGAGGGGAACATTATGGAGTCAGTTATATCTTCCTGACCCTGAGCTGGTTTGGTGCTAACATCAGAACAGCATGGGGTGTACTCTAAATTGAATAACTAGTATATGGTTCCTAATGAGCTGTATATCAATGGAAGATTGATATACCAGAATTGCCCTCCACCAGGTCCCTGTCCAGCCCCTGGCTCCCCTGCCCTGCCCTTCCTTGCCATGCCCCTACATCTCCATCAGACTTACACCAGCCAAGAGTTCCCCTTTTCAAAGAAAATTCTCCATGGACAATTTACCGTGAGACTATATAAGGGCCTGATGCTCCCTTATCCGGTATCTTGGGTTGTTATTTACCAGCTTTGCAAAACAGATGATAAATGTTGCTATTCTGATGCAAGGCAGTAGAAAAATCAAGATCTCTACGCTCGTGTGTCGCTTCATTATAAAGCTGGTACATGTGAGACATGTGCTTCTGTTAATGATCACAGACAAATAGAGTGCTTTTATTGCAGACCCACATGGACTGATCCTGCTGTCATTGAAGACAATGGCAAAACTCCCATTGACTTGAATGGTGGAAGATCAGCCTCACAATATCATCTTCTGCATTGCCAGAGAAATCCTTTGTAAATTCTCTGTATACGACAAAATATATATTATCTTCTCTCCCCCTCAGCCCCTGTCTCAGGGGTGAGGCCACTCATCCTTTGTAAATCTAATTACATTTCATATTTCCCAGCTAAGTGAATCCATAACCTGACTTTGTCTTTTCTTTAAAAATGTTAAGACCACACACTCTGGGCTCTGCTAACATATTGTATTATGCTATTATTAGACAAATGTAATTTTAACATCACATCACATATATGTTGCAGCTGTAGTTGAACATGCCTTTTAAAAATACTTTATTGGATGAAATTGTTTCTTTCTCAAGAAAAATCTGGTGCTTTAATATATTTTATTATGCCTTTTAAAATTCTGTCTGTTTGATAAAAGCTTTGATATATTATAAATACCTGTAAAGAAAATAGAATTTGAAATTCTGAGAGAAAACATTTTAGTCTTTTTTTTTTCCTTTTACATTTTCACAAAACCCACACAGGCACCAAGAAAAGACTAACAATAAAAATAATTTACATCTGTACAATATACTCTGGGTTGGAAAGATTCAAGAGACAGATTTTCAGCAGGTTAGTTTTAAAGCTGGTCTCTGATGAAACTTTGGCTACAGCATGGGGACTGGGCTTAAAGCAAAGGAAGGGTCATGTATATTCCACATGGTTAACATGAGCACTGCATTCACGGACTGGACATTGTTGCTACTGCTGCTGCTACCAAAGGTGAGCAGTAATCATTTTCATCTATAGCAAGGACTAGCTGTTACTGCTGTTCATTGAAGAAAGCAGCCTCTAAGAATCTTGACACAACAATAGAGCTGGACTGATACAACAAGAGCTAGGTGAAATTTTGCAGCTGAAATTTTGTCTGGCAAAAAATGCAGATTTGGTGACACCAAAACATTTAGCAAATTTGTGTGTGTTTTATCTTAACTGTTCATATATAAAAAACAAAATTTCTGAAAATGTCAAAATATTTTCTTTGGACATTTTTTAAATGAAACATTTTGATTTTCGATTTGAAGCACCTTTTTAGTTATTTACTTATTCCTATAATATAAGAACTAGGGGCCACCAAATGAAATTAATGTGTAGCAGGTTTAAAACAAATAAAAGGAAGTTCTTCTTCACACAAGACACAGTCAACCTGTGGAACTCCTTGCCTGAAGAGGTTGTGAAGGCTAGGACTATAACAGGATTTAAAAGAGAACTAGATAAATTCATGGAGGTTAAATCCATTAATGGCTATTAGCCAGGATGTGTAAGGAATGGTGTCCCTAGCCTCCATTTGTCAGAAGGTGGAGATGGATGGCAGGAGAGAGATCACTTGATCATCATCTATTAGGTTCACTCCCTCTAGGGCACCTGGCATTGGCCACTGTCAGTAGACAGGAGACTGGGCTAGATGGACCTTTGGTCTGACCCAGTATGGCCATTCCTATGTTATGTTCTTTTTATTTTCAAATTTCATTCACTTTTATTTTAAAAAACAACAAAAAATTCTTGAAATTGAAATGAAACATTTCCTTTTCAGTCAGACAAAATATCTGACCCAAAACAATTTTTTCTACTTTTGGATTTAATGAGAATTCTGAAAGATTTTGGTTTGAGGCCAACTGGAAAATAAAATTAAAACATTTTTGGAATTGCCAATGCACCAGAAAATCAGTTATTCATCCAGCTGTACACACATCCTAGCAGTGTTGTATTCTTGACAGGGTAGCTCCCTGTTCTAAAAACTAAAACGTGGGTGGAAAGTATCTTGCACTTCCCCCTGCCCAGTGCTACCTTTCAAATTAGTCAAGGTAAGTTGTCTCTGAACTGCCTGTCTCTCTAAATGCTAGTAGAACTAAGGAACATCATGAGACTGCTTTTTGGTTTGTACCATTTCAACATTTTGACAGTTTTCCATGCTAAAGAAAATGTTGCAAATTAGCACAGAGAGAAGAGGAGATTTAGTAACAAGAGACAGATCAAACAGGAAGTCACAACTTTGAAAAGTGGGTAGAATATGATTCTCCTCTCACTCATACTGGTGTAAAATCAGGAGAAATTCCTTACATCAGTTGAGTTGCATTAGTGTAAAGCTGGCTTCATGCAGAATTAGGCCCTACAAATGTATGCTACTGTTGGAATGAGTGAGAAATCAGAGATTTTCAAAGTTGTTATAAAAGAAATCTTGCTATTTTTTACTGGTTAATTTAACAGTCGTTACTATGAGAGTAACCAGGTTTTGTTTAAAACAACATAATTTCACAACAGCTTTGAAAGTCTGTGTCCAATCTGATGAAGTATTAGCAAAATGTTAAGCTCCTAGTTTGAGAGATACCAGCATCATTTATGAAATGGAGATACTGAAACACTGACAAGTATTTCTAAAAGCTGTTTGGAAAAAGATAGATAGATAGATAGATAGATAGATAGATATGTAAATTCTAGTCAATATCAATATCAGGTATCTTTGGCATTGTAGAGAAACACTGCATTTTCCATTTCACTTACAGTCTTTGTATTACCCTGCCCAGGGTTCCCTCAATTTTTTAACTGGGTATTCAGCTGTGCGCTATTTTTTGACTCTATGAGCAACAAAACCTATACCCATCCAGGGCAATGAACCAATTTGTATAGTGGGAGTGCTGCAAGCCATTGAACAAAACTGTAAACTCTGTTTATGATGGAAGCCACTTCAAGCTAGGGGTGCTGCCACACCCCTAGCACTCCAAGTTCCAGCACCCCAGACCCATCTTGATTTCAATTCAAATAAATATATGAAACATTTCTACTCTGACATCCACTATCCCTCAGCCATTTTGTCCCAGAATTTGTCTTCCTACGTTAGATAAGGTGATCTGACTTCTCCACTCAGCCAGTCCTCCCAGTTTGAATTAGATCTTCTGGATGCAGCACTTTACTTGACAAGAGTTGCAGGGACCATTCTGAGGGACTTCTCTCTATCTCCCTCTCCCTCCTCTTTTCTTTTCTGACTCTGACCTTTCATTTTTCTCTTGTCTTTGACTGCTGCCTCCTCTTTACTCATATTCCATTTCATCCTTTTTTCCCCCTCTTATCTATTCTTTCCCTCTTTTTTCAGGCCTATACAATTTCTTCCTATCTTGGTTTTTTCTCTCTCTCCATTTACCTCTCATCCCTCCAAAAGATTTAAGAAATGCTGCAATCAGCCATTGGCATGCCCACATCCAGTCTTGCCGTGTTCTCTGATGATAGAAGTCCTCTCCTTAGGCCACAGTTAGATTAGGGAGAAGACAAGCCAGTCACAGACTTTTGTGCAATATTTTCAACACTGTAGTTACTGATTCCGAGCACCTTTACACCAGTGTGACTCTGGATTAGTGTAAATCAGGAGTAACTCCCTGGTGTGTGATCAGAATCAGGTCCAATACTTTCTTCCAGCCATGGATCATAAAGAATAGTTACTCTCCTGAATTCTCTTGATTTATAACTGTCTGCAAAGCTCAAACCCATTGCAAGCTTCCTCTCTGCTCTAGAATCTGCACGAGACAGAATTTGCAGCCAGCATTAAGTCTTGTGAGAATACCAGGTGCGAGAAGGACTGATATGCTCACTACAGGGAAAATGGTATTTCCCCATTCCTTGGCAGTTCACAAAGCACTGGCAGTTCTGTTCAAAAACACTGCCTGCTAAAGGAATCAAGTGGAAAACAATAGCGAAAGGAAACAGAGTTTGAAGTGGAGCTGTAGTATTTTCAGAGGAATATAGTTGCATTTCATGCCAGAGGAAAGATACTACCCCTTTTGGTGATAATGAAGACAAGATTTGAATAGAGCAGAGGTTCTCAAACTGTGGGTCGGGACCCCATTTTCATGGGGTCAGCACGGCTGGTGTTAGATTTGCTGGGACTTGGGGCTGAAGTTGAAGCCTGAGGGCTTCAGCCCTAGGTGGTGGGGCTTAGGTTATAGGCTTCCTGCCTGGGGATGAAATCCTTGGGCTTTGCCCCTGCCCCCGACTGGGGCAGTGGGGATCGGGCTTTGGGTTTCCCCGCCCCTCACCCGCCTGGGGCAGCGGGGCTTGGATGGGCTCAGGCTTTGGTCCCCCTTCCTGGGGTCGTGTAGTAATTTTTGTTGTCAAAAGCGGGGTGTGGTGCAATGAAGTTTAAGAAGCCCTGGAATAGAGCGGTCACTGATACCCTTCAACTTAGTGCCTTGCCACTAACAAATTACACTTTCTATTTGTTTCCCACCGCTTGACATCCTGGTTAGGTATGAAGCAATCAAGTAGTAATCACATGAGTAAAGTGTAGAATATACTTCAGAAAAGGGCAGTGGGGCTGGGGAGCATGAATATTTCCAACTCAGTGCCATACCCTATATTTTAGTTGTCTTCATTCAGAATATCAACCAAGGCTTGCAGCAGTCTATCATCTCTATGTTTGTATGGTTTGACATTGTAAAAAAGGTCAACATAGTCACTGTACAGAGTGTCCTCAGAGTCTTTTAACTGGGAGGGTTTGTTTAATTTTTCAAGGGCTTGATAGAAATGTTCATATGGAATATTTAACTTTTCATTTGGAGTCTTCTTTGGTGCTTGATTCTGGGCCATGTGCCGGCTAAAAGCACTTTGCAATAGACGAAGCATTGCCTCTGACGGGATTTTGTCTCCCATTTTATCAGTGCTACTGCTGGTACCTTCATTGACCTTGGGTTTTGCACTCAGGTTCTCTTGCGTGGTATGATCCTAAAATACAGAACAGCATCAAAAGTGTTAGATATCAGTGAAATGCTGACTGAAGTAGGCCTTGTTATTAATAGGGATTTGTGTGTATGAATAAATGCTACTTTGATCATTTAGAAACCACTGGCACCAGGAAAGAGATTGCAAATATCTTGTGCAAAATGTTTAATATCCCGAATAAGTAACAGATCATAAAAGTGTTAATTTGGACTCTACTATCTGGTTACCTATTCTGTGTACCTAGCTACCATCCTACATTATACAGTTATACCTGCAGATCTTAAAAGGTGAATACAGTTGGATTGGGTACAAACTTGAAAGAACACCTCTCAGGAGCTAGTGCAAGAAGTGGTGAGTCAGTAGGTGGCATTTTCCCCTCTCAAATAGGACTAAATCAACACTCCAAAATAGTGAATAAATTTCTGCTGGGGGTGCTGTTTCAGATGAGACATGAAAATAATGTCCAGATACATTCTGCTCAGCAACTTCCCTCTGCAGTGTCATCTGACGACAGTTTTACTTCTCTTCCCATTATACACAATGATAGAACAAGAAGCAATGGGCTTAAACTGCAGCAAGGGAGGTTTAGGTTGGACATTAGGAAAAAGTTCCTAACTGTCAGGGTAGTTAAACACTGGCATAGATCCTAGGGAAGTTGTGGATCAACAGTCAAATGCAGCTTGATTGTTGGAGGGGTCCTTCCCACACACATTATTCAGCTTCTTTACAGACTGAGTGGATAGTTCGTTTTGAGAACTGATAACATAAAATGATCACTAGGTCCCTCATGTCATGTATCAAAGCACAAGATAAATGAAATAGTCCATTGTTGGTACAGATCACATCACAATACTCACATAGCTCACAAATGAACAGGGCTGGGTGAAATGAATAGAGAGATAGGCACACTCAAAAAAGCAAAACCACCATTTTTTCTAAATTGTTTTAAGAATTAAAAGTAAAATATGTAGGAAACATCACAAAGTGACTGATACCTCTACAAAGTCTGCCATCTTCTCCACTCCTCTTCTGTCATTTTGCACAGCATTGTAGGATGTGTATACACGAGGCTGCTTCATGTGCTCAGGTTGAGTAGAAGTGCCATGCAAAATCAATTTCCAGTTCACAATTCTTCCTTCATTCTGCATTCTCCTAGACTAAAGGACAAGCATGAGTATTGTATTAGCATAGACTCAGGGGATGAGAGAGAAGAGAGAGGACGGCTGATGTCAACATAGACAGGAGTCACACGAATTGTTTATAGTACTTTTTAAATGTAAATTTAGATGCTGATTTACAAGCTCTGAAATATACCGCTGATATGATACATAATGTCTGATGCATAGCAGAAGGTGAGAATGAGTCCAGTGATTCTAAACTTTCCCAAACATGCCAAAAGTACATGTATGTTTTCAATAAGTATCATTATCATTAGTTCAGTCATTACAGTGGAAATATAGTACAGAATGCCAAAAATTACTAAAGCAGATATTTCATATTGTTAGTACTTGTTCTCTGAGCCACCGCACAGCGATTTCTGCACTGTGAGCAATAGATTTTTAATAGTGTTGTACAGTAGTAACACTGCTCACTACTGTAAGCAATAGGATTTAGGACCATGGCTGTGTAATACAGTAATTTTAAAATCTGATAAGGGAAAAGTCAAATATGGAATTTTCTGGAACATATTTTCAACAAACATCATCTTCAGAGTTCTTGCTCAGTTGTCTACCTGAACTAAGACAGCTGTTGAAGATCCACCTATTCTAATAAAACCCTACATTACTAGCCTTAAGATTTAAAGGCTGTGAACACTATTTAAAATTAGCAGTAAATCTAAGTGAGGATTTCATTAGGTAGTTATATAGTGTGGTCAGTAGTGTGAGTAACTGTTTCTGGAATAACAAAAAGTGCCAGAAGCTGAAGAAATGGTGCATTGTTTTTCAGGGAGAAGGCGGGATTTGTTTGAGAGTTCAGGTATCTCGTATTTGAAGATGGAACATGACTATCCATCTAACTAAAACCAAAATGCTCTTCTTATATACATTCCAAGAAATATTATGCCTTGTTACAATGAGCTATTGATTAGGGCACCTCTAACCACGGGATTATCTGACAATCCTACAAATCCTACAGGTAGTATTAACATTACTCCAGAGCTCCCTGTGGAGAATAATGTTTGTTTCTGCTGCCTTCTCCACCTGCCATGTGCTTGGCATTACTCTGCTGCTTACAAGTTCCTCTCATTCCACAATGTACCATTTATTTCTCTACATGGCGATCCTCCAGTTAAAGATGTGCCCCAGAGAAAAACAGAATCAGTGTTCCTTTTCCAGGACTAAGGTCTAAAGGATAGATCCTGAAAGGTGCTGAGCACCTTCAACTCCCACTGATTTCTATAGAGACCAAAGGGGTTGGATACCCTCATATGTCTCATAGGAGGCACTCAGCACCTGATAGGATCTGCCCTTAGTGACAAGTTTATTACCAAACTACTTCAGTGAAATTCTTGAGAGGTGAGTGAGCTTGGATTGATTGCTTTCCCTTTGAAGAGAACGATTTCTCAGTCATCTACCCAGCAGGTTTCTTCTCCAACCTCTCACTGTTGTAATGTAATCCATATTCCCATATGGTTTAGTAAACATTTATTATATATATCTAGATTTCTTGGCTATAATCCTTGTGGACCATTCATTACTTTGAGAGAGAATATAGGGGAAGATATACATCAGAATTGCTCTCTCAGGTCACCAGGAATTAATAGACTCACAAGCTTTTGAGTCAATGAAAATTATGTGCATATACCAAGAAGAGACTAGACCTCTTCTTGTGCTTTACTCCCCAGGAAATCAATTTGCAAGTAAGCCATTACATATTCCATTTCAAAACCACACAAAAATTGCATTAAATGGTTATTCTTCAGCCATGTGAGGAGTATGTACAGCATGGTAAATTATTAAAAGCTAAATTTGGCTGATAGTTGCACTTCCATGAAGTTACCCTGGTTTTACACAGCTGAATTTGGCCCTATCTTTTGAATTTCTATCTCTTTAGCCTGTCCTTTTCCACTTTTATCCAGGTGCATGTTTTGTTTTGTTTTTAAATAAATCAGTTTTTCACTGAACAAACTCCAGCTGTTCTCCATCGTGGAGGATGTTAGTGATCCACGGGTCTATGTCACCAACTCATCTACTTGGTTAATTAGCACGCACACATACTTACCACATCAGTAATTCTCAAAGTCCAAGTGCCTTTTGGATTCTCTCCCCATGTGTGAACAGACATGAAGTCCCAGTTTTTAAAGCCATTGGGAGACTTATCTCTCTCTCTTTCAGCCAGTAAGACAGTGTTGGTGCCTGTATTAGTGCAACAAACAAACATTAATGGAATTAGCAAGCATCCATTGATTTTGTTGAACTACAGCTCCTGTAAATCCTCCCCTTGTATCTGCTCTCCATTCATCACATTTTAGAGATTTTTGCCTATCGTCAAGAACTGCCCACCTTGTTAAACAATACCCATGCTTGCTTTAAGACTGAATAGACCATTTGACTGTTGATCCAAGGCTCTCTTATCTTTCATACTATCAAACCACCAATTGCACTCTACTATCACCTGGAGCAGTTACACTTGTTTTTAGTTTGATTATGGGATGAGACAATGTTACTTCTGGATATTAGCTGTTAAACTAATTTCAAAGCAGGATTTACTATGGAGGATTGCAGTAAATCCAGGAGATGTAATGGAGTATCAGAATCACATCAGCAAGGATCTCACACCCTAACAGACAGTAACATACACCCACAAGGGAAGAGCTTGCAGGAATTAGGAAGGCAATGTCATGCTTTCCTACCTTATGAAGTCATTCAGTAATAAAAAACAGAACTGAGGAAAGCTTTCCCCACTTTAATCTCTGCAGATTAAATTCTGCTCACAAAGTTTGCATAGGGGTAAATGAGAGCAAAATTTACCACTGTGTATTCAATGAGCGTGGGGTGTATCTTAGCCCATGTCTACACTAAGGGCACTACAGCAGCACGGCCACGGTACTACAGCCATACTGCTGTAGTGCTGAAGTGTAGGCACCTCCTACAATGACAGAAGGGGTTTTTTCAATGTAGCTAATCCACCTTTCCAAATGGCGGTAGCTAGGTCAACAGAAGAATTCTTCTGTTGCCCTAGCCATGTCTAGCACACGAGTTAGGTTGACAGAATGCATTTTTCACATCCCTGAGTGCTGTAGCTCTGTTGATCTGACTTTTAAGTGTATACTAGCCTCAGACTCAGGCCAAGTCTACACTACGGGGATGTTAGTGGCACAGCTATGGTGCCGTAGCTATGCTGGTGTAACCCATAGTGCAGGCACAGCCTACAGTGATGGAAGGGGGTTTTCTATTGCTGTAGGAACACCACTTCCCTGATCAATGGTAGCTAGGTTGAACAGAAGCATCTTCCATCAACCTAGCTGAATCTGAACCAGGGATTAAGTTGGTGTAAGCTGTAGCTATGCCATGCAGGGGGTGGTTTTTTCATACCCTTGAGCAAAGTAGCTATGTGAACCTAAATTTTATGTATAGACCAGGACCGGCTTACATTGTAACACCATGGTGACGAGCTCTAACAGGGAAAAGGCATTTTCACTATAGTACTGGCCTGAGTAAAAGCCACTACTTGCGTCTTGCTTGCAACACTCCTGCTAATACATCCCAGAATGATGTTCGCTTTTATTGCAACAGTGTTACACTGCTGACTCATATTTAGCTTGCTATCCAGTATGACCCACAGATCTCTTTCTGCAGTACTCCATCCTAGGCAATCATTTCCCAATTTGTATCTGTGCAACTGATTGTTCCTTCCTAAGTGGAGTATTTTGCATTTGCCCTTATTGAATTTCATCCTATTTACTTCAGACCATTTCTCCAGTTTGTCCAGATCATTTTGGATTTTAATCCTATCCTCCAAAGTTCTTGCAACCCCTCCCTGTTTGGGATCTTCTAAAAAGTTTATAAGTGTACTCTGTATACCATTTATCTAAATCATTGATGAAGAATAGAACAAAACCAGATCCAGAACAGATCCCCACGGGACCCCACTTGATATGCCCTTCCAGGTTGACTATGAAGATAACTATTCTCTGGGAACGTTTTTCCTGCCTGTTATGCATCCACCTTATAGTAGCTCCATCTAGGTTGTATCTTCTTAGTTTCTACCTATCTATTCCCAGACAAAATCTAAACTAAGATGGAGTCAATGTTGAGAGTATGGCTCAGTAATTTAGAGTAAAATACGTTTCAAGGATGTTGCAATTATCCCCAAAACAGACATTGTAAACCCAGGAAATTCAGAGTTAAGGTTATACTTGAAAGAAATCCAAACAAGTTAAGGGTACAAATGCACAACCCAAAGAACCCTAACTCTGCCTTCTAGTGACACCATGCCATGAGTATATGTTTAGGATTAATGCAGTTTAGTGTTTGTGTTCCCAGATCAGATAACACTGATCTCAAAGACCATATTAAATTGCTACCCCTCAACCCTGTGTCAATACAGGATGATGTTAAGATTACTTGTTTTATAGTTTAAGGCAACCATTACTACAATATCTAGGTGCCTGATACAAACATAATGCCTCCATTCAGGCGATGCATTTGCTCACCCCCATCCCAGAGCTCCGTTGACTCACTGAGTCATTGTCTGGCCCCTATAAAGCATAAACTACAAGCTGGTGTCCTACAGAAACCCCCAATATGGGCTACACACCCTCAGCACTGGAACACTATACCCAGAAGTCTTGTCTCTGGAATATGGGACATCAGAAAATGATGTCTCAAAACTAACCAATCACTGTCTCCAACCCTGCAGTATCATTTTCATTTACGGTTGCTATACCTCTGAGATACAAAAAATGGGGCATCTGGAGTGATTCTGAGCCTGTAAAGGTGAAGAGCTGGCAGTGTCTACTGAGCATCCTTACAGAATTCGCAGGACAGCTACCTCACAAAAGGAACAATCCTCAGAAAACCTGGATGTGTGGCAAACCTACTTTTAGTATCATTTCAGTTATCATTTTGAGGTCTTTGCTTTCAAGAATAACTTAAAAGACACAGAGGTAGATAGTGAGGCATAGGCAGCCAAATCCCTGCCTTCACCACGTTTCCTCCATGAGTAGCATTGAGGATCTGGACCTTTAAGGGCTGAGCTTCCCGGACAGAGTCTGGGCAACATGCTTTGAAGCTCCTGCTGTTGTGCGCATCCAGTTGGAACTGGACATAGAATAAAGCAGAGATTTTGCAAGCACGTGAAGCACTGAGAGATCACTGAGCACCACAGCAAGCATGTACCTTTTGGAAGTAATTACTTTTCCTAGAATGTATTCACTCATTTCTAACACAGGGCGATTAAGTGATTCTTATATAAAGATTAATAAGATCAATGTTTTACACTGCAACAGCAGAAACTAATCATTTCTTTGAACACATTTGTTTGCCTCCTGTACCTGATGGGGAAGTGAGGGTGACGTGAAGATCACCTCTGCAGGAATATTCAATTGTTGCTTCAAACTGCACATGCTCCAGAGATGTAATAGAATTTTCTTGCCCTTCACAAGCCTTTGTTGGAATTTCAATAGTTACTTCTCCGTTTGCTCTTAATAACCTAGCAAAGATACAGGGATTATTTGGTTACCTACTAGCTTATTACACAAAGTCCAATGGATGCATTTTACATTTGTATCATGAACGATCAGACTGGGGGAAGATGTACTGCACTCCTTGCTCATCCCAAACGGCCAGTGGAACCTCCAGGAGCTCTGAGTGCACACGAAATACAGAAATCAGCCAAACTGTTTAAATCGACCGGGCCTGATTTCTTCCACACACTACAGAAGCAAGCAAGTTGGATAATCAGTATGTTCTTTCAAGGCTTAATGTCTACATTGCTCTCCAAGAGACTCCTAAAAGACATTCTCTTTAAAATTACAGCATCACACGAGTGTATCAGATGTACATGTTGTTTATCTCAGTAAAATCACCAGCAGGAATATTATTATATAGTTAAAATGGCTGGAAAAAGCTGCAGCAGCTGTAGCCCTCTGAATCATTCCTAGAATAGAGCCTACACCTTCCCAACATTTTCAAAGCATTGTGCATGGTTTTCTCTGTACAATTCTCATTAACTTTAATGAGACTCTGGTGCTTGAATCCCTCCCTACACAATGCATTAAAAATGTAGGAGCTTGTGAGCTTTGTTTTTGTAATGTAACATAAAAGGATTGCAGTAATAATACCTAACTAATAAGTTTCATGTACGTCAGCGCTCTGTATTAAAATCAAAACACAAAGGAAAAAAGATCAGACTGGGAAAAAAAAAGGCAAGAGAGTTTTAAAAAAGCACTATAATAAAAATAACATAAATAAACAGGTTACCAAGAAGTGAAACACCACATAGCTGTATATATTTCTACTTGGTGCACTTAGATGATGTCATTTAAACATTTATTATAACTATCTTTATTCCAGACAACAAAGCCATAAATTAACATGTGAAAACCAAAAAGAAGAGAGTCTCAAGGTCCTTATTGATTAAACAAGTTAATTATCGAGAGAGTCGTTGTGGCTTGCCTGTATTAATACTGAGTCTATGTGCAATGTATAGGAAATATTTGCAGGTATCATATATGAGGTTTTATCAGAGTGCATTTGGGATGGTTTTGTACATAGGAACGGCAGGATAAGTGTGAGTTATGCAGATCACCCCACGAGTGCTGCTGATACAATCTTTACTGTCAGGTATGAGCTATATGTCACGTGTTACAGAAAAAAATATTTTAGGAATAATTTAGAAAAAACAAATTAAACTATATCAGGGCTATTTCTTGTATTTCTTCATCTTAACTGGTTGGATTTAGCATAACAATGCTAATAGTCCTGCAGTGTCATCCATCCAGATGCCGGTTACACATGCAGGCAGAATATTCATTCTGTACTGAATCATGGATCTTAGTATTTTGCAGCAGTCTTACAATGGACTCCATGAAACAAAGAGATGGGGAATTACTCACTCAACTCCCTGGATTTGTGAGAAATAGAGCTAGGCAAAACCAAAGAAACTGAAATTAAATATCTCAATCTTATTTATACCTATTGGACAAATTTGTGCAAGATACTACCTTCCTGCCTTATATTAGAGAGAGATAAATTGATATGAGGTATTAATTTCAATGCAAATTCTTACCTAGGTTCAAAGCTGTTGTCCTTGACTATACACTCTTTCTTTTCAGGTACTCCTTTCCAGGTTTTAGGATCAGTTAAATCCACCAGTGCCTTGGCATTAAGTAATCCAAATCCAAATCTGCTATTCACCATCAACCCTGCTCCATTCTTCTTCCATCCAGGATTGTTGGCCAATGGGTCATATTCTGAAGTCCAGACTACCAAATGCTGCATATCCCTCCAGGTTAGATTAGGGCTGTTTAAAAAAGTCTGGTTAATTCCTACAAAACTGTCAGTCAGCTTTCTCTAATGGTATAATTTTACTCTACACGCACAAAGATGTTGAAAAAGCAATCTTTTTCTGTTAGGTGCTTATATGCACCCTTGCCCCATTACTGTAGTATCTGAGAGCCCCACACACAATGTATTTACCCCAAGAAAATATGGAAGTACTATTATGGCCATTATACAGATGGGGAACTGAGGCAAAGAGAGACTAAGGGACAGATTTTAAAACATATTTAGGGACCTGAGTACTTTTAAAAATCTGGCCCTACATGACGTGCCTAAAGTAAGCCTCTGGTGAAGCAGGGAATTGAACACAGATCTTCCAAGTGCCCTAAACATTGGACCATCCCTTCCCCACTCACAGTGCATTTCTTCTCTGAAAAAGGATTTTGTGAAAATGCTGTTGTGAGGTTACATGATTTTTCGAAGACATTTTTTCTAACTATCAGACCTGTAAACTCAGCATTGTTCTCTGAGCCCCAATCTACACTACAACATTACTTTGGTATAACTACATCATTCAAGAGTGTGAATAATTCACATCCCCTGTACAACAGTTATACCACCCTAAGCACTGGTGTAGACAGCGCTATGTCAGTGGAGAGCTTTTCCCACCAACATAGATACTGCCTCTTGTGGAAGTGGACTTCCCACTTCTCATTAAGATGGGAGTGCTTTCTCCCATCAACGTAGAGTCTTCACTGGAAGCACTGCAGCTGCATCGGTGCAGACACACCACTGTAAATTTGTTGTGTAGACCTGCCTAGAGACTCAGTCTTGGACACTTTCCAGTTCATGTATCATCACTAACACTACGGGTTCTGCAGACTGAATTAGCACCGCATTTAAACCTGGGCAACCCTATTGTCTTCAAATTAGGTGCTCACTAACACGTGTGAAATCCCATTGCCTTCACAGGTAACTGACTGGAATTTAAGCTATGTCTACACTGCCTTGAGTTTGGACTAAGGGAGTGTGAATGCAGTGTGTACCAAAGTGCTGCACTGTAACACCCTGTGATAGGGCGGCTGCCCCTCACCGGCAGAAAAGGGGTTAAAAGCAGCCATAGGGAGGCTGTGCCAGAGGCAGTCAATCAGAGAAGGGCTAAAAGGAGAGCCAATCAGGGCCGAGCAGGCCCATATAAAAAGGGAGCTGCAGGGTAAAGGAGGGCAGTCTCTGTTGGGAGCCCAGGGAAGAAGGACTGTGTCCCTGGAGGGCTGAGAGAACTGCCAGCACCCTGGACAGAGCAGTGCTGCTAGCAGGAACCAGAAGAGTGAGAGGCACTCCTGGATGGCTGCTGGGATTTGCTGGCAGAGGCCCTGAGGCAAGGGCAAAGAGGATGGTGGGGCCATGAGAAAATGACCAGACAATTCATTGCAGTAGCCACTAGGGGAAGTGGCTGAACAGAGGACTGCAGGTCCCCCAGAAGGGGGGAGCACAGTGTGTGGCATGGCTGGAGGGCTGTGTCACTGAAGAGGGTGTGTGATCCTTGGAGAGATGTGGTCCCTAGAGCAGGAATGATGATGGCAAGGCACCACCTGAAGAGGGCACACTAACACGCAGAGCTAATTCCCAAGACAGCCAGCAGAAGGTGCCAGAGTGGTAAGCGCACCCTGTTACTCTCCCCGTGTGATGCCACGGTCATGAACTAAATGATTCTTAGTTCTCATTAATGTACTCCTGTTTGAAGAAGGTGATGGCATTGAGAAGTAGGAACCTTTTAGTTTGTGCCTGCAGCTTCCATATGGGGGAGTTATCACTCTGCACTTTAGTGTGCAAGGCTATTCATACCTCCACAGTCCAAACTGCAGGGCAGTGTAGATAAGCTCTCAGTAAACAGACTGTTGCTGATGCCCAGAATGAAACAGAAAACCCAGGATGACCCTATCTTCTCTATGTTGATTTGCCTGGCTAGCAGGGCTTAAAAGGACTACTAACTTATCTTTATCACTAAAGTTAGTAGGCCTAACTCTGACAGGAAGCGTACCAGTTGAGTGAGATGGTGCCATTTTTGTACAGTCACAGTATGAGTGGACTACATAAGTAGAGAGTTTAGGAAGTCTTACTTTGCTTCAAGAGCTAGAGCAAAAATCCCTGCTGCCAATGGAGCAGATGCAGAGGTCCCAGTGTGAGTCTCAGTACATTCGTTGTGAAGATCAGCACTTGTCTGAAAGAAAACACGACTAAAATGAACATGAGAAAAGCTGAATAAGCATTATTGTTTATATGTTTGGATATATAGTTATGCATCCTTTACCCAGTGCACCTTAATTCACCGTAGAAAAACTTCCCCTCAGTGAACAAAATAATGGACGCTTAAATCTGATGATAATTCAATCTACCCCTCCCACTATATCTATTTCAACTATAATTTTTGTATCAAAATGCCTTGTATTGGAACAAAGTACTCCCACATTGAATATCTTGCCTGATTCTGAGATCTGAGAGATATAAAATTAAGTGATTCAGACTCATCTGTGAATCATAAAACCCCATCATTGTGTTTGGTCTAGAACATTTAAAATTACTGCTTGCTTAAAAATTACTCACACGCTTAGGAGTAGCGCTCTGCTTTCTCTTCAGCAGAAGCACTGTAATTTGTAAATGAAACATGCATTTTATTTGAAAATGAAGTACCTAATTTCTCTGCCCATGTGCCTGCAATATATGAAAGTGGGTATGCTGAGAGCTTTACATCTCAGCTACAGAGAAGCCACTTTGGAAGGGCATTCTTTTGACCTACTGAAATGAAAAGTTATTTTAACCTCCACCTATGCAGTACACTGTAAGATTATCATCAACCAGATCAGAGCTGTTATAGTTACTTAAATGCTACTTTATCACATGTAATCTCTTTATGTCAGGGACTATATACATATATACACGCACACTGTTAGGTGCTGAACATATATAGCACCTAACACAATCGGATCCTGAGCCCTGACTGAGGCTTCTATCTGTTACCATAATAAAAAAAAAATGAAGGCAACATAGAGCCCAATTCTGCCTCCTGCTGAGCATCATTTGCAAGGTGCTGAGCAGTTCTGCTCCTACTATAGTCAGTGAGAGTGGAAAGTGCTCAGAGCCACACCAAAGGGGCTGAACATCTAGCACAGGGGTAGGCAACCTATGGCACGTGTGCCGAAGGCGGCACATGAGCTGATTTTCAGTGGCACTCCACTGCCTGGGTCCTGGCCACTGGTTGGGGGGGCTCTGCATTTTAATGTAATGTTAAACAAAACTTAAACGTTGTAAAAACCTTATTTACTTTACATCCAACAATAGTTTAGTTATATAATATAGACTTGTAGAAAGAGACATTCTAACATTTTTAGAAGGTATTACTAGCACACGAAACCTTAAATTAGAGTGAATAAATGAAGACTGGGCACACCACTTCTGAAAGGTTGCCAACCCCTGATCTAGCACAATCAATCTCAGAGTTTGGAAAATTAGAGTTAGTTGGAAAACCACATTTTTATTCCCACAAGAAATTTTGAACAAAATCTTTTTTCTTTTACTGTACAAAGTTTCAAACTGCTTCAAAGTGATCATTTTTGATCCAAATTGACATCCTGACTTTAAAACAAAAAACCTGAACTAATTTACTTACATTTCAATAATAATTAAAAAAAGAGACCCAATGCCCAAGGTACTCGAACTCGTTATTAAATATCAACAGCATTACAATAATAATTTCAACTTAACCAGCCAGGCACCTATAAAACTCCTTTCCATCCCTTTCATTGTTCTAGGAAACAAACCCTCAGGCCTCTTAGAAAACCCTCACCAACAGATGTCTTTTTCAATGTCCCCTGAAGGGCATTAAATTCCGGCTATTTCAGACAAAGGATGAGACAGGAAGCAAGTTCCAGAGTCCTAGAGTCCTCACAGAGAATGCCCTGCCAGCTGCCTCCTATCTTGGATTATGAGGGGGATACAGCTGAGACACCCCTGCTGACTCAACTGTGCCATGAAATGACATTTTAAGT
Source organism: Gopherus evgoodei (assembly GCF_007399415.2). Taxonomy (NCBI): domain Eukaryota; kingdom Metazoa; phylum Chordata; order Testudines; family Testudinidae; genus Gopherus; species Gopherus evgoodei. Next base: position 74,852,520 of record NC_044327.1, on the reverse strand, counting down.
TGGACCAAAATGAACATTTTCCTTCCATTTTGAAGTGTCAATTAGAAGTAAAAATTTTCACTTTGAAATTGCTCCCGGGAAAACCAAAATTTCCCAGATTTGACATTTTCCCACTGGAAATTTAGATTTTGACTAAGCTACATTTTGGGGTAGAAAATTTTTCAACTCAAAAAATGTCAATCATTCTAATGCTGATGAATGCACTTAGGCCAACTGATTGCTAATCACAGGCAGTGGAAATTCTTAGAGATTTCCTAACACTTGGAGATTAAAAAAGAACAAAACAAAACACTGAATCTAGGGTTAGATTTAAATTCCTGTTCTGGTCTCAAAGGACACATACCTGAAAATACAATGGTCCTCTTACCAGCAGGGAATGTAAAATTCTGAAGCACATTTATATTTGTGTTAAAAGGTCAAGGTCCCAACTAGAAATGGACTTGAATTATGATAAGCAGATCTGAACCTGAACTTCCCCAGATTTTCAGGCCTTTGGGTCTTGTGTTGGGGTTTGGATCTGTCTATATTCCTAACATGTAATCACCCCTGATGTCATATGTTTTAATTCTGAAGAGCATATATTCTTCCAGCTGAAGTCAGCATGAATTTATACTTGGGAATTTTCCTTCCTTTTTCTGATGGTATGAACCCTCCATAGTTTGTATTTTATGATTCACCAGCTTTGCGTCAGACCCCACCAACTTTTTTTAGACTCTCCCAACACAAGGATAGATGAAGTGTGGTTCTGAATATCTTCCCTTTTGCTGTCTATCATCTCAAACCTCTATCTCATTTAAATAGCATAACATTTCAGAGATCAACTGTAATGAAATGATGGTACTATGTAATTTTGCTTTAAAATTAAGGGATGTTAAAGGGTTGCAACCATTTTTTTCAAAGTGCTAATTCTCCAGGGTTCCACCATGACAGTATAAGGCATATAAAACATAAGTAAATGAAGCACTTAAAAGTCAGGCCTTTAAAAGTGGTTTCTGCTTTGTCGTTTTCATATATAAAACAATTCTACATGTGTTCCTCAAGCATGTTTATTAAATCTGGTAAAAACAACCTACAATTCTCTGGTCAGTATAATCCCCACTGCTGTATGCTGTGGCCAGTGTTGAGGAACACTTCTCTGCATACCAGGGAGAAAGACCTTGTTGAGAAGCACTGCTGATGGATATAGTGTAGATACTATCTGTGTAACCATCACAGTCACAATTATCACCCTGACGACCACCATTCCCAGAAGCCCATACAAAAATGGAACCTTTTCCATTTCGGCCCTAAGGAAAAGAAAGGGATGATTATCATAAGGAAGAAAGTCTACAGTCTCTTTAGTACATTCACACCAAAAATCCACATAATTAAATGATCTGCAGACAATAAAGAATAATTGTTCATATAAATCATAGAAAGTTAGAGGTAGAAAAGACCTATTATATGTTCCAGTCTATCTCCCTGCCAGTGAAGGACTGCTCTCTATAGTACATCATCTTGTGATTGGTCCAGTCTACTTTTAAATGTCACAATTAATGGGGCATCTACCACATCCACTGGAAATACGTTTTGGATGCAAATCAGCAGACTGTGATCAATAGATGTGGTTTTTCCTATGAACACATTTGGTACTGAGTGTGTTTACGAAAAGCAGAAATATTTTTTTCAATAAATGGAACTTCATTATGAGTTAATTTCATGTGCATTTGTTGTGATCACAGTAATATTGGTAAGCAGTATGTCTGATGTGTGAGATGACATTTCCATCCAACTCCCTTTGTAATTATGCCCTTTACAGTTTGGCATTTACTTGACGAAAAACTGCAAACCCATAAGCTCATTTTATTGGCGAGTCTACTCATAACTCCCAAATCTGTGGGCTTCCAGTCTTCAGTCTCAGGTCACAATTGCCCCCACTTCCTATTCCAGTTTCCAATGTATAATAAATTTGTTGCAGCTATAAAGTTGCTGACAGAGATGTGGAGAGCTGAGGCAGCATGAAAAATGCCATGCTTTTCCTAGTTTAAACAAGTATTTGCCATTACATCTTAAACTCTTGTAGAATTTAAGTGGAAAGTATCTGCTAATGTGCAGAGCAGAAGCTTAGATTTTAATTCAGTATTAATTTATGTGCATTCATTATAGACAGCAACTAGAAAAGCAGATAATCAATTAATCCCCTCTAATCAACATTGACGTAACTGGTTCAGGGGCCAAGTGGCAATTGCAGCAATCTCAAAATAAAAAATAAAAATAGAAAAACAAGCTACACTCTTCCTATTAGAGTTGTCAGGGTGACTCCATTGGAAATCACAATAAACAAAATAACTTGTTTTAGTAACTGTGGCCCCAATCCACCAACACACTTAAACACATGAGACACGCCATTGACTTCAGCAGGAATACTCATGGGGCTACTCATGTATTTACTGTTAAACGTGTGCTTAAGTGCTTTGCTGGATCCGGATCTAGGGGGCCAGTCCTGAAGCTAGCTTAACACTGTCATCTCTGACTGACTTCAGTGGGAGTTGAGGGCACTCAGTACCTTACAGGATGGGTTAGTTTGGTACAAAATAAACCTTGAAAAAATGCTGTCCTCTTCATCAAGCAAATTTCCTGATTTCCCAGGTCCAGGCCCATGATTTCAGGGGCATTAGTTCCCTACTCTTTCCACTGCCCTTTCTGCCCATCTTCCCTTCCCACCCCCTAGGACTTAATTTTCCTCTCTCCCTTTTCCTGCATTCCTCTCCCTTCCCATCTCTATCTCTCCCTTACCAACACTTTTCTCGTTGGTTAGAATTTCCCACAGTTGTCAGGCTCCCACTTCTTCTGTCCCTCTTTCTGCTGTTCCTGGCTTTTCTCTTTTCTCCAGACTCCTCTCCTCTTCTACAACTCCAACTTCAGGCTCTCTTTTTTTTTTCCATTTATCTCTCTGCTGCATCCCCCTGTCAACACTACCACCTCTAGGTGTCTCCATACCTCCTCCTGGCTAACAGGTGGGGACAGTGTTTATATGTCTGTTTCTGTGTGTGTACCCAGCACTCTCATTCAACACACCACTTGTCTTCTAACCAGATCTCTAGGGATAACATAAAAGAGAATTTAAAAGCTGCTGCTTTCAGTATTCTCCAGCATGCATTCCTACCATCTTCATTTTAATTGGATTAGGTTATGCATAAAGAAATTAACATAGTGCATGTAACAGAATAACACAACCCATCCACACAGTGCTAAAACGCATCACCATTTTACAAAATGAAATATTCGTGAAGCGAACACTTCGTATTAAATTTTTATAGGAGCCTCTGCACAGAAATCCAATTACTATTCAGAGCAAAACATGCAGACAGAGAGGAGGAGGGGGAAGGGAGGCAAAAAAGCAGCAAAAGGAAGGATGAAGAAGGAAAGCTAGTCTGCAGAGAATAACCCCTTGAAAGCAGAACACTGTAAGAATGCTTTCATAAGTCAGGTCCCAGCTGGGAAATTTTGCTGAACCTTTACATTAACATCCTTCTAAAGAATGATTCAGTTTCTCAAATCTGTTTGAATGAGCAGAATGCCTTAGCAAGAAATAGACAAAGAACGGACCATTTTCTCACCCCTAAGAAGCATTTTAAACTACAGTCTTTACCTGCAAGCTGGGCTGTATTTCAACTTAACTACCTGTTAGCATACCTGTTTGATCCCATATTCAAAAGCCTTCTGTGCTAGCCTGCCAGGTCCCTCTACAGTTTTACCATCATCATTAGGGCCCCAGCTTGCACTGTAAATATCCACATGATCTGGATTGAAACCAATTGAACTGGCTTCAATGGCATCAGTGACTATTCCATCCAGCATTCTTATACCTTAAAATAAAATAAAAAACAGGTAGAATGAATCTATTTCATGTTTCCTTTACATTATCATTGTTAAGTGCTTATACAGCACCTAACACAATGCGGTCCTGGTCCAAGATTATAATATCATTGTAAAACACTTCACGTATGTATCATCCTTCCTTTGAGGAATTCAGGGCATTTTACAAATATTAAAAGTGACCTTATAAAAATTGGACTGTGCCCTGCTATTTCTCTCCTGTTCTTTTCTTTTTATAGTGTGGAGAGAAGGACGGTGAGCGTTCCCCCTCCCCCAGTTTATTTTTTACCCTTGAAATATAAAAAAGGACAAATCTGGTCTACAGTGTTTTTTTCTTGAGAGTCTCCTGAATGTCTCATAGAAGATGTATTGTATGCTCTTATTTTAAGTTCTCTCTGTCTGTCTGTCTCTCTCTCACATTTTAACAAAGATTTCTTTTCTCCAAAAGTTAGATAGGTGTTATCAAAAACAGAGTTTTAAAAGTCTTTTGTCTTTAAAAACTTTGAGTTTAAAAGTTTTGTTTAAAATGAAGAATTTTAAACACTCTGACTAAAAAATCCCTTCCTCTCTCAATTACTAAACTATCCAATCCTGAATACACAAAGAAATATTGCAGAAATTTCCCAGCATTGCTAATACTAGTTAATTTCTACCATTGTGAGCAATGTGGGAAGCCCCAGTGATAGCCAGCCATTAACATTCTTATTAGAACCATGTCATCTAATCTTGCACAGAGCAGGGCTAATCTCCAGGATGCCCTAAATTCCAATGGCAGCCAGTGGCTCATCTGCACTAGAGCTCCCAACATTGCTAACACTGTCCATTATGTTAGAAGTGGTGGGGAACTTTTGCAAAATTCCAGCAATAATGCAGTAATGGTAGCAACAGTACAACTGCTAATGTCATGAGAATTTGGAACAGGTTTTCATGGCACAATAATAAAAATGCTTGGGCTCTGTCTATGCTAGAAATTTAGTACCAGAGAAGCTGTATCATTGCTGGCAGTTGCTGAACTATGAATTATAATTCTTCTAGTGTAGAAATTCTCATACATTTTTCCAAAGAAGGACAGACAAGATCTGAATTTCTAATGGGGGGGGGGGGCCACCAAACCTCAGGCTTTGATTCCTTCTTTTGCATTATTAAGAAACAAAAAAGGTGAACTGACTGCAGGATTAGGGCCCGAGATTGTAATATGCAATGAAATACTTAGAACACAGAAGCTAGTATAGACACTGTGAGAGCACCAATAGAGGTAAAGGCAGCTGTACAGATTTGTAATATAGTACAAGAACAAACAATTATATCCTCAGCACACTAGTGAAAAACAATTTAAGCAAAACTGCTGTTTCAGTTCAATTGTCTGTGAAAATTCTGTTTGTTTTCTAAATAAATTCAGGGATATGATTATTGCAAAGGTTTTTCATTAAATTAGTTTTCACCAGTAAGCAGAGTCATATTATTTGTCCATACATTTGTCTTTCCTTTTTCTTCTACATGCTTGTTTCCCATCATCAGCCTCATGAATTCAAAAACAGGCAAAAGCAAAAGGAATTTCAGACAGATACATGTATCTGCCTGACAGATGGCTATTTTTAGCATCACATTCACTGTGTTGGAACTCTCAGCCCAGTCCTTCGTAAAATATAACTTCTTAATCATTTGATTTCCATGCAGCATCAGAGAAACAGTGCTGTGGTGATGTATGTGTACATAAATAAATTCCATTTACTATATGGCATATGGGATAAACCACATTTCTTTCTTCTACGGAAAATAAAGGAGGGGAAGTGCATGTATACACTAAATGAAATTGAAATGTAACCTTTAAAACTAATACAAGGAAATATTTTTCAAACAATGCACAATAAGCCTGTGGAACTCAATGCCACAAGATTTCAATGAGAGCAAGAATTTAATAGGATTCAAAACAGGATTGGACATTTATATGGATAATGAGAACATCCAGAGTTATGATGTTAAATATTTTAAAAATAAACAAGAGCATTCCTTCCTGGAGATGTGTACCAGGAAAAACCTGTATCTCCATTTGCAAATCACATAATAACGCATGCAAACAGGTATGAAGTAACCTTCTTTGTATATGCAAGTGCTTGGAAATGTGGGTACAGCGGATGTTCAACATTTTTGCAGTTTCATCCCTTCACCCTGCTTTAAATATTTGATCCTTGGTGTCTTCATCTTCTGAATGAGATCTTTTATTTAAACAGTGTGTGAGAGCATAAAGGTGGACAGGAAAATGACATCTGTGACAGCTCTAAACCTCTTTGAGAAAACAGGGCTCAAACTGTGAGACCAGTAATCTCAGTTGTCAATCCCAGCTCAGCTGTCCCATTTGAGTCAAGCAAAAAATTGTGAAATTGAAAAACTACAAATGTACAAGTCTATTTTCTTTTGTGCTAAATAACCACTAGCAACTGACATTTTGATCACGTCTATTTCACAGATCTGTAATAAACTAGACTTTCAGACACCATTCTATTGACTAACAGATAAACAAGCCTTTACCTGTTTTCAAAATTAACATGTAAACTGAAATGGAGAAACAAGCAATTGAAATGGAAATCACAGCAATATTAATACCTTGACTGACATGACCTTTCTACAACTGTGTAGACAGGAACAAAACACTCTAAATAAGAGTAGATAGGAAATTGGATTTTCTTTCTTTCACTCTGCAGGTTCTATTTATTTTTGTTGAAAATGAAATACCAACCCACCATTCCCTTATTTAAAAATATAGCCCTCTATTTATTGCAACCAATAATCATATTATGGATCAAATCCTGAGAAACTAATGGCTGCTCTGTAATTGGGACAATATATATGTAGCAATTTACACTATTTCTGTATGAAACTAAATACCACAAGGTGCTGAATGCCTCTTTAGAGACGCTGAGCACACTCAGCTCAAGGTGATGGTAGCTCAGGGTGCTCAGCACCTCCAACTAAGTGCTCAGCAACTTTCAGGGCCAGTCCCTTACTTCACTTTGTTTCCATTCACATCAGAAAAAGTAAAGTTTAAATTAAATTATTGTTTGGTTTCTTACCTCCAACTCTGGAATTGTATGCCACGCCAACACCACATTTCTTGTTATTGGCCTGCATGGCAATTTCCCCTGCACATCGTGTTCCATGTCTGGATAAAGTAAATGATCGTTTAAATCATACTATAAGTCAGTGCATTTATTTAACCTACAGAGACTAGTCACTGTTCTGCCTGAATTGGTGCATTCTTTCATCACCGAGATGTGAACTCTTTGAATATTAAATAGGTATGGAAATATATCTATTTGGAAAAGAATGCATTTTTTGTACTTAGGCTTTGGTAATCATAATTTCAAACCATCCCATGATCAATAGATCATCAAGATGAGGCATTAAGGACCTGATCCAAACCCCACTGAAGTCAACAGAAAGATCATGTTGTTACAATGTCTACGATGAGCTGTACCATGTCTACTATAACAGAGTGCAATAGTGAGGCAAATTTTGAATGCCAAGAAGATGCTAAATCCCTTAAAAATATCATGAAAAAAGCCACTTTTAAGCAAAAATTTAGATATTTAATTTATTTTGGAATGCAGCTGGGTAGTATTTAAACTAAACAAACCTCTTCATCTTTGTGAAATGATTCCTCTAACAAGATATTTTGAATGAAAAATCTTTTGCCATGAAGGATTCCTACCCTTCATAGCATAACAAGACAGCATAACTATAGAGTTACTTTATCTGGTACTACAGCTTGGTATGCAACAAAATGCTTCAATGCTTCTGGATGGAATTTCATTTACATATTAATAAAGATTAGAGGTAATGCAGGTAGATTTAAAAGATAATGTCATTGGAATAAGAGGATAATGGCCTCCTACTGCTATATAAATGCTGTAGCAAAACAGAGACATTCATTTTCAAAATCATAGAACATTTCTTCTCTGATAACTTTCCATTCTGGTGACTTTATTTCTATTATGCCAATGGATTCATGATGTGGATGCTACCATTGTGCCTGATAGACGGTGGGGAACCAGAGTGTGAGTTCCTCATTGTATCATTATTAAATAGTGACATCCTATCTGGCTTACATAATTGACTTGTTCTGTGCTACAGCTTGTAAAGAGGTCTGTTCTCTTCTCTGTGGACTCGCTCTCTCCCAAACTATCATGGAAGGATCTAGCTGCAGCAGAACTACCATGGTGTTTCACTGTGCAGAGGAGAGGTGGGTTGTAGGGAGGTCATGTGGGAAGATTCTTCATTCATTCCCTCCCACAAAATGCTACGAAATTCCACTAAAATAAGTGGCCAGGTGTAAAGGAGGGAGCCTGCTACACCTTCACAAGGGATGGTGTGGTAGGTATGTTCCCCTAGTGCAGGGGCAGGCAAACTTTTTGCCTGAGGGCTGCATTGGGTTTTGTAAATCGTACGGAGGGCCAGTTAGGGGAGGGGGTCATGGCCCCTTCCCCCTGGAACTCTTGCCCCATCCAACTCCTACATTCCCTGAAGGCCTCCCCAGAGCCCCTGCCGCATCCAAGCATCTCTTCTCCCTGTCGCCTGACTGCCCCCAGAACCCCTGCCCCTGACTGTCCCCTGATGGGACCCCTCCCCATCCATCCCCCCCTCCTTCCTGACTGCCCCCCTGAAACCCCAGTCCCCATTCAATCCTCTGTTCCCCCCTCAACCACCCTGATCCCATCCACACCCCAGTCCCCAACCACCACCCCAACCCCCCTGCCCTCTATCCAACCCCCCATGCTCCATGCCCCCCTTATCGCGCTGCCTGGAGCACTGGTGGCTGGCAGCACTCTGCCGTGCCACCCGGCTGGAGCCAGGCCACGCTGCCGTTACCAACACACAGCTCGGAGCACCGGGTCAGGCTGGGCACTGCAGCTGTGCTGCCCGAGGAGCTCACAGTCCCACCACCCAGAGCACTGCGCCGGCAGTGGAGCGAACTGAGGCTGCAGGGGAGGGGAAAGAGCAGGGGAGGGGCCGGGGCTAGCATCCTGGATGAGGAGCTCGGGGGCTGGGCAGGACGGTCCCGCAGGCCAGATGTGGCCCACAGGCCGTAGTTTGCCCACCTCTGCCCTAGTGTCTAAGACACAATGCCTCCTAGAGGCCATCTGACGGGCAGATGTAGTTCCTCTTCATCCCCCATGCAAGGCTATGCACTACAGGCATAGCTGACTAGAAAGTCTGCTTAGTCGGATCGGTGTGCCGTATAATTCATTAGCACTAACAACAAAAGATTGTTCCCTTGAGATTACAAATACATTATCAGTGCTTTATATGAAGAAGAGAGCTTCAAAACATAATGGGGAAATTAAACTGAATAAACTCATCTTGATCTGGAAACTTATTCAACGTCCATATATAATGTGAGCAAAAATACCATAATGTTTTTTCCTTTTTACATGTAATCGTCCTTCGGAGTACAAATATTTCTCAGGTTAATGGTGAAGAGCTGTGCATTTATTTGCCTGTTCTAAGGCACAGCATAATACTTCATTAGTTTGTTTCTTTTCACAAAATGAGAGGCTACTCACTTGTTTTCATTTGTTGGATCATATCTGGGAAAGGGATCGTGATCATTGTCATTGAAATCATAACTTGCCTCTGGATCCTAAATTAAAAAATAGACTTTACAGTTACAATGAGAGAATATCCTCTAAAACAAGTTTTCAAGTTTCTGAAGTCTATACTAGGCGATGACATAATATCAGCTAGATAGATGTGACATCAACTTTAATGTATATTTTGCCCTCAGCATTAGTCATCATTCTTGATGTTTAGGTGAACAGTTAGCTTCCATAAAATAAAAGTACATAACATTTAAATTAATCTTCTAAAGCAGGTATTGATTAGCATGCACGTGGGAAAGGTTTTTTGCTATTAAAGCTTTGGATGTTGGAAGGCTAGTGTAGGGAGGCCTGCAAAGAAAGGTTTTGGGATATTAGGAAGACGGGCACTGGATGGTTTATTTATCATCAAATCACTTTACAAACATTTAATTCAGGAATCCTCACAGCCAGAGTTGTTTTGAACAAGTTTTTGTTAAATGAAAAGTGGCTTTTTTCAAAACCAATTTTTTTCATGAAAAATTGGTGAAAGTTTTTTATTTACAATTTGTTTTCAGTAAAAAAGATTATAACCATTTCAATAACGTTTTCAAAAATATTGTTTTAATTCTCCATTTTTTTTAGCAAAATTACACATGGATCTTTTAAGAAATCTTTGAAATGACAACAATTTTGAACATTCTAATTTTTGCGTAGTTAAATTCTGGAACTGGCTTCCAAAGGAGGTTGTGGAATCCCCATCAGGTTTTAGGAACAGGTTGGACAAACACCAGTAAGGGATGGTCTAGGTTTACTTGGTCCTGCTTCAGCACAGAGGGCTGGACTTGGTAAGCACTCAAGATTCCTTCCAGCCTTACATTTCTATGATGCTGTGAATAAAAAATCCACAAAGGGCTAAAAGAGTTGTAATAGTTCAGCATTAAACCATTGTGTTTAAACATGCCCAGGGGCTAAACCGCCCTGAAGAACCCACTATCCTGGTAAACTTATTAATCAATTCCTAGTGATACAGGCCAGAGTCTAAATTATGCGTGGGGTGAGTATTTCAGTTTCTCTGTCATGTGGGAGCTGTCTTACTAAACAGAGAGAAAGCCAAAGAAGAATGTTTGTATATAAACACCTGCAATTGATTTATTTTTTCTACAGCATTCTTAAATCACAAACTTACATAGTTAGTATATATGTCAGTGTGATTCCACTCCAAGCCATCATCGAGCACTGTTATAACAACACCTTTGCCTGTAATCCCTTTTTGCCATACAGGAATAACATGGAGATCCAGTTTTGGCAGAGATGGAGTCACCCTTGTATCTTGCTGGAGGAAAAAATGATGGTAAGCATTTAAGCATTTATACATTCATATTACACCTGTTCAAAGCTGTGTTTGAGCCATATTACAAATGTGCTTTAAATCAACCTTGGTTTGAGTGTGACCGGAATTTGTAAGCCCTACCCAAGTTTTACAAAAAATCAACAAAGACTGGCCTGTTCAAATAGCCAGGATACTGACAAACCTCCCTGTCTCTACCCAACTTCCCTCATTCTGTTCACCATATGATGTATGATCCTCCCAAAAGATATCTTAGGTAAGAAAGGGGCATCCTGCATCTGATAACAGGAGTAAGGGAGACTGAGGAGCAGGATGTGCTGGATGATCCTTGGATATTTGAGTTAATAGTCAAATCTACAAAGGTTGGTTCTCTTTCACCCACTGAGAACCAAAACTGCAGCCACCCAGGATATGAGGAGCTGTGTTTTCTCTTAATGGTCTCTCCTTTGATGCCCAGGTTAGCTAGTGGAAAACAATTAGGAAATGGAAGGAATTAAAATGATGGGTTGATTATGAAGGACTGTGCTGAATCACAATTTGCTATTTACAGTCTTCAGTGGACAATCTCTTGGAAACATGACTTACCTATGCCCTCTTTCCTTTCACGGAAAGGTCTTCAAAGATTAAGTCTTAAACAGATTATTTTTCTTTTGTAATGTTAACCATAACCATATATATATTTTAATATATGACAGCGTTACCTAATACCTCTATAAAAACACAGGCATAGATTCAATCACTAATGTTTCCTTTGTGTTTCTCAGCACATAAATATATTATTAAATAGGACTTTAAAAAAAATTTTTGTACATCTTTGTTTCGAGAAAAATGCTGAATGAAGTGTGAGAGCTAGATAATGAAATGTACTGCGGGAACAAGATTTCTTGTATTACAATGTGCTGTTTTCTAGCAACTGCAGTTCAAGGAAATATTCTAGGTCACAGGGTTGTTCTGTAGGATCTATCAAATAATTGCTTTTCTGATGACTGTGTGAGGATAACCTGGGGCAGTGGGTTCTATTTTGTCATCAGAGCAGCCAATGAGCAATATATTTATTACATGAACAGGGAAGCACCTTGGAAAAAATACTTGACCATTAAATAGCACTTTTTATTTGAGGATTTCAAAACACTTTGTAAAGGAGGTAAGTATTATGATCCCTGTATGAGCAAACTGAGATGCAAAGAGTTGAAATGACCTGTCAGAGCCACACAGTCAATTGTGGCAGTACCAGGAAGAAACTAGGTCTCCTAGATTCAGTCTATTGCCTTTTCCACAAGACCACACTGCCTTTCTGTGTATTTGCATTCTCCCCATTGGAAATGAGCTGGAAAGAGAACACAGGGAAAAGGTCTCCTGGAAAAGTAAGATTCTGAAAATTTCCCATTGCAAAAAACCAAAAACAAGAACAAAACAAAAAACCCCACAGCTGACCAACCAGCACTGGGGTGGGAGAAAAGCAGGCCAATTAAAGAACAGCAAACAAAAAATGCCCAGTGGCACAGCAAACAGTGCCCCCTTGAAGCTGATGCTCGGGGCAAATGCCCACCCCTAGAACCAGCTCCATACCCTCATTCCCTCTTTTGGAGCCAATGAAGTCTGAAGGTACAGGCATAAGTAGATGCACAGTGTGATCATATGTGGTGAACAGGCTTAAGTCTAGTTATGATAGGGAATGTCCAGCAGATTCTCAGAAAAGCAATGTAAAACTCAGCTGTTCAGCTGTATTTAGCTGGGTTGTTGCAGGAGGTCAAAAAACATGTATAGGGCAGAAAACCTCATCCTCTGCCACCTTTTCATTAATGATTTGATCCTATGAGACACAGAGCACCTTCAACTCCAATCAAAGTCAATAGAAGTTGGGGTGCTGAGCACCTTGCAGGTTTGAAGCTTTATTCCCTGTTGACGTATGCAGTGTGCATTATTAGCTACAACACAGAAATATGCTACCAACTAAAGAGGTTGAACTAGAGACTGGTGTTATTTGGTAAAACTAAAATTCATATTATTGTAAACATGGTTCTTAACTGTTTAACAGCTTTCTAAGGTATCACATAATTCCAAGGATCAGAAACTTGAACTGGATGACATGGCCTTTGCATGAACTGTGGTTTAAAGAGAAAGAATGTTGCTTGGTGATATCAAATGCTAAGACCTATCATTTCCACGGGCCACAACAAGGAAAGTGGCTACAGTCTGCTCCCTTCTGTGCACTCTCTTTGACATCAACAAAATAGCACAAGTGATCAGTATAAATATAGTTCATTGCCTGCTAATACCATATAAAAATAAACTCTTACCAGGTACCATTGCTGATTCCACATAGGATCGTTGAAAAGGTTTTCTGCAGAGTCTCTCAAGGCTGAACGCTTAGTTCGCTTTTTTTCATACTGTTGCTCTGCCCATGACACCTACAAGTATTTTTATCAACAATAACAATGTATAAACCCACAGAGATTAACTGGTTTTGAGAGTGTTTCATTGTAAAACAGAAGCTTGATATCTAGAGGGAAAAGTGGAGGGTTCATTGCTGCAAAGTGCATTTCTGCATTCAAGTGTATCTTAAACAGAAGGAAGATTCACTGAAACCATGATACTATAAAATCATTTAAAGAACAGCTAGAGTGAAAATCTATTATCCACAAATGCCCCATAATGCACCCTTTTTTGTCGAAAGTATATAGCCGTTAGAAGATTGCCTAATCTGTGGTAGTGACTCAAACAAGCAAAAATACCATTTGTTTCATTCTTCAACCTACAATTTAATATCTCTCTGTGTGAACAAGGAACCGTGAATTTTTAGAGAAGGAAAAAGAGCCATTCTTGCTACAGTCACAGCAATGTTGCTTCTCATAGTCAATCTGTCACTCAAAGCATCTTTCCAAATGGCACTTATGATCACAATCCACTTCAAAGTGTAAACAATTAGAAAGCAGTGAATAGTACGTCAAATTCAACACTGGTGTGACTCTATTAAAGTCAGTGGGGTTACACCAAAATGAATACATTCATGTGTGTTTGTGAATGTGTCTATGCATGTAATTGCATGCCAGTTATAGATATACTGACTATGTCTAATTTACTTGAAGGTATTTTCAAAAGGTTTCTCGTTTTGTCTCTTGGAATTAATTACTCCTCTGTCTATTTACCCAGAAAAATTCAGTTCAATTTTAACAGAGACAGATTCTGATACCCTTACTTATGCTGAGTGGAACCTTATTCTGCAAATAGTGCCATTTATTTCAGTTGGGGAACTATTCATGGAAGTAAGATGCTACTCAACATGAGTACGGGTATCAGAATCTGGCCCATAGCTGGTGTCTAACACAGACTTGCTTTTTGCTCCAGCTTGGCAAAGTGAAAACAAGTTAGTTGACTTGCCAAGATCCTACAACAAGTCCTCAGCTCAAGATGTTCCCGGCTCCCTAACCCTTTGCTCTAAATATCAGATTAGGTTTTTTTATTAGGACTCGTCTCTCTATGCTGTGCTGTCATACCTTTTTGATTTACACGTCTGTCACAGGATATGTCAGTCACAATTGTGATTATGAAAAACCTAATTTAATGAACAGTTATATTGATATGATTTAAATGTATTTTAAATAAGGGAAAGTTAATGAAAAGCTCCACATAAGAGAATATAGCCAAAAAAACCTGAGGCCGCTACACGTACATAATTTGAGAGTTCGCCGCATAATATAGATTTTCCTACTTCGTGTACATTTAGTGCTAAAAATGTGTGCTGAGTGACAGCCCTGAAGACTGTAGTTCCCTCCTTATCCAATTAATATGGACAGTATTAGTGCAAGAAATATTCTACTACTGCCCCATCAATATGCAGGAGGACCACTTCTACACAAGTAAGGATGGTAATTCTTAAGTCTCCTCCATGTCCATTCAGTGCTTGGCCTCTTTGTCAGTTAATGCTTGTTAACAATTAATGTCAACTGTGCTCATCATTTTTGTGATAAGGACAACTGCCGAGATCACCAAACTTCTATATCAGTGAAAAACATAGTCTAACAAGCCAAATTTTTGTCACTATGTAGTTGGGCTTGATTCAAACGGTCAATCTAATAGAGAGAAACAAGGTTCTGTACTAACCCATTTGGAGCCAACCAGCCATTGATATATAGAATAGTTAAAATTATCCCTTGAATTTGATGTAATGTTGTTGATAGAAAATGGATTTTTAAACTAATCTGAATATTAGAAGAAGTTAGGGAACCAGATAATTACACATTTTTAAAACAGTTAAAAGCATTACACATTTTACTTTAAACACTGGACAGATTATAAAGAGGCATAGCTCCAGGACCTTACTTATTGCATTTTGATAAAACAAATTAATATTCTCAATACTATAGGCCAAAAGTTTCCCTAATTTACACCCACACAGCCCTACTAAAGTAAATGGAATGCTACAAACATAGCTAAATGCAGGATTCTGTCCATTGTCTTTTGAAAATGTATTTCATTCTTTTAAGACAGGCTGCTCTTGAAAATGTATAGATCTTTAGTGAAGATGTCTATGTATAACTGTATAGCATTTCAGCATTGCTTTGGGTTTACTGTATATACTTACATAATTACGTCTCACACTTTCAGATAGCTTATCTGAATACTAGATGGTAAATAAAAAGCAAATTGGAAATGATTTTGCAAATGTCACCTGCAGCATTTCAAAGCACTCTATTTATTACTTCAATAGATAAATATGCATTAATGATTGTCATCAAAGTCAGTCACACAATTGCCTCCACTTTCTGTGTTACAGCAGAGAAATATACTAGAAACAAAAAGGGTGGTACTTCCCCCGGTAATGAATAAATTAAATGTAACTCTGGATCTGATCTGATCTTGGTATTATGGTTGAAAATCTGAAGCCAGATCTGGATGTGCATTTGGAAAGGCAACCCTTATTTGCAATGAGCCAAACCCAAATCTTGGATATAAACATCTCCAAATGTAGAATGTTAGCATTTTTCAGCTTGAACCTATCTCTATTATCAAAGGAAACGCTAGCAGTAAGACACAAGAGGAAGTGTGACTTTGAAACTGAGCAAGCAGAACAAAGTATATCCTAACCGATTTTTTCTCATCTCTGACTAGTTTCTCATATAGAATGTTGCCTCCTAACAAAAGCCCACAGTCTAATTTTTTTCTCTGAGTAACCGATCACTTAAACATTTTTCTTCTTAAATGATTAAATGTTTTTTCACAATTGGATTTCTAAATATTATGGTAAGCTTAGATTTAGATTTTTGCTGTTCCACTAGATAGTAGTTTTTATTTTTATGAGAATTCCTAACTTTTAAGCTAGGCTTTCTGTTAGTGAAAAACTAACCAGTTGCCTGCATGTTTAAAAAGCAGCCACCACCTTTACCATCCATAAAATTAGATAAATGGAGTGTCTGTTTCACCAGTATAACTAGGACCCTACAAGGTCAAAACTCCTCTTGATGATTTCTGCTGTCTGATTTCCATTAAAGTTTTGAGTGCCCAAATACTGAAAGACTGGGCCCTGTAACAGGCCCTTTTAAAATGTTAACTGGACAGTTAGTTATTGAAACTGGGTATTGCAGCAGAATCTCAGCATTTTTTTCTATTTTTTTCTAATATATAAACACTATTAACTAGACCTAGATTTCCTAGAAATAGCACAGAATGAGCTTTCAGTCAGGTCCTCTGAAGTCAATGGAAAAACTACCATTTACTTCAACAGATTTTCGATCAAGCCCTTAAGTTCTTTGTACATATTTTCACCAACCACACATGAGCATTTCAATCCAGAACCATTGCAGGTCTATAATTATAAAACAGCAATTTGCAGAAAAATACATGGCAGCTTAGGGCCAGATTTTGCCAGTCTTACCGACGTTGACTAGTGCCTTATTCCTTGCAGTCAATGGGCCTGTTCATGGAATAATGTACTACTCCACATGAGAATGGATGGAAGAATATAGTAGACTTGCAAAATGTGTCTGTGACCACATTACAAGTCAAGCAATAAGCTGAAAACATGGATGCTGGATATCAGAAAGGGTAAATGTTACACTTACACGATGATCATCAGAGAGTCGCTTGGTGATATGAATAGCACTTCTTCGAGATCTTCTTGGATGGCTTCTATGTCTGAAGAGATAGTGATTTTCGAGTGATCCAATCTATAAAACAAAGGAATATTTTACATACTGCCAGATACTTCTTCCATTGCAAACAAATACCAACATTCATAACCTGTCAGAATTAGATTCCATTTCAAATGAGTGAAAACTAGAATAAATGTATAGCTTATAATATTTTTATTCTAAAATAAAATTCTCTCCAAGATAAGGTGTTGATCACTAACAAAAGCTGTGTTATTTGGCATAATGTTGGGAAAACAAGGGGCACAGTCCAAGCTAAAGCTGAAGCTAAAGTAGTTACTTTTGATTTACACTGGTATAAATTAAAGTAAAACTTGGCCCCTATTTTGACAATCTTAATTATATTACATTTTGAGGATTTTTTTTATTTCTGACCATGGTACATGCTACTGCCTACAGCATCTCTTTGAGATGCTAATGGGATTGAATAAGGGAATGTATATTTTCTTGGCGTATCCAAATGTGTAGCCAGTGTGTATGCAAATATGAGCTCCTTGTGCATGCAGAATAGGCTGATGGGGTTCTCTACCCCAGTTTATTGTTTACAGCTATGAAATCTATATTTACATATGATAAATCTATATTTTCATATGACAGATTGGGAGTAATATACATATCCATCCATAGTCTACTAAAGTCAGTGGCAGTTATGTCATTGCCTTCAAAGGGACCAGGTCCAGGCCATAATCATGGACCTAGTATTATACACAGTACAGTTTGTTTTAAGAAAGGATAAATCTCTTTGATGAAGAAGGCCTGTCTTTCACTAGACAATAAAGGGCCAAGACACTGTTTGGGAAAACTGTGGTGCTAGCAAATGAGGGACTAGAAGAGGAGAGATGGATTTTAGACTTGGGTCCCCAAGCTCTCTATCTTCAGCATCCTCTCTTCTACTTGGGTTACTTAGATACAGGCTTTTTTTACCCTTGCACAGTGGTTTGGTTCCTAACGCCGCCAATCTCATTGGCTGGAGCAGCACGACCCAGGGGGCTGGAGCTCCAGAAGAAGAGGAGCAGCAAGGATGCTGCTACGTCAAGGCAGTTACTCATCCCTGACAACGCTGACATCACGGCATCCCGAGCGCACGAGGAGCTCGCTGCCGGGAAGCGACGGGGCGGGCGAGGGTGAGCTCTGCAACTCCGAGCGAGCGCCGCCCGACCCCCCGCGCCCCGCCTGCAGAGCCACAAGTCTGCCTGATCTCGGAGCCCTGGCTTTGCACGAGGCAGGGGAGGACTCGCTGTCCGCCGGCTAGACACACACTACGGCCTCTTTCTCTTTAACGCGCACACGCGGGGGAGGCGAGAACCAACTCCTGGGTAAAGCAAAGTTAACCACCCTCCGTTCCCTGCCGGGGGAGCAGCTGCCATCGCAAGCGCCCGCTCGCAGTCCCGCGCCTAGCGCGGAGATCGCCGCGGGGTGGCCGCCGCTGGCCACTCGCTGAATGCGGCGCTGCCATGTTGGACCCGCCTCCCGGCGCGGGCGGGGCGGGGCGGGAGCGCACTGGGGCTGCCAGCTGCCCTTGGGGCGCGAGTTTCAAGGCAGCCCCGGCCGGGGCGGCACCACGCTTCCCGCGCCGGGCACTGCTCGCCTCACCCCGGGCTCCGGCCCTGCCGCCGGGCGCAAACCTGTGCACACCGCAGCTAACTGGCTCGCCGCCCGCCCATCGCCTTCCAGCCCCAGCGTGTCAATCCCGCCCAGCGCTGGGACGTCCCTGGTTACACGGGGCCGGTCGGTGCCCGGGGCCGGGGAGAGGCGTCCGAAAGTTACCTGCCGGCTGCCCCTTACCTGGCCCAGCAGCTCGTAGTCCAGCTCCTCCGCTATGGCCTGGGCCGCCGCCGGACCGCCCGGGATCTCCGCCGCCCATTCATTGACGAACTGCTTCTCCGCGCCGGCCAGGCTGGCGGCCGCGCACCAGGCGCAGAAGAGAGCCAGAGCCACCCGGCGCCCAGCGCGGCGTCTCCCGTCCATGGCCAGGCGAGGGACGCGGGAAAGCAAACAACAAACACACGCGGGGCGGGGGGAGAGCAGGCAGCGGATCGATGGCTGCGGAGCCGGAGCCCTTTCGCTCCCGGTTGCTATGTGGACACCCGGCAGGCTGCAGGGCGCAGTGTCTCCCAGCCAAGCGCGCCACGGCTCTGGCTCGGGGCTGAACGGAGCCCAAACCCTCTCCCGCGCCGGGCTGGAACCGAGTGTTTACACGTCAAAACTACGAACGCCAGCCTGACGTCAAATGTAGCTGGCCCCCGAGCGAGCGGGCTATTCCCAAGCGGGGAGGGGGTGGGGGGTTGCTAAAATAAGCCGGAGGGGCGGACGCACATTCAAATAAGAGGAGGAAAAAAAATGCAGCCAACCCTCTTCTAGGAGCTGAACCCCTCCACCCTGCCCACACAGCCTCCTCCCTGAGCGCTGCCGGAGATAAGCTCTCTGTCAAGTGCATGGCACTAGCGAACATTATTGTGCCTTTTCTTGTCAGGGAGCTTTAGGCTCCTTCCAGGAGGTGGCTGCTCTAGCCCGCAGAAGGCACGAATTAATGCCCGACACAGCTCTCAGGCTGGCTCTAACCGCCCTGGGGAAATGCTTGCACTGCCCCAGCAGCTGACTTGTAAATAGATTCCGTCCAAGAGATAAACAGCTCGCACTAACCTCGTCTAAAACAGCTACAGCTCCCATTGCAGCAAAGGGATGTGCAGTTTTCTAATGTGCCAACTTTAGTTTACCTCCTTACTCCCGGGGATTTTAAAAATCACGGCACTGGGAACAGGCGTGACAGTATGAATCACCGTGTGTGCTGCGTGCAAAATAACATAGCTCGCAGATTGAGATAAAGAATATAACATCGGAAACCTGTTCCATTTCTTGCTCTATTTAAACGAGAAGAGCTCTTTGCAGGGAAAAGGGTCGAGGGGACAATGAGTTAGAGGCACAGTCGAAATATCTGATGTTATCCCTTGGAAAAAATATTTCAAAGTCAAATTTTAATTACAAAAATAAATGGGAAGTAGTGGCTATGTAATTAAACGTCTTCCCAATAATGATATTTAGCCGAGTACAAAGCGTTCAGAATCGTAAAAGATTTATTTTCCCTCTCTATTAGTACAATCTTTTTCATTACGTCAGGATGAAGAAAGATCATCCTAAGTGCTGAGAAGTAAACATGCAGTTAAAGCAGCTTGAGAAAGGGAAGGCGCAAAGTACTATTGATTCCTTGTGTCCAAGTGCAGGTTTGCTCAAACGCAGTCCAAAGTATGTCACATTTCAGCATGGCTAGGATGGACAGCGACTAGCGGCTGCATCTGGGTGAGCTGTGCATCTGGATAGTCTCATGCCCTCTCGGCCGTGAATCTCCGCTCCGCTTGACTCTGGCTTTAGATGCAACTTCTTTTTTTAATAAGGCAGTAATCAAACTGTGTGGCAAGGGCGTTGGCAGACTCCTAGCGGTATCTTAAGATGAACATATGGTTGCTGTTTTTTCCTACAAACTCTTAAGATTCATCCTGTACTAAAAACTGGAAATAAATAAAGATATTGTCATTTAATTAAAAACAAAACCTTTACAGTGTGGGGTGGTTTTTTTTAGCTGCTAGCCATCCTTGGGAAGAGCTGTGCTCATGACAGAGAACAAATAAAAGAGAAGAGCTGGGACAACAAAACATTTTTCAATTAAGCTAATAAGACAGAACTTAATATGCAGTAATACTTGATTAATACACATTGTCTACTTTCATCGCACCACAGTTATGCATTAATCTGCACCACTCCCCAGTCTGATTGTCTTTAAAATAAAGTACAATTGTTAATTTTGAAAGAATTAAAATATTATAATGCCATATCATGGCATGGCTCTGTTCCTCAGTAATGCTGGCATTTGTTATGAACAGAAAATTATATATATAAAATATTTTATTGTCTGTTCATTATTTGCCCCTCTCTTATGCTTTATTTAGCTCTTCTGCTGCCATTTCATTCTCTTCCCTCTCCCCACAGCTCAGATACCCTCCTGAAGACTAGTCACTACCCTTGCTTTGCCTGACATTACCTGTCCTAAACAGTTGGTCAGTTTGGTTTTGTAGTTGAACAACTACATGTGGGGTTGCTTAATGCTCCTAGTTTATTCTTACAAAGAATAGACAATTCACCTGAATACTCCTTCCAGGGATGTAGCTGAACGTGACATTTGTACCTATATTTGCCAAACCGTTGCCCACCATGCAACCTCAACTGCACTATTCCCATGATGTTCCAAATTCGGCCTGTCATTACATATAGTGCATACAGATATAAAGTTAAGAAAAAGGTCTGAGAAAAGAAAAAAAAGTGCAATCATGCTATAAGAAAAGTTAACATTGTATGCCGTAGTTTACATAGTCTACTTAACCCTCTCAGAGACATTATAGTGTAAAGATCAAATTTGGCCCTCATATTCAATTGCACGACTCCCACTGATGTCAAGTCAGTCACTGATATGCAGCACACAGAAATCAAAATGTTGTTTTTAATGTCAAAATCATGGCACAGATGCAGTTTTCCTGGCACTATTCCGCAGCCTGACCAGCACGTCTGTTCTATTTCGTAGAGGCCACCTAAAATGTGAGAGCAGTAAACAGCTTCTCCCTTTGGAAAAAATCCTCCTCTCAGATACAAAGTAGTCTCTGGTCTGATATACTGTCCTTCCAACATGAAATGAAAACAGATACCAAGGTGCTCATATTCTATAGAGATGAGTTCAGAATAAATATCTAGATAAAAATTGATTAGACAGACACTCTAGAATCAAGTGGAGATCTGCCATGCAGAAGAGTGGAATTGTATTCTTAGTTTCCTAATACAAAATAAATCTGACAAAGGTAGTTGAAGCACCAGTGGGGGTATGGTTGGGTAGAAGAGAAAGTAATGCTGGACAAACCTGCGATCACCAGAACACTTTACAAAGAAAAAGCAAGCTGCTTTAAACTTCAGAGAAGTGCCATGGGAGAGTAGTTTTGTGTTCTGCTTTATACAGGTTCTTAAACCATGCATATTACCACTGTGTCTGAATGCCTTATGATATCTGTAGTCAATCATCTGGCAGAGCTGGGCTCCTCAGCTGAAGTGCGAAACAAATGAGGCAGGAAGTCAAAAGACACAGAAAATGGTAGAGGTTGCCAGAGGACAAAAGATTCTGGCAAGGGGGAAGGACCCCATTTACAGGAGACAGAAGTAGCAAGATTATAGAAGCAAGAGGTTTAGAGAGGCCAAGGGAAGAAGAAGTGTGATGTAAGTAATAGATTAGACCAGTAGTTCTCAACCACAGATACGTGAACCCCTGGAGATACACAGTGGTCTTCCAGGGGTACATCAACTCATCTAGATATTTGCCTAGTTTTATAACAGGTTACATAAAAAACACTAGTGCAGTTAGTGCAAACTAAAATTTCATACAGACAATGACATATTTATACTGCTCTATACACTATACACTAAAATGCAAGTACAATATTTATATTCCAATTGATTTATTTTATAATTCTATAGTAAATATGAGAAAGTAAGCAAATTTCCAGTATTAGTGTACTGTGACGCTTTTTATTTTTATGTCTCATTTTGTAAGCAAGTAGTTTTTAACTGAAGTGTAATTTGCGGGTACGCAAGACAAATCAGACTCTTGAAAGGCATAGAGTAGTTTGGAAAGGTTGAGAGCCACTGGACTAGACAGGCTAAAATAGAACAGCAATTAATATAATGGTACTAACATTGAAATTTAGTGCTGCTAATTTTGAATACTCTTATGTACTGAAGTATGGTAACCTAGGTTGAGATTTTCAAAGCCAACAATGGGATTAGTATACATCTTCCATTAATTTTAATTCATTTTAATCGTTCCTTGATTTTATTAGTGTTCAGTGCCAAGAATACGATTTCTTCAGTTTCCTGGACAATTATATTATAGGTCTCTTCCTTCAATTTTCTAGGCCTTCTTAATTGTGGAATCAATCACTCAATGCATTTTCTTGGGCTTCCTAGATATTTATTTCATTTTTTTTCAATATTATAACATTGCAAGCTCATATTGTCTTGTGTGATAAACTTTCACTCAATATTTGAACAATTCGATAAAAGCAGTATCTATGTGTAAGAAATTATGTCAAAGCTGCAAAAAGGTGATTCTAATTCATATTACAGAATCTCAGTTAAAAAGAATGGGATTTCATGTCTAAATCTCTTAGATTGTTTTGAAAATCCGGACCCTGTCTTTTATAGAGGATAGGTCCATCAATGGCTATTAGCCAGATGAACAGTGATGGTGTCCCTAGCCTCTGTTTGCCAGAAACTGGGAATGGGCGACAGGGGATGGATCGCTTGGTGATTACCTGTTCTGTTCATTCCTTCTGGGGCACCTGGCATTGGCCACTGTCAGAAGACAATATACTCGGCTAGATGGACCTTTGGTGTGAGCCAATATGGCCTTTATTATGTAATAAAAATGAAGGTTGTAGCCCATTATATTCATATCTAATAATAATGCAATGTAAAAGCAATAGCCTGTACAGCAGAATCAGGTGAAGCCAAAAATAATTGTTTCATGCTCCATAAACATCATGACTTCGCACTGTTTATGAGTGACAGATGTGTTTATTCCATGATGTACCCAGTGGTACCGTAGCTAAATACATGCTAATATACAATCAATCAGACCAATTTAAAAAAAATAAATTTCTAAATGCACAACTTCAATTTAATGTAAGGACAAACTGATTTTCTAAACCCATATTACTTTTCATTTTTCAGCAGACTTTTTTTCTTGAAAGCATAGGAGGTGGGCAGAGATAAGATCAACCTTTGGACAGAGAAAGATTAATGAAAAGGCTCATTTTTCAGTCCATAAGTTAAGAAAAATCATTAAAATTCTTGAGGCAAAGGATGACCTTAGGGTTAAAGTACAGAATTAGAAATTTGTTTATCTGTACATTTTTACTATGCTCATCACTGTAGTATCTAAATATTTTGGGCAAAATCCTGACCCCACTGAAGTCCATGGGAATTTTGCCATTGACTTCAGTGGGGCCAGGATTTCAATCCTCAGGCCCTGATTTTATTTTCAAGTTTGCATAAATCAGGAGTAATGCTACTGAAGTCAAAAGAAGTATAGCAGTGTAACACCAGTGTAAAAAGACAAAATCAGGCCCCCGGGCAGGAGACCTTAGGCTCCTGTCTCAGTTCTGATTCTAACTGGCCTAATAAATCACTTCATTTCTTTGTGCTTTAGGTTTCCTATATGTAAATGCCTATCTCACAGGGATGTTTTGAGAAATATTTCATTTATGTTTGGTAAATTGCTCCAAGACCTTCAGGTAAATATAATACTAAAATAGTCATTTCATCCAGTGAGTGAAATCATTTCCCTGTTAAATTCAGTGGCAAAACTATCACTGACTTCAGTGGGACCAGAATTTCACTTTTTTCCCCTATGTACCAGCAAATAAGCTTTTAAAGATTCTAGACCAGATTTTCAGCATTGACCACATATTTGAATGTACATTTCTGCATCTACAGAAAACATGTACACAAGAACAGAGACCACCTGGGAAAATCTAGGTGTCTGCACATACTATCATACCTTTATGAGATGAGTTAAAACCTTGTTCACACTGATGTGTGAATGCAGCATTCATTTAAAATAGCTATATGAGACAGTTAAGGGACTACACCTAAAACAAGCCCTAAAGAGTCTGTCCAGAAACTAGCACCATGTGGGCAGGGGTTGCTACTGGGTACTGTGACCAGGTGCATGTGAGTGGATGTGTAAGAGAACACACAAAAACTGAGAACAGACAAGAACAGAGAGGACAAAGGCAAAAAGCAGGAAAGCCAAGCTGTAGTCTGTGAGCACAGTGTGATCCTGCAAAAAGCTAGAGAGACCTTTTGGGTATGTTGGTTAAGAGGCCTGGGGCTTTAAGCTAAGAATCTGCTCCTTTGTTCTTGGTTCCTCCTGCATTTGGAGAAGCAGGACATTGTTCATTCCTGATAAATGAAAAAGATTGCATCAAAGAGAATACCAGGCTCACTGAGTTTCTACTGCTTCCTGGAACACGCCAGGACCCCAACACTTGACTAGCTGCTCAGGTCAAAATGGGCAACAAAACTTCCGCATATATTATATATGCTAAAGATACAACAGAATTAAGTAAACAATGCAAAACTGCAGATTTATCTTCCAATCTCCACTCATACATCTATGTTATGGAACCAGCCTGCAACAGAGATGCTCTAGTGTCAATCAAAAGCACCCTTATGCTCTTTGACTTAACCACTATCACACTGAAACTGCCTCTGTTGAACTGTTTAAATGTTCAGTGACAAACACATCCTAAATTGCATTCAAGAGGAAGGAGAGTAGGAGCCAAAAAGCAATTTGTGTGAGAGGTTGTAGTATTGATACAAAGGAAAGAACATTATATATATATCTCTCTCTCTCTCTCTCCAAGTAGTCCAAGGAACTGCTTTGGGTGATTACTGCAATTAAGAAAGGTCTGCACAGTGCAAAGCTAACAATGCAACAAAAAACTCCTTAAGGTAGCAGTCCAGGAAAATGAAGACATTATATTCCAACAGAAGCAGTGAGTGCTGATAATACCAAGGGCTGAATATACTGAACTGGCTAGTGTCAGTAACTATACAGTAGGTCTGATTATGACAGGCACTAAAAACCTACAGCCTCCATTGACTTTGCTGAGATATATAGGTGCTTAGCACCACTCAGAATCAAGCCCTGTTTATTTGTTAATTCTGAATGGTCTCACGTAGAAGTGATTTATGTTTTGCACTTGAAGAATGTTATAATGGAGAGCATGTCATCACCATGACTACTTGAGAAAATAGAAATATTTGAAGCTACCAAGGTGAAATACTAATTCCAGATCGTATGAACACAGAGCAGCCAACTATCTTTTTTCTATATTGAATTTTTCTTACAAAATCTTAATAGTTACAATCAGAAAATACATCTTCCATATGTCTTACAGATGATAATAGTACTCCCTTTCCAACTCTGAAAGAGCTACATTCTCTCTCCCCCCATCCCCTCTGCACCCTAAGAAACTCAGTTTCCAGTCATTCAAATGGGCAGATTTTCAAATTGTGCCCACATCACTGGAGCATACATCTGTGGTTTGATGTCACATATACATATTCCTGTTTTATTTTCTGAAGAGGCAGAAAATAAATAATCAGTGAATGAGAAATAGTGTCATCGATTGTAGGTTTCTAATTGAAAGGAAGAAATGAAGGTTGCCAAATTACAAGAAGCCATAGTTTAACCAGATGATCCATAAAAGTATGGAAAATAAAATAAACTCATTAATAAACATTATTGGCTTGAGTTTAACTCCAAGTACAAAAATCTCAAAAAAGTATGTGCATCTCTGTATATTATGTGAGATTCAACCCTTTATGGAAGAAGCCTGAACAAGACCCCCTATGAACCATTTCAATAATCTTAAAATATGGCTTATATGCTCCATAGGGCCTTCTATGGGATCGCAACATTGGAACAAATTTCATCTGAGAATGGTAATGTATTCTATATATTGATGCACTTTATGCTCTCTTTCTTGAGGTGCTCACTACAATTGGTGACGCACACTATAGACGGTGGGCCAAATTCATTGCTAGTGTCATGGAGCTCAACTCCATTGACATCAGTGAAGTTGCACCTGTTTACACTAGCAGCAAATTTGATCCATATGCTTTCCCATTCAAGATATCACTCAAAAACACCAGTCAAAACCTGCCACAAATGTTAGGTCTGGCAGATCCAGAAGCCTGCAAACCCCTATCAATGGCAGCCTGTCATCTATCAAAGATGCTGATTACAAGATAATAAACACATTTAAGACACAGCAGCAAAGCAGTGAGACTTGTCAGAATGAGAAACCAGTCATTAATAATCAAAACACCTTGGAGGAAAGTCCAAAGAGATCAGTGAAATTCCCTCATCTTTGTATAATTTGGAGAACACTACCACAATATGGGCTAATCATACTTATGTAACTTTCATAATGAAAACCGACGCCAAGTAGAACGCCTGCATTTTATGTTTTGGGGTGGGAGAAATACTGTTTGTAAGGAACAATCATGCGCATATCAACATTTCTTTGTGAAACAGTCATAAAGTGGAATACATAGGGCAAATTCGGTCCTGGTGTAACTTCATACATTTGAGTCAATTGCGTATGTAGAATGGAACTCTGCATTTTTATTTGCTCACATGGGCCTTATTTCATTAATAAGAATCCACTAAGCTAAAATATTCTTTCCTCCTAGATAAACTGTTAGCAACCTTGTTGGTAAGCAAGAGAAGATTTATTCATAAAGAGACAATGGACCACATCCTTGGGGGCATTACTGATCCTTTGCACTGTATCACATGTAATTTGACAGCAAAAGTTGGTTGCACGGATCAGACAGACACATACAGCCAACATAGAGGCTTGGACACCACACGCCTTCCTTGCTTTTAATGCAGTAGAGAGGGGGTTAATAATTTTTTTTTTTGGTCAGATGACAAATGTTACTGGTTTAGTTGTTTGGACAGTTGTAACCGTTACAAGCTCTCATAACTCAGCACCTAGTGGCATGCACTGAGCAACACCAGGGTAGTGCAAGTTGGAGCTTTATGCCAGTATTGTTCAATACCTCTGATTTGCACGCTGAGCATTTAGGTAGTTTCCTAATGAGCTAGATCTCTAGGTTAGAGCCTGAAGCTTTTCTGGTCTTTTCAACATTGTCCTGTCTGAATATCTTAAACCAGATGACAGATTCACTGTAAAAAAGTACAGTATTATAAAAAGATAAACTCTGTAGTTCTTGTCACTGATTCTACAAAGCAAATATGATATCTTAGAAGAGCTAAGAAGAGCTAAATGGTTCAAAAGAAAAACATGACTTTCTACTGGAAAGTTTTAAAATGGCCATTGGTATCTATAGTATTTTTATTGATTTCAGAGTGCAAATATAGAATGTTAATACCAATTAACAGATAAGCAGGATTTTTCCTACCAGATGTTACACTTAGTCTTAATTTGCTAAGTCAAATCAAGAAATTAAACGACTACAGTGGCAAAAAACATAATTTGGTGGCTCAAAATTTGTGTGCTCATTTAGTTTAATTATTTCAATATTAAAAGGGCCATTCTGCTTAGATTTAATTTGGCTCTATACCAAAGCACACTCTTAAACCCCACTCTTTATAATCAGTACTATTTCTTTTTGTGCTGGAGCTAACACTACAAAGTAATTGAAGGCTAATATAAAAGAAGCCATATGTGTAGGCAATCACAGAGAATATAGGAAACACCTGTTTTTACTTCAATTACTGCCTGCAGACTAATAGTGCATGTTTATTTTAGGGCATTAAATTTGCTTGTGTAATAGTGCATGACACATTTTCAGTTCTCCTGCAGATGAACACTGAGGATGTCTAACAGTATCTGAATAAATGAAACACAAACATGCCCTCCCAGCCACACATGCAATTGAATATGGGCCTAATGACACCACACATTACCCACTGCATACGAGCAGGAAGCAGTTGGTGAACAACCTTAATCTTTCCATTCTTAGCAACCTGTAGACTTTTGTTTATTTAAAGTCTCAAGTTAATTCAACCAAAAGGTATGGAAAATGCACTGGCAGGACTGTGTAAAACACAAAGGGAACTGATGAGCAGCAGTGACTTTATTGTGAGGAAGGAACAAAGCCAAAAGAAGGTATGGTTTGATTTCTAGACACTAGACCATTGCTGGTCTCATGATTAATAACAGAGCTCATTAAAAAAAATGGGAAAATGTGAAAAATATGGTAATTTTCATGTTCTTTCCATTGCATAGGATTTGAAATGATCTCATTTTTTTATTTTTTTTGTAATAGCTATTAATATTTTAATTTAAATGTCATATTGTATGTATCAACATCATTTATGAACATTTTTAAATTTCAATACCTTTAATTATGGTTTTAAAAATTATTTTGATAAATAACTGATTAAATGCTGATTAGAAATCTAGCAGAAAACTTCATGTTGGATTCAAAATGATGATCTCAACCATTTTTAATGAAAAATTTCATATTTTAAAAAAGGCAATTTTGATGCAAAATATTTGAAGAAGCCAAATAAATAAATAATACTTCTTATATAGTGCTTTCCACTCATATATTTAGTAGTAAGATCTTCTTAACCCCCACATAAAGGATAAGCAATATGTAAAGGAAGAAGGAAGAGGGAGGGAGAAAAAACAAATGGAAAACAACTACACTTTGAGAGAAAAGTGAAAGGAAATGAAAAAAAAAAGTTACCAAAAAGTAAACAAAATGTTATTAACCATTTCAAGGATGTCTTCAATTTAAATAAATAAAAATATCAATGAAAAATGAAAAATTTCATTTTAATTTTATTGCAAAGATGTTCAATGGATAAAGGGCATTTTTCAATGAAAAAAAATAATTTCAAAATATTTCCGCCAGGTCTAATACAAACCTGTCAGATCTGTACAGATACAGGGGAACATGAATGAGTTATCTTATGCAGATTGTTTTTACTACAGTACTGCAATCATCACATGGTAGTTCTGCTGTACTCCAATCATTACATGGTAGCACCCAGTCACCTATAACAACCCTTTACTTGTCATCATGCTAAGGGTGGCTGGACATGTTAATTTTCTCATTCAGTGGATGGAGTGAAGCTTGAATGTATTTCACTTCTATTTCCTATGATGTTGCTGTGTTTTCCATCTAGCTAAGCTCTTATATCATGCCTATGACTATTATATCTGACCACCATTTTGGTAGCTCCGTTTCAATAAGTCTGAGGACTTGTTCATAGTAGAGCTGCACCAGTTTAACTATATGTGGATGATTTAAAGGTGTGAATTTAAACCAATTTATTTGAACTGGAGCAAACTCCTGTGTGGACATTCTAATTTTGGTTTAAACTGAGCTTATTTTGGCATAGTTTATGATGATTAGAAACAGGTTTATACTAAACCAAAACAGGGCCAGCTCCTGGTTTTTTGCTGCCCCAAGCAAAAAAACAAACAAACAAAACCTCTGATAGCGCAACTGCCACACCTGGAATTGTGCACATGCTTGGTTTGCTGGTGCCTAGAGTTGGCCCTGAACCAAAACAAGCCACAGAAAACTGAAATAAGGGTATGTCTACACTACCCGCCAGATCGGCATGCAGCAATCTAGTCTAGACGCGATAAATCAATCCCTGAACACTCTCCCATCTACTCCTGTACTCCACTGCCGCAAGAGGCACAGGTGGAGTCAATGGGGGAGCGGCAGCAGTTGACTCACTGCGGGGAAGACACCATGGTAGGTCAATCTAAGAACATAGACTTCAGCTATGTTATTCATGTAAATGAAGTTGCGTAACATAGATTGATCCACCTCCCCTTCCAACTCCAGTGTAGACCAGGCCTTAGAGTGTCCACACAGGAGTTTGCACTGGTATAGCTAAACCTGTATATAGGCAAGGCCTGCATGTGAACTTCACTCCTCTGCAGGATGGTATTTTCATCTCCATATATTATCCAAATTGTACTGTTAAGTAACACTTAGCAACATATAGCCTTCAATGAGTATACGTGCACTTTAATCTAAAAAGTCAAATGCTGATTTATATCAAATGATTAAAACCCATTTTGAAAATTACAGTAGTTTGAACTACTGAAGCGTAACTGACTATTGAAGCACAGATTTTAAACACTTCTTGAGATAAGGTTTCAGCATTGGTAACCAATTATAGTTCTAAGAAAGCTATTCATGACAACTAGATTTGCTGATTAGATATGCCAGATTATGCACAATAGATTACACTTCAGTGAGCACTACTGGTGATGCATGTAAATAGGAAGTATTTTTACTGTGGCTTTTTTGTTGTGTAATAAGCAAGGTAATATTTTTGCAAACTAGGCTTTTTTTTTGTTCTCAGCATTCAGTACTAACACTACAGAACTTTTCTACAGCAGTCCTTATAGGCTGGCATCCAGCCCCCAGCCTGGTTTATAACTGATACTTCAGGGGAAAAAGAAAAAAACCCATAATGTACTTGGTCAATTGTGCAATAATGTAAAATGAGGGAAGGGAGAAATTTCTTCTTGATTCCTGTGGTAAGCAGTTTGTATCTTCACTATTGAATTATTACTTAATATTTGTATTGAAACAGTGTCCAGAGGCTCCAGTCTGGACCAGGGCCCCACTGCACAAGGCAGTGTTGTTGTGCAGAGACCTATACTCTAAATTGTCCAATGTGACAAAAGTCCAACTCAACCTGTTACATAAAATAATTTATAAAAGTCAGCAACAGTTAAAGACAAAAAGACTGAATTAGTCTAAACAAGAATGCCTGCTGATACCATCCAAAGACTGTTATAAGATCATGACTTGTAAACAAAGGAGAATGGAATCAGAAATTAATGGACCAAAATTGGTATGTTCAAAGTTCGGCCTATCTGAACAAAATAATGAGGGAATGGGCTATTTCACCTCTTACCCACTTTTGGAGCCTTTAAAAAAGAGACTTTGGTGAGAGGATCAAACGGTGGAGGATAGATGGACTGAAAGGAGAAAGCTTTACAATCCACAATGTGGATGTCAGCATTTATCTCCATGACCATCTTTGGTACTAAATCCCACACCATGATTGCAGGATGTTTGAAAAAGTATATCCTTTTATTACTTTAAAATGTACCTGCATTAAATATCACTGCCTGACTCATTCTGATACTGCATTATGAGGTAGCATAAAAGAGAGGGAATGATCAGTTTCCTTTTCAGATTAAATACAGTATCTCAGTTAACACCCTTATAATTCATCTTTTTCATGCTAAATAATCCTAGATTTTATTCTCTCCCATCATATGAATTGCTGCAGTACCTCTAGCTATCTTCATGGAAAAGATCCAGAGAAGAACAATCTTAGCTATATAGCATCTTTCTTGAGGTAAACCATCAAAAGCACAGCACAGTTCTCTGAGGGTCTGATCCTAAAAGGCAAACAAAATGGAACACAGTTCCCTACAGGATCAATCTCTCTATTCCAATGGAAGTTGAAGGCACTTGACCCCTTCCTGGATGCTGATGCTCAGCTCTTGGCAAAATCATACCTGCCAGGGAACTCATTCAACTGCAACATGCATGGAAAACAAACACAAAGGCTAAACAACGTCAAAACACATTGATTTAAAACTTCATACAAATGTTTGTGAACAATCTTTTCAGTATTCTTCTAGCAATAGCCACCACTACATTAACTAACTATCCCTAGAACCTCTTCCAGAAGATGTGCTTCTGATAATGTTGCTGCCATATCTGGAAATATACCAATGAAAATATTCCCCTTTCCTTGAAAATATATACAGCTGTTTAATAAACTCTCTCCTATCTGAAATAGGCTATGATGGACTGTGTGTTTCTCTAGGCTGATTTCCACCCACTATCTCTTTTGCATTTTGTTCAACAAAAAGAGAATGTTTGCTGTCTGTGATATGTTTGAACAGGACTCCATATACAGGTTTAGTTAGTTAAATTAAAGGACGACGCCTAATTCAGATACAAGAAGGCTCTTATATTTAATGTCTCACTGATAAAATAGTCTAGTTTTGCATTTTAAGGTCTGAATCTCCAAAAATCAATTTAATCACATTTCCATGAATAATTTTTGCTGTTTTTTGACAAGAAGAGCAACACAGCAGCTTTCAGTTTCCTTTGTATTTTTATATAATCACTATGAAGTCATGTTGCTAGGCAGAAACAAAAATCAATATAGAAGTCAAGCCATATCAGTTCATCTCTGAATCACTGTGGACATTTTGCTTTCTCCTCTCCTCTTTTTTTTTTTTTAATGACTCTTCCCTACTAAAATGTGAGTATAGCAAATCTAGCTCAATGCCATTTACATTACTTACAATATATTGCATTCCACATTCATTTCTCTATTATCATATGTTTAGTTCCTGCATATATTACATGAATAAGAGTATGCAGTGTTGTCGTAGACATGTTGGTCCTGGGATATTAAAGAGACAATGCAGGTGAGTTAATATCTTTCATTGGACCAACTTTTGTTGGTGAGAGAGAGAGAGAAACTTTTGAGCTTACATAGAGATGAAGAAGAGCTCTGTGTAAGCTTGAAAGCTTGTCTCTCTCCTGAATAGTAGTTAGGGTGATCAGATAGAAAGTATGAAAAATCGGGACGGGGGGTGAAGAGTAATAGGTTCCTGTACAAGAAAAAGCTCCAAATATCGGGACTGTCCCTATAAAATCAGGACATCTGGTCACCCTAATAGTAGTGTTATTTGGGAGAAAATTATACAGGCAACCTCCAGTCTTAACTGAGCAATTCAAAGTATCTCCAGTCATACTGCATACAATTCTGCTTCACCTTTAGTCGAAAGCTCCTTCCACTAAGCAATCAACTTTTGTAGACTCTTTAGTGGTAACCTAAAGGGAAACCATTATCTTTGAAAATCACATTGCCATCTAAAACTGTGTACCAGTTACTGTTGTAAGAACTGCATAAAATATAAGCAAAAGAGATTATAGCAAATATTTTTCTCTGGTTTTCATTTTGTTTACCAAGTGCATTTGACAGCATTTTGTGAATAGGAAATTTTCCTGTTGATGGGAAGTCACATTTCCTGTCTCATGCACTAAAGCAGGAAGACATCATTCTCTTGTACAGATCTTGGGAAGCTCTTGTGCACTTTCTTCTCTAGGCCCCGCATGAAAGCCTTCAGCAGTAACAGTAGCAGCAAAACTGAACCTGAAGAGGCAGCAGGGAAATGTGCACAAAGAGGAAAGGGGAATCATGTCTGGCACTCATCCAAAAAAACCTTGATTTTTAAAATCTCAGATTTTGGCATTTGGATAGTTTCAGAACATTCAAGTTGTCAGTGCCCCTTTAGAACAGATTCCATTGTTTTATATTGCCATCCATATGTAAAGCAACTCCATAGAATCTCACTGTAAAGTATGGGCAATAGAAAAGATCAAATTAGATATATAGATACTGAAATAGCTACACTTATATCTACACTCAAAATCCTTGCCAACTTGTGGTATAATTTCTAGAACCACCTCTGGTGCCTGAGACAGCTTTACTTTTGAGAATAACATCGCAGAGCCAATAAATTACTGCTTTTTGCACTGTAATGTTGTTCTGGTGGTACTCTCTTCCAGAATTGGCATTTCATAGATTGGCTTCAGAAAGCAGGCTATGTAAGGGGCAGGAGTATGCAAATGCTAGTCCTTCCTACAGGTTGAAGGGCATCTTTCCCTTTAGAGATCCCAAACTCACCTCTGAATACTAACAACGTCTCCAGATAAAATTTAGCATCATATAATTTCACAGGTTCTCCTTTGCTTGCAGCAAAGGCTGTTATCGTGGTTACAGAAAAAATCAGGAATCAGGAAGATCCTTCGTGGGATTTTGAGCTGAGCACATTTTGACTTCTGAGTAGTAATTTAATCTCCCCACTTCTCAGTCAAACTGGAAACTTTGGTATAAAAGTGGGATCTGGCTGAGGCCCAATGGTTTAGATTTAAATCGAGGCTTGGAGTTC
Organism: Gopherus evgoodei; assembly: GCF_007399415.2. Classification (NCBI taxonomy): domain Eukaryota; kingdom Metazoa; phylum Chordata; order Testudines; family Testudinidae; genus Gopherus; species Gopherus evgoodei. Next base: position 74,817,986 of record NC_044327.1, on the reverse strand, counting down.
TAATCCTCTCTTGGCGTCCAGCTTCCTCTTCCCTCCCGTAGTTATCAATGCCCTTCCTTCCACTGACCCTCCAATATTTCCTTGGGTCACTTCCAATTCCCCAACCACCTCCGCTCTGCCACACCACATACACACCTTTAAAGATCCACTCACAGGGCTCAGATAATACAGGAAAAATCTGTGGTACAGGTGAGTGTTGAACCCGGGTCTCTGGCTAGCATTCTAATCACTGGACCATTCTTCCTCTTCATCAGATGAAGAAGAAAAGGGACATTAGGAATGCTTTTGAATATCTGACATGTAGCTACAGAATCTGAATTGCATAATGTTCGTCCTCTTTGTAATGGGATATTTGGTTTTCATGTACACCTCTGTAAGAACATCACACACGCACACACACACACAGAAAAGAACCCACATCTACCCGATACATTTTCTACTACCATACCAGCCACTCCTTGCAAAAGGCAGGTTTATTTTTTAAAACTGAATTCCTTCCCAGTACTTGTGGAAAAAAAATATAACCTTGTTATATACAGCAGTCTCAATACCCAAGACAGAAATAGGTAGCAGGTGATGCAGCAGATCTAGCACAGTTCAGTTTCATTGGATTAAAACAATGATTAATTCATGAGCTTTATGCCTAAAAGTTATTTTAGAGGCAGCATGAGCACTGATTGGAAATTCCCAAATAGATACCAGTGCATAGCAGAGTGAGTAAGTGCACACCCACAGGAGCACATATTTGTTTGCACTATCACACTACATATGACATGTACTTAACCAAGGCTTTGGAGACTGGAGTGGGTGGTTAAAAATAAGCAGCTGAGCCCAGAACAACAAGTCATTATTTTGACTTGTGAACGTTTCACATCAAAGGAGAGATCTAAAAACAGAGAAATAGGAAGTCCATGAAAACAGCTCTGTGAGTAGAGAAATAGCATTCAGAGACAGCAAATTTGTATGAGCTTTTTCCTCTTTGAAACAGAAGGGAGTCGGAGGCCCTTAATTGCACTAGGAACAGGGCAAAGTGCCAGAGATATTCAAATGAACATGCAAGGATTCAGCTCCATGGTCTCTATTGTTTGCCCTACCCTGCCCTTATATATATGCATACATGCATGCGCAGAGAGCGCTGTGTGCGATTTTCTGTGCAGCTGATTGAGTACTTTGGTTATAGTCTCACAAAATGATTGTTGTAACCCCCCAGCCTTACTGTTGCTGTCCAATCAAACAGTGGCCTTCCTTCCTCTGCTTTCTAGTAGGCCCAGTTCCACCTCCTTGGAGATTTCTGGGGACACTGGGTGGCTCCTTCTCCAGCTTTCTTTTTCTGCAGGCCAAGAAGTCTGGACACTGCTCCTCAAAATCCACATAGTTGGACCAGTGGAAAATGGAGCCTTTCTTGCATGTTTAGGTTCCATAACACCAATGAACAGATCCTACAGAGTTCAATACCTGTAATCTCATGAACTTGAACCTACAATGGTGATGAAGCTCTAGATATAAATCTTATTACTACAGCTAGCAGGGATTCTCCTTTAGCTCAAGAGTTTGGAACAGAAGGAGGCTATCATAAAATCTATGGAGCTATGGTATGCAGTATAGCTGGTCACCGTGATATCTATTCAGCCAAAAATCCTTACACTACACATTTTGGAGATGTGCAACTTTCTTTGGAGTACAGGCTGTTGTCTTGTCATAATGGTAGCCTTTTCCTTCATCTCCTCCTTAAATGAAGAGATTTAGTAAGAGGCAGTGAGTCAGGTTAAAGATATTGGTATCACATCAGGCTCTTGCCTTCCAAGGGAAAGCCATGCTTAATATGTAGGGTTTTTTAGTTGTGCAGCGGAGCTCTTCTATATCTGTGATATGCTCATAACAGCATATTTTGAATGCAGTAGAATATTTGTTCATTGGTTGGAATGATCATATGTCGTTCTCTGTATTCCTTCCATTGGCTTCCAAGTGCCTGACAGAGGGTTAGTGCTGTTGTTTTTTAATGTAGGCTTATGCTCTATTTGAGACCTCTACGCTACACTTTGCCCTGCTAAGTACCTCAGCTCAGAGACCACCTCATTTTAGGAATCTGACTGTTACATCTTAGGTCAACAGGCGATTACTCCTTTTCTGTGATAAGGGCTTAGAGAGTGAACTACATTTCTCTTTGATAGTCACCACAGTCAATTCCTCTCCAGTTACAAAGAACACCTTCAGACTTTTTATTTCCAAGGTATTTTTTACTATCAGCCATGTATTTATTACCCTCCTTTCTTCTACATTCATTCATTTGAAATTTTAATGAGGATGGTGGGAGGGGGGATCTTAATCATGTTTTCACTGAATTTTAATTTTGTTGTGATGCTCTGTGGCTTCCAGAGCACTTTTGTGAAGAGAAAACCTTTATCATTAAAATGATTATTTTCCAGGCTGACTTAGAGATTAGTGTTAGACTGGCTTTGCATACAGCAGTTTGTCAATGTCCAGCCCTGGCACTAGGCTTCCTCTATCTTTTGACTTGTGCAAATAAACAACACCTCTGATATTACCAAAAAAATGGAAATCCCCAAACCTGCCAGCAGTAAAAGAATGATTAGAAGAAATCTCACAGTGTTGCATAAGTGAAAGCAAAAGATTTCCATCACACTTTTGAAGCCACTTGGGCACGCTTCAGGGTTTGCATTAGAAAAACCAAGCTATGAACCATGAACCTGTTATTCACAAATATGGCAGAACACTTTGAAAGCTGTGAAGAACATAGATGGGTACAAATAGTCCTAATTCATTTTTTTCAGTGGGAATTTTGCTAAACTTTTTGCAGTTAGACAGAGACTCTGTTCTTATTAAATGGAACATTTCCCATCTTGTCTGAGCAACTTACACTTTCAGGTCTCTAGAGCAATGCATCTAAAAACTATATTGATAACTGTATTTATAGTTCTGTAAAAACATAATACCTTGGCCTAGTCTTGCAGCCTTTACGAAAGCGAAATTCCCACAAAAGTCACTGGGAGCTTTGCCTGAGTAAGAAATGTAGAATTGGGCCTCTCACTTATTATACTCTCAGAAGACCAGAGAGCAAAAAGAATTAAAGGAGGCAAAGCTGATCTAAAAGTTCTAAGAGTAACAATCTATAACTATTCCGACTGCAGGTCCATCTCTGCATTCCTTCGCTTTTGAATGAGAGTTTTGGGTATCTGAAGAATGCAGAAGCTGGTTCTATGTCTTCATTTTCCTTAGAAATAATATCCACTTACCTGAATATTCCACAATGAGGCAAGGGTGGCACTTAGACCTCCATTCAGTAAAGCACTTAAGGGCATGTTCTTAAGTGTTTTGTGAAAATAGGGCCTAACTTCTGGATAAAGAAAGGAAGGAAAATTATTTTGATTTACTGGAGTAAATAAAATAATGAAACAAAAAATATAATATATAATAGAAGTACATTCTAATACTTAAATATGTTTTCCTGAGATAGTAATAAGTAATAATTATAATACCTTTCTCTTTTATAGCACTTTACAAAGGAGGTTATTATCATTATCTCCATTTTACAACATGGGGCAACTGAGACACATGAGTGAGAACCCCCAGGTTACCCAATGGCAGAGTTGGGAATACAAGCCAGGACGTGTGAGTTCCAGCCCCATGCTCTCTTCAAATGTTGGTGTAAATTGTTTTTGAAGAGTGCTTTGTATCCCTGGGACTTAGTTTTAAATCAATTCCTGAGCACTGAGATAACTTATTTAAAATGTTGTTCATCCTTCTTTTTTTTTAATGCATTATAAGGCAATGCAAATTGGGAAGGTTGACGTGGATGAGATGATTTAACAGTAATCATTGATATTTAGCATTCTGCTAGCTCCCTTTTGCTCCAGAGCACTTTGCAAATATTAATATTAATTTTGTTGAATGCAAGTTCCATGTTTCTTTTGATTTAGGTAGACTTTTCCATCACTAACTTCTGTGATTCCCTGAAAACTTCTTTAGGGTTGCCAAAAAAATCCAAAAGCTGTTGTCTAATGCATGTGAGAGAGGAGGGGTACCCAGTGCCAGCATTCACTTTGAGGAAAGCACATGCACATCATTCCAGTGGGAAAATGAAAATGGATTAAATTACCCCTTAAAACGTATCCATTTGTGTAATAATTATGAGGGAAAATGTGATCCTGAAACGCAGGGACAAATTCTAAGAATTGCACTTGATTGAGATGGGAATTTGGCCCATTATATTTAAATATGTAGCATGCTAATTTAATTAGATAAGACGTGTGTGTGAATACCAAGGCTTGTACATTTCTAGATAAGGCAAGCCACCTTAATGACAGTTTTCTTTACTGTGTTATTCTCAGGGCCAAATTCTGATGCTCATGCACAGCCCAAATAATTGAGTCTGTGCACTGGAGAACTATGCAGGAGGTAGCAGAGATACCATACTCTTCCCTCATACCCATCAGGCAGGCTGCTAAAGCACTCACTCCTCATGGCAACTACCACAGCTTCAAGGCTACAGTACCATGTGTGACCTATTACATGGTCTACAAGTTTGGGCAAATGGATCCATATAACAGTGGCTCACCGATTATTTTACAATGGCTAGTGCTACAGAATGAGTCACACACACTGTGCTTTCTCGTGGAGACTTCTTATTTGTTCCTTCTTTGTTTCCTTTGATCGAAATGATAATCAAGATTAAATTCTTATGCTTTATGAAAGAACACAACACTGATGTAGCTGGGTGGGTTGCACTTAAGTTAATTTGTTAGGGAGAAAGAGGATAAGATGAGCCCATGAAAAAACATGAAATTAAGAAACAAAAAAACCCATAGACCAGTTTCTTATGTCAAAACATTTATGTTTTTTTATTTTCAGACCTTCCACTTAAACAAGTTGTTAGGTGTAGTGGTCTAAGTTCTACTGAAAACATTACTAATGTTTAGCCTGCAGTTTTTGGAAAAGCAAGGGGAATGCTGTATTTGCTGCTGCAGTATGCCAGTCAGGACTTTCTGATGACACTTTGCTATTGGAGTTTCCTTTTAGAGAGGAAAATTCTCTCATTTTCTCCCTCATTTTTACTCTGACACCAGATTGTCATGAAAAATTCAACACACATTCTCCTTTCTCCTGTGACCTTAAGAGAGAACATACAGAGCTCTGAGCTCTCCCTGGCATTTTCAACTAAGTCTTCCGCTCCAGACTGTCCACTGGCTTTTGTAACTAGCAATGATGTGTTTAAAATTTAAAAAAAAATATGACAGTTAGTGCTATGTGCTAATAGCTTTTAGAGAAATGCTCAGTGTTCAGCATATCTTATCCAATATTTGTTAAATATGTAACATTTCACCCCAGATCACCCAGATGTTGAGAGGTGTCACATTTTCATGGTAACAGTATCCGTATATCCCCTTCATCGTCCACCAAAGGCACCCACTTAAAGGTTTCTGGCTCCAAGCTGTCAACTCTCTTTGTCGCAGACCTGCAACTTACTCACTGCTGACCAGAGTTTATCCAGGCTGGATGGTTCCTGGTGTACATTGCGATATTCTCAGCAAGGCAGAGTGCATAAAGCTCGGCATCTGTGCTTTGCTTTCACATTGAAGGTTGCAAACAGTCACCACACACCTCTTCATAAGCAAACTTATTTTTAAGGTAAAAGTATTACACAGAAAACATTAAAAACAATACTAGTTTCTATACACATGCTAGGAGCTTGTCAGAGGTCACACATCAGTCTTAAGGGGACCTAATATGTCAATTCCTTCCAACCCTTCTGAAAGTATTGGGGTTCCCACTTAGGCAGAAGGTCCTGCCTGTTTGCTGGATCAGAAAGAAGGCCCCGAGTCAGTTTAAAATCCTTTATCCAAAAGTCCTTTCTTTGTCTCTTGGTCTCTGGAGAATCTAGTTTGAACTAGTACATGCAAACCTCTCCAGGAGGTGGTACCTCTCTGGGTGGGTTAGAACTGGCTGATTTGCCTTAACCACCACCCACCATTTTTAGTTTTTGGAGGAGCTGTGGTAGCCCTCCCCCATGTGGTAGAACAAAATCATACATAAGCCATTCCTTTAAAACAATGGGTCCCAAAGATACTGCGTGAGATAAACTTATTTGTCACCAGAGGAACTGGCCATATCCCTGTGGCCTTATGGGCTAACCCACAGATGTCAGCTCCATGGCAGACTGTCCTAGACATAAGAAAGTACAATTGCCACTGAAAGCCATAATGGGAGAAAAGTGCGTTCTGATAGGCCATAACTCCAGCTTCTATCAAGATAGCTTTTTGTATTGTACCTGTCACCACAGTATAACTAAGCCAATCCCCTCTCTCTCTCTGTCTCTCTCACACACACATATACCCCTTTCACCACAGTATCTGGGCCGAACCCTCCTCACCACATACACCCACCCCACCTTCTTTGGTATAACACAGCTACTAAAGCCTTTCTCAAACCTTTGTATTGGTGATTCCTTTCACACAGAAAGCCTCTGAGTGCAACCCCCCTTATAAATTAAAAACACTTATTTTTATATTTAGCACTATTATAAATGCTGGAGGCGAAGCAGGGTTTGGGTGGAGGCTGACAGCTCATGATCCCCCATGTAATATCCTCGTGACCCCTGAGGGGTCCCGACTCCCCAGTTTGAGAACCACTGTGCTAGAGTAACTCTCCTGTGAAACCCCAAGAGGGAAAATAGATGGATTCTTCCAAGTTTGTAGGTGACAAACTCTTTTTCTACCTTAAAGAAGACATGCATGTTAGTGGAAGGCATCCCTTAGCACTGGTCATGCGGCAATGGATGTGGAGGCCCTCATCCTGTGCAAACCATGAGAGAGTTATTAGAGAGGCTGCCCTATCCTCATTAGCAAACTCCTTGACAAAGGAGTTCTTGCCCTTCACAGGGGCGGCTCCAGGCACCAGGGCAGCAAGCGCGTAACTGGGACAGCAAGCCACAGGGGGCGGCCTGCTGGTCACTGTGAGGGCAGCGTGCCTGCGGGAGGTCCACCGGTCCCGTAGCTTCAGTGGCCAGGACCGGAGGTCCTCCTGTAGGCATTCCACCGAATCCACGTTAGCGGACCGTCCACAGGTGCACCACCGAAAGCCGCCTGCCTGCCATGCTTGAGGTGGCAAAAAACATAGAGCTGCTCCTGACCTTTCATCACCACTTTTCAGGAGTGAGTCTTCATCTCACTGTTTACTCCTGTCTTCTATCTGTCAGGATCACAGCTAGATGTATGTCAGAGAGATATCAATATATTTGGGTCAAACTCATTACCCTTTAAAAACTCTGCACTGACTCACTGACATGCAGAACAAGAACACAGTTTCCTGACGTGAGCACCTGTAGTCTGTTCGTTTTCACTATGCTGTTTTGTATCAGATCACAGCCAGGTCCCTCCAAAGAGTAGCTATAGTCGGAGTCGGTCAATCTACTTGGGAACAGGTAGGCTAGAAGAATTTTAATCTCTCCAGATTTACATTTTGTGTCTCAGTGTCTCCATGGCATTTCATGTCATGTATCAGCCATAGAAAAGGATGTATTGAGTATTCTCAGTTTAATATGATTTTGCCCCTTTCATACTCTGCAGTAGCCCTCAGTTCCATACTTGTATCTCCTATGTACAAAAATAGTCTCGTATTTTCTTCTAATAAAGCTCCCTCCCAAGCTGAAACCCAGTTTAAGAGACCAGTAGCTATTTTATCTTTACTATCTTAAAAGGGGGAGGGATAGCTCAGTAGTTTGAGCATTACCCTGCTTAAACTCAGGGTTGTGAGTTCAATCTTTCAGCAGGCCACTTAGGGAGCTGGGGCAAAATCAGTACTTGGTCCTGTTAATGAAGGCAGGGGGCTGGACTCAATGACCCTTCCTTCCAACCCTATGAGATAGATATATCTCCATATTATTAAAGAAAAAAAAACTTTTACCCTCTGGGTGAAATCCTGGCCCCACTGAAAACAATGGAAAAACAGCAACTGACTTCAAGGAGACTAGGATTTCACCCTAAATATTTAATTTTCTATATAATTTATCTCTCTGTGCTATTTCATGTTTTTTCCTACATGGTTCCTGGGAGAGAGGTACCAACTCATTTTGATTCAGAAGTATTTCTTTGAATCTTTATAACCTCTCTCCTACTAATTGAAACTGGCTCATTGTCCTCTCTATTAAAAATCAGCCCTGGGGTTGATTCCCTGGCTGCTTCCTCCCTGCAAGAGCTGGGAATCTTGCAATCAAGGTTTGTTATTTGTATCCCTTCTTTTAATCCAGCAGGCTGATTTGGATAGTCTGCTTAATTCTGTGCACAGAGGATGCTCATTTTGCAAGATTCCTATCAGTGAACTAAAGACAGCTCACAGAATCCTTTATGCTAACACGACAGCCGACCATTCCTAACATAACAGATTCTGACTGCTGCAGTTACCTCTGGTTTTCTGATCCAAAAAAAAAAGAGAGAGAGAGAGAGCCTGCATATTAAATACTTACTGTTTGTTAGCATCAGTGTCAACATATTTCTGAATCTTCATCAAGAATGGGGGAGAGGAATTGTGGCCAGATCCAGAGTGAAATCCTAGCCCTGCTGAAGTCAATGGGAGTTTGGTCTTCAGTGGTCCAGGTTTCACCCACTGTCTTCACTCAGGTAGAACTCCCAATGAAATCAGTAGGCCGCCTTATTTGAATAAGGATGACAGGATCAGATGCTTGGAGAAAGGCTGAATGGATGTGTGGGATCTAGAATATTAGATCAAGCTGAAGTGAATGATCCTAGGACTACATTAGGAGTGGAATAAAATAAAATAAAGATGAAGGCAATAGAGACCAAGGTACTTACTAAAAATTATTGGCCTGATTCCTATGGTTTTTACACCTCGTATTTTTCTGCAACTCTGCTGATTCACTTTTAACTTAAGCCAGTATACACGAGAGAAGAATCAGGCAATGTTTGTTTTAAACTTTACTCATAGACTTTAGGGTCAGAAGGGACCAATGTGATCATCTAGTCTGACCTTTTAATGGTAGTTCTATTGGTGATGGCTGAAAGATTTTGATCTAGTATGTGGAAATTTGCAGTTGACTTTCACTTGGAGAAAATATCTTAACTGTTCTTACTCAAATGAATATTGAAGAGTTGAGGGTTAGCTGGAGGGGTAGGGAGTATGCAGCACATCCCCATGCATTTGGGCAAGAAATTAAATATTCACTTGAGAACAGAGGTGCATTTTTCTCCCTCATTGTCTGTCTTTGGAGTAGCACTAGTCAGGCCAGATGGCTCATGGCTTAATGTCTCATATAGGGTTATTAAAAAACAGAACAGTTTACTTGAAATGTACATGAAAGTGCAAGATTTACATATAACCCTAATAGTTCAGCAACATATTCAAAATAAATCACTTTCACTGAAGAGAGAGTGACACTTAGTATTCAGAATATAATGTCTGAATACATTGAATAAATTGTATGTGCCAAAGGATTTGCATATTGCCTGACTATAAGAGTCACTCAGACAAACCACCAAAACATCTTCAGGATATTTCCAGAATACAAATCTCCTATCTCTATTGGACTTTGGAAGCTGTTTGAAAACAGAGTTTGTTCCCAGAAAGGAAGGATGATCTTGGGGTTCACCACACAGGATTCAGGAACTTTGTTTGATTCCCGGTTCTGCCACATACTTCCTATGTGACCTTTAGCAACACACTTCATCTTTCTGTGCCTCAGTCCCCCATCTATCAACTGGAGATAGTCATATTTCCTTTCTCCTACCCTTTGTCTGTCTTGTCTCTTTTGATTTTAAGCTCATCAGCACAGAGGCTGTCTCTTACCATGTGTCGGTACAGTGCCAAATTCAATGGGGCCCCAGATATATTTGGGGCTTCTAGATTCAATATTACAAATAATCAAGTGCAATTTAAACACAGTTCCAGCTAAATGTAGATAGGCTGGAGAGTGATTTTAAACTAGTTTTCATAAACAATTTGATCCCATCCTCAATAGCCAGATAGATCAGCTTTGAAATTGGTTTAGTTAGAATCATATTTAAATTCCTGTTTGCAGTCGATTTTTAACTCAGATTGCACTTTTTATTGGGATGTGATTTTGGTAAAGCTGCATTTTAGAATTTTCCACCCTGCAGAGAGGGCACAGACTAAAATGCAGTTAAATTAACCCTTACCAGTTAAGTATCAGAGGGGTAGCCGTGTTAAATCTGGATCTCTAAAAGCAGCAAAGAGTCCTGTGGCACCTTATCTGTTAGTCTATAAGGTGCCACAGGACTCTTTGCTGCTCTTACCAGTTAAGTGGTTGAAATACACAGCAACAAGCTGCACATTTAATTATTGCCACTGTGCTCAATCACAGAAATGGTTTGCACAAATTGTATACCCCTCTAGTTTGAAACTCTGAGTCACAATTTTTAGAACTCTTTAATAACATTAAGGTGGTAAGACTGATTACCCCTATTTTGCAGAGGGAAAATCAGGCAGAGTGATTTAGGACAAAGACCTCACATTTGCATGTCAGTGTCATGACTCACAGGCCTCAAATCCAGGTCCATAGGAGCAGCCAAGCTTCACCCGCCACTTGGCAACCTGCTGACAACTTCTGACCCAGGACCTAGCCCCAATTTGAGGCTCCTCTCCAGATGTCCCATTAGTGGAGTCCAAGAGATTGGCCCACTGGCACTACTTAAGCCAGCAATAGGAACAGGAAGCTGTCTGAACAACTGGGATCCACCCTGTGTTGGCATGTATGCCTCCTGCTCCCCTGGCTTGACTTCCTGGCCTCCTGACCTGGCTTAGCTTTTGACTTCTGATTTGTGGTTCTAATCTCCAGTTTGTCTCTTACCTCTGACGTGCTGGTACCCTGACCCAGCTTACTTGTGACTGAACTCTGGCTGTAACCACTTGGTCTGACTGCCCATGACCAGGCCTTGACAGTCAGTGACTTCTTCTGTGTCTCTGAAAATTAGACAGCTTAATTAGGTGACAAAATATGAAATTAGGGGTAAAATTTTCAAAGAAGTGTTTACATGACTTGGGACCCTAATTCATACAGACTTTCCCACCCTAAATCCCAATGTTACTCTAGGTGCCTAATTGATGGCACCCAAATGTGAAAATTTTGGCCCAGTTACCTTTTTCTACTGAATCATCTGACCTTGGATTCATCGCATTCAATATTGGAATTCAGGTTAAAGATGTCACCTAAAAGTATTTCATCTTTTTAATTGTTACGGTATCTTTAAAGTAATTTAAATTAAGAGTTGGTATGTAGATTTATGAATATATTTATTATAGCTTTGATCTTGTGAGTTGTTGAGAATCTCATTCAAGAGGCTGAGACGCTGAGGAATTGAAAGAAAGTCAAAGAAAATAATAATCATGGTCGTTTGAATGACTCATGGACAAAATAATAGCATATTTCTTTGTCTTTCTTGCCAGCCATTTTTATGCCTGCATTTTAAAAACAGCCACCTACTGGAGATTTGTATATGCTATTTCAGTTATTTTCTTGATCACCATCATGATATAATCTCCTTCCATAGCAATTTAATTAGCAGAGTGAAAGGACTGACCTTTCTCAAGATTTTATTTTCTATCATGCTAAAAATATCCGTCTGGATATGTCAATACGATCTTTGATGCACACAGAATGCTGATACACTGTGGAGAGGAGAGAAGCATTTGAGAAAAAACTATTTTAAACAGATAGCAAACTGTATTACTAACTTTCACTTGAAATGGGCAATATTAGTGCAAACGTCTGTGGTAAGAAAAAGGCTCTTCAACAATAATAAATAATACCTAGCTCTTGTATATCATTTTCCACCAGTAAATCTAAAGTATTTATCCTCCATTTTACAGATAGGGAAACTGAGGCACGGAGCAATTACATGATTTGCCAAAAGTCATCCAAGAAGCCAATGCTAGACTTGGGAATAGAACCTCAGAATCCTGAGTCTCAGGCCAGTGCTTGATCTCCTCGTTCCTAGTGCAATACAGACCCCTTCATTTAGCCTTAATTTTCATTCTTGGCTGCTCACAAAAGCTTCATCTTAAATAAATAGATTGGACAGTTAGCTGCAAATTTTGAAAGCCATCCATGCCTAAATGCATGTACCCAGTTTAAGCACACAGCTCTCACCTGAGCAAATGCAAATCAGAGCTGCTTGTGTGCATGTAAGCAAGGAATTGCACACTTAAGGCTCACACATCTTTGATAATGCCAGGCTAGAAATTCTTGTTCTTTTACCTGACACAGAGTTCCAGGAAAGACCTTTTTGCTTCACACAATTTCACAACAACGTAAGAATTACACTCTGTAGGTTTAATTGTATTTGAATGGTTAGGTTGGATTTGATTTAAGGTCATAAAAACAAGATTTCAGGATTCACTGAAACCTAAGGACTTTTTTTTTCAATATTATTCGGGGGTGGGAATGAGTGGGGTGTCAGTATCTCTCCTCTTTTATTAAACTCTCTAACTGAAGCTCATTTACCAGGATTTCTGTCTCACCCAGTAATCTGAAAAACTGCTCTGCTTCTGTCTCTGATACAGGCTCTTTTCTAAGTCTCCTCTAACCTTCTCTAACCTCTGACATTGTTCCATGCTCTTTCCTTCACATCTAGGCCTCCTTGCACCTGCTGAAACTGTAAACCCTGCAACTTTACCATTTTCACAGGGATGGTAACTATGATAATCATCAGATTTGGTAATTTGAGAAAGAGTGTAGTTGAAACAGAATATCACAGCTCAGGCCAATCTCTAGTGCAAGTATGTTCTTATCACATTGTTGGAGCATTACATACAGAGCATTTTCAACTCAAACTGGGATGTGAATCTATGCTGCGTCTTTGTAAACGTAAGTGCATATTATACCATATGCTCAAATTCTTTTTAGAGTGGGCACAGCAGGCTAACTATTCTGAGCAAAACACTCTCCAAGCTGACTGGCAAGCTTCCTGGAGAAGTCTTCTCTATTAACCTAGCCCTCATGGGGAAAAAATTTAAAAAGCACTTCCGAAGGCTGTTGTTGCTAACTGCCACTAGGGATCAAAGATCAACCAACATGCATAATCCTGGAGAAGAGTCTGGCCAATTTGTGTCCATCTTTTCAGTACATTTCTAATATTAGAAAGAACACAGCTTGAAATAGTGCTTGGAAATAATGAAGCTTTGTTAGAAGATACACAGGACATGCATCTCTTAGTTATAACACTGCCTGCCCTTTCTCAAGTCATTTTAACATTTTAGGTGAAAGCCAAATAGTTGTGTTAAAGCTATTTACAGTCTGGGCAAATGCTAAATATAGATGGCTTTCTGATGGTCAGTTGCTATCTCAAAAAGCTGTTGTATTTTCATGTTAGGTTGCTTAGTGCTTAATGACGACAAGTGAAATATACTTTGCCATGAATAAGGAAAAAAATCTACACTTGTTCATAGCATTTTAAATTATTTTTGAATGACAGTAGCTCTTAGAAGCCACACTCAGTCACAACACCATTGTACTAGGCACTGTACAGACATAACAGAAATGACAGTCCCTGCCCCAAAGAGCTAGCAGTCTTAAGGCTGGTCTTATCCTCTCTTATACTAAGGCCCCTTTACATAACTCTGGCAATGTAAAAGCACATTAAAGTGGGTAAAAATGTACGTTAAGGCCTCATTACAACTCCTTAGCAGTGTAAAGTTGCCCCAGTATAAATGATAATCTCGCTCATGGTCCCAAACCTACAATTGTATCTGCACAAGCATATCCTGACACTAACCCCCATTGAAATCAACGAGACCCAGGGCAGCTTATTTAGAGTGTAATAACACTCAGAGTGGCTCGGTACTTTACAAACACAAAGAAGGACAGCGTATCTCTCCCAAAGAACTTACAGTATTGAAAATGTAAGCGAAACAGATATTGATTGGCTTATTAGGAGGAAGCATGACATAGTGGTTAGGTCACCAAACCTGGAACTTGGGAGACTTGGCTCAGTTCTTGGCTCTAACATACATTCTCTGTGTGGGCTTGGGCTAGTCACTTAAGGGACCCTGTTCCTTATGTGTAAAAAGTGGAGAACATTTCTTTACCTGACATGCTTTTGCCAGGATAAAATCTATCAATGATTGTGAGGTGCTCAAACACTGTGGTGATGAAAGCCATAGAAATATGTAGATAGGTAATTGGATTATGCACATTGGAAATATGGCAAAATGCCAAATGTAACAAGACTAAATGATAGGGAAAGAAAATGTATTAAAGTTTCCAAGTCGTTATCACAGAATTTGGGGAGTGTACAAGAAAAATGTTAAATGCCAAAAGTCCTTGACATGCCCATTTAAATTATAGGATTGACACACCAATTTTGCATCAGCATTATAAAATATCTTTGCACACTGCCAAGAGTTTTCACTTCTGACTGCAGTAATTTTAATGCAAGTAACGGTTTCCATTTACCATGGCTTGGCACCCCCAAAATGATATTTTGCATTCCTATAGCACCTTCAACCCAAGGATTTTAGGGTGTTTGGAAAACTTTAATGAACTCAACCTCACAACATGTCTGTGAAAAAACTAAGTATTATTATCCCCATTCTACAGACAAAGAAGCTATGGGACATAGCATCCTCACTGGAGACAACTCAAGTTTGATTTTCAAAGGTGCTGAACTTCTGACTTCATTTGGAGTTAGAAACACCTCAGCATATCAGATCAGGCCTTACCCCTACCAAGTGTGGATGATGATACCTAAAAACCTGAGCCATCTGAACTAGAGGCTACTTTTGAAATTTGGCCTGAAGTGACTTGCCCAACTTGTCACAGAAGAAGTCACAGAAGAAGGAATAGAGCCCAGATCTATGTCTCCTGGTGCTGCATTATATAAAACCATGCTCTCATTCTAAAACTTAGTAGGACTTTTAGTCCATTGGTGTGACTGTTGGTGCTTAATTAGTCTGAATACATTTAAATAAATGTAGTTCAGGAACTTAAATAATTAATAATCCATTGCCATGTAAGGAGCTTGTTGGCTATGATGATCAGACTAGTCCCCATCACCTTCCAGACATCACCAACAGCAAAATATTTTAGACCAGACAGGTGCTTCTCTCACATAAGAATTGTATCATAATCTGTCGGCCTGATCCAGGGCGTCTGGTCACTACCGCAATATAAACATTAGTAACAACAACATCAGAAGGCTGGATTCAACTTTCCACTGTCCCAAAGAGTTGCCATCATTCTGGTCAATGAAACAATTCCTGCATCTGCTCTTGTCTGGCCCACAGTCTCCTTTTCACCCTATAAAGGTCATGAAAAGAAAATGATTCCATATTTTTAATGGATCAAAAATGGGAAATATTTCCTATATTTTAGTGGGTATTTCAAAAATATTACATAATAGCATAGCACAGATGTGGGTAACTTTAAAGTGTCAAACTGTCGGGATCCCAACAAGGGCAGCTACTGAGGAGCCACTCTGTTGCCTAGACACTTCCTGGAATGCCCCTTGGGTTTATATAGGGCAAAGAGCCAATCAGGAGCCATCAGGCTGCTGCTTGTCAAACCCTTAAGACAAAACCTTCAAATGGTCGGTGTCTGCAGCAGGTTGCAGGCAGCAGAGTGCAGGTTGGTTATAGCTTCTGCTGGGGGGCACCCTGGAGATGTCAGCTGCCTGGCAGCTCTGCAGACTCCAGTATCTGTAAAACAAGTGAAACATTAATCTATATTGAGGATTGTTCACTGCTCTTTACTGGTTGCTCGGACTATGGTGGTAAAATGAGGATGCATGAAACAAGCACTAGCCTATGCTTCCCGTCCCATAAGAGTGCTGGATTGACAGCACTGGTGATTTTTTTTTAATCAAGATTGTCAATCAAGGAAACTTCTGGAACTTGCAGACACTATTCTGAGGTTTACTCTGGACCCGTTCTTGCATATATTGCATTTGTATTAATAGAAGCTACACAGACACCCTGAGATGGGAAGACCTCTCTGCTTCTATATAAATATTAAATAGGAATACCTTTCTAACCTCCTTGAGGAGCCCAAGTAAAATAGAGATAAAGGAGCACTGCTACTGCTCTCATAAAAATTTAAAGGACAATAAGATTTTTATTTTCCTAAGAGCTTATTGTTTTCTCAGTTTATCCATATTGCCTTATGTGGAACACTCATTTCCTTGTCAATTACTGGAGAGAGTTGATCAATAAAATATGATGGGCTGCATGAATTTGAAACAGTTAAACGTAAGTTACAGAATATGCGTAATTCTAATATCTTGGGAAGTAGACTGCTGTAAGACTGCACACCAATCTGCAGACTTTGGGGGAGGGGAAGGGAAGCCAAACTACTTCATTTGGTTAAGGTAGGGAAATGCTATTATCCTAAATATTTTTTTTAAGCAATCATCAGTTGTGGACATGGGTTAAGATTTATGACTGTTACTGTATTACCTTTTTGCTTGCTGACGTAAGTTAGCTTTCTGAGAAACCTAAGGTTATTTCTCAATATGCTCTTAATGGTCTGAGTCAGAACTGCTGATGATCTCTTTTTTTACAAAGGATTTGGAGTAAAAACAAATGAGAAATTGTGGGAGCTTCCGTTGTAAGGGCTATAGAAACAGGGACAAATGTTTCATGAGTGTGAGCTCATCCTCCAGTATGTTGCAGGTGCTGTTCAGTAAATATGACTAACCACGAAAGCAGAGTTTACTTTTCCAGTTGGGTCAGAGTGATGATCATTCTAATCATTGACATTTGGCTCGTTAAACAAGGAAATTTATTATACCACAAATTGACAATACCATGTCCCTTAACCTGATGGAAAGCTTCTTGTGTCTAATGTATTACATGCACTTCACTAGTACAAGGGTTAAAGTGACAAATGCACTTTTACATCCTGTATGGAGACTTTAATATGATGAATCTTGTGAAATAAGTTTCTTACTCCTGTTCAGTTCCTATTAAAGAGGTGTCCACATCACATAAGCCACCATTGGTAGCACAATGGTGGTAATTTTAACAGATAGGGCAAAGAGTGGACGGATTGAAAGCTGAACAATCCTCATCGGCAGAGATTGTTCCTCCAAGTTAAGGCTGAGGCACAATGGAAGAATGGGGAGCTGTAGCTTCACTTGTGCTGGTCTGTGGGGTATCTATTCTATGATTAAGCATGGTGAGGTGTTCCCATATTCCAGCTCTGAGAGACTGGAATCTTTTACCAAGCACTAAAGTAACTGAATTAAGGGGGAAAAGCCTACCATATACAAACTTAATGTTCTTTTCTTCCCCAGTGGACACCTGTCCACCACATAAAAGTCACCCCACAGTTAGTACAATGGATAGTCTCTAATCAAGAGGTCAGGAAAGAAATAGCAGAGGAGCTGCAAGTAAGATGGAGAGGTGAACTGACAGAACTCCCTGGGACAGTTTGCAGAAAACTTGTCTGATTTATGCTTGGCGCTAGTCAATGCTGTTAGTCCCTTGGCTTAGGGCAAATTCATAAAAAAAAACAACCCACCACCACCAAAAAATGATTCCTAGGTTCTTCTTGCAATGGCTCCATGCAGTCACCATGAGCTAGAGAGAAGGGAATAATTAACCTAACAAACATTTTTCACAACTTGGCTTAACATTGGGCTACTAGAAAGCCTACTCCCTCAACGTGTGTCCCACTGTGACAGTTCAGGTGAGCTGAGATGCTCTTGCTTTTGATTCATCAGTGCTTATGAAGCGAGAATCCTCTTTGGAATATGCCACCTGGCAGCCACACCTTTCTCCTATACCAGACAGAACACCTTGTTGGCTTTACACCACATGGGGAGACCCTCATGCTAAAATTATGAAAGAGGGCCTGCATTGCAGCTGGGAATCTGGCACTGTGGTTCTTGCACAGCTTGTTAACACTTTCATAAGAACGGCCATACTGGGTCAGACCAAAAGTCCATCTAGCCCAGTATCCTGTCTACCGACAGTGGCCAATGCCAGGCACCCCAGAGGGAGTGAACCTAACAGGTAATGATCAAGTGATCTCTCTCCTGTCATCCATCTCCACGCTCTGACAAATAGAGGCTAGGGACACCATTCCTTACCTATCCTGGCTAGTAGCCATTAATGGGCTTAACCTCCATGAATTTGTCCAGTTCTCTCTTAAACATTGTTATAGTCCTACCCTTCACAACCTCCTCAGGCAAGGAGTTCCACAGGTTGACTGTGCTATGTGTGAAGAAGAACTTCCTTTTATTTGTTTTAAACCTGCTGCCCATTAATTTCATGTGGTGACCCCTAGTTCTTGCATTATGGGAATAAGTAAATAACTTTTCCTTATCTACTTTCTCCATATCATTCATGATTTTATATACCTCTATCATATCTCCCCTTCGTCTCCTCTTTTCCAAGCTGATAAGTCCTAGCCTCTTAATCTCTCCTCATATGGGACTTTCTCCAAATCCCTAATTATTTTAGTTGCCCTTTTCTGAACCTTTTCTAAGGTCAGTATATCCTTTTAGAGATGAGGAGACCACATCTGTACCCAGTATTCAAGATGTGGGCATATCATCGATTTATATAAGGGCAATAATATATTCTCCGTCTTATTCTGTATTCCCTTTTTAATGATTTCTAACATCCTGTTTGCTTTTTTGACCGCCTCTGCACACTGTGTGGACATCTTCAAAGAACTATCCACAATGACGCCAAGATCTTTTTCCTGATTTGTTGTAGCTAAATTAGCCCCCCATCATATTGTTTGTATAGTTGGGTATTTTTTCCAATGTGCATTACTTTACATTTATCCACATTAAATTTCACTTCCCATTTTGTTGCCCAATCACTTAGTTTTGTGAGATCTTTTTGAAGTTCTTCACAGTCTGCTTTGGTCTTAACTATCTTGAGGAGTATAGTATCATCTGCAAACTTTGCCACCTCACTTTTTACTCCTTTCTCCAGATCATTTATGAATAAGTTGAATAGGATTGCTCCTAGGACTGACCCTTGGGGGACACCACTTGTTACCCTTCTCCATTCTGAGAATTTACCATTTATTCCTACTCTTTGTTCCCTGTCTTTTAACCAGTTCTCAGTCCATGAAAGGACCTTCCCTCTTATTCCATGACAACTTAATTTATGTAAGAGCCTTTGGTGAGGGACCTTGTCATAGGCTTTCTGGAAATCTAAGTACACTTGATCCCCCTTGTCCACATGTTTGTTGACTCCTTCAAAGAACTCTAACAGATTAGTAAGACACGATTTCCCTTTACAGAAACCATGTTGACTTTTGCCCAATAATTTATGTTCTTCTAGGTGTCTGACAATTTTATTCTTTACTATTGTTTCAACTCATTTTCCCAGTACTGACATTAGACTTATTGGTGTGTAATTGCTGGGATCACCTCTTGAGCCCTTTTAAAATATTGGTGTTACATTAGCCAATCGTTCCAGTTATTGGATATAGAAGCCGATTTAAAGGATGGGTTACAAATCATAGTTAATAGTTTCGCAATTTCACATTTGAGTTCTTTCAAAACTCTTGGGTGAATGCCATCTGGTCCCGATGACTTGTTAATGTTGAGTTTATCAATTAATTCCAAAAACCTCCTCTAGTGACACTTCAATCTATGACAGTTCCTCAGATTTGTCACCTACAAAAGCTGGCTCAGGTTTGGGAATCTCCCTAACATCCTCATCCGTTAAGAATGAAGCAAAAAATCCATTTAGTTTCTCCGTAATGACTTTATCGTCTTTAAGCACTCCTTTGGTATCTCGATTGTCCAGAGGCCCCACTGGTTGTTTAGGAGGCTTCCTGCTTCTGATGTACTTAAAAAATATTTAGTTATTACCTTTGGAGTTTTTGGCTAGCTATTCTTTAAACTCCTCTTTGGCTTTTCTTATTACGTTTTTACACTTAATTTGGCAGTGTTTATGTTCCTTTCTATTTATCTCACTAGGATTTGCCTTCCACTTTTTATAAGATGCCTTTTTATCTCTCACTGCTTCTTTTACATAGTTAAGCCATGTTGACTCTTTTTTAGTTCTTTTACTGTGTTTCTCAATTTGGGGTATGCATTTAAGTTGGGCCTCTATGATGGTGTCTTTAAAAAGCGTCCCAGCTTGCAAGGATTTCACTTTAGTCACTGTACCTTTTAATTTCTGTTTAACTAACCCCCTCATTTTTGCATAGTTCCCCTTTTTGAAATTAAATGCCACAGCGTTGGCTGTTGAGATATTCTTCCCACCACCGGGATGTTAAATGTTATTATATTATGGTCACTATTTCAAAGTCGGTTATAGTTATCTCTTGGACCAGCTCCTGCGCTCCACTCAGGACTAAATCGAGAGTTGCCTCTCCCCTTGTGAGTTCCCATACCAGTTGCTCCAAGAAGCAGTCATTTAAAGTATAGAGAAATTTTGTCTCTGCATTTCATCCTGAGGTGACATGTTCCCAGCTAATATGGGGATAATTGAAATCCCCCACTATTATTGAGTTCTTAATTTTGATAGCTTCTCTAATTTCCCTTAGCATTTCATCATCACTATCACTATCCTGATCAGGTGGTCAATAATAGATCCCTAATGTTATATTCTTATTAGAGCATGCAATTACTATCCATAGAGATTCTATGGAACATGTGGATTCACTTAAGATTTTTACTTCATTTGATTCTACATTTTCTTTCACATATAGTGTCACTCCCCATCCCTCTGCATGACCTGTTCTGTCCTTCCGATATATTTTGTACCCCGGAATGATTGTGTCCCATTGATTGTCCTCAGTCCACCAGGTTTCTGTGATGCCTATCAGAAGGCACTCTAGTTCACCCATCTTATTATTTAGACTTCCAGCATTTGTGTACAAGCAATTTAAAAACTTGTCACTGTTTATTTGTCTGCCCTTTTCTGATGTGTCTGATTCTTTATGTGAATGTTTCTTGTCCGATCTGGCCTTTACATTATCCTCTTCCATCCTCTGCTCCTGACTATAACCTAGAGAATCTCTATCAATAGAATCTCCTCTAAGAGAAGTCTCCTCTAAGAGAAGCAGTTGGGTTTCTCCCGTCTCCTAGTTCAAAAACTGCTCTGCAACCTTTTTAATGTTAAGTGCCAGCAGTCGGGTTCCACTTTGGTTTAGGTGGAGCCCATCTCTCCTGTATAGGCTCCCCCCATCCCAAAAGTTTAGATTCATTAGAAACTGGGGAAACCCCCTCTCTACACCATCGTCTCATCCATGCATTGAGACTCTGAAGCTCTGCCTGCCAACCTGACCCTGTGCATGGAATAGAAAGCATTTCTGAGAATGCCACCATCGAAATCCAGGACCTCTGTCTTTTTCCTAGCAGCCTAAATTTGGCCTCCAGGACATCTCTCCTACCCCCTCTGTGTCATCGGTACCTACATGTACCACGACCACCAGCTCCTCCCCAGCACTACACACAAGTCTATCCGGATGCCTCAAGAGATCCACAATCTTCACACCAGGCAGGCAAGTCACCATACGCTTCTCCTGGGCATCACAAACCCAGCTATCTAGGTTTCTAATGATCAAATCTCTCATTACTAGCACCTGTCTTTTCTTAGTGACTGGAGTTCCCTCCTCCAGAGAGGTAAGCTCAGTGTGAGAGGATATCCTAACACCATCTGGAAGGAGGTTCCCAACTATGGGAAGGTTTCCCTCTCCTCCCATTGACTGCTCTGCTTCCCTGAGCCTTTCATCTTCCTCAACAGCACAGGGGCTGTCTGACTGGAGGTGGGATAATTCCAGTGTCCTGGAAAGCCTCATCAACATACCTTTCTGCCTCCCTTAACTCATCCAGTTCTGCCGCCACCCTGGCCTCCAAAGCCTGTACATGGTCTCTGAGGGCCAGGAGCTCCTTGCACCGAATGCACACACATGTCACCTGCCCCCAGGGCAGGTAATCATACATGCTGCACTCAACACAATAAACTGGATAGCCCCCACTCTGCTGCTGGGCTTCAACCTGCATTGTCTCCTGCGGCTACCTAGTTAATGAAAGGGTTTTGTTTAAAATCAAGAAGTTTTGAATGTAGTTTAGTTTACAGGTTTTAAAGAACAGCAAATGAACCTTGCCCCCTTCTCACTCGCCTTTTAAATTCCCTTGCGAAACTCCCTGTTAGCAGCTCCTGGTAGCAAAGCTCCCTGGTCGGTTGTGCACTGCTTTATAAAGCCCTGGCCTTCTTGATAGCCCTGCCCACTGACTAAAGCTCAGCCAATTAACAGAGGCTTCATTTGGGAAATGATTTTCACTAGCCCTGCAAATATCCACTGTTTTATGCAGAATCATGCCCATTTATTGTGATAATTAGATCAGATCAGTTAAACCACATCTAATTGCAGCTCTGATTTGTACACTGTTAGCTGCTCAGATTCATATAACATAGTATCACAAGGCATGTCTTGTAACAACTGTTAATTCTCACCTAGCAGCTAGTTTCTTGTAAAGAAAATGCGCTTCTCTCAAGTGAGATGTTTAGACAGGCTTTTGAAATACTGTACTTGCATGAATTTAGCTAGCAGTTTGGCTCCCACCTCAAGCTCCCAATGGAATTTACTGTAGGAGTATGTCTACACTACACTGTAAAGCCAAGTCTAGCAGACCCACAACTTCAGACCCATTCCTGCCAAGCTTGCACTTGAGCATCCACAATGCATTACTACGCAAGCCTCATACCCATGTCCATGTCAACATGTCCATGCTGTACTATCCAGACTCAAGTCAAGACCTTGTTGGTTCTGGGAGCTTATCCCCAGGCTCTTAGCACCCTTGCTAGCTAGAGCTGCTCTAGGCTTTTAGTTCAAAAATGTATTATTGTGGGACAACTTATCCATCCAGCCCACAAAATTTGACTGGAAGTGATCTTAGCCTGCCAACACATTTAGCCAAGCCATTTCAGAGTCTGCATGCTCCCAGCAACATGAATCCATCGCCTGTGGAAGAACCTCTCCTGCTTATGCTTTTGCTTCCTTTTCAGCAATCAGGCATAGCATCTCTCAGATGCTGATGGACATGTTGGCAGCAGTGTTTATCCTCTTGACGATCCTCTTGGAAGAGAATATAGAGACAGCAGCCATGACCCAGCTGATGCTGCTTGTGTCTCTTGCCATAACTGCAGATTCCCCATATGTAGACCAGCATTTCTGGAGCAGGACCACAAGCAGAGATTGGTGGGGTCACAGTCATGCAACCTGGGATGACCAGCAATGGGTCCAGAACTTTTGCAAAGAAGCAGATATTCCTGGAGCTGTGTGATCAGCCTGCCCTGACCCTCCAGTGTCAGGACACATGCATGAGAGAGGCTGTGCAAGTCTAGAAGTGGGTTATTATAGCCATCTGGAGGAAGTTAGCTACCCCAGACTGCTACTGGTCTGTGGCCAACTAGTTGTGTGTTAGCAAGTGTCATAACCTAGTCCCAGATTTGGACCTTAGCATTCAAAATATGGGGGTTAGCATGAAAACCTCCAAGCTTAGTTACCAGCTTGGACCTGGTAAAGCTGCCACCACCCAAAAAATTAGAGTGTTTTGGGGCACTCTGGTCCCCCCAAACCTTCCCTGGGGACCCCAAAACCCAAATCCCTTGAGTCTCACAACAAAGGGAAATAAACCTTTTCCCTCCCCCCCCTCCAGGTGTTCCTGGAGAGACACACAGAAGCAAGCTCCGTGAATCTAAACAGAGGGATTCCACCCTCCTCATTTCCAGCCTTGGAAAACAGAAGTACCGAGAGCTAATCTCTCTTCCCCCCTCACCCAGAGGGAATGCAAAGTCAGGCTAGTAAATCTAACACACACAGATTTCCCCCGACTTCTTCCTCCCACCAATTCCCTGGTGAGCACAGACTCAATTCCCTGGAGTTCCCCACTAAAGAAAACTCCAACAGGTCTTAAAAAGAAAGCTTTATGTAAAAAGAAAGAAAAATACATAAAAATGGTCTCTCTGTATTAAGGTGACAAATACAGGGTCAATTGCTTAAAAGAAATATGAATAAACAGCCTTATTCGAAAAGAATACAATTCAAAGCACTCCAGCAACTACACACATGTAAAATACAAAAAAACATATAAATCACTATCTGATCTTTTGTACTTACAACTGGGAAACAGAAGATTAGAAAGCAAGAAACAGAAATCCTCCCATAGCCGAGAGAAAGACAGGCACAAGACAAAGAACTCAGACACAAACTTCCCTCCACCTAGACCTGAAAAAGTCTGGTTTCCTGATTGGTCCTCTGGTCAGGTGCTTCAGGTTACCTCTTTCCAGGTGTAAGAGACATTAACCCTTAGCTATCTGTTTATGACAGCAAGTCAACTGTGGGACTTGTGGTGAAGGTTTGTGAGGTGATCAGGACTGTGCTTATGCCCACCATCTTTGGATAAATCAGTGTTCCTGAAACAATTGCCAGCTTTGAGAGAATAGGCCTTCCAAAGTGCACTGGGGAATCAATGGGACTCATGTGCACATGCGTTTGCCCTCTGCAAAGAGCACATGACTACATAGCTGCAAAGGGTACTACTCCATTATTATGCAGGACCTAACTGACCATGGAGGCAGGTTCATGGACGAAAACATGGGATATAGTGGCAGGGTGCAGAATACCATGCTTTTTTGATTTTCCTACTGAATGACATTTTTATAAATAGAGTCACTCTCCTCCCCTTATTCAAAGGGACTCTGCATATCCCATTTTGCCATTGTTTATGAAACCTTACCCTGGCCATAGAGGCCCTGGCAAAAGGTTTGACTAGATGCTCAGTAGCTGTAGAATGGTGAAGAATGAGCAGTTGGCAGATTGAGATTTCAATAGGGCTGCCATCAAAACTATTTGCATGCCAATGGTTTTTATGCTGTCTGCATTATTGCACCACAAATGTCTGCAAGGACAGAGGAAAGCCATTGCACCAGGACTGGACTCAAGATACTGCTTGATTGCTACACGCAACCAGAAAGTGCTTCCTTTACTAGGGGAAGATCTGCACATGCAACAGCAGTCCGAGATGCTTTGTGCACCCACAAAATGGATTTCCACAGTGCAATGGAAGAGGGAGACATGAAATAGTATTTGTAATTGGGCCACACTCATCCCTCTATTTCTAGGGCAGCTTTGGAAGTTTTGTGTTTATGAAATTTTACTATGCATTTTACATACACTTGATGTACTTCAGGAGACACAGCTTATGAATTACTGTGATGTTCTATTTGAATAAAGTTAATGAAACCAGCTTGTGCAAATTTAACACTTTGTTTTTAAATATGCAATCAAGTGCCAAGTAACCATGTACATACCTGATGGCAGATCAGCTGCCATCTACACATAAAATAGTGCATATTAAAAAGAGATTGACTAGTCTGCACTGTTGTCTATGCATATATACTGTCACCATAGTAGTGACATGGCTCCTGGGTGTCACCTGTCCTCCTTGGCCTCATTTATTCTCTGGCTGTTCCTTCTTGTGCATTGGCACCTGGTTTCTTTTCTCTGGCCAGCAGAGATGGAAGAGCATATTGTCTGACCAGGAGAAAAAAAAATTATCGTTTTCCCATGAGCTGCATCACTTGGTTTCATTTTATTCATACAAAAATCACCGTCCATCTCAAGAGGTCCTGTTTAGATGTACATATCAAAAAGTTAAGCTCATTTATAAAATCTCCATAAGTTGTCCTGGGTTTGGGGCTTCCTGCGAGTAACCACATTACTAGCTGTGGTTGTACAATCCCTTCAGGCAGGGCAAGCTCTCGAGGACATTGATATTGAAGCATGAACTTTTTCCCCTTTCTTGTGTTTTTTTGTTTGTTTGTATCTATCTTGAGTAAGTGTGGCCTTATTTTATTATCACTAAAGTCAACAGCAAAACGCTTATTGACTTCAATAGTCTCAATCCTGATCCTATCTTAAATTTAAGAGTATTTAATATTTTTTTTAAAATGAATCAAGACATCTTTTGTAACACTTTAAAGCTGTATAGCACTGTTAAATGCTGCTGAGATAATCTTTTAAATGGCACTCTTCCCCTGGAGTTCCCAGAGTGCACAATTGACACTTTCTATAAGTCTAGAAAGAAGCCCTGAGACCAGACTCTGAGGTCACTTCTACTCCCAATGGCCTTTCAATATGGTAGATCATTGCGCCACCTTATGGCCACTAGTATTCGATTTACAATGCATTTTTCTGATTTTTAATGAGTAACTAAGGTCTTGTTAGCTTATGGAGTTCAGATTGGCAAATGACTCATGAAAAGCATGGAAATTAGTCATATTCACAATTCAGGTACCTCTAAGAGATTTCAGTCAAATCTTTCCAAGCAAAAAGATATAGCATAAATTCATCCTACATAAAGACACTTTTAAAAATCATTTTTCATTAAGTTATTTTCATAACTAGGATGTATTGCAATACAAATCCATTCTTACTAGTAGTTGAAAGCCCACACTGTCACAAGGTGCAATTCAGATTCATGTGGGGGTGGCAGAGCCAAAAATGGCTGAGAATTTAAAAATTAGATGATGACAGACCACAAATCCCAAGCAATGATTGAACCTGCTGATATTCTAAGCAGAAAAAACTCACCCATGCTCATAGCTGTCTCCATTACTTTATGCTAATTCAGACTCTGTGATTCAGAGTGACACAGATGACAATCCTGGAATCTTATCTAGATTATATAGTCATACATATGCCCAACTATTAAATTAAATGCAACTCCTGCCCCCAGAAAGCAATTATTGCAGGAGATCAGCCAAATGTCAGAACAATCTGAAAGACAGGCAGATAAAAGCCTGCTTTGGAAGTTTCAGCCCAAAATAAGTTCGTCTGTCAAACTTACAAGCAACTGGAAAGGGGAAGCAATGGAAGTTTCATCTTCCATAACACACTCATTCAACAGGACCACACACCGTAGGCACTTCAGCTGTGCCTAAGAGTTCCTCCATTGGTAAAGTGGGGATACTGCTCATACTTGCTTCACTGTGGGATTGTGATTAGTAAATTGCTATCTGTACAATGCTTGGAAAACAGAGCAGTGCAGAAGTATTTATCATGAGGTGCTTGCAGAAAGTAACACTGCACATCTAGAGAGACAACCTCTTTCTGATCCTAGCTCTGTTGCTTTCTGGAAAGCCCAGGAAGAGTATGATAGAGTCAAAGGGAACATGGGCATGGGAGGGAGGAGGATTATTTGGCACAAGCATTTTCTGCCAAGAGAGAAGCAAATCTCAAAAAAGAAACAAAAAGGTACACAGAGCAGCAGTGGAAACTGTAGCCAGTTATGTTATAGGGAAATTGCCTAGGTCTTGCTAATGTACTACCAGCAACATATATAATATCTGCATATTTGCT
Organism: Gopherus evgoodei; assembly: GCF_007399415.2. Lineage (NCBI taxonomy): Eukaryota > Metazoa > Chordata > Testudines > Testudinidae > Gopherus > Gopherus evgoodei. The sequence goes on along the minus strand of NC_044327.1, from coordinate 74,790,661 downwards.
GGTCAAAGAAACAGGCTGTTATGGTTCAACTTTCCTTGCTGGAGGGTGTTGTCACTGAGCCTAGGGATTTAGGGCAGTTGGGCCATGACCACTTCACAGAAACAGGAACTAACAGACAGAGAGCTGGTGACCAGGAAGTGTGCCAGAAAGGCCAATGAAAGAGACACTGCTGCAGCCTACTCAGACCAAGGGAAGCTTAAGGGCACACAGTCCCATTATATGAGACCCAAACTCAGCAACCTGGAGAGAGCATCCAACAGGAGAAGCTTTACCAGGGCTCTGACATTACCCCTGCTGTAAGCAGAGCCCTGCTGAAGTTCAATGAAAGTGTGCCTGCTTTCAGTACTGCTGAATTTGGCCTTAGGAGTTTCAAGCAAGTCTGTGGCTATATTAAGCTACCAGAGCTGACCCAAGAAATGCTTTTTATCTGTTTGGGGTTTTTTCCCCTCCTCCAGACATTTGGCTGGAGATAATGAGAGAGAAGCAAACAAACACAGCTGCCCTTTAAAAAAAACCAAACATACACACACAGAAAAGTTGTTTGTTCATCATCATGTCTGAAATCAGGGATGTCACAATGATTTTCAAATAATTATGTTCTTTGACTTACTTAAAATAGAGGAATCAATTACATAACATTCAGGCCTGTCATAACTCTCCTACTCAGATCTGAACCTTAGAGTTCAGAATATGAGAAGCTAGCATGAAACCTCCAAACTTAATTACCAGCTTGGATCTGATATCGCTGCCACCAGCCAGAAAAATTCCAGTGTCTGGCTCACTCTGGTCTCCCCAAAACCTTCCCTGGGGAACCCCCAAGACTCAGATGCCCTGAGTCTCACCACAAAGGGAAATAACCCACTTCCCTTCCCCCTCTTTACCTCCTCCCAGATTTCCCCGCCCTGGGGACCCTAGGATACTCCCTGCTTCAAGTCCTTGAAACACAATTACCGAGAGATCAAATCTTTCTCTCCCCTCACCCAGAGGGTATGCAAAGTCAGGCTTAGTAAATCTAACACTAAGAGATTTTTCCTTTCCCCCTGTCTTCTTCCTCCCACCAATTCCCTGGTGAGCTGCAGACACAATCCCCTTGAGCCCCCACTAAAAAAAAAAATCCACAGGTCTTAAAAAGAAAGCTTTATATAAAAAGAAAGAAAAAGATATAAAATGGTCTCTGTATCAAGGTGACAATATACAGGGTCAATTGCTTAAAGGAAAAATGAATAAACAGTCTTATCCAAAAAGAATACAATTTAACACATTCCAGCAACTACACATATGTAAATACAAAAAAATATATAAACTTATTGTCTTACTATCCTTATACTTACAACTTGGAAACAGAAGATTAGAAAGCCTGGAGATAGAAAGATCACTCTCAGAGCCGAGAGGGTCACCGAACCAAGACAAAGAACAAAGAACTCACACCCAAAACTTCCCTCCACCCAGATTTGAAAAAGTCTTGTTTCCTGATTGGTCCTCTGGTCAGGTGTTTAGTTCCCTTTGTTAACCCTTTACAGGTAAAAGAACATTAACCCTTAGCTATCTGTTTATGACAGGGCCAATCTGATAAAAAAACCAAAAACTCAGAGTGGTTTGTGGGACAAAGTTAGGAAAGAAGCCACTAGGGTGACCCGTCAGCTTCCAGAATGGCAACTTGCGCTGTGCTCACATTGATGCCTGAAATATACCCACTGACTGGGGAAAAAATTGGTTGTGGGAGAATAAGAATAAATTGACTCTTGCTCTCAATTAGTTTAAAGACAGATGATCTTTCCCGAGGCTCGTTTTAGTTTTGAGATAACATATTGTTGAGGCTGAATACAAAATAAGAACTACATATATTTCCCCCTGCTATCCAAAGAGTTCAGGATGCTACACAGCAGGATGAAAATAAGTACATAATACAAACTTGTACAACAGTCCCCTCTTAAAATGCTATTACACAAAAGGAGGTCCAGTGTAAAAGGGTTGGGAAGGAAGAGTAATAAATACAGGGTAAACTGACCATTCCACAGGGAGAAATGAAAAAAGGAATCCAGGTGGAGTAAGTCCTACACTATAAAAAGCGACAGAGTCCTGTGGCACCTTATAGACTAACAGACATATTGGAGCATAAGCTTTTGTGGGTGAATACCCACTTCGTCAGATGCCAAGTGGGTATTCACCCATGAAAGCTTATGCTCCAATACGTCTGTTAGTCTATAAGGTGCCACAGGACTCTGTTGCTTTTTACAGATCCAGACTAACATGGCTACCCCTCTGATACTTCTACACTATAGTCTCCACTGTGGCAAAACTGATCTGCTGACTTCATACTTGATCATGGGTCTGTGCTGCTTCCATAAGCAACAAGTGATGGAACATCTCTAACAAGATCCCTGTGAAGTGGCAACTGCAGTAATGATCAACACTGAATGTTTTGTGACATTCAGGCCACCATAGCATAAGGACCCAGCCAACACAAGCTGTCAAAGGCAGTGCTAGCCCATTGGGGGCCCTAAGCAGTAATATTTTGGGGGGCCCTCACACATTCACAGTTAAAAGCTAATAGGGGGCACCTCTTGAGCTACTTGGGGCCCTAAGCAATTGCTTAATCTGCTTGTGCCTAATGCCGGCCCAGCTCTAAACATATGAACACCACATGTACCATGTCTGATATCTGGTTCCCATGGAAAGGGCACAATGAGAAGGAACACCAAAATTCTTAACCTGATTTTGAACAAATCCCTTCAACCAGCAGAGGCACAAAGGAGGAGTGAGTTTCCTTTTATTTATGTTCACTACCCAACAGCAAGACTTCTGCTTTGAGGTTTGAGGATGTACTCCTAGTCAGCAGACAATATCAGTCAAGTATTGCTGCAGAACAGAGATCAAACTTGTACGGTCCACCATTCAAGAGATACACAGTTGCATATGATACATCAATAATTTCTTGTTTAGAAGTGATCTCACAGTTAGGCTCCATATACATCTTGAGCAACATGGGAAATACAATAGAATCTTTGTGTGATGACTTTTTAATTACTTACTGACACCATTCTCCAGGTGTGATAGTAGCCATTGGTGTGATGTTCTAGACAGAATAGCAATATCTTTCATTCACTGAAGCAATAATCCATATTAAACAATCACATTAACAGCTACTAAGAGCTCCACATGACCACAATGCTCACTTAGTCTCACTCTAAAACCTGCCAAAGATTTTCATTACCCTAACAAGTGCCATTTCAGTTCTAAAGGAAGGCCAGAGACCGGGCAGAATCTTACCCAAGTTGACAACGGTGCCCATGAGCAATTCTTTGGCTATTATTCTCCTAATGCAGCTACTAGTAAAATAATTCTAGCCCATATATTTTTGTACTTTGTGTTAGCAATTCCATCAACTTAAAATTGGAGATCTACTAACTTGAAGTCTAGTTCATTTAAAAAAATTAGTTAGAATTGCTGGTACTGCCCCTGCCTCTGAATCCCCCTGCCAATTTTGGGGCATTACAAACACATTTTCCTATATTTTAAAAATGTGTTTCTCCCCTGCTGCATGAACGGCCCACACTAACATGGGAAACTGGCTAACTGACCAGCTGGAGAAACAAAATTGATTAGACAATTCTGTAAAATGCCTGGAGAGAGAAAAAAAGTTTGTCTAAACTGGTCAATTAAAATAACGTTGAGTGTAATATACCACACCACCTCAAAAGAAATTCTGATCAAAGTTTGTTTTTAAACTGACAGTCCTTTTAAGAATGTAATTTCATTATGCTCAATACAGTTTAATGAATGTGTTTCCTCAGCAAGCTCACACAGTGATGTTACATGAAACATTCCGGCTTAAGGGACTGTGTGGTCATTGTGCTGTTCTACTTGCTATATTTTTCAACTCAGAGCCACCCCGCAAAACTCCCTCACTATGCAGGTTATTCAACCAGTGCTAAACAAAACTTCACCACTTTTAACAGCCTGCCAAACAAAGAGGGGAAGAAAACAAATGGACAGGAAACTGTACTTATCCCATCTCGCCACAGAGTGTCACCCTTATTCTATGTGTTGCTTTGGTAGGCAGTATTTCTAAGGAGCTGGGAAAACAGAATTATTAATGGGAGCCAGGGTCAGTGTTGAGTAGTCAGGCTGGAGTTCGATCATCCTTTATGTAAACTGGTTTTATTTCATTATTCTTCTTTGTGTATTTGCTTTTTAAGTCTCTTCCTTCCTTTTCTTCACCAAGAAGCTGGCTGGAGAGTAGATACAAACTCTGGGAAAGAGCTTACACAACATGCACAACCCTACCAGCCATCCAACAGAATTTTAAATGAAGTTCTGTAATGTGTATTGCTTAAATACTTTGGGCCACTGCACTTTTGGGAGAAGATTTCTTAAACTTTAAAATGCTGGCATGTAACTGTGCACCAAGATGGCTGCCCAACATCTGCCACATACCTGCAGCTTGGTTATTGTGACATAAGATTTACCTGTCTGTGCTACAAATGCAACCAAAGTATTACTAGAAGAGGGGGTAATCCCATCTTTACATAGTATTACCCTATTCTAATGTGATTAGAGGATTTAGCTGCTGATATATGGTGGAGAGCTCACAATAACCCCTCTGAATGCATTGCCAATGTCATGGTGGTTCTCAGGGACATCAGAGGTGGTGGAAGTATGTTGTTTCCAATTTGGAGTATCTGGCTTTCCATTACAGAAGCCATTCTTCTCTTTGTACATCATACAAGATGGACATATCAAAAATGATACCATGGGAATTAGCTTTGGATACTTGGGCAGAACCATCTTGTAGGGATTTTGCAGGGGTGGGGGGATGTATTAGAGAGTGGTGATGATGATACAGTGAAGCTCTCTCACTACGCTACATTCTGATGTTGGAATAGTATTGAAGTTATACTTGTAGTGATCACATGAGAAGCTCAAAACTCTTTCATGGAAAACACTTCTCCATTTGATTTTTGGATGTTGGCCTTTGAAATTAGGAAAAAATATTGCCATTGCATAACCTTGTTACTATGTTTCCTTTGAATTTATCTTTTCAGTCTTGCACATTTGTTTTTTTGTTGGTGAATTTTGAATGTCACCTAAGTTTGTAGTTGTTTGGGGTTGTTAGAGACTTTTTCAGATTGCTGGGTGCACACTTGATTATTATATAGGTCAATATGTATCCCTGTCAAGTGGCCTTACTTTATGCATAACAATAAGGGATACATCTTGTAATAAATTATACAGAGGAATGTCATTTGAAACTTGACATTATAAAGGTAAATGAGTGCTGCCCTGACAAAAACAAACCCTTGGTGGTGGTTGTAATAAAGTTATGACACACCAGAATTTTAGTAAGAGATTAGACTTCATTTCCTGCCCCCTCTACAATTACAAACGGTTGATCCTGTCATGTGATGGAACTCAATATCTCTAATACAGTGGCTGCAGTTACAGTCATGATCAGACTCTAGTCATTTATTCACCTTCATGAAAGTTTAACAGCGAGATGATAGAAGATGTGGACCTCTTATGCTGTTATAGGGTAACAAGACACCCACAGAATCTTCCTAAAGACTTTCTGTTTACAAACTAGAAGGTCTCAGTATAACAGAATCCAATGAATTTTTGTGGGTTTGCTTTGCAATACCATCTGCTTCAGGTCACATTCCCAACTTACCTAGATGACATGTGGATCTGGATATTTGTCTTTTCAGGGGACAGCATTTCCAAGAAAAATGTTTTGGTGCAGAACCAGCTCTCAGCGCCTTAAACAGAAAAATCAAATTTTCATAGAGCATGGATAGTGCAGGTCTAAGATTACCTGATAGAATTTAAAAAAAATTAAAAAAGCTTTTTAAGCCTTCTTCTATACAGACACTAGGTTGACTCCTTCCACAAAACTAAACCACCAGAGTCACATGACAGTGAAAATGTCTAAACAATGCAGCAGCATGAACATTTAAGTCTCTTGTTTGTTACAGTCCTTGGGCCACTTCAGAGGCTAGTCCATATTATTTAAGTCCAAAAAACAATGGAGATGGTGCATGAGTAGCTACACAGCCAAAAGCAGTTTTGGTCATTATTAATTATCAGAGCCATATTGGAGCCCTAAGTACAGCTTTATCACTGTGTTATAAAAAGTCTACCATCCTAGTGAGAAAGTACATTAGAGGCCAACCAGAATGGGAGGGAAAATAATGACTGATGTAGTTAAAGGTTAAAAAAAAGTAGGCTCTTAATCCTGCATCTGTTGAAGTTTTTTAATTGGAACAGGATTAGTCCCCTTTCTCTTTCCACAAAGGACCTGTTAATGGGAGACTTATTGAGGTATAGAGAATACATGCTATAGAACAAGGTATATTAGGAATGGCAATATACAAAAACCTGTAGGGGAGCACTTCAACCTCCCTGGCCACACTATTGCAGACCTTAAGGTGGCCATCCTGCAGCAAAAAAACTTCAGGACCAGACTTCAAAGAGAAACTGCTGAGCTTCAGTTCATCTGCAATTTGACCACCATCAGCTCAGGACTGAACAAAGACTGTGAATTGGCTTGCCAACTACAGAAACAGTTTCTCCTCTCTTGGTTTTCACACCCTCAACTGCTAGAACTGGGCCTGCATTCTCCCTGACTGAACTGACCTCGTTATCTTAGCTTGCTTGCTAGCATATATATACTGCCCCTGGAAATTTCCACCACATGCATCTGAAGAAGTGGGTATTCACCCACGAAAGCTCATGCTCCAAAACGTCTGTTAGTCTATAAGGTGCCACAGGATTCTTTGCTGCTTTTACAGAACAAGGTTGTTTATGATAGTATCCAAATCAAGATTTCTATAATTACTTCTCTCTTTTCAAGAGCATAGCCCTCTGCAGTGATTAAATTTCCACAGACATTTTGTTTAACTTAATAGTATGTGACCCAGATATAAATATCACTGCAGTAGCTTATGAGGTGGTATTGTAATCTATACTAGGTGGAAGGGAGAAACAGCTAACATGATATTCCTGATACTAGTAAGAAGTTGCCATAGCTACAAGATGAGTCACTTATGAAAAATTAAAAGCTGAACTCTGACTAGGCTGACATTGTGACATGCCTGTATTTTAGTTTAAGCCACAATGATCTCTTCTGGTGGACTGACAAAAAGAAAAAACTCTCAGACTTGACAGCTTAAACTCCTGCTTAGCAAGTTTGAATTTCCATATACAAAATTAAGTTTAGGGAGAAATAGCTCCAGGAACCTCTACTTCGCATCAGATTTTTTTTAAATTCTATTGTCCCTTTATGTGCATTCAGTACCCTTTGAGATGGAGAGAACTATTTAGAAAAGTGAACTGAGAAAACAGAGGGTAACCATGTGAAGAGAGAACAGATTTTCCTCTCCCCTCACACAGGGCAAACTATACAACTTATAGCAGAAGTAGCTAAGAATAACTCCTGAATTTTCCCCAACAAGCTAAAAGAGAGGCTGATCTTTACTTCCACTTCAGATCTGTGTGGTAGTGATTCATCAGCAGTGTACAGTGTGAGGGTTGCTTGTTTAGTTTTCAAAGCATTTAAATGCAATGAAAACAACTGTCTCCTGTAAATAATTCTTTAAATGCAGAACTTGCAATCGTATACTCTTCAACACTCTACCATCAGCAGTTCTCAGAGGTGGGTCGGGACCCTATTTTAATGGGGTTGTCAGGTCAGCATTAGACTTGCTGGGGTGGAAACTGAAACATGAGCCCCACCATCCCAGACTGAAGCCAAAGCCCACAGGCTTCAGCCCCAGGGTGACTCTCCCCTGCCAGGGATCATGTAGTAATTTTGTTGTCAGAAGAGGGTCACGGTTGCAATGGTGTTTATACCGTAGAGCAGCAGTTTCTCAAAATACTGCAGGGGCAAAGAGGATAACTTTGGCTGATAGAGTCCCACCCCATTCCCAATAAATGAACACTTTTTTTAAGCCACTCTACAAGTCACCCCTCATGGGGGGGCTATTAACAAAAAAGACACCTCCAAAGTAATATTTTAAGCCTAAACCTTGTCCCCAGGGTTGGTTCCTCCTAGAGTTCTTCCCTCGGGACCTGTCTGTCCCAAATTCTAGCTGTCGCTAGAGGTAGAATCCTAATAAGACCCAGTGATCAGCACCAATTAGCCCACAGCTCCAGGAAAGGTTCACACACCTGCTGTCAGAGTGGGTGTACAGGAGAATCCTGTTCACTCTCAGCAGCATATCTGTAACATGTTTGTAACCTTAGTATTTTTGGTTTCTTAGAACTGGTCTACACTGGGGGGGAGAAATTGATCTAAGATACGCAACTTCAGCTACGTGGAATAGCGTAGCGAAGTCGAAGTATCTTAGATTGAGTTACCTACCGTCCTCACGGCATGGGATCAACGTCTGCGGCTCCCACCTGTCGACTCCGCTACCACCGTTTGCATTGGTGAAGTTCCGGAGTTGCAACAAGGAGCTCGTTTGGGGATCAATATATCGATCCCGAGAAATCGATTGCTACCCGCCGATACGGCCGGTAGTGAAGACGTACCCTTAATCATTTAAATACCATGTCACCTACAGCAGCTGGGAATCCAAAGAACGTGGAGAAAAGATTTCAAAACCATGTCTGCGAGAAGCAAAAATAGGCAACACTTTAGGAAGTAAGGTCTTTTCAGAGGAAACACGGAATTACCGTACTGGGGTCCATGTAGACCAGCATCCTGCCTTCAGTTGTGGCCAGCACCAGATGCTCAATGGAAGCATTTAGCAGCAAGCAGTACTCCTACCTCCCCCTCTTGGGGGGGTGGGGGAGGAGAGGCCTCCAAAGGCATTTGTACTCTTGTCCTGCTTTGAATGCCAAAATGGGCCCTAATGTGTTAGCAAGGACACCTGCTAATTGCATGTCCCCCTCCCTCTACTCAATTCCTATCACAAGAATGGTCATTCATAATGAAAGAACCAACATGCCATAATCTTCTAGTGCCTGGGCAGTCATTACATAATCTAAATTCTTCCTTTAAAATGTGGAAGTTGACCTCTGAAGTCTTAATAGTCCGTCGCCATCGGCTCAGCCCTCCCAGCTTTGCCCTCATCTTGCGGGGCCCCCTCCGGTCAGAGGTACGGAGGGCACTTCGCTACGCCTCTGCGGGTTCTCTGCACCTTGAAGTCCTTTAAACCACAATTTGAGGACTCATAGCTCCAGACAGGTTAGGGTTTGATACAGGAGTGGTGGATGAGATTTTGGGGCCTGGCATTGTGCAGGAGGTCAGACTAGATGATCATAATGGTCCCTTCTGACCTTAAAGTCTGTGATTCTGTGATTCTAGTGATGCTACAGGAGTTGAGGTGGTTCAATCAGTGCCAACATAGGCTCAAAACCTGAATTTGTCAGTTCTTCATTCATATTTGCTGCCAGTGAGCAATAAGTCTGTCATCCTGTTAACAGGCTTGCTTTTCCATATTAATCACAAGCTGCTCTACTGGTCTTGCTTGAAAAGCTTTATGTGTCAAATTAAGAGCCACACAAATTTGTTTCATGTTCAAGGTCTTTTAGAGAATTATGTATTTAATTTTAGCTACATTGGAAAACAGTTCTCACTAAGTACAGAATGGACAAGAGACAAATCAATTAGCACATTCAGAGGACGACAGGGAACACAAAGAAACATGCTACCCAAGAGAACTATAGCAAACAAATTCTTCAATTGGATATCAATAATATACTTGAATCATAACGGTTTATAATACATTAGTATTGCATTAACAGTGTTTGCATTTAAGGTAGTACAGTTGAAATCACAAAGACTCAAGGAATACAGAAGTTAAGATTCAAATAGCAATAATAAACTGTGCTTAAAATACAAGATTTAAAATATTAAGATACACAATCAGAATAAAGGAAATATAATAGACTATGTGCAAAGGAACATGGATAACAAAATCTAGAATGCAGTAAAAACCTGCAGAGATCCTGAAGTGATAGAACCTGTATTGTTACTCACCCCCCAACCCCCAAATGTTACAGGCATTTTTCTGGATTTTTGTGTGTGGTTTTTCACTGAGAGCATTACAATTTCCCTTACACAAATGGCCCCAGCAGCAACTCCTAGACTGCTGGCAGGGGCACGCACAGAAATAAAACTTTGGCTGTTTTTGGAGGGGCACTTTCTGAGCCCTCTGCAGCAGGAGGAGCTGGCTCGTACCCCAGCCCTGGCAGCCAGAGGAGCTCTCTCTCTCCCTGCCACCCCAGGGCTGCAGAAGCTGAAGCTGAAGCTGAAGCAGAAGCTGTCATCTCCTGCTGCTCAGCCCCAGAGGAGTTCTGTATCCTGGCTGATTGGGGAGTGTGTGTGCATCTGCTTTCCCCTACCTGTGCATGTGTCTGCCTTATGGGTTGGTCAAGGTTTGGCAATCTGCAACACTTACCCAGAATCTCATTAAATTTCTTGTCCACTCTAAATTGTGTTTTGGATTAATCTTGTGTGTCTAATTAAATGATATATTTTAAAAAGCAAAAAAGTTGAATACGATTGCTAGACTAACCATTCTCTCTTGCATAAAAGAGCCTCTAATACAAAGAATCTTAAGAAAGTGAATTTAACCCCCTTTTTCAGTTTCAGATTTGGCTTTTAATACAAAAATATCAGCCTCTATAAAAAGATTACAATCTCAAAGGAGGCTCAGTGTGACACAAGCTTCACATAATAATCAGATATATTTTAGAAGTGCTTCTCTTCCTTGATTGCAGGGGGAAGATTGGTAGATCTTTTCACTTTGGACAAGCATTGCTTGCGAGAAGAACTGGCAGCTATGATCACTTATCTAAAAGAGACCAAGAGTGCTACCAGGAAAACAATGCCATGTTTCTAACACATTGAGTGGGAAATGCCAATCCAATCCAACTTTGTCAGCAAAGAATATTTCCAAAGGTGGCATTTTACTTTACAGGGTGATCTCTCAAAAGAGGATTAATACTTATTTTAAATAAAAGGAATAGATTGGGGGCAGGGGGGAAAGAGCTATGCTGTATAATTCAGGTCACATTTTTAAATTTAAAACCAACACCTTTTGAACCCCTGTAATGATTGTGTCAAGTATGAAACAAAACACAGTATCATCTTGTCAAGTCATATCTGCTCACCAACATCTGAAAAAAGTGTGCTGTATCACAGGACTGATCAAAGAAATGCTGACTTGTCACCTTGGCTGTTAGGATTTGAAAACAGCAAGAGACACCTTGGAAAGCCACCTTCCCTCATATTGGCAAGTATTACAACAGCTGGGCTGGAAAGATGGGTAAATTGTGAGGGTGGCCAATGGGAAAAAAATATAAAACGTTATTTCCTACAACTCTTAACCCATGCCTCAGTGATTAACAAGGAAGTGAATTACTATGTTTCATACATTTGGCTGGTTACTATGTAAACTTTAGGAAACTCTCACTTAAGTCCTAGTTAATATTTGTCCCCACAAAAGATCACCGCACAACATGTCAAAAGTGTCAGATCTCATGAAGCCAAGGCTGAAACAGCAACCAGGTTGCAAATCAAACTCTGCCAACATACCTTAAACCAATCTTTAACCAGTGCTACTACTTAGCCATACTAAATTCATCATGAAGTTTACCCCCTCTCCCCTCCAAAAAAAAATAGGTTATAAAATTCAGTGTCTCTGAATTTTAACAGTATCTCAATACCCACATAATGTTGTAGAGACAGCTTAGTAATTAAAGCCATTAAATCACACAGACAAGACCTTTTAGAACAGAGGGTACATCTACACTATGGGATTATTCCGATTTTACATAAACCGGTTTTATAAAACAGATTGTATAAAGTCCAGTGCACGCGGCCACACTAAGCACATTAATTCGGCGGTGTGCGCCCATGGTGCGAGGCTAGCGTCGATTTCCGGAGCGTTGCACTGTGGGTAGCTATTCCGTAGCTATCCCATAGTTCCCACAGTCTCCCCTGCCCCTTAGAATTCTGGGCAGAGAGCCCAGTGGCTGATGGGGCAAAAATCATTGTCGCGGGTGGTTCTGGGTAAATGTCATCACTCAGTCCTTCCTCTGGGAAAGCAACGGCAGACAATCATTTCGCGCCCTTTTTCCCTGGATTGCCCTGGCAGACGCCATAGCACGGCAATCATGGAGACCGTTCAGCTTTTTTTTTTTCACAGTCACCGTATGTGTACTGGTTGCCGTGAACAGAGGCGATACTCCAGCACTACACAGCAGCATTCATTTGCTTTTGCATGATAGCAGAGACGGTTACCAGTACCGTCTGTTGCCGGTGTAAATTGGCAATGAGATGACGGTTATCTGTCCTTCTGTACTGTCTGCTGCTATCATGGGTGCTCCTGGCTGAGATCGGCCGGGGGCGCAAAGGCAAAACTGGGAATGACTCCATGAGTCAATCCCTCCTTTATGGTTTCTAAAAATAGAGTCAGTCCTGCCTAGAATATGGGGCAAGGGTACTAGAGAAGCAGTGTATCAGAGAGCACAGCTGCTCCATGTCAGATCCTGCAGAAATGATGAGCTACATGCCATTCACGAGGGGTGCCCCTGCAACAACCCCACCCGTTGCTTCCCTCTTCCGCCAACCTTCCTGGGCTACCGTGGCAGTGTCCCCCCCATTTGTGTCATGAAGTTATAAAGAATGCAGGAATAAGAAACAGTGACTTGTTAGTGAGATAAAATGAGGAGGAGGCAGCCTCCCGGTGCTATGACAGTCCAGGCAGGACATTAAATGGTGTGGAGGAGAGGAGCCCAGCATCCCTCTGCTATGATAGTCCAGGCAGTACAGAATCTTTTCTTTACACGTGAAAGGGAGGGGGCTGAGTTGCTATGATGAGGATGGTTACCAGCCGTTCTGTCCCATCTACTGGGAATGAGCAGGAATCATTCTAATTTTTACCCAGGCGCCTCCGGCCGACCTCACCTGAGGCAAGCCAGGAGCACTCACCGGCTGATGGTGACGACGGATATCAGTCATTTTGTACCGTCTGCCACCAGGGAGGGGAGAGGAGCGGATACTGCTCTTCACTGCTGCAGCATCGCGTCTACCAGCAGCATTCAATAGACATAGGGTGACACTGAAAGAAGTCGAGAAATGATTTCTTTCCCTTTTCTTTCACGCGCAGGGGGAGGGAGTAAATTGATGAGCTATTCCCTGAACCACACCTGACAATGTGTTTGAACCTACAGGCATTGGGAGCTCAGCCAAGAATGCAAATACTTTTCGGAGACTGCTGGGGACTGTGGGATAGCTGGAGTCCTCAGTACCCCCTCCCTCCCTCCATGAGCATCCATTTGAGTCTCTGGCTTCCCGTTATGCTTGTCACACAGCACTGTGTAGTCTGTAGATTTTTTTTTCAAACGCTTTGGCATTTCATCTTCTGTAATGGAGCTCTGATAGAACAGATTTGTTTCCCCATACAATGATCAGATCCAGTATCTCCCGTACGGTCCATGCTGGAGCTTTTTTTGGATTTGGGACTGCATTGCCACCCGTGCTGATCAGAGCTCCACGCTGGGCAAACAGGAAATGAAAATCAAAATTTCGCTGGGCTTTTCCTGTTTACCTGGCCACTGCATCCAAGTTCAGATTGCTGTCCAGAGCGGTCACAGTGGTGCACTGTGCGATACCGCCCGGAGGCCAATACCGTCGATTTGCGGCCACACTAACCCTAATCCGATATGGTAATACCAATTTTAGCGCTATTCCTCTCGTTGGGGAGGATTACAGAAACCGATTTAAAGAGCCCTTTATATCGATATAAAGGGCCTCGTAGTGTGGACGGGTACAGCATTAAATTGGTTTAACGCTGCTAAATTCGGTTTGAACGCGTAGTGTAGACCAAGCCAGAGATATGTAAACAAATATGATGTTATGATGGATGAGACTACATTCTCTTAATCTGTTTAACTGTAAAACCAGAGCTGCTTTGACAATTCAAAGAGGAGAAAAGAATCACAGTGGGAAACAGAGAGATTCTATCAACACTAAACAGTTTGGTTTAGTTAAACTTCAAGGGCAGCTCTGCACATAGAGGGGTTGCAGGAGCAGACCACAGGACAAGCTTACACAGACTCTGTCCAAGCCTGGTTTAAAAAGACACTGTCTTATAGTTTAGGACCAAAATGCATTTTGTTTTTAAAAGTTTTACAAACTCAAACCTGAAATAGTATCACTCTGAAAAATATTTTATTTGTTCTCTGGAAATAAAAGTCCATTTTAAAGACACTGAAAATTCCCCTGCAGTGGTGGAAATGCACTGTTGTTGTGCTGGATGTGACCTCCCACAGGCCAGCCAAGGTGTTTAAGTGCAGTATAAAGATACCCCCAGTGTCCTAGCTGCAGGAGGAAAGGGGGTAGCATAAGTTAATATTAGTCTACCTACCCGACTTGAGTCCATCAGTCTCCTTTGTCCAGATTCTCACCAGTAAGGCCCTCTCAACCCAATACCCCCTTCCGGAGTCAGGCTTCCTGCCATCACCTGAAGAAGGGCTCCTTTTTGGGAGTCAGGGATCCTGCAGATATCAAACCACTGCAGTTCTTCTCTACAGCACTGATTAATTCTCCAACAACCTGGACCTCTTGCTCTGTCTGATAAAGTCCTTTTGCCACTCCAAGCCATTCTGGAGCCAGTTCCCCTAAGAAAACCCTTTCCTCGAGAGCTTCCTCTTTATGTTCCCTCAGGCTTTCTAACTGAATTCTCATAAGTCTTTATTAGTTCCCTGTGCTCCTTCAGTAATTAACTGCCACCCAGCCACCAATTAACTCTTCACAGGTATATCTGGATTGGCTGTCAGAGGTAGGCTGGATACCTGACACCCTCAAGAATGGCCAGTTACCTTTTGAAATAACTCTATCATAGAACTTCCACTGAAATCTGCAGCAGTTTTACATACATGTCTGAAGTGCCCTTGTCTACACTGTTTTTTGCACCAGTGTAGCGATTTAATGTAGCCATGTGCACTCATGTAAACACCTAATGTAGCTGAGCTGCACCTATGGAAATTGCGACTTATACCAGTATAGCTTACTCTGCAAGCTGTAGTTTACTTCAGTGCATCCCTACTAGAGGTTCACACCAATGGAGCTACATCAAATATTTACATTTGCAGCAAACCCCTCTCTCCTTCCAAAAACACATCAACAAAATCCCCACCCTAGTGTAGGCAAGGCCTGGATCCATTGCTCCCCAAGGCAAAGGTGGTCAAGGTGGTGTGCTGAACTGCTGGATGGGAAAAAGGGGCAGTGCCCCATTACCGTATATTACTCAATAGCAAATCCTCCGTTCAGTTCAGGAGCAGTGTTAACAGACTGAAGAGGTTCTTTCTAATCCTATCTTTCTAAAAGATGACTAGCAGAATTCAGGGCTCAAAGATGGAGATGAAAAAAGCAGGTTGGGGAATTCAGATCTTTTTAGGACCATCTCCCTTCTCTACTTGCTAGGAAGAAAAAATCCCAGCAAAAGATATTTTAGTTAGAATTGTAGCTACACACAATACATACTATAAAAGGTTCATAAAAATCTTTATAGTGACACTATTGTATTCTAGCCAAAATGTATTCATTCCTCAATGTCATGCAACTACACTTAAAAAAACAAACAAAACAAAATAAAATAGCAAAAAAAGCACATTCAAAGAACAATTAGGTTATCAAAGACACTCACGGTACGATCACTGGCCACAACTCAGCTTTTCACTGCTGGTTCTGAACCACACCTGCTGGACTGCTATGATTCATCTATTAACACTCCGTTGAATACAATGGAAAACTAGGACGCACATGGTACATTTAACAGCACAGCAAGTGTGTTATTTCTGCAGGTACAAGGACAACAGAAATCAGCTGGTTAACCACTTCTGTAATGCACCTTCTCGAATGTAAGCTGAGGTTAGTCTGAACTCTGATTGTTTATTGCTTTTGTTAGTTTCTATTAGGACCATAGGCCCAAACTGTCAGTAAGCCTCTAAATTTCCAACCACAACATTTATTCATTTATTTGTATGTGCCAGATCTGACATTTGTGCACACAAATCACAAATACTCATTTGCAGATCACATGTAGGGTATTGCAGATGGACACAGCAATGCATTTTATATAAAGAAAACTTAAATATACTCTCTCCTGCAGTATTGGCATGCCAAAGCAAGAGGTTTCAAAAATATTATTTATGCTAAATAAATTAACTCTCTGTCATTTCAAGCTTCTTGAACTTTTCATGTTTTATTACCTCTTAACCCATTCCCCATATTTAGGCCTTTACAAATTGAGAGTAGCATGCAAAAAGTAATTTTAAAAACTGGATGAAGTAAATTAGACCATTAAAGATTTGTTTTAACTATATAAGAGATAAATATTATGGGCAAAGAAAGCCATATTTGTGAAATATATAGGATCACCTTCTGCTCTACCAATCATGTACAAGTAAATGGAGTTACACAAATGGGAAAGCAGAATTCGAGCCTTGATTTTAATGTTGATCATGTGCCTTTGACAAGTTCCAGCAGGTGGCACCAATGGCCAGTGTTTCACTTTAACCTTTACTATCAAGCACTGGGTAGATTTTACTTTGTATTAATTGTAGATGAATGACATTTTAGATTCCATAGAATCATAGAATCATAGATTCTTAGGGTTGGAAGGGACCTCAGGAGATCATCTAGTCCAACCCCCTGTAGGTATTATTGATGCTACCTTTCTGTATATTTGCACATCAGTAGTATTAAATTGTACAGTATTATGGGGACATTATTTTAACCTTTGGGCCCCTATTTCAACCTCTATATAGCATCCTTCATACAGAATATAACAAAAATGCTTTATTGAAAAAGCCATTTGCAAGCCAAGGGAAAAGGCAAGCTTTAAGCTGAAGTGATTTTTTAAGATGTCTTAGTGAATTTAATACAAATAACAGCAAAGGCTCACACCCAAGGAATACAGGCAGTCCCAGGTTTACAATGGCATCAGTGGTGCCATGGAGCCAAGCCCATGCTCACAAGGGGCCCTGGCCTGCTCCACTTGCACTGTGCCCCAAGACCCCACCAGCCGCTGGCTCCCCCCTGCCCACCACTTGCTCCTCTTGGCCTGCTGGCTGGCCGGCTGAGAGCTTCTCTATGCCCCCTGGCTGGACCCCAGTGCATCTCCAGCTCTGGGCAGTCTCTGCTTCCCACCACCAATAGGGCCCTGCCTGTCTGCCCGGAGCTGAGCCGCCTGGGACTGGTGCAGAAGCCTGGTCAGTCTTGGTGGGCCCCTCCAGACAAGTGGGTCCTGAGGGACCCCGGCCAGGGCAGGTCCTGGCCTGGCTGATCGTGCCACTCCAGAGGGGCCGGAGCAATTCCCCACCCCGGGACCAGCCCTGGCTATGCTGCCAGCTCAGCCTGGTAGGTACAGTCAGCTCCCAGCAGGGCCGGAGAGTGCGACCAGAAGGCAGGGCTTGGGGGAGTGGGTCTCTAGGCTGTCTGGGTGCAGGAGGCGCTGTGAGGGGGCAGGAAAGATGTGTGTGTTGGGGCACTAGGGAGTGAGGGTTCTGTGTGGTGTGGTGGGCAGTTTTGGTGGGGCTGTGGGAAGGGGAGTGCTGTGCATTTGTGGAAGGGGTCTGGGGGAGGCACTGGGCATAGCGGGTCCGGGGGTCTCTGGCCATAGGGAGTTGGGGGAGGGTGTTCGTGTTGGGGGGGGGGGGCTGTGTGGCATGGCATGGGCCTGCCCCAGGGGGAAAGGGACATGCTGGCAACACAGGGCCAGGCAGGCCACTGTGCGTCTGGCAACTGCCGGTTTGTAAATAGTCCCCTTGTACTGGGCTGTATGGAGCCCCTGACATGCCATGCCCCATTGTCCCTGGCTGGCCCCTCACTCTGGGGACTGACCTCCCCACGCTGTGCTCTGTTGCCTCCATGGGAGCCCACAAATATGTTTGGAGCCGGGTCCACAAAAGATTAATCTGGCCCTTATGCAGGATGAGATGAGGTTGAAAGAGGAAATGACTCACTGGCTTGAGGGGAGAGGGAGTTTCAGAGAGATGAAGTAGTAAATGTAGGGGAAGGAGAATCAGGAGTAGAATGGGCAGGTAGAGATATAGATGCTTGTAAGGTCAAATTAATGTGGAAAAGCAGGAGGGTAATTTGAGACCAAAGCCAGTTAAAGTGATGGAAAGAGGGGTTAGGGGCCTGGAAACTTACTTAGGTTGAAAGCTTCTTGGGGCAGGGACTGTTTTTTTTGTTACGTTTGTACAACAGCTAGCACAGTGGGATCATTGTTTGTGATTGGAACTTCCAAGTGTTATTGCAATACAGATAATAAATAAGTTCAGGATTCACTGAAGCTTACCAACTAGAAATATCAGACAATTGTAAGAGGGAATTTCAGGGGTGAAAGGAAGAAGTGATCAAAGGCCCGATCCTGCAAATAAAGCCGCACATGGAGATTCTTGCTTCTTTATAGAGTCAGACCCTAAAGCATGATAAAGATCTTGGCAGAGCAGGGCCAGGTAAGGATGAATTCTTGCATTGTTTCAAAGATGGCGAGGGACTGATATACAGACAAAGGAGATGTAAAAATGAGATAAGACAGCTTGGAATCAAAGCTAACTCAAAGATTTCTGGCATTGGAAGGAGAGCGAAAGCAGAGAAGGACAAAGGATTCTGTCTGAAAGAATGAGTCAGATTTAGGCCTACATTAAGTGAAAAGTGGAGTACCAAGCCTCTCATTTAAATTTAGCAGTATTCACCTTCCTAAAATTTGGTGCACAGCTTGGGAACTTCATCAGCAACAGAATGGTGAGTAAGCAAACCGAAGCCTAGATCAAGGGGGAGGGTGGAGAAGCGGGGAAGTATTAACTGTTAGGAACGTTGCCAGGAGAAAGGTTACATACAGCAAACCCAAGCCTCTCAGACTCCAGAAGCGACTGTCCTGGGCACAAAGGCTTGTCCCCAGCATCCTACATAAGCTGTTCCTCTCCACCCATATTTTCTTTAACATTTACTCTGGAGATGGCAAAGGGGAGACTGTACTCAGCAAGTCAGGCCAGAGTGTTTGTATACAGTACACTGTCAGATAGACCAGTGGTTTTAAAACTCTTTTTTTTCTGGTGACCTAGTTGAAAATTGTTGATGCCCACGACCCAACGGAGCTGGTGATGAGGGATTTGGCGTGTGGGAGGAGCTCAGGCAGAGGGTTGGGGTGAGGGCACAAGGACTGTGGGGTGGGGCCGGGAATGAGGGGTTCAGGGTGTGGGAGGAGGCTCTCGCTGGAGCAGGGGATTGAGGTGCAGGAGGGAGTCAAGGCTCTGGGCTGGAGGTGCAGGCTCTGGGGTGGGGCTGGCGATGAGGGGTTTGGAGTGCAGGCTTGGGTTTGGGGGGGCTCAGGGCTTGGACAGGGGGTTGGAATGCAGGAGGGAGTCAGGACTCTGGGTTGGGGGTGCAGGCTCTGGAGTGGGGCCAGGGATGAGGGATTTGGGGTACAGGAGGGAGTTCCAGGTTTCAGAGGGGCTCAGGACTGGGGCACGGGATTGGGGCATGGGGTTGGGGCATGGGCTTACCTCTGGCGACTCCCGGTCAGCAATGCAGCCGGGGTGCAGAGGCAGGCTTCCCGCCTGTCCTGACACCGTGGACCGTACTGCTCCCTGGAAGCAGCCATCAGCAGGTCCGGTTCTTAGGAGGAGGCACGCAAGCTCTCTGCGTGGCTCTCACCCACAGGTTCCCAGTCAATGGGAGTGCGGAGCCAATGCTCGAGGTGGCCCCCACGCCTGGGAGCCAGACCTGCTGCTGGCCACTTCTGGGATGCAGTGCAGTGTTGGAACAGGTAGGGCCTAGCCTCCCTTAGCTGGGCAGCATCACCAACAGGACTTTTAACATCCTGGTTGGTGATGCTGACCAGAGCCACCACGACCCATTGCCTTACATTCCACAACCCAGTACTGGGTCACGACCCTCAGTTTGAAAACCACTGGGGTAGACATTTGTTGCAATGCAGGATCTTGTTCCTCATTCCTTCACATTCGTTGGGAATACCTCTGAGAACTCCAGACCCATATGGCAACTGGTAATATTTAGTCTCTTCCACCAGCCATTCAATGATTCACAAATGTTGATCTGGGGATACAGGCACTTAACCATTCCCTCCCATGAATATCAGGTACAAGCTGAAGATAGATTTTTTTGGAAGATGATGGTTTATAAGGTATATTGAGGGGAATCATGCAAGTCTGTAACATCAATGGGAGTTATGTCTGAGGAGAGAATATACCCAAGTGTTTTGGTTTGAGCTATTTCTTCATATCAGGAATCTACAACCTGTGAGCCACACTGGGGAAATGTGCTGGGATGCTGAGGGAGCCCCCCCTTCCGCCCTCCATGTAATTTATATAAAATGGAGCAGGCTGCAGCTGCCCAATAGAGATGTAACTCAGAGTGACTGCAAGTGCCAGCAAACAGTATTCCCTCCAGAGCTGCTTGGATCACCATGGAACACCGCCTGCTGGCATCTGTACTCAGGGCAGCACAAGCTGCTAGTCATTGGAAAAGACGACAGCAGGCTTGGGCCATATTGCAGGATTCCCTGGACCATGCTCTACCCACCCCTGCTTAATATTTTCTGACAAAGGACCCCTTAGACCCACAGTGGAAAGCTGCATTATATAAACAAAGGGCTAAGATTGGCTCATGTAACAAAGGTCTGTTGTTGCTGCATCATATGGATAATCTTCTAGTGCCTGATCCAAAGCTCACTGAAACCACTGAAAAGTCCCTGGCTTTGGATCAGGCCCCTGCCAAGCACCAAATAGCCCAAGTAACCATGTTGTTACACCAAAAAAATCACAGTGATAAAGAGGGTTATCTTGTGTGTGTTGAAATCAAAATAAGACCCTTTGATATGGAATAACTGCACATAAAACCATGAGCTAAGCATAATTATTTTATATATATATAATTGTAAAATGATGTTTAAATTTTTTAGAATGAAAAGATGTCTTGCTTCCTCAGCCAGTGTTTATTTTTCTCACATGGGGCCATGAGACTTTACCATGTCAAATAATTATCCACTTATTCTTTAGATTATTTCCCATCCCCCTAAACTGTTTTGCAATTGGCCAAAGGCCTCTCAAGAGGAGTGCAAAATGAGCCGAGCAGATTTCTTATCCAACATTTGTTGATGATTCAGAGTAGAGGCATGAAGTAATTAATATGCTTCTAAAGTCTCAGCCCATTGTGGTAAGGGTGGGGGAGCAACTGCCTTCTT
This sequence comes from Gopherus evgoodei, assembly GCF_007399415.2. Taxonomy (NCBI): domain Eukaryota; kingdom Metazoa; phylum Chordata; order Testudines; family Testudinidae; genus Gopherus; species Gopherus evgoodei. The sequence continues at coordinate 74,769,434 of NC_044327.1, read as the reverse complement.
AATACAAATTAAAAACAAATCCAACTGCCCTGTGAGATAGCTCCTGTGTTATTTGCTGAGGGTCAAATCCTGGAAATCAGTACAAATTCCAAGTAACCAGGTTTTCTATTTAGGAAAATACACGGCATAGAATCCTCAGCCCTAAAATACTGCCGGTGTCCTGTAATACCAGGCCACTGCTTCTATGGGAAAAGGAGTAGGTTTTGATTTTGTGGAGCAACTCTGTGTATTGATCCATTGGTAGCACCAGCATGACACACCCATGAAATCTATACGACCACACCCCCGACCTTCCTGCACAGGTGCAGAGTTCTCCTGCACAGACTCTCCATTACCTTCTCCCTACCCCCAATACACTGTATTTTTGCTGCATTTGGGGCCTTAAATAGCTGCACAGGGCTGGCCCTGAGAGCACAATGTAGCACAATGTTTAGGTTGCAGGCTCTTTGGGGACAGGAACTGTGTATTTGAGGTTTGTATAGCGCTAAACATATCGTTGGTGCATCACAAGTAATAAATAGTAATATTTTGCACTCTTGCTGAAAGTAAATAGTCTGAGTAATTGTTCTGTTAAGAGATTTCAAAGCAAACCGAATTCCCTCAACTTGGCAAACATTACTGTGTTGATGCCAAGTACTTAACCAATTCCTGCACTGATGTGGAAACACTTTTCCCCGCAATGCAGTGCTGTCACATAATACAGTATTTAGGAGGCATGTGAAACCAATACATAGCTTGCAGGCTTAAAATAGAAATGACACTTACTTCCAAGAGAAAGCACTAGAAATTAATGGAACGTAATCCATTATTAAAATCCATTTTTGCTGCATCAGTTTACACAGAAGTCTATCCAAAGAGGAGAGACTCTAAAGTCTCAGACATAGCGGAGAACCATGTAGCAGAAGCTCTAACCCTTCACCAGCGCTACTGGCTTAAACAGTGTAGGCTGAGAAAAACAAGAACCCACAGGCTTTCAGCAGAAAACAGAGTTAGTATGTCAGAGGCATTGCTACATGCTGAATCATCCTTTGTTGGAGCTAGCAGAAACGGATGCAGTGGGGCTGTGCTCAACTTAAGGGAGAGAAGAGTTGTTCGTGTTACTGTGGTATTTTGCAGTTACAGAATACTAATGTGCAATCATGTATTTCAGTAGAAGCAAGTAATATAGAGCACAGTGAAACCTGTCATAAGATCCTAGCAATAAACTGGTTGCTTAAATACTTTTAACTAAAGGTCAAATAAAACTATACTGGAAAACTTTGGAGCCACCGTAAAGTGATCACTTAAGACCAAGGAATGATTATTGGAGGTAATGCTTAGTGCTGGTTTCACTATTTTAGAGTTCTGTGCAGCTGTTTACAGAAAGGAAAGGAATATATTTTGCTTTAAAATATGTTGCATGTGTATTGGTAAATGTATGTTTACTTTTGCTTCATTGATTTATATTGATTGGCCTGTTTTATTGTAAAGCTCCTAGGATACTCTGATAGATGTGAGGTATCTAAATAAAATGTATTATTAACTCTAACAATAACAAGGACAATCTTAGCCCTCTACAATATGAAGTTAGATATACCTTCAGTTTATAATTTAAAGAGAAATGTTCATGGATTTTATCTCTCATACAATCAATTTCTGTTGAATATTAATTTAATTAATTTTTCTCCCTTTTTTGATGATTCAACAAAAAGAATCCCATTTCAAAAGCTGTGCATGACTGTGAAATAATCAGATTTTCCATTTTCCCTTCTAAACAGGCCTAGCTATTTTTTTCTCTATTTCTGAAACAGAGGTAAGAATGCAATTGAAAAGCAGATTTACCATGGTCCATAAAGCCTTTGACAATTTTTTTCTTTATCTAATTTGACATTTTTGTTAATTATTTTACATTGAATTTGTTCTTTAAAAATGTATTAAATGAGGTAATAAAAAAGAAAAAGATATTTGCGGATGAGATTAAATTTTGTACTCAGCACATTTTCCTTTAGAAGAAGAGCCTCAGCTGCACAACTGGGAATACTAGAGCATGAGACTAGGGGTAAAGAGGCAGAAGGGTTTTGGTGGTTTCAGGAATGTTAGGATACCAGTAGAACAATGACGACTGTTTGGAGTCATAGTTATTAACATTCATATGGGTTTTAGCACCTAGTATTTCTGATGTTCCATCAGCTATGGCTCTAATTAACAAAGCTGGGCATGATGTGAGCAGGGCAACTAATACCAAGGCTGCTCAATCCACTGAGCAGCCTTGGTATCCATTAGCAAATGGTATTACTTCCGCTGAAGTAATTGCCCTATATTTGGGGGAGCTCTGTGCGATGCTCTGTTCTGAGCAAAATATCCTTTGACTTTATTCCAATTAACAAGAGACGTCACTGCTAACAAGAACAAGTTTAACAAAGTGGTTTGGTTTGGTTTGTTTGGCTCGAAAATGCATTGATTATTCATTTATGCATGGTTGTGATCTTGGTTGAAAACAGTGCTGAAAGTGGATTCAGCCCTGCATTGAGGAAAGGACCCTGACTGAAATTAATACATTTTGTTTTCAGTATTGATAGTTGACTATGTTTTAAGCTTTAGCAACACTGTAGAAATAAGTAGTGGTGGACAGGACCTAGTTCCAATTCCTTGCTTCTTCACAGACTTCCTGTGTGAACTTGGGAAAGTTACTTAGGTCCCAATCCACAAAGGTACTTAGGTGCCTAAACCCCAGATTTAGGCACCTAAATCTCCAGTTAGGCATCTAAATCCAAGTTTTAGGCTCCACTATGATCCACAAAACTCTTGCCTGATCCCATAGGTGCCTAAACTTACTCAGTGCCTAAGTTTTCAGGGTCAAAGTTCCCTCAGCACCTAAGTTTCTGCCTCTGGGCATGTGCTCTGCTGCCTCAGTCTAGGCATCCAGACACCTATCTCCCATGTAAGCCCCAGAGCAATTCACAAACGGGGGAGGTTTGTCTGCTTAAACTGCATGCAGGGCCTGATATGGCAGGCATGATCAGAGGCCGCCTACTGGATCGGGCCCCATTCAAAATCTTGCCAGCATCACCCCCAGAGAGGGTGTGAAGGTAGAGTGGACATTAGTAGGAGTACCATTGTGCTCTTTCCATTCTCTTGAACACCACTGTAGGGCTACCCACAACCTAACCCTAATGGTTTTCAGATGGGATTTTATCCTAAAACTCATTATTTTTGTAGTGTACATTTCATGTATAGAGTTTATGCCTTTGTTTCTCATTTTATTTACTTCATATTCTTTAATCTGTAAAATGGATTTTTATTATCTTTGGGAACAGTTTTAATATTGATATAGCATACTACAGGGATAGGCAACCTATGGCACGCATGATTTTCAGTGGCACTCACACTAACCGGGTCCTGGCCACCGGTCCGGGGGGTTCTGCATTTTAATTTAATTTTAAATGAAGCTTCTTAAACATTTAAAAAACCTTATTTACTTTACATACAACAATAGTTTAGTTATATATTATAGATTTATAGAAAGAGACCGTCTAAAAACGTTAAAATGTATTACTGGCATGCAAAACCTTAAATTAGAGTGAATAAATGAAGATTTGGCACACCACTTCTGAAAGGCTGCCGAGCCCTGGAATACTATATTCTGGATGATCACATTACTCACAAATGGCAAACCTGTGGGTCACTTATAAGGTCATTACAAACAAGTGTAAATAAATCCTTTATACCACATCCCATCATCATATACTGTGTATATGATATATTTTACAGAAACCATTTTAGAAAACTATTATTTTAAATATTTGGCTAATTTTCCTATCCCTCCCCTGTAAAGTCAGACTCCTTTAGTACCAAGAATCCAAATGTACAGACCTTTGAGGAAAAGCTAAATTATTTACTAATGAAGTTTTAAAACCTCTAAAAATTACCTAAAATATCACAGCTGTAAAATCTGAACTCTCAGAACCATCCAGGTCTAAAAGCAAGTGTTGTGTATTAGAAAGTTGGGAACATTGCATTTCGAATGGAATAAACCTCTGGTTCTAGCCTTGAGGGGCCAAGAGGTATCAGACTACAAGCTTGTCAATGGTCCTGGACAGATATTGCCTACCATGCACCTCAGGCGTGTGTAATATGGAAGTGGAGGGAATTTTATATTTATTAGGGAAAAGCAGGCATATTTATGTGATAGATTGATTAAGAAGCAGGTGAGGGAAATGCTCAGGGATTTGGACTATTATGAGTCCAAGTAGAAATTGATTAAATGGGCTGACTGCAGGTAGAGTGGTGAAAAGTGCATGAAAAATACAATTTATTACATGGATTTCACTTTAACATATATGCCATTAGCACAAAGTTTAGTATATGTTTAAAATGTAAATGGTATTTTATAAGATATATATTTATTCTATTATCAGCGCCTTTTTGTTGATGTTGAGAATTCCAAGTATATAAGTATATAAAAGGTAATTTATGATCATGCAATGTTTTCTGGTTTACCTCACACCCTGCTCTTACAGAGTTTCATTTCTGAAGTATCCGTTTGTGAACTAATTTAAAAGCACACTTAGGGAAAGAGAGACACATTTTGCTTTCATTTACATCTATGTAAATTTTGAGTTCAGTAGAGTTCCTCTGGATTTACAGAGGATCATAACCTGGCCTGATTTCCTTGCCATTTAATAATATTTACTTAAAACTCTTGAGAATATATTTCTCTCAGGAAAGTTATTTAAAAAAAACAAAAAATTAACAGCAGATCAGACACTCCCTCGTGGTTACAATGTTTGGAATTCATCTGGGTGACGCCTAGATTGTCAAATGAAATTTCCTTTAAGACTTTGGTTTTCAGTCTGAACTCATTGTTATTTATATCTATATCACATCCATGGAAATGCAGCATTTTTGCCAATAGGTGCATTCATAATGATACAGAAAAACAACAAGAAACTTGGGCACCAAAACTGGCTCCTAGACCATAGCTGCAGCTTCTTTTGGCATAGTCCTCTCAGTTCCCCTTCGTTTCTTTCTATCCTGCTGTGATGTTGCACCCTATACGATTTTATGAAAATATGCTAAGGAGTGTGAATGTAACTGGAATATGCTTCATGAAAAAGATCTCTTGTAAGGTATCATTACAAATCTTATAATCTACTGAGTGTGTCCATCCTATTTGTATGAATGTATCATTCTTGTATCTGAAATTAGAAATATGAAATTTAACTCTGAGGGCCTATTGTAATTATGCAAAGTGTGGGCCATAAGTGGTGGTTTGGAATCTTGATAGCTCCCATTAACCAGGAGAATTGTCTGTAGATGGCTCTGTTTTACTTGTAAGTTTTTCTATATACGTGAGTGCTGGCAAGTGGGTAATGAAGTCTTACAATGACATGTGATCATATCACCTGAACTGGAATCCATCTTTAACCTGGTGCTTTTCCATTTAGAAAGAGTGGTGGAAACCCAGAGAGGGACAAAGGATTCCAACCTTATGCAAAAGATTTATAAGTGAGTGGAACAGAACAAAAGGGGCTGCAGTCATGAGAAATCACCTAGCTACCACCTGAGCTGGAACAAGGGCTGTTCCAGGGGAAAGGATTGGGCCCAGACTGGAAGGCATCCAGTCTGTGATAGAAGCAGGAGCGGTGCTAGGGTTTCTGATGCCCTAGGCAGACGGCCATTTTGCCGCCCCCCGCGGGTCTGGTGCACCTACTGCAGTCATGCCGGCGGATGGTCCTCTGCTGGAAAGGCTCCGGTGGAGCTGCCGCAGTGATGCCGGTGGGCGGTCCGCTGGTCTAAAGGCTCCGGTGGACCTGCCGCAGGCATGACTGCGGAAGGTCCGCCGGAGCCTTTAGACCAGCGCACCGTCCGCCGAAATGACTGTGGCAGCTCCACCGGAGCCTTTCCAGCAGCGGACCATCCGCCGAAAGGACTGCAGTAGGTCCACCGGACCCGCATGCCGCCCCCCCCAGCAAAATAGCACCCCCCAAAAATTCTGGCGCCCTAGGCCATTGCCTGGGTCACCTAAATGGTAGCGCCAGCCCTGGATAGAAGCTTATTGAAACATCTGAGGGTGAGGTTTTATCTGTATTCAGTTTTCTTACTGCACTAGGCTTAGACTTGCGTGTTTTAATTTATTTTGCTTGGTAATTCACTTTGTTCTGACTGTTATTACTTGGAACCATTTAAATCCTACTTTTTGTATTTAATAAAATCACTTTTTATTTATGAATTAACCCAGAGTATGTATTAATACCTGGGGGGGGGGAAGAGCTGTGCATATCTCTCTATCAGTGTTATAGAGTGCGAACAATTTATGAGTTTATCCTGTATAAGCTTTATACAGGATAAAACGGATTTATTGAGGATTTGGACCCCATTGGGAGCTGGGCATCTGAGTGTTAGAGACAGAAACACTTCTTAAACTGTTTTCAGTTAAGCCTGTAGCTTTTAGAGGACATGGTTCAGACCTGGATCAGGGTTTGCAGCAGACTAGCGTGACTGGCTCAAACCAGGCAGGGCATCGAAGTCCCAAGCTGCCAGGGGAAACAGGCTCAGGAGTTGTCTCAGCACATCAGTTGGCAGCCCCAAGGAGGTTTCTGTGATCCAACCCACCACACCTGACTTCTCAAACCTGATACCCTACTCTTCTCTCTGCGCTAGCTGGCTTCTACGGTATGAGCTGGTTGAAGAGAAGGGGGCAGGATGAGGGAGAGAAGTCCTTGTGCAGTGAATATTTTAGCACATAACAACTTCATCACTGTAACATTCTGGGATGCGATCCAGACCACTGAGGGGTTGTGTCTCTACCTGCCCTGCAACCCTGGGTGCCTTACAATGGTTTGTTGCTGTAGCTCCCAGCCTGGGCTGCTCACATCATGCAGGTCACACCCTGAATGTCTGTGTATAGCTACAGCCTCGGTGCAGCAGATCTGACCCCAGCAGGTTGCCAGCTACACACCAGTCATACTCTGGCTTCCAGGAGTCTTGGTTATTACTTGCAGGGTGACCTCAACACACTCCCAGTCCTGAATATTCCCAGAAATGGGTGTTCTGCACTGTCTAGCCCTCTCCTGAATAGTTCAGATATTAAGGTTCATTGCCCCTGTAAGGAATCAATATTCGAGTTTGTGACTTTGACTGGAGTTACCAAGCAGTTCAGTTTAAACACGGCACTGGATTGGTTTAGATTAAAAATCAAGCAAATTTATTAACAAAAGAAGATATTATTTTAAGTGTATAGGAGATAAAGTTAGAAATGGTTAAAAGCAAAAAAACACACATCTAAAAGTCTAAAACTTAACTAGCAGGCTTTGGTTCAAGGTGCTTGTTGAAGATGGCCTGTCTCACCTACTGTCTTCCAGCAAGAGGGTGACTGACCCTTTCCTCAGTCAGGACCTCTCTCAGAGGCAGGAATGTGCTGGTGCTTTTGTCTTTTTAGGTGCAAGAGTAACTTGGGGTTTTCTGCCCCTTTCTTTTCTAGTCCAGTGAACCTCTAAAGTGGATTCTTCTGAAGGTTACCCTCCAAAGGAAAGTTAATCCATGCACTGAGGAAAGTGACATGGAGTCTGGTGGTGAGGGAGGTTCTGTGCTCTTTCTTCCCCCACTTGTGTTTGCTAAAATTCAAATTGTTTTGTTTCCTGCCATCTTGTCTCCCTGGTGCCTCGAGGATCCTGTTTACTACTTATAGGTAAATTGAGGTAAACAGACATTCCTTTGTTTAGGATAGGCCTGTTTAACAACTTTTGTCTAGGCAGAGCTGTTTGGTTTCAAACATGTGCTAATAACATCGTACTGGGGGAATTCATGACTTCACATATACACTAGGAGCTGGGCATCTGAGTGTTAGAGACAGGAACACTTCTTAAACTATCAGTTAAACCTGCAGCTTTTAGGGGACGTGGTTCAGACCTGGATCTGGGTTTGCAGCAGGCTAGCATGTCTGGCTCAAACCAGACTGTTGCTACCAGGGCCGGCTCCAGGCCACAGCGCGCCAAGTGCGTGCTTGGGGTGGCACGCCGCGGGGGGCGTTCTGCCGCTTGCTGGGAGGGCGACAGGCGGCTCCGGTGGACCTCCCGCAGACATGCCTGCGGCAGCTCCACCGGAGCCGTGGGACCATCGGACCCTCCGCAGAAATGCCTGCGGCAGCTCCACCGGAGCCGCGGGACCAGCTGACCATCCGCAGAAATGCCTGCGGGAGGTCCACCAGAGCCGCGGGACCAGCGAGCAGCAGAGTGCCCCCCGCGGCATGCCGCCGTGCTTGAGGGGGCGAAATTGCTAGAGCCGGCCCTGGGTGCAACATACATTCCACCATGAAAGTATTAACTAGTGAGTCATTAGTTTTCATATGATACCTCACAAAACGTATTTTGTACAGATTATTACAAGAGCGCAGGGCATGAACACGGGTGCTTTTGGTTACAATCACTTAAGTCTTTACGTGATGAATACTGCAGAGGCTTAAAGACTTTATGTGCTGAAGCCTTAGTTCAGGGCAAAGTCAATGTGCTGAAGTCAAAACTTCACATGCATAGAGACTTGTCAAATTCTGATGCAGTATCTGGCACTGTCATAAACAGATAGTTAAGAGTTAATAGAACAGAAGTACTTCATGTCTCTTTTGCCTGTAAAGGGTTAACAAGATCAGTGAGCCAGGCTGTCACCTGACCAGAGGACCAATCAGGGGACAGGATACTTTCAAATCTTGAGGGAGGGAAGTTTTGGTGTGTGCTGTTAGTGTTTGGTTGTTGTTCACTCTGGGGCTCAGAAGGACCAGACGTGCAACCAGGTTTCTCTGCAATCTCTCCAATACAGGCTCTTATAAGTTCAGAATAGTGAGTACTAGGTAGATAAAGCGAGTTAGGCTTATGTTTGTTTTCTTTATTTGCAAATGTGTATTTGGCTGGAAGGAGTTCAAATTTGTATTTTGCTGAAAGGATTTTAATTTGTACTTGTATACTTAGGCTGGGAGGGTATTCCCAGTGTTTATAGCTGAAAGACCCTGTACATATTCCATCTTAAATTTACAAAGATAATTTTACTGTTTTCTTTCTTTAATTAAAAGCTTTTCTTGTTTAAGAACCTGATTGGTTTTTTATTCTGGTGAGACCCCAGGGGACTGGGTCTGGATCCACCAGGGAATTGGTGGGGAGAAAGGAGGGAAGGGGGAGAGAAAGTAATCCTAACACAGAGAGAAAATTAACCTTTCTCTCTCAGGGAGAGTCTGGGAAGGGGAGAGAGAAGGAAGGGAGAAGGTGAATTTTCCTCTCTGTTTTAAGATTCAAGGAGTTTGAATCACAGTGATCTTCCAGGGTAACCCAAGGAGGGGAAGTCTAGGAGAGGCAACGGTGAGGGAAAGGGTTTACTTTCCTTGTGTTAAGATCCAGAGGGACTGGGTCTTGGGGGTTCCCGGGCAAGGTTTTAGGGGGACCAGAGTGTACCAGGCACTGGAATTCCTGGTTGGTGGCAGCACTACAAATACTAAGCTGGTAATTGAGCTTAGAGGCATTCATGCTGGTACCCCATCTTTTGGACGCTAAGGTTCAGAGTGGGGAATTATACCATGACAGGCACACTTTTGCATTCATTTTTATAATTAATGCTCAGTACAGTATCTGATGATTTAAAAAATAGTAGAATCTTCCTATCCCTAATTTTCTCCTGGCTATGGTCAAAAATTGGAATGCCTAACTATGGAAGGGAAGTTTCCAGTGGGCACTGGGATTGAGTCAGGCATGGATGTGGTAAATTTAAAAGACATACACTGAATATAATCAAACAGAAAATATATATACTAGAACTACAGGGTTGAAATGTTTCACAGACAATATAAAATTCTTTGTCCTTACCAACAAAACCAGAATGTTCCTACTTACTGGAGGCTTTGTGTACAGTAGCATGTAGACAAACAGATTAAATAGTTTGTCTGTCTTAGTTACGGTTGTTGAAGGGTGGGGTCAGATACCATGAATCATGTGAGAAAGGCAACTCCTGGTTTTTGACTTATGAGAGGGAAATAATGGTTAAGACATGATCAAAGAATACCTTCTGCTGTCAGCCAGGAGATGAGTTCTGCAAATATTTTACAACAAAGTCATGGATCCTGCAAATAAAGCAGTGTGAGGGTTGAGACAAAGTGAGTTGAACACTGTAATATCTCTTCCCCAGCCTCAAACATTGTAGATACTCAAAATTATTTTGCAGGTTGTTGATCTACCCATCTGTAAACATAGCACTCTTAATGCCTCCTTAATATAGAAATATAAATATTAATGCATTTTTAAGGAAATGTTAGATATAGGTGCTCAAAAAATCAAACACATTGGTTATAAACAGTGTTCTTCACATGCTGTAAGGTTTAGTGGTCATCCAGCCATGTGGTTGCACAGTCCTTGTAGTGCCGAGGCAAAATACTGTGGTTGGGAACAGTCATAAGAAAGAAAGATTTTTGTTTTTAAATAGGAAAAAAATGGAAGGAAGGGGTAAGAGCAGCAAGCACTACTTTGTGAAAGAAGGGAAGGAGAAAGAAAGGGATTGAAGAAACTAGCGTTTAGTGAGTCTCACAGTTCCTTTCAAAATATGCAAGACTGGCCCTATCAGAAACTCAATCATTAACATGTTTTGTATTGATTCCCAGAGGCTTAATTTTAATATTTCTCTGAGTTTAGAAAGCACCTTGTACATTTTAGGTACTACCACAGTATAAATATTAATATAAATGTCTGAAATGTTGAAAATATTTCAGTGGATCTTGTTAGGAATTTAAGATCAAATAAATATTAGTATCTTTTTATCCATCCTCTACTGAAGCTTTCAAGGTCTGAATACAGTAGCCTATGGTGAGAGGGGAAAGATGGTTTTGTGGTTCTGAGTTCAAATGCTGGCCATGACACAAATTTACTGTGTGTCCTTGGGCAAGTCACTCCACATCTCTGTGCCAGACATCTCAGCTGCAAAATAAGGTGAGTTCACAGCAATGTTGCAAGGATAAATTCATTGCTGTTTGTGAAATGCACAAATACTACAGTAACAGGAGCGATATTAGTAAATATAGAGATGCGATGTCCTTCTGCAAGTGACAAAGTGTAAGCCATTCAGATGTGAAAATGAACTACACTTAAACTTGAAAGCATACATAGAAGTTAGTAGCTGGGGATGAATATTAAACATGTAAAGATTTCTTTTTGGATACTTTTATCCACAATACAAGGTTACAAAGTTAGGGGGAAAGTAGAAAAAATGCTATAGCAAACCAATATGTCTTTGGAGGTACACAATGAAGGTGAATATATCAAAAGTTACATAAGCTGCAACTGAAGGAAAAATGCACTCTTCTGGTAACTAAGGGTTACAAGCATTTGATTGATTTATCTGTTTACTAGCAACTGCACCACCAAAACAACTAACTCTTCTGAATGACTCCAGCATAAGAATGACCCTAAATGTAATGTGTTTGCGTTGATGTGTTAGAAGACAGACTCCGCTAAAACTTCAGAAGCAATGCTGTTCAAAATGCACACACAATACCTGCTATATGAAAAGAATAGAACAAAGGGAATCTAAAGGCTTGGAGAAAATCCAAAATGACCAGCGCAGGCTGTCTGTATAATATTAGATACTATTGCAAATCTTATTACCCTGTGCTCAAGGTCCAGATAAGAGTGGTTACCATTCAATTTTCTCTTTTTCAAAAAGAAATTGTTTAGTATCAGTTTATACTATTTGGATTTTTTGCTACAACAAAGAAGTAGGTTTATGGATGAAAATGTATTGGCACATAAACGTTATTATGTACCTACAGTTCAGTGGATGAACTACTTACAATAGAAAAAAAGACTAGTAGACACAAAGCTATATGGTACTTTCTTCCATTACTTAACATGAATGAACATTTTATTGCTTTACCTGCTTACTGATGGCTGTACTGATATATAGACTATCTTGTGGAACACATCCACAAATAGAGACAGAACTATGCTGATACATTACAGAAAATAATCTATATCACAATTCAGTGTGACTATGTATGCACAGTATTTACTCATACAAGAATAAGAACACAGGACATGTGAAGGTCTGCCAAAGAGCATATTGACTATTGGTAACTGAATGCCTACCTTTTAGGTAGCTTTATTACTAGAAATTTTAGCAGCTGCATATATTGATTTTTGAAGCTTTCAGGATCAAATTTTCAGAAATGTCCTCCAAATTTGTGCTTAAAATTATACTCATTTTTCAGTTGTTCAAGTTTTTGCACACTTAAACATGGGTGTGGATGTTTGTTATCCACAAAACACTTGTTTATGCTAGACGTAAGAACTATTAGCACACACACACACAATTTAGGAGCACAACTTTAGAAATAATAATCTGGAACTAACTTGAGACCTCTTAGAGTAACTGGCCCTCAGTATTTATCTGATAAACTTTACAGATATGTGGGAGTTCTGAGAGATATTTCAAACTGTATTTACATGCCTAACTAACCTAGGATTTCTCACATACTTAAAGCTAAGTAATTGATAAACTAAACTGTAATAAGTCACCAGGACCAGATTCTATCCACCCAAGAGTTCTGAAAAAAATCAAATATGAAATTGAAGAACTATGAAGTGTGGTATGTAACCTATCACTTAAATCAACTTCTGAGACCAGATGACTGAAAGATAGCTAATGTGACACCAATTTTTTAAAAAGACTCCAGAGGTGATCCTGGCAATTACAGTCTGGCAAGCCTAACTTCAGTACCAGGCAAACTGGTTGAAACTATAGAACAGAATTATCAGACACATAGATGAACATGAGTTGTTTGGGAAGAGTCAACATGGCTTTTTTAAAGGGAAATAATGCATCACCACTCTATTAGAATTCTTTGAGGGGGTCAAGAAACATGTGGATAAGAGCGATCCAGTGGATATAGTGTAATTGAACTTTCAGAAAGCATTTGATAAGGTCCCTCATCAAAAGCTCTTAAGCAAAGTAAGCAGTCATGGGATAAGAGGGAAAATCCTCTCATGGATCAGTGTAGCGACGGGGCCCCACTCCCCCATGCTCCTGAGGGACATAGGCCAGAGAAGGTGTGGCCACGGGTGGAGAAGTCCCCCAGAAGTCCCCCAGAAGTCAAGGGGCGGGACAGGAAGTCCAAGGCCTATCCCACCTGTCCCCGCCCCCTGGAAGTCAGGGGGCAGGACCAGAAGTACAAAAGCCCGGCCCCAGCGCTCAGTTAGGAGGAGGCTGCCAGAGAAGGCAGACGCTAGGGCCTGAGCTCCTGCTGGGCCCGGCCTACCCCGTGCCCAGAGGAGTACTGGCCTGACCTCCTCTGGGGCCAGTACTCAGAGGAGCCGACTGAGCGGTCCGATGCTCAGCCGTGGAGGAGCTGTCTGGACCTCTTGACGCCCGGTATCCCGAGAAGTGGACTGGACCTCCCGACGCCCAGTACCCCGAGGAGTGGACTGGACCTCCCGACGCCCAGTACCCCGAGGACTGGACCGGACCTCCCGACAGCCGATACCCCGACGAGTGGACTGGACCTCCCAATGCCGGACACCCTGAGGAACCCATGATCTGGGACCCCCCGGACTACGCTGGCAGAGAGCAGGTACCCAGTGATGGGGAGGTTGGAAGTGGCCCGGGGGCAGCTGACCCCAGTCAGGCTGCAGGCTCACCTGAGCCGATGGCAGTGTGTTTAGGTCAGGATCCCCCACCGACCACTAGTGGTGTTGGCCACTACTAGGACCCCGGGCTGGAACGCAATGGAGTGGGAAGGCCTGCGTTCCCCCTGCCACCCTTCCAAGGGTGGCAGACTCCCCCCTCCCTGGCCTGAGGAGGCCTCTTGTGTAGACTTATGGGTTATTGTGTTTGCTCAGCCTGCTGACAGGCCTGAGCCTGAACTGCTACTGCCCCGCCCTGCCCAAGGGCCTGGGCTTATATATATACTGTTACCTTGTCACTCAGCCCCGCTGAAAGGCCTGAGCGTAGACTGTGTGTGTTGCCCCGCCCTGCCCAAGGGCCTGGGCCACTTGCTAACTGTCGTGGGTTCACTCCGCCCCGCAGCAAGGGACGGGCCCCGAGTTGATGGAGCGCGGTGGGCCGCTGTGGCTCCCCTCCGCCCGCAAGGAGGGTTGAGCCCCGGCGCCGCTCTACTACAATCAGTAATTGGTTAAAAGAGAGGAAACAAAGGGTAGGAATAAATGGTCTGTTTTTTCAGAATGGAAAGAGGTAAACAGTGGTGTTCCTCTGGGATCTCCACTGGGCCAGGGCTGTTCAACATATTCATAAATGTTCTGGAAAAAGAGGAAAACAGTGAGGTGGCAAAATTTGCAGATGATACAAAACTACTCAGGATAGTTAAGTCCAAAGCAAATCTCAAAGAGTTACAAAGGGATCTCACAAAACTGAAAGACTGGACAACAAAATGGCAGATGAAATTCAGTGTTGATAAGTGCAAAGTAATGGACATAGGAAAACATAATCCCAGCTCTACATACATAATGATGGGATTTAAATTAGCTGTTACCACTCAAGATGGAGATCTTGGAGTCATTGTGGACAGTTCCCATCTGGTCAATGTGCGACGTCAGTCAAAAAAAGCTAACAGAATGTTAGGAACCATTAGGAAAAAGATAGATAATAAGACAGCAATCATCATCATCATCATGTTCCCATTACGCCGCTGGCGTTTATGGCAGTGACAAAGCTCCTCCACTCCTGTCTGTTTCTGGCAAGCCTTTCAATGGTTCCCTAGCTGTGCCCCAGGTTTTTCAGCTCGGCTTCCACAGTTCTTTGCCATGTTGTTTTTGGGTGGCTTCATTTTTTGCTTGCCTTCAGCTGTCCATCTTATTGCTACTCTGGTAATGGAATCAGTTTCCATCTGAATTACATGGTCAATCCATCTTCAACGCCTCCTGACAATGATGGTGCTCATATCCTCTTGGCTGCACTATGTGAATAGATCTTGGTATGAGATTGTTCTGGGCCAAAAGATATGGAGGATATCATAATGCCACTATATAAATCTATGGTATGCCCACATCTTGAATACTGCTTGCAGTTTTGGTCACCTCAAATCAAAAAAAGATATATTAGAATTGGAAAAGGTTCAGAAAAGGGCAAAAAAATTATTAGGGATATGGAACAGCATCCATGTGAGGAGAGATTAAAAAGACTGGAACTATGCTGCTTGGAAAAGAGATGACTAAGGAGGGATACGATAAAGAGCTATAAAATCATGAATGGTGTGGAGAAAGTGAATAAGGAAGTGTTATTTACTCCTTCACATAACCCAAGAACCAGGGTTACCTAATGAAAATAATAGGTAGCAGGTTTAAAACAAACAAGAGGAAGTACTTCTTCGCAGAACACACAGCCAACTGGTGGAACTCATTGCCAGGGGATGTTGTGAAGGCCGAAATTATAACTAGGTTCAAAAAATAATTAGATGAGATCATGGAGGATAGGTTCACCAATGGGTATTAGCCAAGATGGTCAGGGACACAACCTCATGCTCTAGGTGTCCCATAACCTCTGACTGCCAGAAACTGGAACTGGACAATAGGGGATGGATCACGCGATAATTGCCTTGCTCTGTTCATTCCCTCTGAAGCACCTGGTATTGGCCACTGTCAGAAGACAAGCGACTGGGCTAGATGGACTATTGGTCTGACCCAGTATGACTGTTCTTATTTAAGCATGTACTGTACTTAGGTGATTTGCTTGATCAGGGCAAAGCCAGCCCTAGGCGTAAGCATACTAAGCAATTGCTTAGGGCCATCAAGCAGCTTTTTATTTTTATTTAATATTGGGGGGAGCCAAAAATATTCCTGCTTATTCCTTCCAACAGGCTAGCACTGCCTCTGGATCAGGACCAGAGAGATGAGCACCAGGCAGAATTGAGACCTAAATTATTGTGTTTTTCTCACATATTCTTGTCTAATCATGAATGCTACTGTTTGCTCCCTAATTTCTGTCACTGAGCTAAAATGACTGTCATCAGGAACAGAGCAATTAAAGGAGTGGTGCTCAAACAGGCTTCCTCCTTTTCCTGTAGAAGTGCCAGCAGGGAGTATCCTATGCACTGCAACCTCAGGAATGCAGTACGGTCTGTTGGACCTGTTGGTGAGACCCAAGGGGTTATTTTTTTAAATTAAAACACAAAAGATACTTGTTAAACTCATATATTAAACCAGTCCTTCAACCTTCCATCTGCCTCTGCATCTCACCCATACACTCATCCCTCAATTGCATTTAGCTAGGTACAATTGTTTTAGACACACAAGGTTTGACTCGCCTCTTACTAGTTTCACACTGGAGTAAGTGAGATCAGAACCAGACTCTCAGACTGTTACTCACAGTACTTTTATCTCTGTATTCGTCTTTCTGAAAGTATGGCTGGATTACAGTCAAAATTCTCTTGTAAATGTAAAAAGTTTTAAAGATAAATTTATGAAGTTTTACATTAAATCAATGTAATTATATAAGACAATCACAATCATTTCAGCATATAAAATATGTACTTATATTTCTCTTAAGTGTTCAATACACTTAAAATATATTCAATATTTAGAACTGAATTATAAAATAATTTCTACAAAGCTAACACTTAGAATAATCTTATTAAATATAGTAAGTTTACAGCTATTACATATGTGTTAATGAGAACTTAATACACAATCTCATGTTAATGTAAATATTTTTCTTCCTATTTGAAAACTGAATAGCAGTATTACGGAACAAAGCTTATTTAAACAATTGGAATAGGGTTCTCCTACTTCCTTCCAAATTATTAATTACCTCTGACTTGCTACAACCTTTGAGAAATAATGTAATATATGTCAGTTATTCTGATTGCTTCTTCAGAACAGAAAGGGTTGGGCTCCTGGTGGACTGGTCCCCCACACTCAGTTAGAGCCAAGATGTTTCTGATAAGAATGCCTAGCATTTCTGAGTTTCCCAAGATGGGCCACTTGCAGGTCTGACCCTTTCCCATTTTGGCTCTTTAAAGCTTAAAGTAGGACAGTGTTGCTGTTATTGCCAGACTCAGTGAAATGCCTTGGTTTGCGCCAAATCCTCAAGTCCATGTAAAAGCTGTGGAAGGTTCTGAATGTGGTGAAATGGATGCTATTCTGATGTGGTAGGATGGGCACAGGATGTAAGGAGTGCACTCAGGCCTGGTCTACAGTACAAAATTTAATCTCAGGGGGAGTAGAGAGGCTCTGGTACTGCTCCATGGCCTAGAGCTCCCCAAGCACACATCTATTTTACTCAAGCTGTGTACAAGTTGCTTATATATATGCTTGCCAATTAATCTTGTGTCTTTAATCTCCCTTTATTTTGGAAGGGAATAATTAAAGTGATGGATTTTCAGTTCCAGGTACACCTCAGTATCTCTGCCCGATCCAGACTAATTTAAATTCTTATTCTGGGGCTGTGTTCATGCATTCAGAGTCACAAATAATAATGTTCTGACTTTGGATCAGGGCCAGATGGTCATGCTGGATTTTTGATTGACCACAAAATTGTTCCTCCAGTGTCTAAGAGAAGTTGTTGGTGTCTCATAGACTGCCAAGCCTTCCGCATATGTGTTTGCAGGAGTTGGGCATTTAGAATTTACCTTTTTTAAACTAAATTTTGAAAATTCTTTCAAATCTAATAATCTAAGTTGCGGCAGCAAAGGTTAAAAACTTATTTAATATATAAATTTGAAACCTAATAGTTACTCTTAATCAAAAAGGAAGGTTTTGTTGTTTTTGCAGACCCATTAAAACTGATACTCACCAGAAAACGTTTAGTTAGTTAGAACCTTTTTGCATTCACTGGTGTGGAAATTTAAAGATTAAATGACTGATGATTTTGAGCTACAGGAACATAAAATCTGGAACAAGTACTGGGCTAAATTCAACAAGGCATGGAGTTTTTGAACAACAATTTTAGGGCATGATCCCAAGAAAGAAGTTGTGAATGGTTCAAGCACCTCTTCAGAAGCAGGCCTCAAGTGGGATGCTTAGTGAAACTGATATGATGAAAAATTTCAGCTAGAAATCTGATGAGAAGTTTGCTTTTGATATTTCCACTTGCAGCTAAATGCAGGAAGAGCACAAGAGACATATACCTTTTCCCCCCTGTGTTTTTCTCTAAACCTCAAAAAAGTTCCAGTTTGGTTTGAGTTTTGGGCAAAGAAACAGGTTTGCTCAGATTGCACGTTACTCTGCTACCTAAAACTGACAGGAGAAATAAATGTTGGATGGCTAATTTTTTCAGGCAACTGGTTTTGTTACAAGAAGCCAAACAGCAATTACAGGAGACAGGCCTAAACCAAAACTATGGATCTGATCCAAACCCCACTGAGTCTTGCAAAGTTTTTTGCTCTGGCTTTGAATTTTATGCCTTCCCCCACTGTAGTTTCTAACACAGGAAGAAGAATAAATCCCAGCTCAGCTGTGAAGCCTAAAAGAAACAAGAGGACCACGCCCAGGCCCCATTCTGCAAGTAAGCCTGCAAGGTATGGCCTGGCAAGCATCTTCAGGCAGCTGTCCCCTCCTGCTCAGCAAACACTGAGCCCAGCGGGGATGCGCCAGGGCAGAGGAGTGGTGCAGTTAGAGCAGCTAGTCCGTCCCCTCCTGCTCAGCAAACACTGAGCCTAGCGAGGATGAGCCGGGGCAGAGGAGTGGTGCAGCTAGAGCAGCTGGTCCAGCAGTCGAGGCTCCAGGAAGAGGAGGGACTTACTGGGTTGCAGCCTAGAGCTGGCTTTGGCTGCATCGGAAAAGCTGCTTCGCAGTTACATGTAACCTGCCCCTCTCTCCTTGCCCGTTACATCGCCCCGTAAACACTGCGAGAGAGGCGCCGAGCGAGGACCCGCCGCGGCCATGTCTCAGCCACATAAAGGGAAGAAGTCCTCCTCCTCCAAGCCTGCGGGCAAGGGGAGCAGAGCGGTAAGTGTCGGAACCAGGGCGCGGGGCAAGGGCGGCGCCCAAAGCTCCGCCGTGCCAGGGCTCTGGGTGCCAGCTGGGCTTCCTGCCTGCTGCATGTCAGGGCAGGGAATGTGCCAGCGGCGCCCGCAAGAGGGAGCGCCCCTAGGCTGGCGCGGGCTAGCGGAGGGGCTGTTCGGCTCAGCCCCGCTGCGGGTCCTGGGGTGGGGGGAACAGCCCAGCGCAGCCTAGATCCGGGCCCTCGGGGGCGGGGGACGGGAGAGCCCAGCGCAGCCCTGCTCCGGGCCCGGGGGGGTTGGGGGAGGGGACAGCCCGGCGCAGCCCCGCTCCGGACCCTGGGGGGGGAACGGGACAGCCCGGCGCAGCCCCGCTCCGGGCCCTGCGGGGGGGTTTGGGGGACGGGACAGCCCGGCGCAGCCCCGCTCCGGGCCCTGGGGGAGGGAGGGGGACACGACAGCCTAGCGCAGCCCCGCTCCGGGCCCTGTGGGGGAGGGGGACACGACAGCCCAGCGCAGCCCCGCTCCGGGCCCGGGGGGGGGCGGAGCGGGGGAAACGACAGCCCAGCGCAGCTCCGCTCCGCGCCGTAGGAGGGGCGGGGTGGAGGGAACAGCCCAGCGCAGCCCTTTGCACCGGGCTGCTACAGGGCAGACTCGCTGCAATGAGGGGCGCGTTGCGATCTGCCCCGCAGTCCCTAAAGCCGTGGGGACTGGGAGGGGCGCAGCCGAGGCCGCGGCAACAGCCCTTCTCGCCTCCGCCTGTTCCTGCCCTGCAGCAGCGGCACGCCCAACCTGGAGCGCAAACCCCGCCCCGCTGCCGGAGCGCCGCCTGCCCCAGTGGCGGGGTCAGCCCCCGCTTGGCTCTAGAGTGCTGAGCCTGTGCCCTTTGAAACGCTCCGCTGTGCTAGGAGGGAAGGGATTATCTTATAGGAGGAACACGTTCCGGCCATGGCTTTTGCAAGCTGGTGGTATGCGAAGGTAAATCTAGCCAGCTCTGCTATTGACAGAGGGATTTGAATCTCTCGGGTTGGGGGTGTGGCTCTTGCCAGCGAATGTATCAAGAATACACGGCTGTAGAGAGTGGGGGAGCATTAGTGCTGAAGGTTAGAGACTGAGCCCAATGCATTCCTTGTGTAACTCTGCTGCATTCAGTAACATTACAGGGCGGTGAATTTGCCCCACCCTCTATTTGGGGAAACTCACCCTGCTCTGGTATGTGTGACGTACAGTCTTACTCCCTTTTGTAGCTTGGCTATGTTGTATTCCACGTTTTAAAAGGTAGCTACAGTATGTGGGGCTGCAGGAGAAGGAATGAGGAAGCAACTATCAGTTATATCAAGAAAGAACTATGGAGTCACTGACTTCATATTAAGTTAGACACTGATGCACTGGTTATGTTGTTCAGCAGAATATCTAGTTACTTGATGCATTCATTGTTGTATGTTCATCTTAAATTAGTAAAGAATAATACTTTTGTGTAGAAGGTGTGATTTGAAACTTTGAAATTTTAAGTTGATGATATTTTAATATGAAATATTGTCCAGTTATATTTTCTGTATATAGTCTATTAAAATACATGCCTTGCAGTTTCAGAGGGACTTCCATAAACTCTTTAGTGAAGCTATTGCATTCAAAAATAGCTTTGTGGATGTTGTTGCTTATTTTCACAACCTTCTGAAAAAATGCAGACTCTTTTACATCTGATAATTCATTTATCCTTTAACCAAATCAAGGATGTGGTCTGAAAGGGAATCTAATAAGTGGTGGATTGATTATTTTTTTTAAAGGCTAAGTTAATTTTGGACTCTTTCTTTCCCACTCTGAATAGAGTCCTAGTTGGTACAAGTTTTCATAAATTTTTTCTTGGCTGCAGGTATTCTTTTTAGCTAACTTGTTTGAACCTACCTAAGTAAACCATGGTTCTTTGATGGAACTTTGCAGTTTAGCTATACTTGAGCTACCAAAGATTACTTTTGGGGGAGGGATAGCTCTGTGGTTTGAGCATTGGCCTGCTAAAGCCAGGGTTGTGAGTTAAGTCTTTGAGGGGTCCATTTAGGGATCTGGGGCAAAAATCTATCAGGAAGAGTACTTGGTCCTGCTGTGAAGGCAGAAAATTAGACTTCATGACCTTTCGAGGTCCCTTCCAGCTCTATGGGATAGGTGTATCTGCTTTTCGCTAACCTTTATTTGTATGTTTTTAGCAAGTTAATGTGTTAGACATATAGGGAAGCATTCTGACTTTACAGGTTATAGTGAAATCATAAAATAACGTACATAGGTTGTGATTATAGTATTTGCATTCTACTAGTTTATACCCCCCAAATATACTTTATATAAGGTGACTTTGTCTCACCAAAAATTCAGTTCTCTGAATCAATTAAATTGCTAAATTTATATATGGATATGAGAAATCCATGACATTGCTAATCATTATTTACATCAGATCTACTCCTGTAGAAAGTTTGCTGGAACATAAATAATTTAATTATACAACTTCAGTCACTGTTTTAAGTCAATATTTGAATTCATTATCCAGTATTGATGAATGGTCTTTCTATACATAATTAGAAATGTGAGTTCCATGGAATTGTACTGTCAGGCACCTGAGGGTTGAACACTACAGCTGTAAGTATTGCACCAAGTTTGTGCCAGTAGTACTAGCTTGATGCAGTGAAAGTCTTTCGTTAAAGTATAAAGAATGACAGGTTCTGGAAACAATGTAATACAAACTGAGCATGTGTTTTGAGACAGAAAAAACACTCATACATCTACTCAATTGGAAACTAGTCATTATCCAGAACCCGCTGGAGATCCCAACCAAGATCAGAGTCTTAGTCCTAGTCTGAACTTAAAGTTTGTGTCAAATGGTTATATTGCTCTAGGGTGTGAAAAATCCATCCCCTTGAGCAATGCAGGTATGCCATTCTAACCTCCAGTGCAGACACAGCTAGATCAGCGGCAGAATGCTTCCATTGACCTAGGTAGCATTGTTTGGGGAGGATGTGTTCCTACAGTGACAAGAACAAAAATTCTGTTGGCATAGGTTATGTCTAAACTGTGAGGTTATGTTGGTATAGCACTGGCACCATAACTATGAAGATAGTCCCCTCAGTGTAGACAGGGCCGTATTGTACAAACACATAGTAAGTGGTAGCCCCTGTCCTGAAGACCTCACAGACCTCACAACCTATATAGGCCAGACAGATAACACATGGGAGGGGACACAGAAGCAAAAGCAGTGAAGTGATTGACCTGCTGAGTTTTTTTTTTTTTAATTTTAAATAAGTTTATTTAAACAACAAGACACTTTACTTGAAGGGAAAACTATCTAGGATCAATGTTTTTTTTGTTAGGCAGTTTTCTTTTGAATCAGTTGCTCAAGTGAGATCATAGACTATTCTCTCATCCCTAACTTTGGGACTTACTTTCCCCTGGATTCTCCTCCCCCCCATTTTTTTTTAATCTTCATTCCCTCTGGATGAAGAAAAACGTGGATCTTTATCTTTCTTCACAGTTGGAGGTTATGGCTTTCTTAATAATGTAGGGCAAAATTCTCATGTAGTGTGAAATAGCATAGTTCCTTTGAAATCAATGTTAAAATCAATAGAGCTGTGCTGATTTACAGTGGCTGAGAATCTGACCCATGGACTTCACCTCTTGCCCAGTTACTGGAAGCATCACTGCTCCAGCGCTCCAAGTCCCTGTTTAATTAGGACCATGGGTTAGAGCTGAAGTTAATGACATTCTCTCCAAGCCTCAAGAATGCCAAGTTTGCCTTGAAGCTGGGTGTTCAGCTTGGTCTGCCATGTCTGCAGCCTGAGAGTAGGCCAGATTTAACGATTAACACGTTGTCCTTCTTCTTTTTATTTATGCTTGTCCTTGTTCTTCATTTATTTTCTAATTTATGAGATGCACACCTTGCTGATCAAGACGTTAATGTTAATAAGTTTCAGAGTGGTAGCCATGTTAGTCTGCATCAGCAAAAAGAACGAGGAGTACTAGTGGCACCTTAGAGACTAACAAATTTATTTAAACATAAGTTTTTGTGGGCTAAAACCCGCTTCATCAGATGCATGCAGTGGAAAATACAGTAGGAATATATATATACACGCAGAGAACATGCAAAAATGGGTGTTGCCATACCAACTATAACGAGTGTAATCAGTTAAGGTAGGCTATTGTCAGCAGGAGGAAAAAACACTTTTGTAGTGATAATCACAATGGCCCATTTCCAACAATAGACAAGAAGATGTGAGTAACAGTAGGGGGAATAGTTCTACTTTGTGTAATGACCCATCCACTCCCAGTCTTTATTCAAACCTAATTTAATGGTGTCTAGTTTGCAAATTAATTCCAATTCATCAGTTTCTCACTGGAGTCTGTTTTTGAAGTTTTTTTGTTGTAGTATTGCCACTTTTAGGTCTGTAATTGAGTGACCAGGGAGATTGAAGTGATCTCCGACTGGTTTTTGAAGTTATCATTCTTGACACCTGATTTGTGTCCATTTATTCTTTTGCGTAGAGACTGTCTGTTTTGGTCAAAGTACATGGCAAAGGGGCACTGCTGACAATAGCTCACCTTAACTAATTACACTTGTTATAGAAATTATAAAAAAAATGTTCTAATAAAACGAATACTGTTTATTGACCTGGTTATGGGGATGTTTACTGTATGAATAGGTTGATTTAGTTTAATAGAAAGCTATGGGGGGAGCGGGGAAAGGAAGATGGGAAAGAGTGGATCAACATAAGCCACCATTCACCGTCGAACGTTGTTTGCTCCTGGAGGAATTCTGTGCCACTGCATGCGCACAGAATTCATGTCTAGATTTCTTTGCTTCCCCGCAGAAAAATGACTTTCTCACGGGGAAGCAAAGGGAAGCAGCAAGAGCAGTCATGGGTCCCTCCCCAACAGGTGGGCACATCATTTTGGGTGCCTGGAGCTGCTGGTGGAAAGAGAAATCACTGCTGGAGGGAGGGGACTGGGGATGCCCTGGCTGGAGCTGGGTCACACTCACCCTCATCTGCCCAATCCCCCTGCATCCAGATCCCCCCACATACCCATATCCTTGGGCCAAACCTCATCCCTCACCTAGAGCCCCCCCACACCAAGCCTCACCCCCGGGATCAGGAGCCCTCCTGCACCCAGACACCCCAGTCGAGCCCCAACCCTCCTGTAACCGGGCCTCCCCAGCTTCATCCAGGTGGTGGCTCCTACCCTGTGCTGGGCTCAGCTGCTAGGCTGGGCTAGGGGTAGGGGAGGAGTGTACTTCCCCTGCAAGGTGTGGCCAGGTCTAGGTCAGACTCACCCTCAGAAACTTCCCATGGCTCCCCCCACCCCTTGCTCTTTCCTCTGTTGCTACTCAGCTGCATGGGGAGTGGTCACTGTACATCCAGACCCTCCCATACCCAGACTCCCCTGCTGAGCTCCACCCCTGGCCCTGCCTGTTGAGCCCCAATCACCTACATCTGAATCCCCACTGAGTCCCTCCCCCTGCCCGAATCTGGGCACCTCCTCCACCTGCATCTAGAGCAGCTCCTGCCCCCCCACTCGATCCCCTTGCACCTGAACTGCACTGTCAAGTCCCCCTCACCCCCCGCCCCATGCATCTGGATAACTACTCTCCGCTGAGCCCCAGTTCTCTGCAACCAGATCACCCTGGTACCCGGAACCCCCTGCTGAGCCACTCACTGCTTCAGCCAGACCACCCCTCGCTGATCCTCCTGCTCTGGAGCCGACATCTGGGCCTCATCTCACCCCCCGCACCTGGATCACCCCCACTCCACTGAGCCCCAACCAGCTGCACCTGGACTCCTACCTCACCAGGCCCCACTCCCCCAGCACCCAGACCCTTCCTGCATGGGTGGAGCCCTCCCTTTAGGGAGGCTAGCCCCAGGTTATGCCCGTGCCCTCTGAGACCCCCTGCACCCCTCTCCCCCCTGTGGCCAGAGCCTCAAGCCTCCCCCTCTGGAGAAGCCCAGAGCACGTGCCACACCCCAGCTGCAGGAACCCTGGGCTGGCCAAAGCCCCGAGCCTGCCCTCTGTCCAGAGGAGCCCTGGGCTGGCTGAAGCCCCAAGCTTCCTTCCCCCGGTCCAGAGGAGCCCTGGGGCAGCCTCTGCCATGCCTCCCCTCCCCAGACCCAACATGCCCAGGGGAAAAGCATCTGTTAGAAGATGCTTTTGATATGCCCCATGTAGGTTCTGGGGCAGCAGGAGGCAGTATTATCGTCCCACACCCAGACACTCTTTCCCCCCAGCTGAGCCCTAACCGCCTTCACCCCGCTGCAGAGTCCCATTGCCGCTGTACCTGGAGCTCACCCAATGAACCCCTGTGCATCCATATCCCCACCCCCACTTGGACCCCCCCCTCCGAGTAGCCAACACCTAGATTGCCCCACACAGAACCCTCTTACCCCACAGCTGGATCCCCTCACATCAAGGCATTCCACACTTGGATCCTGCTGGGCTGAGCCTGCCTGCCCACACTTGGTGTGCCTGGCATGGAGGGCAGCTCCCTGGAGTATTTCTGGGGCAGGCCCAGCCCTTGCACTGTGTCTAGGGCGGGTGCAGCCTCATGTCCCAGGGAGTGGGAGGGAGGCTACAGCATGATCTCCCACCTCCATGCAGCCAGTTGCCTGTGCTCCCCACTGCCATGCTGGAGCCTCCACATTTATTTATTGACATTTGCAGAATTTTAAAATATTGTGTGCAGAATTCCCTCAGAAGTAGTGTTAAGGGACAAAGTGAGAGCCATTGTCTCTGAGGAGTGTGACTTGATCTGCTGCTTAGCCTACTGGACTGATTTTGTCCAGAGGACCAAAGCCTAGCAACACAGAAGACCAAAAGAACTATGGCAGTTTAAAAAGGTCTCTGTCAAAAAAGGGGGAGTTATTTGGGGAAACAGACTGATACTCAGGCACCTACCAGGGGCATCTGAAGAAGTTATGCCTGCCTAGCTTATTTTCAGATGATGGTAAGATTTTAGGTAAGATAGACGTGCCTACATAAGTGTTGTTTTAAAATCCTTTGTTTTCTAAGAGCTTTGTTCCTGTTCTTAAAATATACAATACTTGGGTTTTAAGAAGGTTGACTGGCCACTGAATACCCCACTGGTCATGGATACCTGAAGGGAAAAGCCGTGGGTGTCTGAACTCAGTCGTACCTGCTAGCTAAGCACGGTTAATACACACAGTACTGTAGCTCAGGGTCTGGTCTAAGAGTGGGAGAATTGTGAAGTTCTGCCCCACAACAGGTAAAGGGACAAAGAGAGGGGACTCGAGGGGCGTGCTCAGAGAAACCAGAAAGAGGGCAGAGGTGCAACTAAACAAATCCATTGTCATAAATTAAATTGGACTATAAATCTATGATACTGTTTTTAAAGCTATTCCCCCACCCTAAAGAAACAGACAAAAGCAACAACACAGGTTGTTTGGAGGTACAGTAAAGCAGTGCAAGAACTGTTAGCCCTAGTATGAACAGATATCTTATCTGAAAAGCTGGGCATTGTTCTGGTATTGCATGCACTTCATTCTTACAGTCATATACTGCATTCAGTCTGAGTATAGAAATGCCATTGATATCAATGGGACCTGCTCTTCTGGATTCAGGGTAGTATATACCTTTTAGTGTGTCATGCAGCTCAGATTAGAGGTTCAGATCAGTTAAAGACTAGGTGGTTTGGTGTGTCTTGTGGGTTAACTCCACCAGGAGCTAACTGTATTTATGTGGGAAAGCAGACAAATTCTTCAGATAGCATCCTATACTGGTACTTAAAGGGACAGTGTAGATGCCATTTGTGTGAAGTTTCATCTCTATACTTGTTGAGTTCCATTGGCTGGCTTGTAACCAGCAGGAGTGGGGCTCCGGGGCAGGGGTGGGGGGAATGAATCAAAGAACTTTGGAATTAATAGGCAGTCCCTGAAGAAAAGGACAGAGCAAAGCAGAGAGAGTTGGAGAGCAGACAAGCTCAGTCCCTAGGGTTTGGGATAAGATAGGCCTGCCCAAGCTTTACGTAATGGAAATATGTGTGTGGACCTCTTTCTTGTGTTAAAACCCCTTTCCTCGTGTTATGTTTTATTCCTATTGTTATGATTTAACACTCTTTTTTTGTTTGCAAAGGCTGTTTGTGTTGATATTCACCACTGGTCAGAGCTTCCAAAGGGAAGCCTTGCAGGACCTGAACCCACTGAGGCCTGCTGAGTAATCATGGCTGGTACATAAGGGGGTGCATGGAGTCATCTAAGTGTGGGAGAATCATGGGATTCCACCCCAGGACTGCTGAAGGCAAGAGGCTTAACTCCTGAGGGGGATAGAGAGAGACTGAGAGAGGTCAAATGTGCAGCTAGCTCTAAACTGTGACAGGGATTGTTGGTCATATACCAACAGTATAACTGCTGGTCCTGGTGAAAACTTGGATGGAATGCCTTCAAGGAAAACTTAGGTGTTGGAAATAGTGTTCATGATTCAGTAAGTAATGCTACTCTCTGTAAGCACCTATCCGACATCGACTGAAGTCAGTGGGAGTTAGATCAGGATCTAAAGCAATACTGAATCAAAGACCAAAATAGAGTTAAGGAGCACTGAATTGCTGGAGGAGGAGCTATAAAACAGATACAGGTATTTGAATGTCTTGTAGCAGTTTTCAGAAGAGCCCTAGTGTTAAGTTTACTGTTCTGTCAGATTCTACCAATGAAAATAATTGTTCTGTCTGCTTAAATTCTGCTTCTGATTTCATTTGAAGTTATGCTTCATGTCTCCTAAAAACGTTATCTGTTGTCTATTGGTGATGAAGAATAATTGTCCTGATTCACTCTGTGGAGATCTTGATTATAGTGAATAATGTGGTCCCAACATGTACTGTCTGTAAGGCATTTGAGATTCTCTTTATATAGAAGATGCAGTATAAGATTTAGTTATTAATCTTATTAATGACTTTTTTTTATTCTTACAGCATGGTGACAAGAAAAGTGGAGCATCTTCTAAACCTGGAGATAAAAAAGGATCAGAAGTCACAGAGGTAAATAAATGCAGAACACTGTGTTATATTAAAATGAACTCCAGCATGTACGATTATATAGCAGAGAACATCTACTCATTCTGTGATAATTTTTATGGTTGGTTGTTTTTAAACAGCAAAGTAATAACTTGAAGACATCTGACTAGTGGTGTTCACTAATAGCTCTTATTTCCAAAAAAAATTATAAATCTATCTTGTGCTGTTCGGTTTTGTGTGAAAAGAGCTTTCCCTGATTCCCCTGTCACTTCAAATCTGCATGTTGGCATGAGTGGAGAATCAGGGTCCATGTATTTATTTTAGAAGAGCACCTTATCTCTGCAAATGCTACTTTATCTGGAATTGGTATTTGTAATTCAGCAGTCTAGACAGGTCTCTAAGATTGAACTCAGGGCCAGGAGTCAAGAACTCCTGGCTGTGCCACTGTGTGGCACATTTTGTTCCGTTTAACTTATAAAAAATCCATGGAAGCCAATGCTCCTGGCAGCAGCATTAACTGTCACTAGGCACTTTGTGTCTGCTGTTGCTAGTGTCAGGCAGCTGTGGAGAAGCTCAGGGCAGCACAGAAACCAAGCCAGGCTTGTGCATGGAGGACACTACACATGGTGGGCAGACTATCTGTGGATTTGAATAAGTGTGTTTTTAACAGTCTTCTGAATGCTGGTAAATTGGGAAATGCTCATACGGTGCTTTTTAAAAGACAGTTTTCTAACTAGTCTTCTGGGTCACACCAGATACTTCTAATGAAATTCATGTAATACCAAACATATTGTAATAAACATAGTCTCTCTCTCTCTATTAATTCAAAAGATCTGAAAACTGAAATTTCAATCAGCCTAGTGATTGTGTTGGTTAAATCTCAGTGGTGTCTTTGACACTTCCCAGATGAATGGTAATTTGCCTGTAACTTGAGGTCTTCTCACTTACTTAAGCTGATTTTAGCCAGATGATTAAGTGTGATGCTGCCTGAAGGAACAATTGTTACTATAATACACCCTCTCTGATTCTGTCTGCACACTCCTTTTTGTGCCCAAGTTTTTCCAGCCTACTTGAATAAAGGTAAAGGTTGTTATGCCCAAGTCCCTCAACTAGTAAGGTATGAATCATTGTTTATAGCTAGTGCTGTGTTGCCAAACCTAAACAGTTCGGTTTGATGTGGGTTATTTCAAATTACCTTTTTCTTTTTTAACTTGTAAGAGTGATTTGATTTACAACTCAAAACAGTTTATGACCATGAACATTTGTCTATGCAAGGAAATGATCAAAAGTGACATCCGGGTGCTCCAAAACAAGAGTTACCCTAAAAGAGGAAAAATACTGAGATTAAAACAGTCTGATTTGTAAGAAGAGGGTGCTCTGTTTTAGTGTCAGTGCTCCTGCTACAGAAGGGAGGTGGCATATACATTCCATAATAACTTATGAAAGAAATAAATGCAGCATAATGAAATTAACTGTATAAAGGACTTGCTAATTTTGAATAAGTGCCATATTGTTAGAGAGATCCTTTGTACAAGAGCCTGAAGTGTACATGGGCATTGTCTCCACCAGAATCTCTAGCTAAGCTCTTGCACGAACTCATCTTCTTTAAGAATGTACAACAACTCACTGTCATCAAGTATATATGCCTGACCTTAAATTTGTAACTGCCACTTTCCAGGCTATAGTATAGCTACTTCCGCATTTCCATTTGTAAATTCTTGCTTCAGCAGCAGCAGGGTGCTTATTTTACCTAGAGTAATGAACCTCAGGTCTAGGGAAAAGAGGACGTGCTTATCGCATCGAAGGCAAGACATGTCAGAATCAGTTTACAGGGTTTTCTTTGGAGGCTAATTTAAACTATCTTACTCTGTTATGAAACGCCTACTTTGTATATATTACCTAGGGCAAAGTGTTGTCTCCCTGATCCTCTGCATTACGTGTACCAGACTAGTATGTTGTCAAATGCTAATTAGTGTCAGGATTAGTCCTCTTTCTGGTTCTTGATTTCTTTATAGCTGATAAGTAACAATCTCAAGAATAGAGAGGTTCAGAGATACGTTTATTACAGTGTTTGACACTTAAAGCTACTGTTAAATAAAAAAAATCAAGAGATATGAGAAACAACAGAAGGAACAGATACATCTGATACTTTTTATACAGGAAAAGCTACTGAAAAATAAATCATTGTAAAACATATGTTAACCCTTGTTTACAACTGAAATATATACAGTATAATTTGGATAGACTCTTCTCTACTGTGCCTACATGGATGACTTAAGCAAGTGCTTCTTCCTTTCTTGCTTGGTTTCTGGAAGGAATTGTGCACCCTGGGAACCCAGTTGTCCCTTTTCACTAGGCTTTACAGGGTAGTTTTTAGGTTTTTCCTATACAGTATCCTTCCACCTCCTCAGTGAGCTGAGCACAACTTTTCAGCTTGATGCCAAATTCCCTAGCTGAGCTCTTACTCTTAATTGAGAAAAAAATGACCTCTTGGTAGTAATGATGAGAGCTGAGAGCCTGCAGTTTGAAGTTTGGCATTCCTGTTTCTGGGTTCCTGCTGAAAAGATCTATTTCTAGCTAGCTAAGACTCTGTAGAAGGCTATTATTAAACTACTTATTCTGAGAAAACGTTGTGCAGGTTTTGGACCTTAACCCTGGTGGGTATGTACCTTCACCTGAGACATCAGGGTGGAATTACAGTGTGTGTTGCAACAGTGAACGACACAGCACCTAACTCTGAGGCACCTAGAAATTACATGAACAGCACCGGAATCCACAAAGCTAAGTTCGGCACCCTATGCAATGAATGGGGACAGATAGGCATTTCAGAATACGATCTATAAAAGCCAGGACACTCGGGGGGAGCAGCCTGAGGTAGCCGATAAGAGATACTGACCAGAGGGGAGTGGATGGTAAGCCCCGCCTCTGTCTCAAAGATGGGTACCCACATCTGGCTGCAGGGAGGTCCCTAGAGATCCACAGACAGGAACTAGCTGCCTGGAATCAGACAGTGTAGGCACCTAAACTGCTTTTTGAAGGAGTTAGTTGCTGCCTGTTTCACTCTGTCCTGGTGATGGTAGTGCCACTACTGTTGCCCACCTTTATAGCTCTTAGCCCAATGGTTAGAGCATTCACCTGAGATGTGGGAGACGGCTCAATTCCCTCCTTTCTGCTTGGTGTGTGTGTGTGTGGGGGGGTGGGATTTGAACGAGAGTCTTCCATCTCTAAAGAGAGTACTCTAACCACTGAGCTATGGGATATTGTGGTGTGAGACTCATTCAGTCTCTCCAATTGAAGCTGTAAAATCTCAGGAGTCCACTTACCTGAGAGAGGTCTTCTGTCTCTAAGTAGGTTTTCTCTATCTGCTCCTTCTGAAAAGCCAACATTTCTTTGCATTCATTGCTCAAGGTTGATTTTTCTAGCCACTTCTGATTTAGCACAATTTCATTCCAGTTGTATACCAATGTAACTCCATTGGTATCATTGAAGTTACACTGACATGAAACTGGAGTCATGCAGAAATTAATTACTTGCTGTGTTTTTGTTCCCTCTGCACAACACAGTTGTTTAATTTGAAAGCCTTCAGTTCTACCTGTCAGTATTTGTATTTTTTGTGCACCTCTTTGCCTCATTTCTCCCTCTCTGCATGTTGCACCACATTGTTCACATGTCATCAAGAAGGGAAACTATTGCTGCATCCACAGTACTTTTTCACAGATGCCTTTGTAAGCTTTTCTCCAGTATAATTTCTGTGCAGTAATCTAAATGTGATGTGAAGGAACCAGGGCATGTTGCTGATGCAGGTTTAAATACAGTGCAAGCTTGGAAAAAAAAATGTTTGTGTTTTGGTTTTAATTTAAAAAATCAAGCTATCTGACTTCAGTTTACAGCAGTTACTTTTATTGAAGTGTCTTGAGATACAGATTACATTTGGCTTCTCTGTTAATCAAAATGAGCACCTCAATTTTAGGAAATAGTATAGATTAATATAAGATTTATGGAACTATGCAAAATAATTCAGTCTGTAATAACTGCTCTGCTCACAAGAAAACCATCTCAAATGATCTCTGGTGATCTAAATTCCTGAATTATAACTCTGAAAACTGCTTCAGATGACTTGTAAAGCAGACACTGAATATAAATGAACTTGTTAGTATTTTGATTAAAATAGTCCAAGAAACAGAACCCTCAGAATCTTTTTTTAATGCAGTATTTTGCTCCTTTTTACCAATAATTTATTTCTGACATATTGTCCCCCCCCCTTTTGTATTTTTGCGTTTGTTTCACGGAAGAAGCCTGCAAGCACTAGTGCCAGTCAGCCTCCCAAAACACATACAAGTGGAGCTGCTTCCACCAGTAAGGTAACTTGCATATTGATAAACTTGCTATAGGGATTAACAATAATTGCATCAATGAGAGTTATAATAAATCTCAGTGTAGACTGGAGATTTAACTATATGCTTCTTTAAAAATACATTTTTGGTTTAATTTTAAAATTTTTGGAATCTGTAGAATTAAGCTGTTTATCCTAATGTTTTCTGGGTTTTTTAAAATGTAGTCTTTGTGGATTAGGCCCAAATCCTCAAAGGCATTTAGATGTCTAACTCCCAATGATTTCAGTGTGAAATAGGTGCCTAAATACCTTTTTGACGTTTTGAGAATCTGGATCTTAGCATAATGCAGATATATTATATGTTATCGAAAGCAGAATAGTCATATTTTCAGAAACAAATTCGGACATAACTGATCTGTTTGTTTTGTCGACTAAAATATAATGATTTGCTTGAATTGATAAATCTACTTTGGAAATTATCTTCAGGTACAATTTTCTTAACTTCATTAACCAAAAAAACCCTCAAACATTTGAGGTCTTTGATCCAAAGCCCATTGATGCTATGAAGTGATAAATGTTGAAGTATCTCAGAAAAAACACTATATGAGTTAATTATACATTGTATTTAAGTGAAATAAAAGTTCAACTTCCAGAGCAAGTGGATGTGGTAGTTAACTTATACTTGTTATTTCACTACAACAACACTTCGTTTTTTTTGTTTCTGAGGACCTTATAGCATTGTGCAAGCACTGAATTAGACCTCACTGCACTACTGTTAGGTAGACAGAGTGTGTCTGGGGTGGACAAGAAGTGAAGAATACTCTTACTGAGCTGGAATTGCAGGTGCATTGAGGCAGAATGCCAGCGCCTACTAATAGTATGCCAGGACCTTAGTCCAGTATTGAGTCGAGAAATTCCACCAATACCATTTTGTGCAGCACTTGTGCTCCTTGGAGGTCTCCCATCTATGGGTTAAATCCTGGCCCCACTGAAATCAATGGCAACACTTACATTCACTTCAGTGGGGCCCAGGATTGCGCACCAAGTATGTGGTCTGATCCTGTGAGATCTGACAAGATCATAGCACCGATAATTGTAGTGATCTGGTCACTAAGTGCCAAAATAGAGGCCTATGCTAACAAATGATTTACAAAGTGGAGTGTAGACTTTAAAGATGTGTAGTACTAAGAAAAGCGATAGTGATAAAAGTAAAGCAATACATGGAAAATTGCCTTTAAACTCACCTTTCATTTCTGTTCATGGCACTTTCATAAACGGAATTAGGGACTACTGATTTCAGGAAGCTTGGCAGGTCCAGGATATTTTCTGTAGCCTAATAATTGGTTGGGAAAAGTCTGCACACTAACATACAACTGAAAGCCATTAATTCCCAAGAATTCCCTGAATTGAGTTCATTATTTGTGTTTTGAATTGAAAACGAAAACATATGAGGTATGCATTTTTAATTTTTATGGATCACTAGTTTTATAGAATCTCTAAGATCTTTTCACTTCTGACTTCTGTTGTGTCACTGAGACCTTCTCTCTGCTCAAGAAGTGTTATTTCCTGTTGCACATGTACTAGTTCTTTGTTTAGTTTCAACTGTCTCAAATGCTGGGCTTCTACTCCACTTTCCCAGTGGGATTTCTGTGCCTGATTGAGCTGACTGACAGGAAGTGTTTCTGCTATCAGATTATATTTTCACATTCTTAACTTCATTTCGCTGCAAAATAGTAATTAATAATAAAAGAATATAGCTAGGAATATTATCCTAAATTGTTTTTCTTCCCGGGTGTTTTACATCCATTCAGTATTTATAAACTCTTGCCTTGTCCCGCTCCTAATTGTAGCAAACTTAAATATACATATTTAGCTCCTTCCGTTTTTCTCATCAGTATATTCCCTCATGAATTCCTAATCATTTTTTTGTTCTTCCTCTAACTTCCTTCCAGTTTGTCTACATCTTTCTGATGTGGCCTAAAACTGAACGCAGTATTCCATGTGTGGTTACACATATAATATCATGCTTCTGCATATGGATCCTCAGATTGCACTGATCTCATACTGTGTATCTTATTGCAGACTCATTTCTAAGGGCATGTTGCTACTGCTCTGCAGTTTGGATGAGGTGCAAATGTCAGTGAGCACCAAAGTGCTGTGCTGTAACTCCCCCATGTGGATGCTGTGGGCATGAGCTGAAAGGTCCCTTGTTCACATTAATTTATTCTTTAAACAGCATATAATGTGACTCTAACGTGATAGCTGTGTTACCAGGCAAAACATTTCTCTCCTCCTCACAAACTAGCCATATTGCTTATCTGTAGCCAGGTCTACACTACCCCTTACTTCGGTATAACTTCCGTCACTCAGGGGTGTGAATAAGCCACCTACCTGAGTGACATAAGTTACACTGACCTAAGCACCAGTTTGGACATCACTATGTTGGCAGGAGAGCTTGTCTCACTGCATTTCTACCGCATCTCACGAAAGTGGATGTATTATGTTGACAGGAGAGCTCTCTCCTTTCATCGTAGAGCATCTTCTCCAGAAACATTACATGGCGCAGCTGCATCGATGTAGTGCTTCTAGTGTAGATTAGCCCTATGAACTTTTAGTCAATGTTCAATTCAATTGCTTGGAGAGAAAATAATTTTGTAGTAGAATTTCATGGGCTACTGTATCACATGCTTTACTGATATCCAAATATACCTATCACTTTTGGTACTTTCTCTAATTTTGTATTTTTATCCATAAAGCCAGTTTTTGGTCTTTATAAATCCTTGCTGCTAATTACTTTTGTTTCTCTTAAACTCTTAGTGATTTTTGGCAGGGTGGGAGAGGGATCACAGTATTTTTCAATTCTTTTATTAAGGATAGAAATCAAGTGTACAGGATGATAATTGCCATGTGAATGTCTGACCAGTGCAATTTCAGCCTAGTCAGAGGAGTCACTGTTCATTGCCTCCTGCTTCCTCTAGAGTTGGCTTTAATCATGTTTACAATTATTTTCATCATGATTTTTCCCTGATAATAAGCGTATACCTCTATAATTATTCTGATCCACAGAATCTCCTTTCTTCAGGATTGGTACAATCATTGCCTTTAGCAAGTTGTTCAGTACGTCCTTTTGCACCCACAACTTTCAGTGTATTTTTTCTAATGCTTTGATAGCACTTGTCCCACTGGCTTTTAGCAGTGCAGCTATTATAATGTCTATTCCTGCAACTGTGCCATTTTTTAACTACTTCCCTGCTCTTTCTGTTTCCTCTGCTGGAAGCTCAGTGCTGATATCCATTCTTTATTGCAAGCCTCCCTGTTTATCTAGCACGTCTAAAATGCTTGCGTCTGGATGAACTACAGGGTTCAGCGCTTTGTCAAAATGCTTCTTCCATACTCCCAGCACATCTTCGGCATTTGTTGCATGTTCACGGATAACCTTTCTTACCGCTTGCATCTGATTGCTAGCTTGATTGTGTTTCCATGCAACTTAACCTGACTGAATTGTATCTATTCACATTTTTCAGTAGTCTTTTACCTGCTTTTCCTCAATAACTATTTTTTAAAATAACTTTCATTACTTCCTAATAGGTCAGATTTCCCTTCTGTATTTATTATTCCAGTTCATTAAGTCAGCAAACTTTGAGCTATTAACTTCAGTGCCTTCCTCTGTTAAAGCTAGATTACTTGGACATTGTTAATGGGCCTGCTTTTTTTCTCTCATATATTGTAGTACAGATATCAACACCCTTCTCTCCCCCCGTCCCCTTTTTGACTCCTTTGGTTAACAGTAACTCATTCTATTTTCTTGCCTTTTCCTCTCCCTGGAGTCCATAAATAACTTTGTCTTTTGTTTGGTGTCCTTTCATCTTTTCCATTTACAATTTAGGTTTTATTAACTTAATCTAATATCTTCTACCACTTGTTTTTAATTCAACCATATGACACCTCTGTTCCTTCCATTCAGAGCAATTGTGTTGTGCCTTAGTTATGGAATCTCTTTGGATTCCCAGGGCTTACTTTACAATGGTGAACGTTAATAATTCCTTTCAATGCACCTTACCCAATGGATTTCTGAATGCCCCCCAATGTGTGTTTTCTAAAATTTTCTGCCCTAATTTTGCTACCTTTTGTGAACTCACTCGTTAGCAAAGTGAAATAAAGTAATTTAATGCTTTAATTCCAGTGTTCACAGTCAATTCACTTTTGTTGATAAATAAGGCTAAGTTTTTGTCACATATTTTTAGTAAAAGTCACGGACAGGTCACAGGCAATAAACAAAAATTAATGGAAGTCCCTGACCTGTCCCTGACTTACACTAAAAATAGCTCTGACAAAAGGGGTAGGTGAGTTCCGCACCCTTCTGCTGGGGCTCCTGGGTCCCACACTCTGCAGTGCATTGGGAGTTCTGAAGTCTCCCGGCCCAAGGGACTTGGCTGCTGCGGGGCCCTCTCATCCCAGGGCAGCTGGACAGCTGTGGGGAGTCCCTTGCCCCCATCGTGGCTGGGCAGCTGCAGGGTCTGCCAGACTCCCTGCAGCTGTTTAGCCATAACGGGCGGCAGGGTGACCCCCTGCAGCTCCCTAGCCTGCTCCCTAGCCTAGCCTGCTCCCTAGCCTAGCTCCCTAGCCTGCAGCTGCCCAGTCGAGGCAGAAAATGTCTCAAAGGTCAAAGAAAGTCATGGATTCCATAACTTCCATAACATAATCGTAGCCTTATTGATAAACAATAGATTCAGATGTCTCTTCTTCTGGTTGGATGTCTGTTTGCCTGTGCTTAATGTCAAACTGATATCTGGGTAGTTAAAAATCCCCAAAGATCATGTATCCTATGAGGTAGAGTATCCCAAGCATTGGTTCAGGAATATTTTACTCTCCAGTCTTAGTCTGCAGCTAGTACATGTTCTTGCTTCCTCTTTTGTTTTTCGACCTTTGTATTGTAACTCACAGAAATTCATCACTATAATTTTCATTGCCATACTGTAGCTTAGTGGAATAGCAAATGTTGTTGTTGATCCATCTCTTCTGCTTTTTTCTGTCTTACAAAAGTTGCATTTGGCTATATTGTGTGATATTGAGGGAGGAAAAAAGTGCTGTTGCTTTGGCCAATTTTATTTTGTTCCTAGGTTCTTGTGTTTTCTAAATCTATGTCAAAGGTGCCCAGAGTTTTGGATAAATTCACGTTGTTGTGCAATTTGCATAAGGCTGCACTATAAAAGATTTTAATATTCCCATTACAAATAGATTTTCTTTGTTTCACATGTTGCTTGCCTTTTTATTTTAGTATAAATGCTTTTTATTGTTTCTGGGACAAGGTTGTGGGGTTTTGGTGTTTCATAAACAGAGAATTAATGCTCTGCAGTACCTATTCTGATAATTTAAATCTCTCAACATTCCATTCAATTTGCAGTTACCATTGTGGAGAGCATTTCCTGGCAACTAATGAGTGGCTGAACAAGTTTGCTTTGGGCCCATAACTCAGCCATGCATTAGGAGGTCATTATCACCCTTAGAAACTATACAAAGTGTAAGGAAAAACTAAAATAATTTCTTCTTTTTGTTAAGTAAAAAGTTGGACTGCACAGTACCATGAATGTTGTGTTCTCTTTAGTGGTGTAAATGTGCCAGTTCACTAGCCAATTT
Organism: Gopherus evgoodei; assembly: GCF_007399415.2. Classification (NCBI taxonomy): domain Eukaryota; kingdom Metazoa; phylum Chordata; order Testudines; family Testudinidae; genus Gopherus; species Gopherus evgoodei. The sequence continues at coordinate 74,731,574 of NC_044327.1, read as the reverse complement.
GAAACCAGAATTTCAAACTCAATGCTCATTCATATTAAAATTTAACAGTTACATTGAGGCATGGAGTTGAATCAAGTGAACTTTCTGGGGTTGTTAAATATTATCATGTGCAGTAGTTATGTTTATACAGAACCGAGTTTCACCAATTTTGTGTGTGGTTAATCAGGCACTGGTACTCTTCATTTGCACAGGACAAGAGTTAACTTCCTTGATCATTGATGGCTACTGCACATTGTTGAAATAATGTCTGTCCATGCTGCTTTCATGGAACAAGCTCATTAATAGTTAGTTATTAAAATCTGAAACTATACCTGGAGAATCAAACAATCCTCAGCCTTTATTTATGTAGAGCAAGATCTTCAATTCCGCTAGATGTAGTAAAACTGTAACTATTACAATTATATTCTTCTTGTTTTTAAAATGGCAGAAACTCTTATAATTTATTAGCATGTCAATCATGTGAAACCCTAGCCACTCCAGCACACTAGCTAGCATACTGTTCTTAATGGCCATTTGAGTGCTAATGGACAAGAAGGCTGTTGACTGACTGACCTCTCCACAGAAGGCCAACCTTTTGTTTAAAGTCCCAACCTTTATCTCTAAGACTCTACCAAATTCATGGTCCACTGTGTAAATTTCATAATTTTTAAACTCCTATAACTGTGAAATTGATCAATTTCAGCTATTTAAATCTGAAGTTTCACAATGTTGTAATTGTAGAGATCCTGACCCCAAAAGGAGTTTGGGGGAGATGGGGTGGGGGGAGAAGAGAGAGAGAAAACAAGATTATTGTAGGGGGGATTGTGGTACTGCTACCGTTACTTCTGCGCTGCTGGTGGCAGCAGTGCTGCCTTCAGAGCTGGGCAGCTGGAGAGTGGTGGCTGCTAGCCAGGAGCCCAGCTCTGAAGGCAGAGCCGCCACCTGCAGCAGCACAGAAGTAAGGATAGCAAGGTGTGGTATTGCCACCTTTATTACTCTGGTGCTGCCTGTGAGCTGGGCCATTGGTCAGCAGCCACCAGTCTTCGGCCGCACAGTTCTGAAGGCTGCAGCACAGAAGTGGCATGGTGTGGTATCGCCACCTGGCGGCAGCAGCAGCAGTGCAGAAGTAATAGCTGCTGCTCTCCAGCAGCCCCGCTCTGAAGGCGGCAGAGAGCAAATCCCTTTTGGGTCAGGACCCCTGCTTTGAGAAACTGTGATCTCCGCCATGTAATCTGTACAGTATAAGGTTAAAAAAAAACAACAAAAAAACAACCACAACAGACCAGATTTCATGGTCTGTGATGTGTTTTTCCCAGCTGTGAATCAGGTAGGGCCCTAGTTAGCTCCTACAAGCTGTGTGACAGCAAGTGGAGGAAGAACTCAGGAGAAGGAAAGCTCGTGCAAATTAACTTTCTTTCTCTAACTATGCTTCAGTACTTCACGTTCTTAAGACCATTTTCTCTATCCCACTTCAAGCAGCCTGTGGAAGTCACTCCAGCCCTCTGAGTAGGTATTGGAGTAGTTACATCAGGGACAATGGAAGACTTCTAGCCTGGATTAAAAGAAAATACATCAGAGGGATCCTTTTACACCTACTCTGTGCACCAAGGAGGGACTTCCCTGTCACTGTTGAGGATCTGTGTGTGCGCATCTCTCTCTCTCTCCTTTGATCCCTCCTCCCATTGTCATTTTATGTATGGAACAGTTAATCTTTGCACCTTTTGTTGCTTTTTGGACTGATGTCTTGAGTGGCGCTTTTGCCCCAGAAGAGCCACTTATGGTCTGAGGAATACTCAAGATTTTTTTTTCAGGTGACTTCCTAAACTCCCAACCTCCCAGCAGTCATGACATTCTTGATATGTTGGGGATGGGAGAAGGATGATGCTTAGTGAATCCCCCAAAGTAAAACTGATGATGTAGGAAAGTAAAATGATTGATTAGGGCTAAGCTATTCAAACAGAGGAGCCTAAAAACAGATTTAAAAAATCCTGATTTGCAAAGTCAGGCAGATACCCAGAAGTGCTGAGTACTCATTTGCTCCTTTTGAGGTCATTTGGAACTATGGGATACTTGGGATTTTGAAGGAAAAAAAAATATTAAGCAGCTGTTTAAATATATGTTTTAAGATCTAACTTTAGGATCCTGCTTTCGAAGCCAAATTATTAAAATTTGAACCCAAATTTATGCCTGGTTCTTAAAAGCTGCTTCCGGTAGTAAAATGAGAAATCTAAACTCTTTTCCCCTCACTTTTTTCTAATTTAATTCAAGTTTAAAGGATGTGACAAATGCAATTTACAAAACCACAATTTTGGCAGAGTAACACTTTGCAATGAAGAAAAACTTATTCAGGAGACAAATGCTGCCCTGAGATGCTACATATCCCTCTATAATTCTTTCAGTAAGTAGAACTGTCATAAACAGATAGCTAAGGGTTAATGTCTCTTTCACCTGAAGCACCTGACCAGAGGACCAATCAGAAAACCGGATTTTTTCAACTTTGGGTGGAGGGAATTTTGTGTCTGAGGTCTTTGTTTTCTGGCTGCCTGCTTTCTCTGAGCTTTGGAGAAGTAGTTCTGTTTTCTAATCTTCTGTTTCTTACACTTAGAAACAGAAGATTAGAAAACAGAACTACTTCTCCAAAGCTCAGAGAAAGCAGGCAGCCAGAAAACAAAGACCTCAGACACAAAATTCCCTTCACCCAAAGTTGAAAAAATCCGGTTTTCTGATTGGTCCTCTGGTCAGGTGCTTCAGGTGAAAGAGACATTAACCCTTAGCTATCTGTTTATGACAAGAACTTTGCTTGATTTTTGTACAAGGGTAGCAGAATAGGAAGCAGTTCTTTGAAAGTAATTAGTTTCTGGCAAAATAAAACAAATGTGGATTATTTTGATCCAGAGTAAACAAAATGTTCATAATAATCAGATGAAAGAGCAGGTTCCCTACCAAAATTCCTGCATAAGTAGTCTTATTTTCTAACACCAAATAACAAGCTCCAATGTACACAAATCTTACTACTATTTTAGGACTCTACTTTAGTGGTACCTCGGATAACAGTAAGAAAATTTTAAACATCAGCCTTTGGCTCTTCCCCTAGATTGTTTCTAGAACTCCCCTGAAGAACCTCCTTTGTCCCAGGCCCTAGTTTTCTCTCTGCGCCAGAGGGACACTCCAACCCCTTTTATTTACTGGCTGGAGCTAAAAGGACCCATCTGCCAGCAAGAATCAGTATCTTCATGTAAAATTCTAGTTCATAAACTCATTGTGGCTCAGCACAGAAGCTTTGCATTTTTATGCAGGGCCCTAGAAACGGCCACCCTGTTACAATCACAGATTACCTTTCATCCTGTGGCATTTCCCAAAATATATATATATTTGTACACCACTAAAATGCAGTCACCTACAGTTTATAAGGTGGTAGCCAGCTATACAAAAGTGGCAGGAAAGAGTGTGGATCACAGACCCTTCTTCTTAATATTCATGAAGAGCAGACTAATAATAATAATTAAAATTTTACTATGTATATGTGTTTTTATGAAAACCTTAAAGTACCCAAACTATATACAGGAAAAGATGATGGTCTTGTGCTGAAATTTCAACCTGTGAGTTCCTAGTTCAGACCTGGGGCTTATACCAGTAAACAATTACCTTTTGCTAAAAAGCTAGCAACATATGATTATCAATATTTTGATTAATACTAAAGAAAATATCAAGTACAAATTCATTCTCACCTGCATACACAGTTAATCAATAAAAGTAGGTGAGGATTTGAAACAATGGATGGGGATGATTTTTTTACATTACCCTTCTGAATTTGTGTGTCTGTGTAGCTTGTAGCTAAATTTCAAGAACTTTTGCCTCAAACCTTTAATATTTGAGTAATCTTAATAAAACAGATTCTATTCAAATAATTTTTCCGTATTTTAGAGCTTTTCCTCTTAATCCATATAATTGAGATTATTTTGTATTACAATAATTAGACTGTTGACCACAGTAAATCAGCCACAAGTGGTTGCTAGGATATGTAATAATATAACCTTTAAGTGTGGGTTTTGCAAGGAAGAAAAGAACACCGTAGTCTTCCAAATATACATACCTTTAAAAATTGGACAAGATAACAATAGCAGGAGAGGGGGGCATATTTTATATTACTGCAACACACTAAAGAGGTCAGATATATTCCTATGCTATGTAAACTATTCTGTGTTTTATAGGAGTGCCTTTAAACCCCCTTAAGCAAGCTTTGAAAAATGTATTAGCTGATGGTAGGTAAGAAATACTCTTTGGTGAACGATGTAAGCCCTAAACTACCAGTTTCTGCATGAATTGAACTTTTTAACCAAAATTAAGTCTTTATCACTACGTATAAACACAGAGACTCTTGTTTGTGAAGAAAACCTCATTGCTGCCAACTTCCTTGCCTTTAGCATATTCCTTGATTTTAGCAAAGCTTTTGATACGGTCTCCCACGGTATTCTTGCCAGCAAGTTTAAATTATGGGCTGGATAAATGGGCTATAAGGTGGATAGAAAGCTGGCTAGATTGTTGGGCTTAACAGATAGTGATCAATGGCTCCTTGTCTAGTTGGCAGCCGGTATCAAGTGGAGTGCCCCAAGTGTTGGTCCTGGGGCCAGTTTTGTTCAGTATCTTCATTAATGATCTGGAGGATGGTGTGGAGCTCCCTCAGCAAGTTTGCAGAGGATACTAAACTGGGAGGAGTGATAGATACACTGGAGGGTAGGGATGGGATACAGAGGGAGTTAAACAAATTAGAGGATTAGGCCAAAAGAAACCTGATGAGGTTCAACAAGGACAAGTGCAGAGTCCTGCACTTAGGACGGAAGAATCCAATGCACTGCTACAGACTAGAGACCGAGTGGCTAGGCAGCAGTTTTGCAGAAAAAGACCTAGGGGTTCCAGTGGACGAGAAGCTGGATATGAGTCAGTGGTTTGCCCTTGCTGCCAAGAAGGCTAATGGCATTTTTGGCTATATAAGTAGGGGCATTGCCAGCAGATCAAGGGATGTGATCATTCCCTTTTATTTGACATTGGTGATACCTCAGCTGGAGTACTATGTCCAGATTTGGGCCCAACATGACAAGAAGGATGTGGAAAAATTGGGAAGAGTCCAGCGGAGGGCAACAAAAATGATTAGGGGGCTGGAGCACATGATTTATGAGGAGAGGCTGAGGGAACTGTGATTGTTTAGTCTGCAGAAGAGAAGAATGAGGCGGGATTTGATAGCTGCTTTCAGCTACCTGAAAGGGGGTTCCAAAGAGGATGAATCTAGACCAGGGGTCGGCAACCTTTCAGAACTGGTGTGCCAAGTCTTCATTTATTCACTCTAATTTAAGGTTTTGCATGCCGGTAATACATTTTAACGTTTTTAGAAGATCTTTCTATAAGTTTATAATATATAACTAAGCTATTGTTGTATATAAAGTAAATAAGATGTTTAAAATGTTTAAGAAGTTTCATTTAAAATTAAATTAAAATGCAGAGCCCCCCGGACCAGTGGCCAGGACCCAGGCAGCGTGAGTGCCATTGAAAATCAGTTCACGTGACGCCTTCTGCACATGTGCCATAGGTTGCCTTCCCCTAATCTAGACTGTTCTCAGTGGTACCTGATGACAGAACAAGGAGTAATTGTCTCAAGTTGCAGTGGGAGAGATTTAGGTTGGATATTAGGAAAAACTTTTTCACTCTGAGGGTGCTGAAGCACTGGAATGGGTTACCTGGGAAGGTGGTGAAATCTCCTTACTTAGTGGTTTTTAAGGTTGACAAAGCCCTGGGATAATTTAATTGGGGATTGGTCCTGCTTTGAGCATGATATTGGACTGGATGACCTCCTGAGGTCCCTTCCAACCCTGATATTCTATGAACTTCTGCAGTTATTATTAGCATAATATTGTTTTATTGTTAGCATATTAGCATGATTTTTTTCCTAAAGCCCCAGCTCCTGAATTCATGTGAATAGATGAGAATCTTCTACCCCTCATGGTTGAGGAGAAAAGGCTGAAAATAAAATCAAAGTGTTTGCCAAACACTAGGAAAAACAGAAGGCAAATAACCCTTCCTTCCCCTCCCCCCATTACTACTTTTTTTTTTTTTTTTTAAACAAACTAAGTCATGGGGGCCTAACTAATGATTTTTGGACAGTTAGGCTTGGTAGTACTGTAACCTTCCTAATGAGTAAGCCCAATGAAATGCTGTTTTCTTGAGTCAAAGTGCAAGCTTTGATATTGCTGCTGCAAACTTTCTGAGCATCTGCCCGTGAAATGGAGAAGATTCTGGACAGTGTTTTTTAGAATTTTGTTAGCAGTTGCTGTGGTCAGCTGAACCAAAATAATTTGGCAGGCTCCTTAGTTTTTGTGTAGCAGACTGGAAATCTGTGCCAGGTTCAAAAATTATTTAAAAAAAAAAAAAAAAGAGGGGAGTTTCCTGAAAATAATTAATACAATCAGCACAGTGTTCCTTGGTTTGTATTTTTTTAATATTAAATTCACCATTACACTTGGCTATTACATTTTGAGGTTATAATTTTCAATATGTTTTTGTCCAGGCAAAAGCTGTGAGGAAGGAAGAAGTAACTAGGCAGAAAATAACTTGTGCTCTTGGCCTCTGCATAATTGTGCGAAGTGGATTGGAATTGCCCTGTAAATACATTACTTAGCTGTTATTGGTAATTTTATCATCAATAAAATAGTTAGCAATGCTAACTTTTTTAAATTTCAGAGTGGTGGCTGTGTTAGTCTGTATTAGCAAAAAGTACGAACAGTACTTGTGGCATCTTAGAGCTAACAAATTTATTTGAGCATAAGCTTTCGTGGGCTAAAACCCACTTCATTGGTTATTATCTTTAGATGTCAGACTTAATGTACCAAATGATGTGAATGGGGGCAATTAGCACTTCTCAGAACTGTTGATTCAAGCGGTCTGTAGACTGAAGAGAATATCACTGCCTCAGTTCTCATTTTGAAGGCTCTCTTTGCAACCATAAGGGCTAGAAACATTTAAAATAAATACAAATAAAGAGTGCTTATATGGTGCAGCACTGTTCTGTAGCAAGGGATAAATTATTTAGCAAATAGTGAGGCTGTGGCATACACGGACCTCTCAATTTCATGCTGCCTCCTGGAGCATTGTTTCCTAGATTCCAAAGCCAGAAGGGACCACTATGATCATCTAGTTTTACCTCCTGTATAACCCAGGGCACAGAACTTCTCCAAAATAATTCCCTGTTTGAATTAGACTGTATCTTTAAAAAATAATTATTAATTCTTCAACCTTGATTTAAAGATTGCCAGTGATGGAGAACCCACCATGATCCTTGGAAAAATGTTCCAGTGGTTAATGACCCTCAGTTAAAAATTTATGCCTTATTTCCATTCTGAATTTGTCTAGTTTCAGTTTTCAACCACTGGATCTTGATATACTTTTTTCTGATAGATAGAACAGCCCATTATCGAATGTTAGTTCCTCAGGTAGATACTTTGATCAAGTAACCCCCCCTTTGCCTTCTCTTTGGTAATCTAAATAGATTGTGTGTCCTCAGTGTATCACTGTAAGGCGTGTTTTCCAGTCCTTCACTCATTTCTGTGGCTCTTCTTTGAATCTTCTCCAATGTACCAACATCCCTTGTTGAACTGTGGATACCAGAACTGGACACAGCTTTCCAGCAGCAGAGTAGAGCTGTTCAGGGGGCACAACGCTAACATATCAAAGCTGTGAGAATAATAGAATAGTGGAAGCCTCTTTCCTGCATGGAGCATCTGTCCCTGTTGCATAAAAACATAAGATGTGGCTGCAAAAACCAGAGATGGTCATCTTCCATTGTGGAAGAAGGGGCTGTGGACTGCAGGGAGCAAAACAATAGGTTCTCAATGCATTTTTATGCAATGTTTAAATAGAAATAATATAATTGTTTAAGACATGAACTCTGTACCTTACTGCAAAAAACAGCACGGTCTTTGGCTTGGCTTTGTAAGTTTTGCCATGTGAATGGGCTGGACATTTTCTAGCACACTCTCATGTCCGAAAGCACACTGCCTCAGCTTCTCCACTTTTCAGGGCTCTCTCAATTAAATTACCAAAATAAAACTTTTCTAATTTCAACAATTCTCTTCCCTGGAGTTGGATTTATTAACATAATATTCAAAATGAAAGTACTTAAATCCCCATCCAGTCAATGCTTCCAGGCCTTCCCTATCTGGAGCCTTTTTCCTGACAACTCACGGTTTCCTGCTGGAGCTTCCTTGCTCCTAGCAGTCTCTGTGGGTTGACTCTCTCTAGCTTCCTGCTGTTCCTTGTAGGGGAATGAATTCCTCTGTGCTCAACTGGTTCTACTAATTAAACCGCATCCATGTCTCATGTGTGCCATCTATTCCTAATTGTATGGAACTGGCCAGCTCCAGGCCTCTGGCCTTTGAGGGTATGTCTACACTGCAAATAAAAAATCGCAACTGGCCCATGCCAGTCAGCTTGGGCTTGTGGAGCTCAGGCTAAGGGGCAGTTTAACTGCGTTGTGGATGGCCGGTCTCCAGCTGGAACACAGGCTCTAGGACAGGGGTGGGCAAACTATGGGCCACGGGCCAGATCCGGCCCATGGTATTGCCCCCCGTGGTGCTGCGGGCCCCACGCTGCTCTCAGCAGCGGCCAGCCCAATGTCCCTGCGGCCCCCGGGTCCTTGCCTCCAGGCACTGCCCCCCAGAGCTCCCATTGGCTGGAAACTGGAAACCATGGCCAATGGGAGCTTTGGGGGAGATACCTGGAGGCTCGGGAATGGCAGCGCATGCGGAGCCCTCCGTCCGTTCCTCCGCCAGGGGCCTCAGTGCTTCCTGAAGCGGCATGGGGCCAGGGACAAGGCAGGCATGCAGAGTGCCTACCCTGGCCCCAGTGCGCGCCACTGCCACCCCAGATCCTGAACCCCTCCTGCACCCCAGCCCCCTGCCTTAAGCCCCCTGCCTGCACCATGCATCTCTGTGCACCCAACCCCCTGCCCTGAGACCCTCCCATAGTCCGCTCCCCTCCTGCACCCCTGCCTTGAGCCCCTTCCTGCACTTTACACCCCTCCTGCACCACTGCCCTCAGCCCCCTCATACACCCTGCACCCCTCTGCCCCAGTCCCTTGCCCTCAGACCCTTCCTGCACCCCACTCCCCAACCCCCACCCCAGCCCTGCATACAATTTCCCCACCCAGATGTGGCTCTTGGCCTAAAAAGTTTGCTCATCCCTGCTCTAGGACCCCATGAAGTGGGAGGGTCCCAGAGGGTGGGCTTCAGCTGGATCCAGAACATCTGCACTAGCTTGAGCCCCATGAGCCCAAGTCTGCTGGCATGGACCAGCTTTGAGTTTCTAACTACAGTTTAGATATGTCTAAAGAAAGAGGAAGGCCATCCAGTTACCGCCCCCTTGTTCTCCCTCTCTGGTTGATCTCCACCTTGGGGGTGGAGTGGATGTGGGGGTTTCCATATTTATCAGACATATGATGAGCCAGAAACTGATAAGAAAGGAGCATTGAAGCTCTTTACTTTCAAATAAATAAATAATAAACACAACTTTCAAGAATTTGATTTTATAAACTTATATGAAATTAAAAAGTAAGTTGCTGCTGTTATCCTTGTATCCTGATATTTTTCTGTGATAATACCTTTTAAAACTACCAAATTTGGTGTACAGCAGATGAATTTATTGTACTTACATTTATGGTCACAACCAATCAAAGCACAGGGATATTATACAGTGACAATGTGTGGTTATTAATGAAATAGTATTCAGATAACTGCTGTGTGGCTGAGGAACAGGAGTAGCCAGTCAGATTAGGAATTTTGCATAACTGATGCATGGCTTGTTTCAGAATTGTTGTACAGTCATTTTGTCTCTGATTTGCTGCTGACTGCTAGTCCATATGCCCAAAATACACATGGTCCCATCATCTTCTCACCCTTTCCTCTCCCTTACTGCCCCTAGTTCTCTCTCTTTTCCCACTTTAACTTCTACCCGATTAAGACAGCTCAGTCCAGTTCTGTTCTGTCCTCCCCTCCCTCTGATATAACTATCTCCTGTCTCTCAGCTGGAATTATTTAAAAGTCTTGCCTGCTGAGTCCTTCCCTCCTCACCTCAGCAGTCCACAATAACAGTAGTTGCTATTTATTAATTAAGGTGAATTAGACTGTATTGGATACCTCCAGTCAGCACTGTTGCTGTAGAAACCATAGTAGTAGATGGGACTAGGAACTGTGCAGAAATGCAGACATTGATTTAAGAAGGAAAAAAGGAGTACTTAGTATTGGTATAAAATACAAAGGGCTCAAAACATTCCTGATGCAATTTGACTGACTTCAGTAGAGTTACATAGAAATCAGGGATGAGTTTTACCTACTGTCATTGTTTATGATAAACCAATGATATACAAACATTCATATTTCCACAGGCAGTATTTTCTTTTTTCACTTTGGATTAGTTATTCTAGCTGTGGGAAATCTTTACAGAGAGAGCTGCCTGTTTTCCAACATAAAAACGCCACACCCAACAACAAACTAATAGAGAGGTGGAGCAACTGAATCTACTGAGTGGAGGATCCTGCGATGGTGTTAAAACTGGCTGTGTCATCCTCAAGTGTAAAAGGGGGTTGGCCAGGATTTCATTACAGCTGAAACGAAGGATAGGACTATATGCTGAAACAAAAACAGTTCTGTCATAAGGATCTTGTGCTACAATTAACTAGAGGTTAGAATATAAACCAACTGGACAAAGTGAGTACTGTTTTCTGACTTGCTTTTCTACTTATTTCTGCTTCAGGCTAATTACATGATATAGTTTCTCCTTTCTTCTCTCCTAGCAGTGCTCTGATTGAGCTGCTGACATTATGAGATGTTTCTTTTATCTGGGCTAGAGCATTCCCAAACAGGCTGAGTGTACAGTGACTCAGTTCTAAAACTGTCTACTGTGTCCACATGCTCAGAGCTAACAGGGGGACAGTCTTTCTGGATAGTACGGCTGTTTGTACTCTATATGTGTTTCTGAATATTTGTTTTGGGGACCGAGTTTCAAAATATACTGTTTGAGACATGTGCTAAATTCTAAAGGAGGCAGGGAAGGGCAGGGGATTTAATCAGCCTAGTTTCTTTAGGTTCAGCTTCTATGTTCCTAGTAACTGTAGACATAGTTTGACTTCTTTATTTGGGGGAGGCAACTCCAATCAGGCCAATGGGCCGTGTGGGGGAGGGGGCAAATTCTGTGCCTGCCTGAGGCTTTCAGTTTGGGGTGCCGCACCTCCCTACCCTTTCCAAACTATGCCCATGCTAGTAACTTAAACTGCCTTTGAATCAGAAGCCCATATTTTTTTGGCACATGAATGCAAATTTTAATGTAGTTGTTAAATGTACCAAATGTTGCATAGTCAGGGCATGGTCATCTGTACAAAAGAATGTTTTTGTTTAAAGGATGTTTAGGTGTTGATATACCTAACAACACACAAGTGTGCAGAATAAGTCCATTCAGAAGAAACAGAAGCACAGTCGTTAAATTGTTTGTCATTGTTTCTATAGTAATACAGATGAGATTTATTGTGTAGACTTAGTATAGGTTATACCTAATATTTCTTAGGAATTTTTCATTATATTCATTGTAAATAAAACCTTTGATTCATTACCATAAATTCCTTTGCTTGGTTTAAAACTCAAAATAAAAAGGATTAGTTGGGAAAAAGGCTCTTGCCCGTATGAAGTTTTTCAGTTTCTGTGTTATATCCACTTCTCCTTTTTTTACTTTGAAAGAGTGAAAATAAGTTTACCTAGCAAAGAGGTGCTTGAGGGTGAATTTAATCAACTTTGTTCTATGGTGTTATTGCTTAAGAACTCTACTTTTTCATCACATTTTGTGTGTAGGGAAGGAAACGTCTTTGTTATAAAATTACTGGCTTCTCAGCCTTTCTGCTAGATAAAATGACGATTTGCTTTCTAAACTGAAGTGTTTCATGCCATCTATCCATAACATAAATATTTGATATTTTGAAGAACTAATTGAATGTGCATTCAAGGTGAAGTTAATCTCTGTCCAGAGGACCAGCTGAAGGCCCATTGCACTGCTCTGCAATTTAAGTGCATGTGCTGGCCATCTGTATCAAGTTGAATTTTCCCATTAGGCCATATTGGCTTGTGCTGTAGCTCTGCATGTGAAAGGATACTGTCAACTTGAAATCTAGCCAAAGTTGCAAAAAGTTGTAAAAATAGCTTCAGGTGCCACACCTGCCATTTATGGTCTTGCAGTCACATTTTCCTCTTTGTGTAAATGGGTTTTCTCTTTCCTCTTGCTGTGTTAAAGATCTACACAAACAACACAGGAAGCTGGGTAACATGCCGCACTCCTTCCTCGGCAAACCCCCCCCCCAATCCTGTGGGGCGCTGCATGGGCTCAGTGGCCTACCCGCACAAAGTTAATTTCAAGGAATGGGGCTTAATTGACTATGTGGGGAATAGTGAAATGACTTTACACAAAGGTGCTGTCTAATGCACAAATAAATTGAAAAATATAAAGACATATTTTTCTCTTGCAGTATTAGGTGTTACTGATAAATATCCCAGCTTTTTCAGGCAGAAGAGTGTTTTCTTTATTCCTAAAGTAGATGGTTTCTCTTCTCTTCAGTAATATGCAAACTAGGGTGTAGCTAAAGTGGTATCAGTTGTCTTGTGGTCAAATGATTCAAACATCACCATTTAGTCACATATACTTAGCTGTGAAGAAGCATCATTCTCCATATTAGATGTGACCTAGGGTTAGAAATCCTTTATCTCTAGCCCCAGTGCAAATGGCCTTAAGGATGAACCATCTTGCCATGAGATTTCTCCATAACTAGATTTTCATTGTGGAGAAGTGCAGAACTCTAAAAGTCAGATTAAATGAACGCCAAGTATTTGACCAATTTTTCTTTGAAAATTCTCTTCCTAAACAAATTCGCTATTTTTGAAACAGTGACATCAAGGACAAAGTCCCAGAGTGGGGAGAGGGACACAGAAAGCAAGAGTGCTAATTCCATGTCATCATCTTAATATATACCACCTCTTCCAGGCAGGCTTTGTTGCTGGAAAGAATAAATTTTGGGGGAATAAATTATCCACAGTGACGTTACTTCAGCTTTCTCAAAAAACATGGGATTTTGTTAGGTAAATTAGTGTTGAATCTGACCCTGTCCATGATACCCTGTGCTCAGAAACTATTCCTGAGCTGGAGGAAAGTAGCCACAAGGGGGGCCCCTGACAGTGGTATTTTTGCAGGACATGTATTGCTAGGAGGAGCAAAGAGTAAATGTGATGTAAATGTATAGATAATTCTGTGCCTCTGCAAGTCCCTGAAGATCTGAGTTTGAGGCAACTATCTGCTTCTTCTGCAGGGGATATTGCATGTTTCTCCCTCCTTCCCTTGGTGGATGAATGCCTTAAAAATTCGGCAAGTGGAAACCCTTCAGTTTCAAATCTCCAGTAGGAAGAAGGCTGAATCGGGCATGATAGGGCCCTAAGAATATACAGATCTTAAATGTCAGTGTTGTATTGAATTCCAAAGGTGGTGTAGACTGGTAGATAGTGTGCTCTGGAAGAATGAACATGGGTTTGGCAGTCAGGAGATCCTGAGCTCTGCTACTGACTTGCTGTGTGACTTTATTTGGGGATGATAACAGACTTCGCAGAGTGTTGTGAGGATTAATGTAATGCATGTTTATAAGTGTGTTGAGTATGTGGAGTACTATATAAATTGGCTGTGTATCATTAGAACTAAGATGATTATTTAATTATTTTCTGTTGGAAACGCTTTGAACTGATATTCTCGACTCCATCTTATAAAAACATACATACAAACATATGAGCTATTCTGTGATTTTAAAATGTCTCTTGCTAACAGTAATTCATAGTCAGTTTTTTGGAAGTGCTATGCTAGTTGTCATTTCTTCTTCTTTAGGCACTTTTGCAATATAAAAATTAAAGACCACAACCAGGTTCGATCTCATTGTGTTAGTTGATGTACAAGCATAAAAAAATACAGTTTCTCTGCCCCAAAGATCTTACAGTCTACAATACAAGACATAATAGATGGATGAGAGAAACAAGCAGCCTGGAATGGGTTGATGCAAACAGAATAACAATATAATGTGCATAATTCTTAGTCGGTCAGTAATAGTGACCACATTTGACTTCTGTGTTTACATTAGACAAATAATGTACTTGTGTGCAGATGTACAGCATTAGTGTACATGTTAAATACTTTATAGCTTAATTTAAATAAAACATTAAATGTAAGACTTAATTTTGAAACACTGTTAAGGGTCTTTTTTTAAACTGACAAAGTGAACAAAAAACAGAACTCTTTGTCTACGGCTGGGTTTTGTACCCATTCATCAGAAGCTTCTAGTGCTGGTCACTGCTGAGACAAGTTACTGAATTAGATAAACAGTTGGTCTGATCAGGTATGGCAATTCCTCTGTTCCAGGGCATCATTTGTAAGGTTTTAAAGCATAACTCCAAAGAAGCACTTATAATAATGAATGATGTTAGGACTGTGCTAATGATACCATGTCTAATCACAGTTGTTGCTAATACAGTTACTGTAAAAGTGGCAAAAGTAGCTTCCTGTTCTCGCTTTATTTTATTGGCTATTTTTCTTTTTAAATTCTGTGCAGATAACCATGGCTTCTGAGCCCTTGTTGATTTTTCATCTTTGGTAATAGATGTCTTTGTCACCTCAGTGGTAACATCCTCCTACCCCACTCTGCAAAAAATCCAGTGTTTGAGTCAGAGTATCTCTGCTGATTCTTGTGAACACCAACTGACAGTTCTGAATTTTGCCAAATTTGCTATGTTTACGTTGGAAATTACTTCTCTCAGAGCCTATATCTTAAGATGTCTAGTTATGTATGCAGTTTTATTCTGTTGGGCTTTCCTGTGGCTTCTATAGACAAACAAATATACTGTATTACAGAAAGATTTGGGTAAATTTCTCCTTGAGAAATGTTACAGGCTTCTTGTACTGATCCTTAGCAGTGTTCCAGATTAAGTGACATAAACCCACCTGAATGTGGCACTTAAGCTGATGCATGATGGCCACCCACACTTATTTCCTGAAAGTAAATTTTTTTTCCCATTTGCAATTCATTGATGCAGAAAGCACTTTGAAATATTTGATGTTGTTAACTGTCATTTCTGTAATATTTTTTGTAAATAAAGTATTTAGCTACTACTTATCAGGGTGGATTTGATTTAAATCAAATTGATTTAAATCACTAGTCAGGAAGACTTGATTTAATCATGGTTTTTGACATAAAAGTACATTCTTGTTAGTAGTTATAACCTTAACACATATTCTTCACAACTCAGAGATAGATGTAGGTTTCATTTTTAGAAGGTACACATATATTTTTAAACAGTAATTTATTTTGAAAACTTTTCAGATTTGTTTTACAGCTATATCAGAAAATGAATGATTGTTTGGTTATTTCATTTACCAAAGATAATTGAAGCAGATACTTATGAAGTCATTGGGAGGTGAACTATCTTCAGTTCAACAGGTTAATCATTAATATTTGGAGGATTTTCTTTCCATACTCTATTAGGAGGAGAACATCACCAGATGGATATTTTAAATTTTGTTATTTAACTAAACCAACGTTAAGTATTCTGGATTTTTTTTCTTCAACAGGAAACGCATAATATTTTAACAAAACAAGCATATGTCCCTTGTTTCTCACATTTATCTCCAGACTTCTCCTTGTCCAGATCTAGTCCGCTCCCAGAAATCTTCTATTCACTGAACTTTTTGAAACTTTGCACTTTTAGAGAGAGGTAAGGAATTGACTCTATGTACACAAATTTGCAGAAGGACAATAGAGTTGAGGGCCATTATTTCTCACCTCTCTGTATTTATTTTAAAACATTTTTGCTGTTAACAAGCATGTTACCTCTGGAGACACAAATCCACAGTTTGAGAACTCATCATCTCTGATAGTGCTCAGTCTAGAAGATATTGAGTCCCATTGGGGAGATAGAAAGATTAACCTGAATAATCTATACAGAAGCCTATGGAACCCCAAAAGATTGAGTCCCTAATCCATGAACTATTGGAACTCATTTACAAAATTTTTCTCAAACATTACATGAATATATTGTCTCATACTATAGAATTAGAATTTATAATCCCTCTTAAACAATAAGATATCTTTGAGCTATAATGTATCTTTATCTTTAGATAGGTTTTTTTCCCTCAAAAATCCAATTTAAATAAAAAAAATCAATGATTTTTTTTATCCGTCCTGCTTCTTATAGCAGCACACAGTGACATTCCAGAGTAATCTCTGATTTTTTTTTTTTTTGCCATTGAATGAATTAGAATTGCTTTACTGTAGATAAACCAGGTATTTCCAATACTTGCAGGTATACGGTGTTAATTGAAGCTGGACTTCATTTGAAAAAAATGGAAAATAGTGCTGTCTGTTTAGAGTTCCTTTGATATTGAGGATTATTTGTGGGTATTCCATAACTACTGTTATTATTACAGATTTCTACAGCTGTTTTTGCTGTGGCAGCTAGAGTAGCTATTATAAAGAATAAAACACAAAGCAAGACACAACAGAGCTGTTACCCAGTAGCTTTGCAAAATAAATGTCTTGCATTATATCCTGAAGATGTTCAGACGCAGGCTCTTAAGGGGAGAGCATAAAAAGAAATGATCTCTGTCATAATTCCCTTGACTTAAATGGAGTTATAGAGGGATGAGTTTGATTCAACAATTTTAAAATTTGCTTAGACTCTGAATGCTTCATGTGGATTGAGCCTAAGAAATAACACATTGATCAGCATGGTTTGTGGCCACATGCAATTTTTCGAGGCGTTTTTTACATCACTGTTCATGAAAATGATGAGGAAAAAAGGAAATCTAAGTAATAATTTGAGTGAAATGCACAAAGAATTAAATTTGAAAATGAAATGCGTTGTAAACTTTCAACAGCACAAAAGAAACCTTTTGCAATTGAACAACACAAACAGAATTTGATACTGAAAAACTCTGTCTTGGAGAATTGGGTCTGTGATGCAATTTTATTTTTAACTCTACTCCAAGCACTTAGTGAAAATGAAGTAGTTTGTAAGCATGTGAACTTCATTCTCTACTCTCAGTTTATGAATACATCAGACATATGCTGGCTTGCTTTCCAGGCCGCTTCCAGAGTACTTTCAGTAATCAAAATGCAGTTTTAAGCAGGTGCCGTCCTCATACAGAAGAGGTATAGGGCTGAGCAGTACTAAATCTTTATATACAACTGACGTTTTGGTTTAGGTCTGAGTTGAACAACACTTCAAATAAACAAACAAAACCCTTTCATTTGTTTTTAATTTAAACCAGGACTGGATAGTGTGCCAACTTTCTAATTGAACAAAACTGAACACCCTTGTTTTACCCCTTTCCTGAGGCCTCTCCCTGCCCCTCCACTCACTCCATCCCCCCTCCCTCTGTCTCTCCCTCTCCCCCACCCTCACTGACTTTCACTGGGCTGGGTCAGGGGGTTAGAGTGTGGGAGAGGTTGAGGGCTCTGGCTGGGGGTATGGGCTCCAGGGTGAGGCAAGAAATGAGGGTTCAGAGTACTGGTGGAGGTGTTGGGTGCAGGCTCAGGCTGGGGGTGTGGGCTCTGTGATGGGGTGGAGATGAGGGGCTTGTGGTGTGGGAGGGCCTCAGGACTGAGGCAGGGGATTGGGGTGTGGACTTGGGGTGGGAGTGTGGGCTCAGGGAGGGAGTTAGGGTGAGAGAGGGTGTTCGGGGTGCAGGCTCCAGCCGAGCAGTGTTTCCCTCAGGTGGTTCCCAGTCGGTGGTGCAGTGGGGCTAAGGCAGCTTCCCTGCCCACCCTTAGTCCATGCAGCTCTTGGAAGCGACTGGCATGTCCAGCTCCTAGGTGCAAGGGTGGCCAGGTAGCTGTGTGGTGCTCGTTGCCTGCACCCACAGGCACCACCCCTGCAGCTCTCATTGGCTGCAGTTTCTGGCCAATGGGAGCTGCAGAGCTTCCCTGATAGCCCCTGCGCCTAGGGGCTGCAGGACATGCTGGCTGCTTCTGGGAGCTGCGCAGAGCCAGGGCAGACAGGGAGTGTGTCTTAGCCCTGCTGCGCTGCCGACTGAAAGTTTAGCGGCCTGGTCAGTGGTGCTGACCAGAGCCTCGAGGGTCCCTCTTCGACTGGGCGTTCCAGTCAAAAACTGGACGCGTGGCAACCCTAGGTGTGGAAGTGTGGTTGCTCTAAGGAAGATCACACTAATAGAGATCAGTAAGGCTCTTCATATTTATGTACTTTGTACCTCCTGTGATTGTTTAGCAAAAAGATTAGAAAGTCATTTAAGTGCAATAAATTCAAATAAAGCAGCCTTAACATAGTTAAATCATTTCAAATCAAATAATGCTAAGTAAGGTACTCAAGTTGACTGTGCGCTGTGTGAAGAAGAACTTTCTTTTGTTCGTTTTAAACCTGCTGCCCATTAATTTCATGTGGTGGCCCCTAGTTCTTGTATTATGGGAACAAGTAAATAACTTTCTCTACATCACTCATGATTTTATATACCTCTATTGTATCCCCCCTTAGTCTCCTCTTTTCCAAGCGGAAAAGTCCTAGCCTCTTTAATTTCTCCTCATATGGGACCCGCTCCAAATCCATAATCATTTTAGTTGTCCTTCTCTGAACCTTTTATAATGCCAGTATATCTTTTTTGAGAAGAGGAGACCACATCTGTATGCAGTATTTGAAACGTGGGCGCACCATAGATGTATATAAGGGCAATAAGATACTCTCCGTCTTATTTTCTATCCCCTTTTTAATGATTCCTAACGTCCTGTTTACTTTTTTGACTGCCGCTGCACACTGCGTGGATGTCTTCAGAGAACTATCCACGATGACTCCAAGATCTTTTTCCTGATTCGTTGTAGCTAAATTAGCCCCAATCATATTGTATGTATAGTTGGGTATTTTTTCGAATGTGCATTACTTTACATTTATCCACATGAAATTTCATTTGCCATTTTGTTGCCTAATCACTTAGTTATGTGAGATCTTTTTGAAGTTCTTCACAGTCTGCTTTGGTCTTAACTATCTTGAGCAGTATAGTATCATCTGCAAACTTTGCCACCTCACTTTTTACTCCTTTCGCCAGATCATTTATGAATAAGTTGAATAGGATTGCTCCTAGGACTGACCCTTGGGGGACACCACTTGTTATCCCTCTCCATTCTGAGAATTTACCATTTATTCCTACCTTTTGTTCCTTGTCTTTTAACCAGTTCTCAGTCCATGAAAGGACCTTCCCTCTTTGGTGAGGGACCTTGTCATAGGCTTTCTGGAAATCTAAGTACATTATGTTCACTGGATCCCCCTTGTCCACATGTTTGTTGATCCCTTCAAAGAACTCTAATAGATTAGTAAAACACGATTTTCCTTTACGGAACCATGTTGACTTTTGCCCAACAATTTATGTTCTTCTAGGTGTCTGACAATTTTAATCTTTACTATTGTTTCAACTCATTTCCCCGGTACCAACGTTAGATTTACTGGTCTGTAATTGCTGGGATCACCTCTAGAGCCCTGTTTAAATATTGGCGTTGCATTAGCTATCTTCCAGTCATTAGGTACCGAAGCTGATTTAAAGAACAGGTTACAAACCGTAGTTAATAGTTCTGCAAAAAGTTTCACATTTGAGTTCTTTCAGAACTCTTGGGTGAATGTCTCTGGTCCCGGTGACTTGTTACTGTTAAGCTTATTTATTAATTCCAAAATCTCCTCTAGAGACATCTCAATCTGTGACAATTTCTCCAATTTGTCACCTACAAAAGCCGGTTCAGGTTTGGGAATCTCCCTAACATCCTCAGCTGTGAAGACTGAAGCAAAGAATCCATTTAGTTTCTCTGCAATGACTTTATCGTCTTTAAGTGCTCCCTTTGTATCTCGATCAGCCAGGGGCCCCATTGGTTGTTTAGCAGGCTTCTTGCTTCTGATATACTTAAAAAACATTTAGTTATTACCTTTTGAGTTTTTGGCTAGCCTTCCTTCAAACTTCTCTTTTGGCTTTTCATATTACATTTTTACACTTAATTTGGCAGTGTTTATGTTCCTTTCTATTCACCTCACTAGGATTGGCCTTCCACTTTTTAAAAGATGCCTTTTTATCTCTCACTGCTTCTTTTACATGATTGTTAAGCCATGGTGGCTCCTTTTTAGTTTGTTTACTGTGTTTTTTAATTTGGGGCATACATTTAAGGTGGGGCTCTATTATGGTGTCTTTGAAAAGCGTCCATGCAGCGTGCAGGGATTTCACTTTAATCACTGTATCTTTTGATTTCTGTTTAACTAACCCCCTCATTTTTGCAGAGTTCCCCTTTCTGAAATTAAATGCCACAGCTTTGGGCTGTTGAGGTGTTCTTCCCACCACCGGGATGTTAAATGTTGTTATATTATGGTCACTGTTTCCAAGTGGGTTATAGTTACCTCTTCGACCAGCTCCTGCGCTCCATTCAGGACTAAATTGAGAGTTGCCTGTCCCCTTGTGGGTTCCCATACCAGCTGCTCCAAGAAGCAATCATTTAAAGTATTGAGAAATTTTGTCTCTGCATTTCATCGGAGGGATAATTGAAATCCTCCCGCTATTATTGAGTTCTTAATTTTGATAGCCTAATTTCCCTTAGCATTTCATTGTCACTATCACTGTCTTGGTCAGGTGGTTGATAATAGATCCTTAATGTTGTTATATTCTTATTGGAGCATGAAATTACTATCCATAGAGATTCTATGGAACATGTGGATTCACTTAAGATTTTTACTTCATTTTGATTCTACATTTTCTTTCACATATGGTGCCACTTCCCCCTCCCTGCACACACACACACGCACCCACCCACACGACCTGTTCTGTCCTTCCAATATATTTTGTACCCCGGAATGATTGTGTCCCATTGATTGTTCTCAGTCCACCAGGTTTCTGTGGTGCCTATTATATCAATATCCTCTATCGCAAGGCACTTTAGTTCACCCATCTTATTATTTAGACTTCTAGCATTTGTGTACAAGCATTTTAAAAACTTGTCCCTGTTATTTGTCTGCCCTTTTCTGATGTGTCCAATTCTTTTTTATGTGAATGTTTCTCATCTGATGTGGCCCCTAGATTTTCCTCTTCCATCCTCTCCTCCTGACTATACCCTAGAGAATCTCTATCAATAGACTCTTGTCTAAGAGAAGTCTCTGTCTGATCCACGTGCTCCTCTGCAGCAGTTGGCTTTCCCCCATCTCCTAGTTTAAAAACTGCTCTGCAATCTTTTTAATGTTAGGTTCCAGCAGTCTGGTTCCACTTTGGTTTAGGTGGAGCCCATCTCTCCTGTATAGGCTCTCCTTATCCCAAAAGTTTCCCCAGTTCCTAATGAATCTAACCTCCCCATCTCCCCCCGCCCCCCAACACCATCATCTCATCCACACATTGAGACTCTGAAGCTCTGCCTGCCTACCTGGCCCTGCACGTGGAAATGGGAGCATTTTTGAGACTGCCATATATCATGCATATAATACATGTAGTGTAATACAGGTTAGTTAGCCAGATGGAGTTAGCTCTGGTAGTGCTCACAACCAAGAATGGAATTTGCTGATTAGACATTTTTGTCAGTTCAGTTTTATCCTCATGTTGGGCTCCACCTAGTGTTCTTGGTGCATACTACTCCTTTTGATTTTTCACCCTCTTGTTACAAGAGAATACCATAGTCTCAATACAACTTCAGTTCTGCGCTTAGTTAAATTACATATTGGAGTTGTTTACTTTAATAAACCACAGTCCACTGCAGATTGAACTGTAACTACCATATTTAGTTCATTCTTCATGTTCTTGACTGTGAGCTTTGGTCTCAAAAAAACCCAAACAAGTTTCTGATTTTCTTATTGCCTACGGGGGAGCCAGTTTATTTTAAAAATATTTTTCTTGTGAACTCTTTAAAGTTGTGGAAGGTTTATGGAATTCTGTGTGAATAATGATATGGGTACATTGATGATTTTCTAGCAAGGAAGTCTTCTGTTTATTAGTTGAGCTAATAATAAATGTTGAATTACACTGGTCTACAATTTTTGAGAAGTCGTCTGCTTCAGAGATAAAATGTGATATTTATTATGTATTTTGATGTGCTGAATTCAAATGTGACAATTAAAACAACTGGCTACTGTTTCTAAGATATTTAAGTTTTTACATTTTATGTCTATGTATATTGTGTAGATAGTAGAGTTTGAATCATAAATTGTAAACCTAGGTCTTTTCATGTGTTTATGGTTGCTTTGCATGATAATATTTCACCTGTCCTGTTTATGTAACACTTTAAACATCAGCAAAAGGTTTATTATGAAACAAAAGGCAAAAAACTATTATGTACGTAGTTCAGTCCTATTCAGTGTCTACTCGGCGCTTCTTGGCCTGTCTCTTGTATTCATTAAATGGAGCATCTCTTGTCACTGTCCAGCAATAGTCTGCAAGCATTGATGGGCTACATTTGCCCTGATAGCCTGCCAGGAGATTCCACTGCTATAGTCTGGAGCCCAACAGCTCTGCCTTACTCTTGGGTAGTTCCAGATCCCTGACAAGGTCATTCAGTTCACCTTGTGTTCTGAGGTGTGATTCAGAGGAGGAGGATGGGAGAAAATGTGGGTCCTGTGACATAGATGGTTCAGGACCAGAAGTTTCATCCTCTTCCTCTTCCTAGTCTGACTCAAGTGAGAATGATTCTGGTGCATCAGGAACCGGCAGTCCTTCTCCGTGGGGTACCGGGCATATAGCTGATGGAATGTTTGGATAATGCACAGTCCACTTTTTCTTCTTTGACACACCTTTCCCGACTGGAGGCACCATGCAGAAGTAACAATTGCTGGTATGATCTGTTGGCTGTCTCCAAATCATTGGCACTGCAAAAGGCATAGATTTCCTTTTTCTGTTCAACCACTGGCGAAGATTTGTTGCACAAGTGTTGCAGCATATCTGTGGGGCCCACCTCTTGTCCTGATCTCCAATTTTGCAGCCAAAATAAAGGTGATAGGCTTTCTTAACCATAGTGGTTATACTCTGCTTTTGTGATGCAAAAGTCACTTCACCACAAACATAGCAGAAGTTATCCGCACTGTTCACACAAGTACGAGGCATCTCTGCTCACTTTGGCTAAACAGAAATGTGTCCCTTTGCAAAATCAAACACTGACAAATAAGAGAGCACGACATTGTATGATTTCTAGAGCTGATCTAGGGCAATTTGTTCAGCAGAGTGATGTAAGCTTTGTTACGATTGCATCATCCATGACTTCTAGGAATACCACGATGCAATTCATATCATGTACACCAGCTTCAGATTGCATCATTCATTGTTTTGCCTAAAAAGCAAGTACTGTCCAAACCCAGTCATAGATTTATTCCTAGATCCAGTCAAAGATGTATTTTAATCATTTCTGGTTTAAATTGAGATCCCTTCCCTTTATAACTCACTCATCCTCCGCCATTCCCAAGTCAAGGGTCGTACGTATATACTGACCCAATAGCGTATCTTGAAAACTAGAGCCAATCAACAATTTTAAGCATCATCTTCGTTCTCAGTGACCCAGAATTAGTAAAGTTGGACTACATTTATTTCAGAAGCATTTTGGCTGTAGAGCAGTGTTAAACACAGGAAATATGTCTAGGATACATTATTATATGAAGATTCAAAATCTAATGTCTATTAAGGAATTTTCCCAGTAAGGTCATTGATTCAGCAAACTTTGCTTGTTCCACAAAGCAATTTAAGTACTTGCTTAACTTTAAACACATGCTTAAGTCCTATTGATTTTAATGGGATGTAAGCACATACTTAAGTGCTTTGCTAAATTGGGGCCAGAATTTAGTTTCATGGTATGATTTTTTTTAGCAGAAGTCCACTAAAGGTTTCTGCAGAAAACCAGAAGTTAGTAATAAAGAGACTAACTTTTGCCTCCAATGATTTTTACAGTTTTCTAGGATTATCTCCCCAGTAATCAGCCTGAAAAATAAGAAGATTTGTTTATAACATTCAAGGTTGTAAAGTCAAACAGAGATAATAGGTGCTGGCCTTTATGCTCTTGCAGGTTTGCTTGGTTGGTTGGTTTTTTTTGGTTGGATAGTTCTTTTAGTGATACTTGCCTGAATGTAACTTTTAATTCAAATGGAAGTGTTAGAAAAAAAAATCATGTTGATTATTCTTGCATAGTACCTGACTTTAAAAAAACACAAAAGTAAGCAATCTTTAAGCCAGAAGTATGTTCTAGATACTATTTTTCCCATTTACATAATCTTCAGGTACTTAATGTGAAATGTCTGAATCTGATACTCAAAACAGAAAGTGATAGCATATTAAACCATGTACAGACTTCTCCATAGTCCAGTAGTTTCATTGTGAAATAAATGGGCATGTATTTCAGAAAATAGTTTAAGGCCCAAAGGGACTATGAGATCATCTAGTATGACCTCTTGTATATCACAGGCTATTATATTTCACCCAGATACCCCTGTCTTAAGCCAAATTATTTTAGTTAGACTAAAGTATTTCAGTCCTTAGGAGTCTAAACTGTGTGCCACAGGGATGGAAGATATTTTCACATGATTCCAGCCTATAAACCACACCCAATGCTTCAAAGAGAGGTTTTAAAAAAAACAAAACAAAACAAAAAGCCCTCCCTCACAGGTTCCCTGTCAGTCTGACCTGGAGGAAAATTCCTTCCAGATCCCTAGTTTGGTGAGCAGGACCCTGGGCATGTAAGGGCTAGTCTATGCTGGTAACGTTAAAGTGCTGCTGCGGCAGCACTTTAACATGACTTGTGCAGTTGCGGCAGAGCTCCTTCCCTTCTTAAAAAAAACAACACCTCCACAAGGGGCATAGCTTCCAGTGTTGAGAGAACGGCTCCCAGCGCTGGTGCACTGTCTACACTGGAGCTTTACAGTGCTGAAACTTGCTGCACCCAGGAGGGTGTTTTTTCTTAAGTTGCAGCACTGTAAAGTGCCAGTGTAGACAAGCTCAAAGCAAGACACACCAGCCATGTATCTAGACAGAGGATTCTCTGAACCAACTCAGAACACTGGTCCATCCTGTCCAGTGACGTGTCTTCAGCTGTGACCAATGTCTGGTGCTTCAGAGAAAGGTGAATAAGAAAACAGCCACTCACTCACACAGAATACATCCAGCCCATTGTGCATTGTGGGGGGGAAATCCTTCCTGACCCTGTGGTGATTGGCTGAAGGCCTGAAGCACGAAATAAGATTAATCACTGTTTTAACGCGGAGCTTCAGATTTTAGAAGTGTGTTGAGGGCAATGCAGTCATCCTGGTCTCCCCATGGCTCATGAAGGAAAGGAATGAACGGATGATTCAGATTCACGGATTCCAAAGCCAGAAGGAACCACCACAACTACCCAGCCCAACCCCCAGCACACAGAAGCCTTAGAATTTCTCCCTGAAGATGGATTAAAGCATATATTTTAGAAAGAGATCTAATCTCATTTTTAAAGACTCCAAGCAATGGTTAGTCCACCACCTCCCCACTTAAGCTGTTCCAATATTTAATTATCCTCACTACTAGGAACTTGCGTCTTATTCCAATGTTGAATTTATCTAAGTTCAACTTTTAGCCATTGGATCTTGTCATACCTTTGTCAGCCAGGCTGGACACCATCCCACCCTTCCTCTCCCCAGCCATCCCTGCCAAAACACACATCCAGATATCTTTCTATCTGTAAGTACCTATACACAGTGGTCAAAACACCTCTCCAACTCCTCAACATTTAACTGAATAAGTTGAGCTCCTAAAAACCTCACATCATAAAACGTATTTTCCAGCCCCTAGATTATTATTGTGGTTCTCGTTTTAATTCTCTCTGCTGTTTCCACATCATTCTTGAAGTGGGTCTATCAGAGCTGGACACTGTATTCTGGTAGTGGTCTTACCAATGCTGTGTACATAGAGGAAAGCTCACTTCCCTAGTGTTCTCTCAACTTGTATATATTCACTCGTTAACTCATTTGTTTTAAGAGAGGCATAATTTTCCTACACTTGTTTTTTAAATGTTTTGGAATAACACGTTAGTTGTTAATGCACAAGAACTGCAGTCACAGTGTGAGATTGGATGAATCTTGAATTGTTTCCGAGACTATAAGATCAACATTTGTTATATTTGTAATCCATATGGCTGCATCTGCTTTGTGGCTGATTAGGAATTAAGAGAACCAGATGAGAGAGTGCTCCAGGTTAATGGCACTTCATTCAGATTTCAACTCCTGCATATCTACATTGCCAGTGTGCCACTTTTTTACAGCTTTTGAAAAAATTTGAGGCCAAATTTATGTCTTGATTACATACGTGCAACTCCCATCAACATAATTGAAGTCAGTGGGAATTGTGTGTGTATAAAATAGCATAGTGTTAAGTAAGCGTTAACTTTTTTGGGGAATCTCCATAGGTTTATGAAGGGAATAATGCTGTGTGGGGCAGCTGTCTCTGGGTCTAATTCTTGGGCCCTTCTCACCCACTGAAATGTTTCCATGAGTGCAAGGAAGGCGAGATGGAGGTGGCTGGGGTGATAGTCCAGGTTTTCATCTCCTTCATCCATTCAGGTGGAATGAAAAATTTAGCTCATAGTATTTTGTACCTTCAAAATATAATTCAAATATTAACTAGCTGATCAGCCAATTAACCTTTACAGTAGCCTTGGAAGTGTGTTTTGTTGTCCCTGTTTTACAGACAGTCATACAAGGTTAAATAATATGCCTGAGGTCATTCAGTGAGCCTATGACAGAGCCCCAGGTAGGAAGAAGCAGAAACAACTTTACCAGAAGTATTACCAGCCCAAATTTTGCCCTCAGATACACGACAATAACTGAAATCCCTAAAATCAGTGGGATTGCCTGGATGTAAGTGAAGGCAGAATTACACTCTATAATAAGCACTTGGAGCACACTTTGTTTTGCCTGCTTCTGAACACTTATCTTTTAGTTTTGTGTTAATACTAAAATAACAATAGTGTTCTGAAGCAAATACAGTCTGTTTTGTGTTGACCATATATGTTTCATTATGTAATCTTTTTTTAATGTGTCCTGTTTGCCAACAAGAGCTCATTATTCTCATACTATAACAGGGTGTGCCTCCAAACATGTTAAAGCCTCTCCAAGTTCTATTTAAGCCATGAATCAGTCAGCTATTGTGCTAGTTACTAGGTAACATTTTAATATTTATCTCCAAGCCTGATATACATTCCTGTGTTGCATCAGAGGACAAAACTTGATCTGTTCTGAACGTTTAGATGGTGTTAAATGGAGAATACAGGTTTTTTTTTTTATAGCAGCATGTTGTTGGCTAGTACACATGACATACACACCACCATAAAGAACAGTAAAATGAAACCATCCAAAATTGTCTCACGTTAAACAGCCAATGTTATGTAGGTGGTTTAGCAGATATCAAACAATCAAGACACTTCTACATATGTATGTATTAACACGCATATTTTGCTCACAGATAAGGGGACCAGATTGTTCCAGGTCCTTGTGTGATACAAGGATTGAGAGGACAAAAAAATCTCACTCCACTGCCTTGTAAAACCCATTCAGGGGAAGTGCCTAAGGCAGTTGAAGTCCTTGATCTCTGGGGACCACAGGTGGGACGGGCCTTCAGTGCATCCTAGGGTGCACTATGGCCCAGAAGGAGCAGGAAGACCCTGATAGCACTGTCCTACCCCCTCCATGCTATCCTGTAGAGCAAGTCAACTGCAGCAGGGGGACATCCTGTACTTCAGGCCACTGAGGTTGTGGTCTGGTTTCTATACCACCCACACTAAGGCCTTTTCAAGGGAGGAATAGCTAGTGGATCCACATAATGGTTGACCCATCAAGACCAAAGCCAAGCCTTTCTCAGACTTTTCTCCTTGAAGAATTAACCCCTTCATCTGTCTTCATTAAATAAACAGACATTCACAACACTAAGTGAAACTGTTCTGTGAGGTGTTTTGACAAGAGATGAAGACAGTACTGTTGTTTGGCATAGTCACATTAATCAGACTGCCCTTGGTAAAAGCACCTGATGAATACGTTGTCCGTTATTAGCACAAATTACGATGTTGTGTGCACACATAGTGCTTTAAAAGAGAAAAAGATGTGAATGCTTATTGCATGTATTTCAACTACTCTGTTAGTGTATTGTAAGTGAGAAAAAGGTCACTCAGAAGAAGTGTGGTGATGATGTGTATGTAGCATTACGTGTTTGGAGGTGGTGTGCTCATCTGGGTTAGTGTGCGTCTTTACTGCATCACAGTGAGGGTGACTGTTAAGAGAAGGGGTGGCACAGATACTTATTAGTCATGTAGCAAGAACTCAAGTGACTTTATATGTGTAATCTGCTTCTCCCTAAGGGTATTGTGTTGTAGAACAAGATACAGAGACCTCATCCCCTGGAGTTTATCTGTTACCTGAGATAGATAGAAAAAGTTGTCAAAAGGAATATTTGTTTCAACCCTTCATGTAGACATCTTTATGGATTATGATGAATTTTGTTTTCAGAATGTGCCTTAACATTTCCATTTTTGTATTGCATCCAGTCTGGAGAGAAAAATGGACTTGTTTACATACAGTACGCAGAACACTTCAATAGTTGGAAGGTCAATTGTATGTTGTATCCCAAGTACATTTGGAGAAAGTAAACCTGGGACAAATATGTCTAGGATATAAGAAAAGGAGTGGAGTACAAGCCTGCTTGTCAGAATTAATTGTGCAGCATAGCGCCATTATTGCCTTAATTAAAGTGACACTATTCATTTGTTTTATTTCAGCTGAAAATATATTTACCCACAAATTTTACACGTAATATCTAAGAATCCTATACTTATTCAGTTTGTTTACTTTGTGCATTGTGATGACACTTTGTGTTATAAACAGTTTCACTGTTTATCTTGTACACTTTTTTCCTTTTCAGTGTGGGTGTTCTTATATAGCAGACCAGGGAAATAAAAATGCGACTAAATCCACAGTGTGATAGGGCATGACTGCCGCATAGTGCACTCTGCTTGTTGAATGTGGCACTACCAGCCGCCTTCAGTTTCCTTCCCCGTCTCCTCGTCTCTTCATACACTGGTCTGTGCTGGAGATGTGACTTAGCCCTCCAGCTGACCCACAAACAAACATAACTCCTTTCAGGATAGCAAAAGTCAAAGTAAAAATCCCAACAGAAAAGGAAGGTTCTTCAGCCTTTCAGGGATTTCTCTTTAGGCCGCCCTTTGGGCTACATTTGATTAGTCTTTCTAGCTCTGGGATAGAGTACTTGGCCTCCCAGGCCAGTTCCCCTGGAGTACCATTCTCTACCACTGCTGAGGTTCTGTTCCATGTATCCTTCCCTGCTCTAGTATAGAGCACTGAGCTCCCAGGCTAGTTCACCTGGAGTACCCGGCCTCCTGCCTGTGGTTCCACTCACAGACTGATATCTCTCAGACATTTTATATAAGGCCCAGGTATCCATTAAACTATCACCTGACCCTTCTTAGTCCTGCCCCCTCAGGCTGGGAAGCAGGGAATTAATTACAGTTTGGGTGTGGCTTAAAGAGGTCAATCACCCAGTGACACTCCCAAATTGGCAGGAGGGACAGATTTAGTTTTTTTTTTTTAAGCAATTTTTTAAATTGTGTATATCCCTTTAAACTTCCTTTAATTTTGTCCTATCTTTTTCTGTGATGGAAAATTCTGGAAGATTTTGGAAGTGCTTAATGCGACGCATTCACCATAGACTAATCTTAAATTTTTTCTTCCTTTTTTGAAAGTCTTCTAGGAGAAAAGAGGTAAATGAGGAAAGTGACATTGCCACTGTGTTCATGTGAACTATATTGTGAAGTGCAAGGTCCTACATTTAGGAAAAAAGAGTTTAGATAACATTCCCCGGGTTGGGGACTGTTTTCTGGAAAGCAGTTCATGATAAAGTTTAGAGTGTTGGTGGATAACGAACTGAACATGAGCTCCTAGGACAATGCTGTGGCTAAAATGGCTAATGTAATTCTTGTTTGTATAAACAAGAATATTTAATAGGAATAGAGAGGTGGTATTACCCCCATATGTAACATTTTTGAGACAATTACTAGAACACTAATTCCATTTCTGGAAGCTGAAGGTAAATAAATTCAAGCTAAAAATAAGGCACAGTTTTTAAATAATGAGGTTGATTTAAACATTGGAACAGCTTACAAAGGGATTGATGACTTCTAGATGACTTGAAGTCTTCGAATCAAGAGTGAATGTCTTTCTGAACAAAATATGCAAAATTTGCTGTGGGTCAGCTACAAGATATTGGCTTGATTTAGGAACCAGTTCATGAAATTCTGTGGCATGTGTTACATCGGAGGTTAGGCTAGAAAATCATAATAATCCCTTCTGACCTTAAAAATCTATGAAGCTAAGAGTGTATATTAAATGTTATTTTTGGCAACCTAATAAATCGAAGAGGATATATGTCTTTGAGCAAGCACAGTAAAATATGAAAGAATTCTTCATATGTACATTTAAATATCCATAGATGTTTCAGCATTGGAGAGCAGGATTCTTATATATTCCAATATTCAGTTAGAAATCTGCTTTTAGCATACTTAAGAGAAGAGGCTGTTTCTACATTATACCTTGGGAACCCTACCTACTGACAGAGAAGCAGAGTAGGAGTATGTTTTCTAGTTTGGCAGAGAATCAGAATAAAAGTGATAGGCCTAATCTCCAATCCTCAGCCTGAATTTTAACATTAATTTTAAGAATCCTGTATACTTGCATAATACAAACTTTTGTATTAATACACATCTTAACATTTTATGTAAAGGTGAAATTGTTTTGAAGTAATGTTTTGATTTTTTTTTTTCTCCAGACACAGCCCCCTTCTACAACAAAAGCATCAGATATGAAGCCCACTGAAACAAAGGTATGAAGTCCTAAGGAATGAATCTTCGATTTATGAGTCAGAAGACGTGGATTTTACTTCAGACTGTCCCTGACTCATTATATGACCTTGACGAACTCTCTTATCTGTACCTGAGTTTCCACATCTGCAAAATAGGGATAAAGCCACTTGTCCTCTTATGCAAAACACTTTGAGGACTGTGGATTAAATTAATGAATACTTCAGAACCTCTGAATTATGCACATAGGCCCTGATCCTGCAAACTCTTAATTACAGGTATAACTTTATTTATGTGAATAGTCCCATGTGAGTAGTCCCAGTGAAGAATTTGGGCCTTAGTTAGTCAATGTGAAATCACATGTTCTCGTTAATGATACCCGCATTCCTCCCTACTATCTTCCTTCCTATTGTCTTTTACACTTGTTGTGCTGTGTCTTCAATAAGGTTTGCGAGCTCCTCAGGGCAAGAGGCTGTTTCATCTATGTCTTTGTAGAAAGGGGCCTTAATCCTGATTCGGGCTTTTTGGTCACTGTCGTAATATAAAAAATATAATAATGATGTTTTCCCTTCTCTTTGCCTAGCTGTACATTCTTGCTCAGGATCAAAATATTGAAACTGACAAAAATCCTGCCATCCAGAATAGGGCTTTTGCACATTTCAATATTTTGTCAGCTTTCTGAACCAGATCAGGTAGGGAACAATGTAGCGTGGTACAAGATACGGATTTTTCTAATGTTATACATATGTGACGTTAATGCCAGACTGGTAGGTCTAAGTTCAGTCATGTCACTTTGAGGTTGAAGTCCACTGTCAGCCTGTTTATGTTTAGCCTGTGTCCAGTTTTGGGCCCCACACTACAAGAAGGATGTGGAAAAATTGGAAAGAGTCCAGCGGAGGGCAACAAAAATATTAGGGGGCTGGAACACATGACTTATGAGGAGAGGCTGAGGAAACTGGGATTGTTTAGTCTGCAGAAGAGAAGAAAGCAGCTATCAAATCCCCCTCATTGAACTACCTGAAAGGGGGTTCCAAAGAGGATGGATCTAGACTCTTCTTAGTAGTAGCAGATGACAGAGCAAGGAGTAATGGTCCCAAGTTGCAGTGGGGGAGGTTTAGGTTGGATATTAGGAAAAACTTTTTCACTCAGAGAGTGGTGAAGCACTGGAATGGATTACCTAGGGAGGTGGTGGAATCTCCTTCCTTAGAGGTTTTTAAGGTCAGGCTTGACAAAGCCCTGGCTGGGATGATTTAGTTGGGAATTGGTCCTGTTTGAGCAGGGGGTTGGGCTGGATGACCTCCCGAGGTCCCTTCCAACGTTGATATTCTATAATTCTATGAGTCTGTGATAAACATTACAGGAGAATCCACTTCAACATTCTAATTTAGTCTGAAGTCTGATTTAGCAAGTGAAGCTTATTTGCCAAACTTCTACAAAAAACAGCAAAAGTTAAAATTTTCAAAGCTGTAGCACCTTTAAAATCACCAACTACTTGAATGTCAGAATATTTCTTGGTAAAAAGCAACTTTCTCCTTCTTTTCCTTTGTATCGCCTCTGCCAATTCAAATAGTGCTATGCTGTAATTCCTCAAGGATGTTTTTCACTCAGCTCTTTTAATAGTCGTAGCTACAATGGATACCAAAATATCTAATTTATAAATCTTAATCTCCACACACAGTCCACAAGATCTAGCTACTATACTCCTGACAATAAACTGGACAATTATTAAGCCTTTGTCTAATCCCGCATGATCATCACGGCTCATAAATTTAGAGATTCGTTGTTTGTCAGTCACTAATTTAAGATGTTTCCTGATGATGATAGATTAATTATGAACCTACATCAAAGAGCAAACTCACTCCTAACATGCTCTTTCCATGTGGTATTATCTACATGATGGCAACTGGCTGGCCATCTATTAATAGAGGTGACTACTTTTTCTCTATTAATAGACTCAAAATAAGCATGCCTGCAGGAAAAAAGCTACAGTAGCAGGGCATAAATTCCTGCCCTGCAACATTTGGGGACTCTAGAGCATAGAGTCCTGCAGGAATTTACTGGCCTGTCTTTATGAAGGGAGAAGTGGAGCCACCTTACGTTGCCCTTTAATAGCTCATGTATAATTCACATTTCCTCCTTGAAGGGAAATTGGGGCACCCAGAGGGACTTCCTTGAAGGAAACAGAGTTGCTAGGGAGTAGGGCACCTTGAATGTCAAATGTCATTTCCTCTTCCTGGAGGGCTGCCTTCTTGTGCGGACCCCATTCCCAGTGACCCGCTTCTCATTCGGTCCCTGTGCCCTTGCCTCTGCTCCTCAGAGAACTATTTCCCATTTCTGTTCCGTTCTACCTCTTCCCTTGCCCCCAACCAGTAAACACCCATTCCTACTCCCTCTTTGCCTTCAAGACTGAATGTCAATCCCCTTTCCCAAAAAAGTGTAATCAGCTTTGTCCTGTGCAAATGGAAGCCATTGCAGCTGTGGCAGGGATAAGGATTTGTGCTTCATGGAGTTACCATAACATGTGAACCTCAACACCTTGTGCGAAGGTGTCTGGTTGGTTTATTGAAATGGAGAGGGGAAAAAGAGCAGTATGGGTATTGGGGAGGGATGAGGTGAACAAGGTGGATGGTGCATGTGCTGCCACAGGGATGGGCAGAGCTTAGGAAGGGGGGACAGTTTTATTCTAGGGGTCCTACTTGGAATTCATATTTGGGGACCTAACATGAATCATTATACCTTTTTGATCAGAGGAACCTAACTGCCAATAAAATAAGCCTGAAGAGGGGACACCATGAAGGTGTATAAACTGTTAGATAAACAGAGTTGTCCTCCAGATCCTGAAAAGCCTTTCTGCATCTTCAAGTGTAGCTGTTTTGAAATGTAACTTCTGTGTTGAATGATGAACAAAGCTAGTCTCCAATTATAATTCCTCTCCCTCTTCCTCCCAGATTGTGTACATCTCACTGTTCTTTCACTTTGCCTGTCCACCTCTATGATGAACTCTGAAAGCAGGATCCTGATATGTTTCTTTATTATTTGCTTACAAGGTCTAAACAGGCCGGAAGAGCTGAAGTTGCATCTGCAAACAAAAACACATCTGGCTATAGATTTTATTTCCTAAATCAAACTATTACACATCTGATGCCATTTTTACTGTGAACAATTCTGTTTAATGTTAATTTAAAAAAATATATAACACCCCCGCCCCGAATTTAAAACATAAACAATCCAGTAAATGTACACTCAAATTCCGAGAAAGGACTACTTGCTCTATAAGAAAATTGTCACAGTTACTAACAACAATATTGATAAAGTGAGCAGCACAGAGGTTTGAATTTAACTCTCAGTAACAGATATCTCTAGCAGTTTCAGTATAGCTGTTTTCATGTACAAACATAAATGGTAGTAAAATATTTTCTCATTTTTCCTGTAAATCTCTCTACGTTTCTTGAGAAATGTATTTTTAAAAAACCTAAATTTGTACTTTAATACTAGGCTACTTCAAGCCATAGCCAGACCAGTGGACAGCAGTCTCACAGCAGGAAGAGACACAAAGTTCAGGTGATGCACAATTGACTATGTCTCTGTCTGCAGTCACAGCAGCAGCATGTTTTCATCACTTAATTACTTCCACCATGAGTTTTTCATGTATCATGCTTATTAATATTGCAATCTTCCTTATGGGCCCAACACACCTTGGCAATCAATCATCAAAAACAAATTCTAGTTCCTCATGCCTTCACGTCGGTTGCATTTCCTTATTGCTGCAACCATCAGCTAAAGGCAGCACATGGCAAAAATCCATTTGATTGATAGTGTAATAATGTTAGAATAAAATTTCTAGCTTCATCTCTGCACAAGCACACACAATATTCTTGGACCAGAAGACCTGGAAGATTAGGATACTTGCTTTGAGAACTGATTTACTTGATTGATGGTGTTAAGTGTGTGTGTGTGTGTGTGTGTGTATAATATATATATATCAGAGTATGTACATGTATTTGTATGCATGCATGCATACATATGGTAGGTATACAAGTGTACCCTCTCTATAATAGTGAACCTTTGGTTATAATGAACCTGGTCCCTGGATCCCACCTCTGGCCTCAGGGCCAAGACGGGGGCTGATAGCTCTTCCAGCCACGGCAGCTTTAGGGTTCAAGGTGTCAGCCCTGCCCCAGTGGCAGGGCTCTTGAACTTCAGGCTATAACAAGCAAATGGCTTGGATCCCCAGGGGGTTTGTTATAGTGAGGCTATACTGTAGTGTGTAAATGCATGCATGCAGACTGTGAATGTATCTGAGAAACAAAACTTCTTGATCAGTTTTAAAATACATGGAAAGTCTAGAAAGTAACAATATGTTTAAAATATATGGTCTATGAGGTGAAGTGATTTATTTTCAGCGTGGAGTACAGGAAATTTCACTCCTACCTCCAAAGTATTCGCTGTTTCTGTGGTTTGTATGATTATTTACTGCATACATTACAATGTGGTGTTATATACCTTACTCTGCGTTTTCAAAATCTTTGTGTCACTTGCACCCATGCATGCATGTGCACATGCACACTCAACCTCAGAATTTCACATGTAAATTTACTGTGGATCTGTGCATGGGTTTAATAAAATTTCATGGTGGGTCAACTAATCCATGTAAACGCCAAATACATCTAAATAATACTTTATAATGCCTCTCAAGTGAAAGAAAAAAGTTTGCAAAATTACAGTAGATCAATTGCATACTTAAATAATAAAGTGGTTATATCCATTGTTTTGTTTTAAAGGTGATTCTGTTGTAGGTGACTATAAAAATGTGGGTCCTTATTAGTTTGTTTCTGACTCTAAATGTGCTAACCGTCCAAGTAAAAAATGTGTTTTCTAACTGATGGCTTGAAGTTCAACTTCCCGTATGGTTACTGGAGCCAGGCTTTCACTCAATGATTATGCAGCTAAAACTTAGAAAAAATACTGTTGATAATACTTGATCCACTGAAAACTTCAGCTGACTCTCCAATAGCTATGTTGACTTTGAAGGAGTACAGTAAAAAACCTAAAAATAATAATAATATTAATAATAAAGTCAGGCCATGTCTACACTGCAGTGATTTGCCACATAGCTGTATTGCTCAGGGGTGTGGTATGTGATATCTTTCACATACCACATCCCTGAACAATACAGCTATGTGGCAAATCACTGCAGTGTAGACATGACCTGACTTTATTGTTAATTTTAGTTTTTTTACTGTACTCCTTCAAAGTTAACATAACTATTGGAGAGTTAGCTGGCAGAAGCCCCAAGGGTAAATGCTGTTATACTGGCAAAACTGCACTTTTACTGGTATAGCTCAGGCTGGTCTATGCAAGAAAATTAGATCGACCCAGCTTCGTTGCTCAGGGTATGAAAAATACACACCATTTCGCAAAGTAGTATGATAGCCTAAGTCCCTGTGGAGATGATAGTAGATTAATGGAAGAATTTATCCGTTGACCTAGCTACTGCCTCTTGGGGAGCTGGATTTACTGTAGCGATGGGAGAGCCTCTCCCATCACTGTAGTAAGTTTCTACGTTTTAGTGGTTTAAGTGTAGGCATAGCCTTATTTTGCGTGGGAAGAAGAATAAGCTATGCCAGCAAAAGCACAGCTATGCTAATATAGCTGTGTCTGCACTGGGAGTACTTTTGCCAGGATAGTATACCAATATAACTATACTGACATGGTCTCAGTAAAGTAAGCAGCTATGACTTATAACAGGAGTGGGCAAACTTTTTGTCCTGAGGGCCATATCTGCATATTGATATTGTATGGTGTGCCATGAATATTCATGAAATTGGCGGTTGGGGTATGGGAGGGGGTGAGAGGTGCAGCTCTGGGGCAGGGCCAGGAATGAGGAGTTGAGTGTGGGAGGGGGCTCTGGGATAGGGCAGGGAGTTGGGATGTGGGAGGAAGGGCTCTGGGGTGTGGATTAGGGGTTTGGGGTGCAGGAGGGTACCTCAGGCTGGGATCAAGGGGTTTGGAGGGCAGGAGGGGGTTCAGGGCTGGGGCAGGAGGGGGTTCAGGGCTGGAACAGGAGGATGGGGTATGGGAGGAGGTCAGGGGTGCAGGCTCCACACCGTGCTTATCTCAAGCAGCTTCTGGAAACAGTGGCATGTCCCCCTCTCCAGCTCCTATGCAGAGGCGCGGTCAGGTGGCTCTGCGCACTGCCCCGTTCACAGTCGCCTCCCCTGCAGCTCCCATTGACCACAGTTCCTGGCTGCAGTTTCTGGCCAATGGGAGATGCAGAGCTGGCACTTGGGGTGGAGGCAGCGTGCAGAGTCCCCTGGCTGCCCCTGTGCATAGGAGCCAGGTGGGGGGACGGGACATGCTGGTGCTTCTGGGAGCCACAGCACGTGCGGAGCGGGGCAAGTCCCCAACCCCACTCCCTAGCGGGAGCTCAAGTGCCAGTTTAAAAGGTCTGATGGGCTGGATGTGGCCCCTGGGCTGTAATTTGCCCGGCCCTGACTTAGAAGCTGTGATATTCAGTAACCTTTTTGGCAGTAACTACACTATTTTATTCGTTGTGGGAATTCATAACCTTGTATATACAAGATATTGATTATACTTTTTGTACTTTGAGTTGAGATGAATCATAATAATAATATTCTGAATGTTGCTAAAACAGCTTTTTTCAGTTTGGGAAACTGGAATTATTGGTTACCTTTACTCAGTTCTCTTATTTCATGGCCCAAGTGAAATGAGTATATAAATTGTGTGTGTTTTATCTGCTGTGTTTTGGCCTTGCTCCAGTAACTTACAATGCATGAACAGGGTCTTGTGCCCATGTGTTGTAAATTGGAGGGTGAAGTCATTATTTATTTATAATCCAGATACATTTGAGTGTTCGTGTATGTATAAAATATGCAGCATGTTTTAAAACATAAGAAAAACTAAGCTTAAATATGTTTTAAAACATAAAAAGCACTAAGCTGCTTTTTTGATCTTTTGTTCTGAATATAATTTTTTATATATTTTAGAGCTCACAAACTGCAAAAACAGAACCTGGAAAAGTAGCACAGTCACTAAAGGTAAGCTATTACTTTTATTTAATCATTGTGCATTGTTCTTTTTCAGAGAAGTTTGTAATGATAAGCTTAATTCTGCCACTAATGGACCAGATGCTCCCATCTTCTCATATGGGTGAAAGGAAACAAACCTACCTGCAGATGAGGTAGGAACAGGAGCTCTGCTGTTAGGAGTTGACATAGCACATTTCTGGGGAGCAGCCACTCTGTTGGGCTTCCCCTCTACCAGCAGATTTCTAAGCAGAAACCAGCATTAAATCCACCCTGCTCCATTTACCCTTTTAGGGCATGTGTGGGTGGGAAAGAACAGAGAAAGCTGACCTCACTGATTGTCAGGGAAAGGAGATGCTCATAGAGCTTGATGCAGAGTCTGCGTTGCTGCATGGATGCCTCAGAATTCACAAGGATATAGTCTAGGGCTAGGCTTCTCCTGCGTACTGCTTTCTCTCCTGCAGAGTTTTTTCCTAGGGAGAGGACTAGGTAACCCTATCTGCCTAGTAAATGTCAGGTTTTTTTAAGTTATTTCTATTTTTTTTCTTTCTCCTTCAATAGGCAGAGGAAGGAACCTGAAAACTAGAGTTTAAAAAAAACAACAACCCTAAAGTAAAAACAAGGCAGAATGATTCTAGTACATTGGGGTGGGTTTATTTTTTATTTTTTGGCAAGGACATATACAAAGTTTCAGCCCATTACTAGTTTTGCCCAAGATGAAAATACACATTTACAAAGAAAGATAACCCATACTTATAGGTTCTTCCAAGATCTTTTCTCTCAAACTTTAAACAGTGAATGAATGAATGGAGAAAAATTCATTTCCACAAACCTGGACTATGCTTTTTCTCATATGGCACATGGGCAAGAGTGAACTCACCAGCTGAACTAACTGAATATAAACTGTGCCTTCCCTTGAGATTGCTTGAGAAACTACAGGAAAAACTGTCACTATGAAGTAAACAAATGGGAATGTATAGCTAACAAAAAGGATATAAATAACTTGAGAGAAGTATTTTTACAACCCTTTGAAAGACCTCTTTATGTTTAAAGCCTGGCTACAACTACTCCCAGACGTGACTTTCCACTTTCTAGTATATTAAATCCGATACAGATAAGCGTTCACATGATTGTGCCTGTAGGATGTGTATAATCTGGTTGGAGCAGGAATTGTATCTTCCTTTGTTTGTGCAGCCCTGCTATTCAGAAAATAATAATTTCCTGTCTCTCTAAATTGTCTATCAGAACAGATGAAAGTTACATGTATGTTAAGTAAACTAGACTAAAACTCCATTGAGTTGAATACCTCCTAACAGTTAAATATTTTCTAATATATCTGTATTATTTTTGACAGCCAGCTGATTCTCAAACTAAACATCAATCTGAAGAGAAGCAAAAGGAACCTGGTGGGGTGAGTTATTTATATGTTCTCCTTTTGTTTGTTTCATTGGTTTGTTAGTTTTCTCAAAACAAAAACACAAGAATACTAAAATCTATCCTATATATTAATAGCATATTTATGGTTGTACAGGCAAAAAGCCCATCCAAACCTTCTGTAGCGAAAAGTTCTAAAAAAGCTAGTCCAGGAAAAGCGGCCACCGGTCAGACTGAAAAGTCAACGCAAGTATCTTCAATAGAAGAACCAAAGGTAAAGCAGAAGTGGCAAGCCCTTTATTACTTTGTTTGTTTATTTGTGTTGAGGGAGCGCCTACTAGCCCTAGTCACAGACCCTATTATGCTAGGCATCTGCAAACACTGAACAAAAAGACAGTTCTGGTCCCAAAGACAGACTGCCTTTTTGAAGGTATGTGTGCATTAAACTACAGTCTAAGCTACATTAAGCATGTATAAAACTTCACTGTTTGGGATTTAATTGGACCTTTGCATTTTGCTTATTTAACTTTAATAATGCCTTGAATGTACTGATTCAAAGGCAGTGAGAATAGAGTTGCAAGCATTGTCTATAGAATATGCATGACTGAACATCTGATTGGCAACAGCCTCTTTTAATATGTATTCTGCAATAATGCCAAGCTTCATATCCTCTCTTAAGCCATTCTTAGCTTTGTAAGGTGTCGTGGATGTTTTTGAAGGTGACCCATGTACAATTGCTGGCAGTTGCAGGCCTGTGTAAGACAGAAGTACTGCACATTTGAGACTCTTGTCACGTTCCCCTGCAAACTCCGCACGGCTCAGGCCACTCTTCGTGTATATCTGCATTGCAATGTAAACTCAGGGTTAGTAGAACTCTAGTTAGCAGACCCTGGGTTTGTTAACCTAGGGCTTGAGCATGTACACTCAGTTATAACTCAGGTTAGGAACTGTTGAACCCTGGGTCACAAACCCAGGGTCTCTAGTGCATTATGTGAGCCCAAGTCCAATCACCCTTATCCCAGACTTCCTAGCATCCTCCCAAAATGTGGTTGCTCTAGCCCTTTGTTCATGATCCTGTTTGGGAAAACTTGACCTATCACCAAACTTGACTGTTCAGAGGACAAAGCAAGTTCCTGTCTGATTGTGGAATACCTTTGGGAGACTCTGAGCACAAGTCCAGTAAGGCTACATTTACACTGTAAAGCAGTAGGGCTTGAACCCTGCATCCTGGCTTGACTCAGGCTCTGACCGTCCACCTCCATGAGGTATTGGGACCCGGAGTCTGCTCTCTGCCTTAGCATGATTTGTGTGTGGACAGAAGAGGGTTTAGGCTTGAGCCTGAGTCTTTACATTGCAATGTAAGCCAAGGGTTCACATACTCTTTGTCAATTGGTTCCTCTTTGCATCCTTAATAGAACACGTGAGCAGACTGGGAAGCCTAGGGTCAATCAAGGGTGTGTGCCTTGCTCTGTTTAATACATGAGCGCTGCCCTACTTGATGTTTGGCTTTCTTCTCTGTTGAGTGTTTCAGGCAGATTTTTGAGTGCCAATGACTGGCCCAAATGTGGAAGAGGAGCAGGCTGGCAGCATGCAGATGTGCAACACTCCCCACAGCCTGCAGGACTGATGGGAGCTTAAGGAGAGGGGAAAGAAGAACAGAAAGAGTAAATTCAGAGGAGTCAAGGGGAAAAAGAGGGCAGAAAGCAAAGTGAGAGAATAAACATTTGGATTACTCTGTCATTGGGTAAATCTCTCTCAGATGTCTGTCTAGGATTTAGGGGATGTCTACAGTGCAGTGGGAGGTGTAATTGCAGCACCAGCTGGCATACCCCACCCTAGCTTTAATGTAGCTCCCATGGCTAAAAATAAGGGTAGACACAGTGGCATGGACCCCAGCCTGAACTGTACAAACACGTCTGGAACTTGAGGTACATACTTGTGTTGCTGCATCTACACCGCTATATGGAATCATGCTAGCTAGACTAAAGCTAGTGTTGGCATTCCTACCTGAGCTGCAGTCGTACCTTTGATTACAGTATAGAGGTATCCTGCAACTTGGAGACTCAGGCTAGATAACATGGAATGTGATGTCAAAATCATTCCCGGTATACCTGAACCATGAAGACTTCCTGGACTGTAAAGCCTCACATCTTTCACGTTTTGCTTATAGGGGAATAAGTTAGAAAACTGGGGGTAAAAAATCTCTCATGATTTGTGGCAGATTTTGACATCTGAGATTTTACAAATTTGTTTTACCTCCTGTATTTTTGTTTTACTTCCTTAATATCCTAGCCTCTCATGCTGCCTTCATGGCTTCACTTTCTCGACAGATCTTACTTTAGGGAAATGGATCTGCCTCTGTAGTGGGCTGTGCCAGATTGTGCTGCTCCTTGAAGCTCCCAGGCAGTGGAAGGTTTTGAGGGGAAGATTCCCTAAACTCCTCCCTCTCGCCACCTCCAAAGAATAAAAAATCAAGGCTGGGGAATATACCATGTTTGTCTCAGTTACTAGGTGCTTCTTTATACCCAGGGTGTCTTCAACTTTGGACTGTATCTGGAAAGGGGGTAGCGGGTGTTTGTAGAGTCATGAAATCTGTACAAACTTGCAGCTGCCAGACTTACTGCTTATTAAAAAATAGCATGACCAATTTTGGTTTATTCAATTTAATATGAGTGCCAAATATTTTAGTAAATAATAAACTGTTTGATTA
Organism: Gopherus evgoodei; assembly: GCF_007399415.2. NCBI lineage: Eukaryota > Metazoa > Chordata > Testudines > Testudinidae > Gopherus > Gopherus evgoodei. The sequence goes on along the minus strand of NC_044327.1, from coordinate 74,689,525 downwards.
GAGAGAGAAGGTGTTTGGGATAATACCAACATCTATTGGTGAGAGAGACAAACTTTCAAGTTTACACAGAAGTTGGTCCAATGGAAGATACTACCTCAAATACCTTCTTTCTGTAGTATCCTGGGACCAGCACGTCTACAACAACACTGCGTACAAACTGTTTTAGTGTATGTTATAGACTTGAGACTGCATAATGTAAAATAACATCTTTTTTTCTCCATCACCAGCTGCTGTTGTTGGATTTCAGTCATCTATTGAGTCTCAAGTTAGTTCAGTGTATTAGCGTTTTTTCAGAGGAAGCTGCAGTAAAGGAGAATTTCAGAGACTCAAAACTCAGCTGCCCATCTTGGTATTTTATAGTAGTAGTGAACCCTGCATATGAAGAAATTACCTATTTTAGTGCATTTTGGGTAGAGTTTTATAATCTTTTTATAAAATACTTACTAAACTTTAGTACCATTTGCTTATTAATTAACTTTCTCCTTCTGCACCAGAAATCAATGTGTCATTTGTCGTAAGCTATACTATCTCAATGTTATCAGAGGAACAAAAGAGAGAATCCCACTAAAACTGCACTTTTCCTTCAGCACAGAATGTTGCTTAGCAGCATTAATAATCTTTTTCCTGTTCTGTCCTTGAAATTTGCACAAACGTATTGACAATTGGAGTAATGTAGGATATATACTAGGGTAGAACATTTCCATTATAGTTCTCTTCTTAAAATTGTTAACACAAAGTCATATACACAAAGTCTTCTATTTTTTTCCCTAGCCTAAAACTGAAAATAAATCACTAGCTAGTGGTGCAGCTGGTGCAGCTGCAGCTACAGTTGGTGCGGTCACTGCTGCTGGTTTGGTTGCGAGAGCTGATAAGCCAAGTACTGAGGTAGGTAACTATAGTCTAACACAAATCAGCTGCTTTGTATACACCTAACTCCCTTACACTGGCTTTCAGCACTATTTTCACCTTTTTTTCAGGCTAAAGAAAATAAATCAGCAGCTCCATCTTCAGCTGTTGAAGCTGCACCTACTAAGCCACCTGAAAAAGTAGGTAACAACATAGTGACATATAAGCCCTCCTGTGTAAAACACACCTTTCCCAATTTTTAATGGCCTTTCCCAAATCTGACATTGTTATCAATAATACTTCAGTATGTTTCATCTTTAAAAATAAATCTTTACAACATATTAACTAATAAATCAGCTGACTACAAATAATCTTGTTACTGAAATTGAGAGGTAACTGGTTAACAATTATCCTTGAAAATGTTTGTCTGTTGAACTTGTATTGATTCAGAGCAAGTTTCTAGTTTGGGTTTCCAGGAGTTCTCTGCAAAGGATCCTGTTTCCTTCCTTCTCCTTAGGTTTAAGGAGAGAGAGGGTTTTTTTTGGTGTCTTTTTCTGTTTCTTTGCAGTCTTACATTAGTGCTACGCATTGTGATACATCTTTACATGCTGTGTAGTGCCTTAACTTGTATAACTGTCTGCTTATTTTTCTAGTCTGATCTAGATAAGGCCTTAGATGACCTGATAGATACGCTGGGAGGACCTGAAGAACATGTCCCTCCCAGTCCAGTCTACACTGGCCCAGAAATTACGGTATTGAATTTTTTACGTCACTTGTTATCATACGGGCTGAATAATTATCCCTGTGATCCCATAACATTTGAAATAGATTCACAGTTTCTCTGTAAAACGTAAGGAATGCCTCCCACACGATACTAGTGTTGTTTTTAGCTGTTAAGAAATGTTGCAACTGTAGATCTACAGTAGAACACAATGGTGAAATGTTAGCAAATTGGAAAAAAGTTGCTATTTGAATTGGTCACCAAATATGGGCTTGTCTGACAGATTTACAGAAGAACATGTTTTTATCAAAGTCGCTGAAAGGGGAAAGAAAAAAGCTTTGATAAGTGAACGGAATTGTCTCTACTTACTCTTTTATTTGTCACGTGGTGGAGCATTAGGAATCTGAGATGATGATCATTTCTAAATGTGGATGTGCATGGAGAAGAGGGGTTGCAATCGCAGTTGATGGGGAGGGTAATGGAGAAGTAAGGGAATGGAGTAGACAGAGGTGTTTCCAAAAATATGTAAAATTCACATTTTATCTGTATCTACATTAAAAGATTGAGATTGACCATTTATTGTACTTGACTCTCTCTTTTCTCAGAATTATCATTAGTGAGTATATCACAGGGTGGCTGGCCCCTTGACAAGGGAGCAGGACAGTATACCTGTGACTGGTCAGCTGACCTCGATGAGATTTAGAAGAGGGTACCTGCGCGAGGGGGCGACACTTGATGAGTCAGAGCCAGAAAGCTGCAAGAATTAGAAGCAGCAGGCAGTCCCGCAAGGAGAGGAGGAAGTGGGAACCTGCTGGGGGGAAAAGCTGTGGGTGATGTGGTGCTCAGCTACCAGAGCATGGAAGATTCCTGAAGGAAGGACAAAGAGGCAAAGGGGACAGTGCACTGGGAGCTGTAGCCCGGGGTGGGCTGAGGAACTGGTTTTATTAATTTTGCCTGTGTTGGAAGAATAAAACTGCCTGGAAAGAGACTCTGGGTGTGGCAGTGGGTTCTTTGTGAACTGGGGGGAAGGCCAGTTTATTGCAGGGTAGAATGTCACTTTATATAGTTATCTTTGTAAATTAGTAACTTACATTTGGTTTCAACAAACATGAAAACAATATTAACTTAATGTTTTTTGTTGCAGGATTCGTGTTCTTTTGCATATATTGAAGAACTGGGTAAACGGGAGGGTTCTATACCTCCAGGATACAGAAAATTATTGGAGGTAATTAAAGTGAGCAAAATAAGACATGTAATAGAGTTCTGCTTGTATACTGGGATTATCTTCCTTTTACTACAGAAATAACTCTTCTTTCAGGGTAAAGGAGATGACCAAGCTGTACCCCCAGAAAAAACAGAACCACCTCCCCAGGTAAGGTTGGATTTACATCTCAAAAGTTAAAAATAGGTCATCATCCGGTTCTTGGGAAAGTTCTAATTGACTTCTGCTGACGTCAGAAAATGCCAAATTCCAAGAGGTGCTGACCGCATGCAGTTCTGTTGAAGTCAATGGAAAGCTTCTGGAGTTTTCACACAGAATTTTTAATTAACATAGATAGTCTTAGAAAACTGAAAGAAGTTGAAACAACTAAACCAAATACTTTTGAGAAATTGAACCTGATAATATTAGACCAGCTATTGACAGTTATGGATGCAGGAATCCTTGAGTACTTTGTGTGGCAAAGAATGCTTAAATCTGTGTGCTTAGCATGGTCATAAGAACAGCCATACTAGATCAGACCATCTAGCTCAGTATCCTGTCTTTCGACATTGGGAAATACCAGGTGGTTCAGAAGCAATGAACAGACCAGGTAATCATCAAGTGATCCATCCAAGTTGCCCATTCCCAGCTTCTGGAAAATAGAGGGTAGGGACACCATCCCAGCTAATAGCCATTGATGGACCAATCCTCCATGAATGTATCTAGTTCTTTTTTAAACCCTGTTATAGTCTTGGCCTTTGCAGCATCTGCTGACAAAAAGTTCCACAGGTGAACTGTCATTCCTTTAGACTAGAGCAGGGAGCAGCAACTTTTGGCACGCGACCCATCAGGGAAATCTGCTGGCAGGCTGGGATGGTTTGTTTACCTGCAGCATCCACAGATTCGGCCAATAGCAGCTCCCACTGGCTGTGGTTTGCTGTTGTGGGCCAATGGGACCTGCAGGAAGTGGTGTGGTCCGAGGGGTGTGCTGTCTGCCTCTTCCCACAGCCCCCATTGGCCTGGAACGGCGAACCGCGGCCAGTGGAAGCTGCGACCTGCTGAACCTGCGGATGCTGCAGGTAAACAAACTGTCCTGGCCTGCCAGCAGATTTCCCTGATGGGCCACGTGCCAAAGGTTGCCGATCGCTGGACTAGAGTTTGATTTCACTGTAAGTTTAACCTAAAAGAAAACAAAAGGCTGCATTTGTGACGTGTAGGGGTGTTTTCTTTCTGAGACAAAAGTGTAACAGTGGCCCCTTAAATACATATTGCTACTTCAGTAAGCACACAGCACACATGAATTATAAACTAGGTTTTGACAGCCCTTGACCTTTGTATGTTAACCATAATCTACTATGCAATTTCTGTTTAGAAACCAATGACAGATGATGATATTGCAGATGCTTTGTCATCTGATTTTACCTGCAGTACTTCTACTCCTGGAGAGGAGAAGACAACTCTTAAAGAGGTATTGATTTTGCCAGCTGAGAATTATTTAACTGTACCTTTTTTACACTTTTTGCAAATTTTCCCAGTAACCAAATGTTTCATTTTCTCCTTGCATAACAGAAGCCAACAGCAGAAGAAGAAATTGTACAAGCACAGTCAACAAGTTCAGTCAGGAGTTCAGCTCCTCCTAAGGAGAAGAAACCAAAACTGGAAGAGGTATAGATACTCTCTTTTTTGACTAATTTAATTATTATGATATATCTGTATTTAACATACTTCATGCCAAAATTTGGGCTTGATCTTGCAAGACGTTGAACATCCTCGGCTTCAGTTGAAATTCTGTTGAACATATTAAGTACAACAGGAATTGCAGGTGCAGAGAGCCTCTGCATGTTATAGGATTGGGCCTGCGAGGGTCAAATAATTGTGCTTATGGAGTCTACTGCAGGGCTCCCATAGGCCCAGTAAACATAGTATGAGAGCTGGTTACAAAAATGAGCTTGGTGTTTTTTAGTTGTGTGGGATGCTTTTAATATCAGGATAATTTCATGTCCTTGTATTCATAAAACTGACCTTTCCTTCTCATATCTGGAGAGATAATGTAATGTAGTGTTGGGGTCTCTGCTTTACTCTCCTTGAAGAAGTTTTTGTTTTATTAGAAGCTGCTGGTATGATCAGAGTTCGCCATCTGCTGCCCTCTCATGTTAAAGAAATGTGGTGAAGCAGAGCAGAAATTAAAAATGCCATTTTATCACTTTTTGAGCTCAGACGTGCTAGCATGCTGCTTAGCTCCCTGCAGAATATAGAGGAAGACGCATGTAAAGTAAACCCTGTGCCTTTTTATGAATAATCACAATATGATTTGCACATTTTTTTAATCTAGGCAGCAATAAGTGATGATGCACTAGATGCCCTTGCTGATACTCTTGGTGCACCAGAACCTGAACCCAAAGAAGACGTATCTTCCCTTGTAGAAGTCTCAGAGGTATAATTAAATGTATATTATATCAACTCCCCAAACTCCATTTTTCTAGATGTTGTACAAATGCATAAGAGGAGAACAATGCATACCCCACAGAACTTACTTATGTAAACTGTCAACCCTTCATCAGTTAAGACTGAGCCAATCACAACATGTCTTCCAGTCTTCTCTCGTTCTGGCCATCCTTCACCTTGCTTGTCCATATATCCTTGTTAGGAAATCATCCCACCTCTTTGGAGGCTGACTGCGTGGCCGTTTCAGTTCTCGCCGATACCACTCAGATATAGCTGCAGTCCATCTGTTGTCTCTGAATCAGGCCACATGTCCCTCCCACCACATTTTGCTGAGCCTGCTTTCAACAACATCTCACACTCCAGACTGCTGCCAGATTATTTCAGTAGGGATGTGATCGCAGAGCGAAATGCCCAAAAATGTTCATTCCATCGCCCTCTGTGTGACACACAATTGATGTTCTTCAGTCTTCGTCAGTGACCATGTTTAGCTGCCATATAGCATTGCTGGAAGCACGGTTGAGTTAAAAAGATTTGCACGAGTTGTTTTGCTGATGTTTCCTTGGAGGATGTCCCTGATGTCGTTGAATGTGCACCATCCAGCTTTTTTTCTGAACGACAGTTCGCCTTTCTGATCATGGTGCGTGTTGACTTCCTGGCCCAAATAAACGTATTTGTCGACCTCTTGGATCTGCTCTCCTCCAAGAGTTATTTGGGTTCTTGGCAGAACATCTGTTCTCATATTTTGTTTTCGACTGGTTCATTTTTAATCCGACTTGACTACTTTTCACGTTCAGTTCTTTAAGCATGCTCTCAAGCTAGACTGTATTATCAGCTATCAACTCTATATCACTATAAGATATAGATCACTATAAGAACTTACTTAAGTGACAAAAAACAGACAAAGGGAGTAGAAATGGGATACAACATACCAGAGAAGGATAGTAATGACTGTTGTGCTTCTTGTTGGTTACACTTAAATATATTTCTAACCATTCTTTTCTCTGACTATTTTTCCCTTTAACTCTGGTTGTTGTGTTTAGGATGGGAGGGGGGAGTTACAATTAATAGCATTTTCTCTTGTAAATAGTTCTTGTCTGACTTTTTTCCTTTTATTTTTGTATTTAGCCTGGATCTCTTCAATGTCTCTTAACTTAAGTGCTCATTTGGTATTTATTCCTTGCATGTTTTGAGTTTTATTTTTACATCTAACACCACTCGCCTATTAGCTTTACATTATTTTATCCCTTCTCCATATTCAGTAAGTGCATAAAGCAGGGGAGTGACAGAAAGGCAATGGAAAATTAGTTGCTGTTGAAGGTGTCTGGAGTGCTTGTGCTAGTTCTGAACTTGATAGAAGGCATGATGTGACGTCAGAAGAGCTGACTGGCAGGAGAGTCTAGAGTCATTGTGGGAGGGCCTCTAGAAGAGCTGAGTGTTTTGGAGCTCGTGGAAGGACTCTGGAGTCATTAAGGGGTGCACTGATGGGACTCCATGTCCCCAGGTGATTGCTCAGTGGAGAAGGGGATACAATCCTACTCCCCCTTTATCTCTTTCTGCTGCTGATGTGGCCAGGGTGGTGAAGGCTGCCAGGAGAATCGGGAACTTTATACTGTGCCCTCTAAAGGCCTGTTGAGGCAGTGGCCAGGGACATTTATGTCTCTGCTCTGTGTCTTTGGGTTGTGTTTTGAAGTGTAACACTACACTAGTGTTAATTTCAAAACAATGGGTTTTTTTAACCTAAATTTGGCATGAATAGAACATAAAAGCCATCAAAGCATAGAATGGCTTAATCTGACTTTAGTACCTTTTAGAAAATTGGAATGATCCTCTTTATTGAAGAGGGACTGTTGGTGTTTTTTCCTGGAATTTCTGTTCATCTGTATTTGTATCCTTTTCTTCAGGCAAAAGCTAAAGAGAAAAAAATAAACAAGGCTGGTGAACGTGATGATACAATCCCTCCAGAATACAGATTGAAACCGGCAATGGTAATTTTTCATCTCTACTTTCCTCATATAAATTATAGGTGCCTGACTAGCTCGGTGGTTGTGTCACAGGCAGGCAATGAAATTGGGGAAAGTAAAAAGTAGTGGAACTCTATTAATGACTAACTCTGAATGCACCTTTCCTGGATGGCTCCTGTATCCCTCCCCAGCCCTTTCCCCTTCCTTGAGGGTTCACTTAGAACTCTCTGCTGTCCCTCAGAGTAACATGATGGATGTTGAGGAAAGGAACATGTAGACTTGCAAACAATATTGGCATTTATTTGGAATAGTTTCTCATGGAAAGTGCCAGAAGCATCATTTTATAACCGGACGTGTCACTTATATCTATAAATAAATATGTCTGTGGGGCTCATTTGTGTAGTATGAAGTCCTGACAAACACAATAGAGAGATATTATCCACATTTTACTGATGGGCGCACACAGAGAAGGAGAGGTGTTCAAAATTGTCAATATTGATGCAGTTAACAATGTATACATTTCAACTCTCATCATTAGGTTTCAGTAGTAGCGCATTCCTTTTTGAATGGAGCAGTTTTTACCTCTCAGAGACTTTCAGTGTGTCTAATTGCAGACCTGGGAAGCTGACCTAAATAAGTTGACATTCAGAAGATTTTCTTCAGAGCCATAAAGACTACAAAGTTAGGACCTATCTTACTATTGAGTTATCGCTTGTTTTAAATTGATACTGAGTTAATCCAACATAAAACTGAAGTAGTGCAGTGGTGACTGGCCTCAGGGCTAGATTCTCAGCAGTGTTCTGGCTCCTTTTTGCCACTCAGGTCTTGCAGCAGTATCTGACCAGCTGAGAATTCCCCAGTTCTTCTTCGAGTGATTGCTCATATCCATTCCAGTTAGGTGTGCACTCCATGCGTGCACGTTTGTCGGAAGATTTTTACCCTAGCAACTCCGGTGGGTCGGCAGGTCGCCCCCTGGAGTGGCGCTGCTATGGCGCCTGATATATACCCCTGCCGGCCCGTCCGCTCCTCAGTTCCTTCTTACCACCGTGTCAGTCTTTGGAACTGTGGATCGCGGCATAGCTGTCCTCCACGTACCTAGCTTCTCCTTGTTCACTCATTGTATATAGTTATCGTTAGCGTATAGAGTAATTAGTTCATAGTTGTCAATCAGTTATTGTGTATAGTTTAGCGGGTTCGGGCTCTAGCCCTTCCCCGCACCCGGTGCCCGGGCTCATGCCCGGTTCGCCGGGATTCAAGCCATGCTCGGCCTGTAAGAAGCTGATGCCCACGAGCAATCCCCACGACGCCTGCCTAAAGTGCCTGGGGGAATCGCACATGTCTGAGAAGTGCCGCATTTGTAAGGCTTCAAGCCACGGACCAAGAAGGAGAGAGACCATCGTTTAAAGACTCTCCTTATGGAGGCACCTCTTAACCCTCCTTCCTCGGCACTGAGTGCTGACACCACCCCGGCACCGGACCGCACCGGCACCGCGAAAATGTCTCGGCACCGGCCTTCCCTGGCGCAGGGTCCCGACCGAAGAACATCGGCTTCCTCTACTCCTGCGAAGCAGGCCTGTGCGGGCCGCCCAGCACCGACTCCTGCCGCGGCCCCGACACCAGTGATACCGTTGACTCCGTCCCCTAGAGGTCCGTCGAGTCCGGTCTTGGAGAGCTCCCTGGTGAGACCCCTCTACGCCAGAAACATTCTCTTCGGCCAGGGACCTTATTGCAATGACCGAGTCTGCTCTGCCTCAACCCCCGGCACCGCCGGTGCAGGTTCTTCAGTCTAGAGGCAAGCCTGCAGCCATGAGACCTCCATCCCTGGAGTCGGCGGGCCGGTACCAATCTCCGCCTAGGTTCCAGCACCGCTCCAGGTCCTGTGGAAGATCTCGATCGAGGCACCGCTCGCAGTCCCGGCACCGCTCACCACGGCAGTACCGGTCGTACTCGCGGCGCAGATCCACCTCCCGGTACTCTCGGCACCGCTCCGGTTCTATTCATCACTACCGGCACCGAGACTCCCGCAGCCGCTCGTGCCGTTGGCGTTCCCGATCCCGGTCGACCTCCCGGCACCGAGCTGGTGGCAGGTCCCGGTCGCGATCTCGGCACAGTTATGATTCCCAGTACCGGTCTCTGGCACCAAGGAGGTCTCCACCAACGGTCCCTCACATTCCAATGTCTTGGAGCACAGGGTTCCTGAGGCCACGGTTTCCCGTCCTCCTCCCCCTCCACGGAGGAAAAGTTGTCCCAGCCTCAGGACCCCGAGCCCCCTGCAGAGTCGGACGCAGTTCTTCAGGCAGAGCCCTCCGCAGACCCACTCCTCCCAGGTCTCTTCATCCTCCCCAGACGAGGCTATGGCTGGAACATCACCTACCAGCCCGCCTCCGCTTGACCTTAGGGCGCACCAGGACCTTCTCAGGTGTGTTGCACAGAACATGAACCTGCAGGCCGAGATGGTCTCGGAGATACAAGATCCAGTGGTGGACATATTATCAGTGGATGCCCCCACTAGGGTTGCCCTTCCGTTTATTAAAACCATTCAAGCTAACGCCACTACCATTTGGCAGTCTCCGGCTTCTGTTCCCCCCGCTGCACGAGGGGTGGAACGTAAATACATGGTCCCCTCAAAGAGGTATGAATACTTGTATGTCCACCCTCCCCCTTGTTCCCTTGTTGTCCAATCTGTGAACGCGAGGGAGCAACGTGGTCAGCAGGCCCCTGCCCCAAAATCCAAGGAGGCGAGACGCATGGACTTACTCGGCCGAAAGGTCTACTCTGCGGGGGCCCTCCAGCTCTGCGTCTCCAATCAGCAGGCCCTCCTTAGCCGTTACAGCTATAACACCTGGGCCGCAGCGGACAGATTTAAGGAGCTGCTCCCTCAGGAAGCATGTCAGGAGTTCTCCGCGATCCTTGAAGAGGGCAAAAAGGACGCGAGAACTTCCTTGCAGGCTTCCCTAGATGCCGCGGACTCAGCTGCACATGCTCTGGCATCTAGCGTTACTATGCGCCATATCTCCTGGTTGCAGGTCTCCGGCCTCCCCCTGGAACTCCAGTATACCATTCAAGGCCTCCCATTTGAAGGCGAAGGCCTGTTTTCTGACAAAACTGACCCTAGGCTGCAGAGCCTAATAGACGGTAGGGTCATTATGCGCTCCTTAGGGATGCATACACCCGTAACCCAGTGCAGACCCTTCCGGCCACAGCAGCAACACCGGCCTTACCCCCAACCCCGGCAGAAGCAAGACTTCACCAGACGGCGAGGCAGGAATGGTCGCCGCAGACAACCCAGCAACCAAGGAGGCTAGAACCAGAACCCCTCCAAACCTTCTTCCGGGCCGAAACCTTCCTTTTGAAGGTGCACCTGAGGGCGTTGTACCAATTTTGTTGATTGATCCGTCCCCTCCTTTTTCCAACTATCTTTCCCTTTTTCTCCCTGCGTGGTCCCAGCTAACATCGGACCGCTGAGTCTTACGCATGCTGGAACTGGGATACCACCTGCAATTTGTTTCAAACCCTCCCTTGTCCCTCTTCAGGGACCCCTCTCATGAGCAACTCCTCCTACAGGAGGTGCAAGCGCTCCTCGCCAAAAGAGCCATAGAGGAGGTTCCCGAGCTCGAGCAGGGCAAGGGGTTTTATTCCTGCTACTTTCTAATCCCCAAGGCGAAGGGAGGTCTCAGACCTATTCTCGATCTGAGGGAACTCAACAGATACCTAGTAAAGTTGAAGTTCCATATGGCATCCCGGGGGACCATTATCCCATCCCTGGATCCTGGAGACTGGTACGCCACCCTCTACATGCAAGATGCCTACTTCCATATAGCCATCTTCCCACCCTACAGGAGGTTCCTCCAGTTTGTGGTCAAACGGCAACATTTCCAATTCGCGGTCCTCTCGTTCGGCCTATCTACAGCCCCAAGAGTGTTCATCGAGTGTATGGCTGTAGTCGTCGCCCATCTTCGCTGCAGTCGTATACACGTATTCCCATACCTAGACGACTGGCTTATCTGAGGGACTTCCGAGGCGCACGTCCTCAGTCACGTCTGCATTGTCAAGAACCTTTTCTTAAGCCTAAGTCTAATGATCAATGTGGAGAAATCGACTCTAATCCCCACACAGAGGATAGAGTTTATCGGCGCCACCCTGGACTCCACTCTTGCCAAAGCCTCTCTGCCTCTGTCGAGGTTCCAAACTATGGCAGCCATCATACAGAGACTGCAAGCAGCGCCCCTGACCTCGGTGCGCACCTACCTTACCCTCCTGGGCCACATGGCGGCCTGCACGTTCGTAACGAACTATGCAAGACTCCGCCTAAGACCCCTCCAGTCCTAGCTCAACGCACAATACCATCCGGCCAGAGATTCTATCGACATAGTTGTCACCATTCCCCAGGACATCTTAGACTCCCTCCAGTGATGGCTGGACCCTTCTGTGGTTTGTGTGGGGCTTCCGTTCCATCCGCCCCAACCCTCGGTGTCCCTGACAACAGATGCCTCATCCCTGAGTTGGGGGGCTCACCTCGGGCTCCTGCAAACCCAAGGCCTGTGGTCACCTCGCGAGCTAGCCCTCCACATCAACGTCCGGGAGTTGAGAGCGGTCCGCCTTGCTTGTCAGGCGTTCCGTCAGCATCTGCAGGGCCGTTGTGTCTTGGTATTCACTGACAATACGATGACCATGTGTTATATAAACAAGCAGGGCGGCACGAGATCCTCTCCCATGTGTCAAGAGACCTTACGGCTTTGGGACTTCTGTATAGCCCATTCTATTCACCTCATCGCGTCCTTTCTCCCGGGGGTTCAGAACACGCTGGCGGATCATCTCAGCAGGTCCTTCCTTTCCCACGAATGGTTCCTTCGCCTGGATGTTGCTCTTTTGCTCTTCTGGAGGTGGAGGTTTCCCCGAATGGATCTCTTCGCATCCCGCAGGAACAGGAAATGCCAGATGTTCTGCTCCTTTCAAGGCCTCTCACCGGGTTCGGTGGCAGACGCCTTGTTCCATGGACGACGCACCTGCTGTATGCCTTTCCACCGTTTCCACTCGTCCACAAGGTCCTATTGAAGGTGCGCAGGGACAAGGCCCGCTTGATCCTGATAGCTCCAGTGTGGCCCCGGCAGCACTGGTACTCCATGGTGCTGGACCTTTCCATAGCCGACCCTGTCCCTCTGCCCCTTCATGTGGACCTGATCGCTCAGGACCACGGCAAGCTCCGTCACCTGGACCTTCAATCGCTTCACCTCACAGCGTGGCTCCTGAGTGGCTGACCCGGTGTGAGCTCCATTGCTCTACCCCAGTGCGGCAGGTGCTCCTGGGCAGCAGGAAGCCTTCCACTAGAGCGACGTATTCGGCCAAATGGAAACGTTTCACCTGCTGGTGCACGGAACGGAACTTCCTTCCCACCGAGGTCTCCATTGCTAATATCCTAGACTACACCTGGTCCCTCAAGCAGCAGGGCCTAGCGATATCGTCTCTCCGGGTTCACCTGGCGGCCATCTCCACCTTTCACCCAGAGGGGGATGGCCGCTCGGTGTTCTCTCACCCTATGATGACTAGATTCCTTAAGGGCTTGGAGCGTCTCTACCCCCAGGTTCGCCGCCCTGCCCCTACCTGGGACCTTAACCTGGTTCTGACCCGGCTCATGTCCCCTCCATTTGAACCATTAGCGACTTGCTCCCTTCTCTACCTCTCATGGAAAACCGCTTTCCTGGTGGCCATCACATCAGCGAGACGGGTCTCGGAGCTTCAGGCCCTCACGGTAGATCCCTCGTATACTGTGTTCCACAGGGACAAGGTGCAGCTGAGACCGCACCCAGCCTTTGTCCCCAAGGTTGTATCGGTTTTCCATGTTAACCAGGAGATCTTCCTACCTGTATTCTTCCCAAAACCCCATTCGACTTGCAGGGAGCAGCAGCTACACTCACTGGACGTCCGTAGGGCGCTTGCTTTTTACATAGAGCGAACTAAACCATTCCGCAAAACCCCCCAACTCTTTGTTGCGGTGGCTGAACGTGTCAAGGAGTTACCCGTCTCCTCGCAGAGAATTTCCTCGTGGGTAACGTCCTGCATCCGCGCCTGTTATGACTTGGCGCACGCCCCCCCCGGCCACGTGACTGCGCACTCCACCAGGGCTCAAGCCTCATCGGCTGCTTTTCTTGCTCACGTGCCCATTCAGGAAATCTGCCGGGCAGCAACCTGGTCTTCTGTCCATACCTTCGCTTCCCACTACCCCCTGGGTCAGCAATGTAGGGATGACGGAGGCTTCGGCTCCGCTGTGTTGCACTCTGCGATATCTGTCTCCGACCCCACCGCCTAGGTAAGGCTTGGGATTCACCTAACTGGAATGGATATGAGCAATCACTCTAAGAAAAGACGGTTACTCACCTTCGTAACTGTTGTTCTTCGAGATGTGTTGCTCATATCCATTCCACACCCGCCCTCCTTCCCCACTGTCGGAATAGCCAGCAAGAAGGAACTGAGGAGCGGACGGGCCGGCAGGGGTATATATCAGGCGCCATAGCAGCGCCACTCCAGGGGGCGACCTGCTGACCCACTGGAGTTGCTAGGGTAAAAATCTTCCGACGAACGTGCACGCGGTGCACACACCTAACTGGAATGGATATGAGCAACACATCTCGAAGAACAATAGTTACAAAGTGAGTAACCGTCTTATATGGGGGTTCTTTCAGATGATGCAGAGCCAGTATACCCGGGTTCCTATGTCACCCCTTCCCTGGCCTAGGTGTCTGCGTTTGAATGAGGCGTAATATGTCAGTGGTATGGCCAAAATGAGATGTGTTCCTGCTTTCCCCACTTGGCATACAGTTCCTTGAAGACCATTGCCACCTGTTGTTTGGTTAGGTCTGCTCTAACCTACAGTGGTCCTGTAGCCAGCACATATGGGCCCTGAGACTCAGGAAGCCATTACAGGCTCCCAGATGGTCTCCTTTCTGCTGCACTGAGTGAAAAGTTGGTGCAGCAGAGAATCTGGGACTAAATGTTTTCTGTAAAAGAAAGCTTAAATGCTGTAGCAGGAATGGCCTGCCAGAATAGTATTGAAATATATTCTGGATCACTTTGTGCCTAGTCACAGTTTCTGTGGCCTCCCTCTGTTGGCAGGTCCCATGGATGGGGGTGAGGAGACCTGCTGCTCCTACCCTGTACCATAAAATGCTGTGTCCGTGGAATTCTGTATTGTTAGTGCATGTCATCAAATGTGATATGGCACAGATTTTGCTTAATGTGTATTTTCATTTGTTTTCTTTAATTCCTTGGGGTGTACTTGTTTAGATACCTTTCCCATTGCAAATAACTTAAACTTGCAATTGTTTGCTGGCATGGAAGCCATGTTTTGTAATAATAGAAAAAAACTGACAACAATATTTATGTTTTTCCCTGCAGGATAAAGATGGAAAACCATTATTGCCAAAACCTGAAGAAAAGCCTAAGGTTAGAAAAGTAACAGTATTATATGATTGTCACTAGATATCCTGGTGGTTTCCTGTTGGTTGGTTTTGTTTCTCCTTTTTGTCCTCTATTCTCCTATGTTCTTAGTATAACTACACAGTCTTGGTCCCTATTTGTAGATACACTTATACAGTGTGTAAACAAGTGCAACTGATTTTTACTTTCTAGCCATCTGTCTCTGATATTGAAGTTGAATATTATTGTTCTGTAGGTGGATCATGTGAATGTTTGAGTAATACTGAAATGCTTTGCAGTTCTGGGCAACTACATCTGTATTCCCCCTTAACTGTGGTCCGCCAACGGCACCCACCCTAGGCTCCACAGAGGTGCCCTCAGGTGTCATGTCTCTCTTGGGTGAAGACATACGTCTCTCTCCCTCCTGACCAGGCTAGGATATTTCCAGGTTGCAGAGTCCCCTGACTATACTGTGATATCCCCAGTTTAAGCAGGCTTCTTTTGCCTTCTCTTCAAAGATGATACACAATGTAATAGCTGGAGGTATAAGTTACCACACAGCTCTTTCTGAGTAAGCACATTTATTCTTCAGATAAAAGAAATGCAGACAAAACATAAAAAAAAATGACAGAGCCTACATGCATGCTAATAAATGCTGATACCATATTCTTCCCATTACCAATACATGATCTGTACTTGAAACATTGTAACACACCGCTACCCTGATATAAAAGCGACCTGATATAACACAGGTTCACATACAAGGCGGTAAAGCTCTGGCACGCTGCTCTGAGCAGCGTGTTAAGGTTGCTGGGCCAGGCCAGGGCCGAGGGGTTCGATAAGGAGCAGAGGGTCTTGGGGGCGGTCAGGGGCTCGCCCCCAGGGTCTAGGGGGCAGGAGCTGTGGGAGGGCACTTCTGGGGGCCCCGCAGACCCAGAGTGGCCTGGGGGATTAGTAGGGGGCCAGGAGCTTCCCTTACCCCGACCCCAGCTGTGTCGCTCAAGGCTTGAGGGAAGGGATTCCCCACCCCCTGCACTCACCAGCAGTGGTGGAAGCGGAGTAGGCCACCCCCAGCGCTCTCCACTCCGCCAGCTCCCAGCTGCAGCGCTCCGCTTCCCGCCTCAGGTGAGTGTGGAGGGCATCCTTTCCCCAACCTCCCCACACTCACCTGCGGCAGGAAGCGAACTGCCGCAGCTGGGAGGTGGCAGAGTGGAACAGGCTGGGGCTGCGTCGCTCCGCTTCCCGCCGCTGGTGAGTACGTGGGGAGTCATTTCTCCAACCTCCCCGCACTCACCGGTGGCGGGAAGAGGAGCAGCCCAGCCCTAGCCAGCTCCACTCTGCCAGCTCCCAGCCGTGGTGCTCCGCTTCCCGCCGCAGGTGAGTGCAGGACCTTTCCCCAGCCACCCCCCAGCGACATGCACTCACTGGGGGCAGAAAGTGGAGCGCTGCAGCTGGAAGGTGGCGGCATGGAGCTGGCTGGGGCCGGTCTGCTCCACTTCCCGCCAGTGCCGGTGAGTGCGTGTGGGGGGTGGATGGGGGTTGGAGCAGTCGGGACAGGGAGCAGAGGGGCTGGGTGGGATCCTGGGGGTGATTAGGGATGGAGGTCTCTGGAGAGGGCGGTCAGGGAACAAGGAATTGGGGGAGGGGAGGCAAAGCAAGTTTGATATAACGCGGTGAGATTTTTTTGTCTCCCAAGGACTGCGTTCTATCGGGGTAGAGGTATAGTATACTGTCATACTAAATGTTAGGCCTAATCTACACTCAATGTAGGTACGGCATCAGGTGTGTGAAAAATTCACCCTCCTGAGCACCAAAGCTATGCTGATCTAACTCCCAGTGTAGATGCAGCTAGGGTGATGGAAGAATGATTCCATCGACCCTGCTACTATCACTTAGGGAAATACTGTTTCTACAGCAATGAAAAAATGCCTTCCCTCACCATAAGCTGCACCTATGCTACCGGGTTATGCTGGCAAAGCTACATTACTGTAGCTATGTCAGTATAGACTGCACAAAGTAGACATAGCCTAAGTAATTTATGCTATTGCTTTTAAAAGCTTAGAATCCTCTCATGAAATAAGTTATACTTTGCTTTTTAGTAACACTGTAAACTATTTTTAAAATGGAATGCTATTCCAGTAAAAATCATTTTTAATTACAAAACTGGACAAATTCTAGAAAGGATTTTCTCAATAAATATTTATTAACTATGCACACATAGTATATTTTAAAATGTAAAAGGTGCTGACCAAGCAAGTTAATTTAGAATTTTTGTAAAATAAAAACCATTGTATCAGTCACTCTGTATCACATTTGTGTCCATTTTGTATTGCAGCCTGTAAGTGAATCTGATCTTATTGATGAATTTTCAAAAGACTTTGTCTGTCCTGCGCCACCTGCAGCTGAGTCTAAACCATCTAAACCCACCGACACATCTAAAGTAAGTAAGTCTTCTTTGATCTTAAGTAAAAAAAAAAAATCTTTTTAATATTCAGTGTTCAATGTCACTGTCACTGGACAATTTTAGGATAGAGGAACACTTAAAAAAAGTCCATGGTTCTCTGGTTTCTGTATCCCATAATATTCTCTTCCCAGAAATATCTCCTCATTTTTATTTTCTCCATCAGCTGTTCTCAGTTGCATTCTGTTGAAAGGTTTATATCTCCATGTTCTTTCTGATTTTCGTTGCTTTGTGCTTCAGTGCATTAATAAAGTTCACTACATTTGTTTCTTTCAGAAACCTGCAGTTACTGCACCTGCAAAGGCTTCTGTGGAGGAAGTTGTCTCCTCTGCTGCAGTTTCTACTGTGCAGTCATCAGCTCCATCAACTACTACTTCAGTGAGTAACCTGTAGAGAATCGGAATTGGTGCTAAAGTAAAAACTCAAAGCTGTTCTGTGAAAAGTTAGAGAAGTATGGCTTTGTGGAATACTATTGCAAACTTCACAGTCAAGCACTTCAGAATAATCTCGTCATGGCTTATCTGTATGATATAGATTGAATTTCTGAAGGGGTACCTGTGATTTGAACTCTCGTGATGCCCCCTGGCATTTTTTCTTGAAACAGTTGTTTCACTATGCTTGAGAGTATATGCTTCAAATGCTTTCCTAAATTCTTTTTAAGATGATACTGTTTATGAACTTTTTATTGCCAGTAAAGATAAACATAATAAAACATTTTATGAAAAAAACTGCTGTCCTATGTATTTGGGAAGACTGTATTACTGGCAGACCTCCCTAACTCTGTGGTCATGGAGTACATAAATCAAAACTTGTGGAAGTGTCTAGTTGTTAATCATGTCTACCTAGAGAACACTCTGCCAAAGTCCTAGAGGATCTGTGCTGCAGTGACACACTTTAGCGGGAGAGGCAATTTATAATTAGAGCCATACCAAATTCTCAGTCCATTTTGGTAAATTACATGTTCATAGAATTTTAAAAATGTTAAATTTCATGGTTTCAGATATTTAAATTTTTGAAATTTCACGGTATTGTAACTGTAGGGGTTCCAACCCAAATTGAGGATGGGGGTTGCAAGACTACTGTAGGGGGTTGCGGTATTGACATCCTTACTTCTGCGCTGCTGCTGGCAGCGATGATGCCTTCAGAGCTGGGCTCCAAGCCAGTGGCCGTGGAGGTTCCTGCAACTGGGGGAGGTTCCCAGAGGTGGGTCTGATCTGGCCCTGAGAGTGGCCCATGCAGAGGAAGAGGAAGTTCCAGCTAGGTTGGGACTAGCAACTAGAGCCCAGCATATGGTAGCAGTCCCCAGCTGGGGTGCCTCAACCCATCCCCAGCTCTGGAACCAGCGCTTGGGGGCTAAAGGGGACTTGGACTGTCTGTGTGTGGAGAGATTTGGGAGCGCAGTGCCCCCCAACCATGGCACCTTGGGCGATCACCCACCTGCAAGGCCAGCCCAAAAGTTACGACCTCCTCCCCATACCATGCCATCCTTGCTTTTCTGCTGCTGGTGGTGGTGCTGCCATCAGAACTGGGCACCTGGCCAGAAGCTGCCGCTCTCCGGCTGCTCAGCTCTGAAGGCAACACAGAAGTAAGTGGCAATCCCGTGACCCTCCTATAATAGCCAGATATCACAGGGAGACCAGATATCATGGTCCATGATACATTTTTCATGGCCAAGAATTTGGTAGGGCCCTATTTATAATTTTTGAATTTATTAGTATGGATAGTTGTATCTTCTTCAGTTTTGCATATATGTTGGTTGCAAAGTAAAATTGTGTTTATAATCTATGGTTAGAAATTCTGAATACATTTCTTCAAAAACAGCTTAACGTCAGTAAAACTGCAGTTGTGTCTAATAACATCTAATGCTTTTGTAGGCTGGACACGTGTCAGATGAGGCAGTGGAAGCCTTGTGTGGTAGTCTAGGAAAGAGAGAGCCTGACCCAGAAGAAAACAAATCTGCTGTGGATAAAGTGAAGGTATTAAAATAGCCAAGCCTTCAAAAAACACTTTGTAAAAGTAGTTATCCAGAGTTATGTTGTAAACTATTTTACAGTGGGCCATATTTTGCCATCTATTTTAAAGCAGAACTTCCTGTTTAAACCAGTAGAGGGAATTCAGTTTAGAAACTTGTGAAGGGATCCTTAGGATGCAACCTGGACTGTGGAACTGCTGAGCCTTCCAAACCCATCAGCCTAGGCTGTCTGTCACACTGTGATACTGGTGTCTAACTACAAGTCTCTGTTAGGCACTGCACTTACACAGCCATCCACAGGCAGAGACATGCCCAATTATGTTACATGAGTGATCTCCCAGCCACTCATGAACCATCAATAGAGAGGCTTCAGCCAATTCCCCCCAGTTCCCCAGCCTTGCACCCTAGAAATACCCTGTCTTGCATTGCTCAAGGATCTCTTAGACAGTGCAAACTCATTAATAAGTTCACCACATGTTCATAGGAAAGTGGACAAGCACCAGCTTTTGTAACCTGAGCTGAGATTCCTCAAGCACTTCAACTAAAACCACACTGTTTTAGGTAAAATATAAAATGGATTTATTAACTACAGAAAGATAGACATTAAGTGGTTATAGGTAGCAGGCATAGAGATCAAAGTTGGTTACCTAAGAAATAAAACTAAATTTGCAGTCTTAATTCTAATTTAAACAGAGCAGCAAGATTTGAATCCGTCTCCCACCCTAGATGGCACAGGCAGCTTACAGTTCCTCAATACACAGACTGGTGCCAGGCTGAAAGAGTGTCCAATCTCCCTAGTTCAAAGTCACTGTCTTCCAGATGATCTTTCAGGTGTTGAGATGTGGGGGGAAGAGGCTAAGCGATGATGTCTTTACCATAGACCTTAGTCCAGGGATCGGCAGCCTTTCAGAAGTGTTGTGCCGAGTCTTCATTTATTCACTCTACTTTAAGGTTTCACTTGCCAGTAATGCATTTTAACTTTTTAGACGGTCTCTTTCTATAAGTCTATAATATTATAACTAAACTATTGTATGTAAAGTAAATAAGGTTTTTAAAATGTTTAAGAAGCGTCATTTAAAATTAAATTAAAATGCAGAGCCCCCTGGACTGGTGTCCAGGACCCGGGCAGCGTGAGCGCCACTGAAAATCAGCTCTCGTGCCACCTTTGGCACACATGCCACAGGTTGCCTACCTCTGCCTTAGTCCATTCCGTGCTTTGCTGCACATTGGGCCATCCACATTTGCCATCCTTGCCTGTCAACTGCCCTTCTCTCCAAATGTTCTCATTTCATGTTGAGGTGCTGCTTGTTGTTCAGAACTGTTCGTTTCCATGTTTTCGCGGTCTTCTCTCTTTCTTCTTGCATTTTCTGGTTTCCATTCAAAGGCAGTACTTGGTAAGCATTCTTTTTCCATTCTCAGCACATGTCCCAGCCACTGATGTCTTCTTTTGTAGATTATTTGTGAGAGGGTGCCTTGTCCAGTCATTTTTCTGTCTTCTTCATTCATCTTCCTATCTCTCTATGTTATTCCCAACATTCTTCTCAGACATTTGTGATGAAATTCATCCAGCTTTTGCGTCTCTTTTCTTGATAAGTTGCCATGTCCCACTGCTATATGCTGTGATGGCAATAACTATTGCTTTGTACACATTTGGTTTTGTCTTGAGGGAGATGCTTTTTAGTTGCCAGATGATTTTGAGTCTTCCAAATGCAGCATTTGCCCTCTCAATTCTTCTTATTATGTCCTCAGAACTAGTGCCACCTTGGTTGATGGTACTTCCAAGATACTTAAAATTGTCTGCCTTCTCCAGTTTCTCTTCTTCAATTTTGATTTCTGTTCCTATATTCCCCATTAACATGACTTTACATTTCTTTGCATTGTGTATCAAACCCATCTTCTCCATTACAGAAATGCTTAAATCAAGTAAAAGTAGTAGTCTGTTGGCATCTTCATTGATAAAAACGATGTCATCAGCAAAGTCTAGATCAAATAGCCTTGAATTGTTCCATTTTAGGCCATATGTATCACTATCGCATTGTTTTAATCCATAGTCAATGACTAGCATGAACAAAAAGGGAGACAGGATGCACCCCTGCCTTACACCTGTCTTGATGCTGGATGACTTGCTCAATCCATTTTCCATTTTAATGCAGCATTCTAAGTTGGCATAGAATGTCTTCATAATGTTAGTTAATTTTGTTGGATTTCCATATTGTTCCACAATTTCCCCCATTTTTTTTTCTGTTTACACTAATGAATACCTTTTGAAAGTCCACAAAATTGGCAAGACTGCCTTGGAATTCAGTTGTGTTCTCAATAATCTATCTCAGGGTGAAAATAGCATCTGTGCATGATCTCACATGTCTAAATCCAGATTGTTGTTCAGGTAGGATGGTATCAATCCTTCCTTTCATTCTGTTCAGGAGGACTGCTGCTAATACTTTACCTTTGACAGATAGAGGTGTTACTCCCCTCCAATTTGAACGATAGTTTAGATCACCTTTCTTTGGTAACTTGATTATGATACCGAGGGTCTGTTCTTCCAGCACTTTCTCCTCTGTTCATATTTTGTTGCACAGCGAACAGATGACTGATTCCATGTTTTCGCCTCCATTTTTAAGCATCTCAGGATGAATGCCATCCAAACCCAGATGCATTGTTGTTTTTCAGCTTCCGAAATGCTTTTTTTACTACTTAGATTTTTACCTCAGATACATCTATATATAGGTCTAGTGCTTTATCATTGTTAAATTCCAGTCTTGTAATTGGTTCTGGTTGGTTTAGCACTTCTTTGAAGTGTTCCACGCATCTATTTTCTTGTTCCACCTGTGTTTTCAAACTTTCTCCTTGTTTCTCTTTCTCTGGGATACTTCTGAATTTTGATCCGTATTGTGCTAACTGTTTCAGGATCGCGTAGACTGTTCTTGTATCGAGGAGGAGGGATAGCTCAGTGGTTTGAGCATTGGCCTGCTAAATCCAGAGTTGTGAGTTCAATCCTTGAAGGGGCCACTTAGGGATCTGGGGCAAAAATCAATGCTTGGTCTTGCTAGTGAAGGCAGGGGACTGGACTCAATGACCTTTCAAGGTCCCTTCCAGTTCTAGGAGATAGGTATATCTCCAATTATTATTTATTATTTCCCCTGCTTCTTCAGTTTCACTAGCCTTACTTTCCAGTTTTGCTTATCTCGTTTGCATTGTTTCTTTACTGCTTTGTCAAGGTTCTTGTACAGTAACTCCCCACTTAACATCCTCTCGCTTAACATTGTTTCGATGTTACGTCCCTGCTCAATTACAGAACATGCTCCATTTAAAGTTGTGCAATGCTTCGCTATAATGTCATTTGACTGCCTGCGTTGTCCACACCTGGCAGCCCCCATCAGCTCTCCTGTGCCCCCCAACAGCGCCTCCCACCTGCCGGCAGCCGCTACGGATCAGCGCCTTCCCCCTCCTCCTCCTGCCCACAGCAATCAGCTGGCTTGTGGCATTCAGGAGGGAGGGGGGAGGAGTGAGGACTTGACGCGCAGGCTCCCCCTCCCTCCTCTGCCTCCCAAATGCTGTAACCCAGCTGATTGCCGTGGGCAGGAGGCAGGAGAGGGAGGGGGAAGCCTGCGCACTGAGTCCTCGCTCCTCCCCCGTCCCTCCTGCCCCCCTGAACATTGCAAGCCAGCTGATTGCGCCAAGTAAAGGGGGAGAAGGGGGGAAGAAGAGGTTTGGGGGAAGTGGTGGCGTGGGTGGGCCGAAGGTTGAGCCCCCCACCCCTGGTGCTTGCAGAGTAAGGAAAGCTGCTGCTGCTGCCCAACGTGCTTCTAGCCTACAGCATCTTCATCCTTCTTGCCTGCTTCATTGTCTCCAGTGCCAGTGGGCTGTGCCTGTGTGGAGTAAGGTGGGAGCACCTCTCAACTATAGTCCTGTACTGTATGGCAAAAAGAAATTTCCCTGGAACCTACCCGCTTTACATTCATTCTTATGGGGAAATTGGATTCACTTAACATCGTTTCACTTAAAATTGGATTTTTCAGGAGCATAACTACAACGTTAAGTGAGGAGTTATTGTAGGTTTGTTTTGTTTCTTCAGTCCCATGTTGTAGTACTAGAGCCTTTTGTTTTCTTCTTTTGTCTACAATTTTCTGTGTTTCTTCTGAGATCCATTGTTCTTTATTGCTTCCTCTCTTTCTACCAATTATCTTTTCAGCTGCTTCTAGCGTAGCTGTTTTGAAAAGATCCAAGTATTTTTCCACTCCATTTTCTTCAAGATCTTTAAGGGCCTTTTTACCTCTATCTGGTACTCTTTTCGTATCCTGCAATCTTGTAGTTTCTGTGTATTGTATCATCTGAGTCCGTGTTCTTTCTTTTAAGTGCTTTAAACGTCAGTTTGATGTTTGTTTTCAGCAAATAGTTATCACTCCCTATATCTGCTCCTCTGAATACGCTTGTGTCTAACACTGATGTTCTCCATCTTTGACTAACACAGATATAGTTGATCTCATTTTGTGTACGGCCATTTGGTGAAAATCCGTGTCTTTTTGTGTATGTTTTTATGTTGGAAGAAAGAATTGCAGATACTAAACTTGAATTTTGTGCTGAAAACAATAAGTCTTGTGCCATTGTCTGACATTCCAGTTGTATGTGAGCTGATGATTGTTTCCCAGCCTCTTCTTTCATTTCTGATCTGGGAATTAAAATCTCCCATAACCAGGACAAGATCGTGGTTTGGTATTTCTTTCATTATGATTAGGTCACTGCCCCTCTTTTATACTTTCTTCCCGCTGCTAGAAAGATCCTTGCTGTGACATGGGTTAGTCCATCCCCATGGCATACTTGCCTTCTCTGAGGAGTCCCCGGGAGAGTGGATCCTTTTTATTGGCCATCAGCACCTATCTGTTTTGTTGCAACTGAAAGGCCTGTTATGGGCATTTTCTAACCTCAGAACATATTTCAGTAGCACATATAGCAGTCCTTCATAACTTCACATACAAAGATAGTACATATAATTCAACATGATATTTTTGTTCAACAGATCAAGACTTTTAAAATAATACCTTACAAGGCATACTTGTACAAATCATATCATAGTCGTATCACAGTGGTGAATATGCAGATTCCAGGGTGCTACTTGGAGGTAGAGTTTCACAAAATTATTAGTATAAATTAGTGCAGAGTGATTTATAAGTGATTTTGTTGTAAATTCACTTTAGGCATGCATACATACCTTAAGAATGAAATATTTGGTAACACAGTATCCTTTTTACATTCACACAGCAACAAAAAAAATCAATTAGTCCCTTAAAAGAAACCCATTTAGATTTGTGCTGGTTTATTATTTAAGTAAATTTCTCCCTTCTTTCGAACATAAAGACAAAGGAAGGAATGAAATGTATAGCTACATTTGTTTGTAAAGGTGTTCTATGATTGAAACAACAGGGTTCAATATATTACTAGAAGGATCTTTCACTCTGTTGGACATAGTCACAATTTTTCTGTCAGCCTTAAAAACCCTGTAAAACCTTATG
The DNA here is from genome assembly GCF_007399415.2 of Gopherus evgoodei. NCBI lineage: Eukaryota > Metazoa > Chordata > Testudines > Testudinidae > Gopherus > Gopherus evgoodei. Next base: position 74,664,995 of record NC_044327.1, on the reverse strand, counting down.
ACCTCTGGGTCAGGTATTACTTAAAGCAGTCAAAGATAGCTGGTGGAGAATTACCCCGGCTCATGGGAACTCTCAGCCAGCAGAAAGCTGCTGCCTTTTTCCCCAGCTACCTTCCCAGCTTCCCTAGGCCTAATCCCGCCCCCTGTGCAACCTAACCTTGCAGCCCTGAATAAGGGAGCTGTTAGTGTGTTTCATACAGAGAACAGAATCAAGGCCCATGGGAGTTTTTATTGTTGTTGGTTTATACTTACTCTCATATTTACTTTTATCAGTTTTATACCAAATACAATGCTATTAAAATGGATGGAATTACTCCTCATTTTACATTGAAATAAGTGGGTGGAGAATCAGACTTAAGACTCATCAGAAGAGAGGATGAGATTTTGCCTGATAATTAAACTGCATTTGCAAGGGAACATCTGGCTACAATGATGTTGTACTGGAAGAGTGTTAAAAACTTGCTCACATGCAGTATGTAAGAAATGCTGAGAAATGTTCCACTTTTGTTTTCCCCCTTAGGAGAAAGCCAAACAAGAAGAACGAGAAAAACTGGGTGAAGATGAAGAAACTATCCCTCCTGAATACAGATTAATAGAAGCTAAGGTAATTCCTTTTAATATGTTTCTGTATTCTTTGCACCTGTTCCTTTGTTCTTGGATATTGCTTCAGGCACCACGGTAATACATAATGAATGACTTCATTGTAATTTGTGGTTCATCAGCATATCTGAATACTAGGAAGCTTTTATTTAGATATCTAAATACGGGTAAAGGTGGTTTAGCTTTATGCACCCAAATGTGAATAATTCTGCCTGAGAGGGGTGAATTGGATTATTTACTCTTTGTGCTTCAAAAGAATAATTATTAAGTTCCAATCAATTACCTTGCTGTAACACAGTGAAGCTGATGGGATTTTTGCAAATGTCACCAAGGGCATAATCTGATGATAATAGGGTTGCACAGGCATAAATGAGGCCTGCAAAACCTTTTGTTGCTGATGTGTTAGGAAATTACCCTCCTTGACCCTAAGTTCTGGAGTGATTATGCAGGGCTACAGGTTAGGCTTTCATTTGCAAACTGAGCATATTTGATATGGAATGGAGAGACAGTTAAGCATGGAAGCTCACGATGACATTTTTGGAGTCTCTCTTTCAGAGTAGAACTATATTTTAAATTCCTGAAACTGCATTTATGTCGAAAGCCTGACCAATGGCTGTTGTTGTTTTTTTTTTTTAAAAAAAAAAAGAGGGGGGAGGAGAGGCAGTGTAATAACATTTTGTATGTTTTAAACCCCCATTACCAAAAGACTTCTGTTTTGTGATCATAGAGAACTACTTTGTTAAACAATGTTTTCTCTGTAGAATAAAGATGGAAGACCACTCTTGCCAAAATCTAAAGAAGAAACCCAGGTCAGTGAGTAAATATTCAGAAAATCTTTCACTTTTCCATTTGTCATTCCTTAAACAGAGAAGGAAAAGATTTCCTATTCTTTAAGCTTTTAGCTGTATTCTGACTCTCTAAATTATGCAGGTGTAATCAGAGCAATCAACAGATTTCAAACAGAAAGGATAAAAAAGTTTGGTGTTATTTCTTTTTAATTGTAGTCCATGAGTGAAAGTGATCTCTTGGATGCTTTGTCAAAGGAATTTTCCAGTTCCCCAGCAACCTTACCTTCTGCACCACTAGCTACACCTAACGTAAGATCTCTGAATTTACTTAATTTGTATTATTCAGTTTTATATTCAAGTTGTTTTAATAACTTGTATTTTCCATGATTTTTATAGTAAATGTAGAAGGAAAAAAACAGGCCCAGGCTTTCTTAAATTATGAGAAAAATTGGGGTGTGTTTTATTGTTGTGTCTAATTTAACAGATGTTTGCATTGGTAACACAATCATTGAGACTTTTCAAAGCAATCTAGAGGATTTAGACATGTGGGGTGAAGTCCTAAACCCATTGTAATCATTATGATTGTTTCCATTGACTTCAGTGAAGTCAGGATTTCACCCACTAATTTTAATGGAGAGTTGAGCAAGTTACTTCTGAGGTATGAAATGTAGAAAACATAAGTTTAAATGACTTCTTGAGAAGGGTTATGCCCTCTAATGGGGATGGGGAAGGGGAAGGGAGTGAATTAGGCTGAAATAGATACAGTATGTTAGAAGAATCAAGTCCCAGATGAGCACTGTACAGGATGAAAATAACATAGTTGTGCGTCCCAGAAACTTGGGATTTCCTATGTATGTTTATAGTATTATATACACTGGTAACAACATTTTTTTTTTTTTTTTTTTTTTTTTTTTTAGAAATCCACAGCTGTTAAATCTTCCCCAGCTGCCTCTGAAGAAATTGTCTCCTCCACCACAGCTTCTGCAGTGCAGTCAGCAGCTCCTCCAGCTGCTACCCCAGTAAGCAGCATTCATTGTTGTTGATGGTGATGTTCATACTAAAACCTGTTAGAGGAAGGAAATAGGAGATCTTTTTAGAGTAGTTCTTAATGGTGGACCCTGTTGTAAAATTGAATCATTTTACTGTTGAAACTGGCTATTAAGAAGATAGATTTTTCTCTGGAAAAGAATTCTAGGCTTCTGCATTTTGTGTACAGTTTTGCACTATGGCCCAAATTTTGGCTTATTTTACATATATGCACATTCCAGAAACCCCCTGGCCAGCACCAGGAATGGATGTAAGTTGTCCATCCCTTTTCTGGTTCCTTGAGAAATATGGAAGGCATAACTAGATGTGACCTAGAAATCATGGGCTGTGATTGTGTATGTAAACATGTTAGTGCAAGACTCGGCAACAGTCTGTATGAATAGCCCCCGTTCAGCTCTGAGTTGGAATAGATTTTATAATTGATCTGTGAGAGGGACTGGTCTTGGCCAGAATAGGAGCATACATCCACGTAATTTTTTTGCAGTGTGTATGTGCACAATTTTGAGACTTGTTATGCTTTTTTTCCCTCTTATATCTTCCAGAATGTAACCCTATGTTTGGTCAGCTAAATACAAATACAAGCTAGATCCCCATGGTGTACCCTCGCAGGACCATGTGGTTCTGTGATTTTTGTGAGGCCTCTGCAAGTGGGGTTGAGGCAAAAAATGCAAGTAAAAGTAGAATACAATACTTGTCATTGTGACAAATCACTTCTACAGGAACAGCAGGAAAAGTAAGGGTTAATGGGGAAGAGTGCTGCTTCCCCTCCTGCTATAAGCAGAGGAGGGCTCTCCTTGGCTAGGGTAAGCAGTGTTCTTACATATCCCCAACTCCTTCCTTGGCTGGTGCAGTGAAAGCTCCCACTTCTGTTTCAGTCTATTTTAACTGCTATATTGGAGAAACTCCTGTGGCTCACATTTTGTTAAGAAAATAAACTTAACTGAGGCCTGGTCCACACTACACTGTTAAACTGATTTTAACAGCGTTAAATCAATTTAACGCTGCACCCATCCACACTACACTGCTCTTTATATTGATTTAAAGGGCTCTTTAAATCAATTTCTGTACTCCTACAAAACGAGAGGAGTAATGCTAAAATCGATATTACTATATCGATTTAGGATTAGTGTGGACGCAAATCGACGTTATTGGCCTCATTATTTTACAGTAGCTACCCACAGTGCACCGCTCCAGAAATCGACGCTAGCCTCGGACCACGGACGCACACCTCCGAATTAATGTGCCTAGTGTGGACGCGCACAATCGACTTTATAATATCTGTTTTATAAAATCGGTTTAAGCTAATTCGAATTTATCCTGTAGTGTAGACGTACCCATAGAAGCTAAAGTTTTCAGTAGGTAAAACCTACGTGTATAAGCAATGGACAGCACGTTCTGGAAGGAAAAAACCTTTTAAATGTTAATGGAAACATTAAACAGCCAGAGAATTTTAACTTACGCAACTGGCACTTGCTTAGCAGCTCCCTATACACTGCAGTAAAAAAACCTGCTGCACCGAGTCTCAGGCTCAGGCTGTGGGGCTAAAGTTGTAGTGCAGTGTAGATATTCAGGTCGCAAGGAGAGGGGAGAGAGGGTCTCAGAGCTCAGGCTGGAGCCCAACCCCAAACGTTTACTCTGCATTTTTCAGCCCAAGCCCCACTAGTCCAAGTCAGCCAACCCAGGCCAGATACATTTGTGCTGCAGGTCTTTTGTTGCTGTGTAGTCGTACCATTGGCAGAATGAGGTAGCACGTTTGTTATGATGATCCATTTTAAAACTGTTTCTAGTGTAGATGTTGTCCTAAATTAGAATTGGTTTGCTTGTAGCAGACGAATGCCAAATAAATTTCTACTCCACTTGCCTACTCTGTTATCTTTTTCCCTTTACTCTGAACATCCAATAATTTTCCAACTGTTGTCACTACATTGCAATTAATTTTATTTATGGTATTTCAAAGGCAGAGTAGACTTTGTGTTGGATGAAGTTAGTGTTTATTATACCTTGTTTAAATGGAGATTTTTTGTGACACATGTTTTCTTGAATATATTTATATTTACATTTTGTTAGGGTGGGAAAGAGCAAGACAATGCCCTAGACCTCTTGGCTGGTTCACTGGGACAAAGAGAACCTGATCCTGATGAAAACAAACCAGTTGTGGATAAAGTAAAGGTAGTGAAATATTCTCAACTTGTACCACCAAAAATAAATGGAACATCTGCCCTGTCTATTCTTAATCTATTTATTTTACACAGAAGAGAACATGGTACATCATTTTCAAGCACAAGAATAATTTTAGTGAAGATAAAGCATGCGTGTATGCTATGCTTAATTTATGCATGTTTTTTTCAAAAAGTTACATGTTTAATTGACCTGTTCATTTCATATTGTAAATCTAAAAGGTTTAAACACCAGGGTAGTCATATTCAGATTTTCATTAAGTTTTGTGTTGAATCCATAAGTGCTTGATGCCATCTGAGACAATTGAAAACAATTAGGAGCTGAAGTTTGTTGTAAAAGAAAATCAAAAGTATTTAATCTAGTACCTGTGCAATTATTTCTGTGATTACATTTCAGATTCTTTTCTAATCTTCATTTCTAAAGTGACTTTGATCGCCTGTTGTTAAATTGAGTTTTATCACATTACACATAGCAGAGTAAACTAATAGACTGTTAATGATATTCTTGAAATGAAAAAATCATGTTGTACTGGGGTTTCTTTTCAGATGTGTGCGCTCAAGCCTACCCCCACGTACACTTGTCAAGACTTCACATTGTACCACCCCTTTAGGTATAGAGTGTTGTATTCTTCAATGCTCTTCCTGCCATTTCTTTGGTTGGCTAAAGGTTATTAGTAGAAAATAATGCAAAACTCTTCTCCTAACTGCAGGGATTAAAGGACAATCCTGAACCATTGAAGTCAATGAGAGATTTGCCATTGACTTCACTGGGGAAGGAGTAGGCCCATGGTACAGTTTTTTATTTTTTATCTACAAAGTTTATAATGTTTAGCAGCCTAAGAAGTTGCCAAACTGGCTTTGTCCATGTTTGCACACTCTACAGCAGAGGTTTTCAAACTGTGGGGCATGCCTACCTAGGGGGGCGCAGAGGAACACTCAGGTGGGTGAGTGGTGACACCAGATGGCTCAGGCTTCAGCTCAGCGGGGCTCGGGGAGGGACTGCCACTTCCACCCCCTAACTCACCTATTTTTGTCTGGGTTGAGGTGGCGCAACTCAAAGTGGGGGCACAACTTAAAAAGTGAAAACTGCTGCTCTGCAGCTATCAGCCCACATAGCCAGATTTTTCAGGATGTTGCAGTTCCTGATATTTCTGGCCAAATAGGTTGTATGACAGCCAGTTCCTCTCTGGTATCTTCAGTTCTGTTCTCTACCTCCTTAGCCTTTAATTCCCAATGTTAACATTTTGAAGGAGCCCTGGTTTAAAGCCTTAGATTTTCCTCTTAGCAGCTCAAAACAATTAGCGTTTTTGACACATTAAATAACCACAAATTATACACTCACTGGAATGCCATTGACACCAGTAAGATTGGACAGGTTAAAAATAAGTTCAGAATTTGGTCCCTAATTTTTAAAGAAAATACTGTATGGAGTGATATTAAATATCCTGCAATAAATTGCCCCGAAGGGTGTCCAACAAACTAAGAATTGATGTAATAGATTAATTATATTTTTAATGTTGGTAAGTGACAGCATGAGCCCTGGGCTGGAGAGAGTTTGCATGTGTTAATCAAAAAGCCCAAAACTTGGTATCTCTGCATCACAGTACAGTATGCGTATGTTAACTTGTATACCTTTTTTTTAAACACAGAAAATGTTTATAAGAAATTAGGATGCTTTGTTTTCTAGTAAGAAAGAGAATTCTCTAAATTCTTTGAGTGCTTGCTCATGTCCATTCAACTTAGGTGTGTGTGTTCGCCACGTGCACTGGTGCTGGAAGCTTTTTCCCTCAGCAGTATCCGTAGGGGATCAGCTCTGGCACCCCCTGGAGTGGCACGCACATGTTGCAGTATATAGGGCACTATCAGTTCCCCCCCACTCTCAGTTCCTTCTTGCTGCCAGTGACAGTGCTGGAATTGTTGCAGCTTCAGTTAGTGCTGTTGCTGCTCGTTTGTACAAACTAGTTATCTCACGTATTATATAGTGTATATAATTTTCTGTTAATGTTTATAAATCCCTTAGCTATAGTTAGAGACTTCATAGGTAGGGATAGCTCAGTGGTTTGAGCATGTTCAGTCCTTGAGGGGGCCACTTAGGGATCTGGGGCAAAAATTGATCCTGCTAGTGAAGGCAGGGGGCTGGACTCGATGACCTTTCAAGGTCCCTTCCAGTTCTAGGAGATTTGTATATCTCCAGTTATTGGTTTTTTTTCTTATTTAGGTCCTGAACGGGACTTTGCTTCAGAATGGGGTATGCCTCGATCCCCAGTCTTTAAGCTCTGTGGTTGCTGCAAGAGGTCTATGCCCATTAGTGATCCACACAGCAGTTGTCTGCTATGCATGGGCGAAGGGCACTTCTCTTAGTGAAAAGAGAAAAATTTGCATGTCCTTCAAGCCAAGAACTAAGGAGTGCGATATTCATTTAAGAGCACTCCTTATGGAGTTGGCCCTCACCCCAGTCCTGGAGCAGCACTCTAACTCGGCGCTGAGTACTGTGACCTCGGTACACAGCGCCCCACTGAGACCTTCCACTGGCTGGCACCGATCCCCATCCGTGGCTGCTACCAAGAAGGCGGGGCAAAGCGGTCTCCAACTTCCCACAAGGGGAGGGATAAGACTGGGTGTGCGAAGGTCCCTCTTCACCCATGTCCCTCTTCACCAAGTCAAGATCTCAGGCCCATGCTGCAGTGGAGCGATGTAGCCTGACCTGCTCCCCGCCACGATGGTGCCTCCATCAGCTCTGGAGGCCTTGCAGGCAGCGCAGGTGATCATATCCCTCCTGCTGCCACTTGCACCAGCTCCTGCAGTTCCCCGGTCACAGAATAAACCTGTGTTCGGACTGCTTCAGTTCCCACCTCAGCGGCACCATTCCCCGTTGCAGGGGACATCCCACCAGCACTCGCCCTCCCATAGCCTCCATGCATCTGACGTGATAGGCAGATGCAGTGCAGCCCCATTTGGTCCCCAGACCTTGCGCGTGGGCAGAGAGGCTCAAGGCCACCAGCCACCGGGCACAGACCTTTGGAGGCATGCACCCCCCAGCAGGAGTACCAGTCCTAGTATCTCCAAGACCGTGGTACCACTCCAAGGACCCTTCGAGGGATCGATGTTACCATTCCTTGGATCGTTGCCAATCCCCTAGGAGGGCATCACCCCGTGCAGGCACTTCCCGGCACCAGGCCCATTCTGACTCCCGGTCCCAGTCCTCATCCTGGTACAGCTCATCAAGCGCGAGATGTAGATCGCCAGCTCTAAGCTGTCGTGGATCCGTTGAGCGCCACGGGTCCCTAAGAACCCGTTCCAGATTGGATTCCAGGTGACCAGCACTGGTAGGGACAGAGCCACCATTTCACTCTGTCCCGGTCACCTAGGAGCAAACGCTCAGGATCCAGCTCTGGTTTGGAGTGAGGCTCCTTGACAGCGAGACAAGCTCCAGTACCGTCTATACTATCGGCACCGAAACTGGCCCATCGCTTCAAGCACAGTGGCCGGTGCTGTGGTATCCATGGATCCCGTGGGGTTTCACCCAGCCCTCCCAGGCTGCCTGGAGAGTCAGAGACACCAGCTGCCTCTCTCTCTCACCCTCCTCCAGTGCACAAAGCCTCGAGTGTGAGGACCCCACAGGTCAAAGAGGAAACAGGAGGAGAACAAGCTACTGGACCGCCAATGGTTGTGGAGGACCCTCCAGCAGCAGCATCTTCATCATCATCGCCAGATGAGTCATTAATGGGGCCCCTTCCCCCAGTTCCTCCGGAGGGCGCTAAAGCGCACCAGGAACTACTGAAGAGGGTCACTGCTAGGAGCTAGAGGAGCCTTCAAACTCTTTTCAATGTCCTCTGCTCCACAGCACTGGCCAGGGTGGCACTTACCCTTCATGATGGGGTCTCTAAGATCACTAATGCCCTGTGGCAAACTCCCTCCTCCCTGCCACCCATCTCCAAGGGGGCTGAGCGCAAGTACTTTGTGCCATCCAAAGGCCATGAGTACCTGTACACCCACCCTGCTCCCAACTCCCTAGTGGTAAAAGCGGTTAACCACAGGGAGCGACAAAGTCATCCCGGGGCTATCCCTAAGAACAGTTACTCCAAGAGACTAGACTTGTTCGGGCGTAAGGTTTATTTGTCCTCTAGTCTCCAGTTGAGGGTGGCCAACCATCAGGCCCTCTGGGACGCTATGATTTTAACATGTGGCAAGCCATGGCCAAGTTCGAGGGCTCTCTTCCTGAGGCTTCTAAGAAGGCATTCCGGGCTATTATGGAGGAGAGCACCTCTGTGGCTAGGGTGATGCTCCAGGTGGCGTCGGATGTGGTGGATACTGCCTCCCAAACCATAGCCTCAACCATCACCACGTGCCAGACATCCTGGTTTCTCCTCTTTGGCTTGTCCACGGAGGCTCAGCAGTCAATGCTAGACCTTCCCTTTGATGTGCAAGCCCTATTTGAGGAACAGACGGACAATAAGTTTTATGGCCTAAAGGACTCCTGCACGACCCTTAAAACACTGGGCCTTTATGTTCCTGGCCCTGACCGCAAATGATTTAAGCCGCAGCAGGCTCAGGGTCAGGGGAGCCACCCTTGCCAGGAGCCTCCCCATAAGAAATCCAGAGGCTACTAGCCAACAGCCTTCAGAAGACTCTCAGTTGAGCTCGACCCACAGTAAGCAGACAGGCAAGTGTTCATTTTGAGGGTAAGCCCTAGGGTGACCTACCGGACTGTTCCCAGGATCCTCCCTCCCCTGTTTTTGCCAACTACCCTTTTCCTTTCCTCCCTGCATGGGCATCTAGAACATCAGACCTATGGGTCCTCAATATGGTGGCGTAGGGTTACACCCTTCAGTTACTTTCTACCCCACCTCCCCATCCCTCTTCAGGGTCTCCTCGTGTAGGAGGTAGGGCGGTTACTGCAGCTAGGTGCGGTGGAGATTGTACCTCCAGAGCACAGGAACAAGGGGTTCTATTTCTGCTACTTTTTAATCCCAAAGGCCAAGAGCGGTCTGTGACCTATCCTGGATCTGCAAGACTTGAACCACTTTCTAGCAAAGCTGAAGTTCTGCATAGTCTACCTGGCCTCCATCATCCCCTCCCTGGATCCAGGAGACTTGTATGCCACCCTCTGTCTGAAAGATGTGTACTTTCACATTGCCATCTTCTAGGGACACAGACACTTACTCCGGTTTATGGTAAGTCCCAACCACTGTCAGTTCGCGGTCCTCCCGTTTGGCCTAGCGACAGCACCTCAAGTGTTTACCAAGTGCATGTCAGTGGTGGTGGCTTACCTCAGACATCGGGGTATCCAGATCTACCAGTTCCTCAATGACTGACTGGCTAGTCAAGGGCAGCTCCAGGTCCAAAGGCATGTCACGATGCTGTTAGTCATCTGCCGTCACTTTGGCCTGTTGGTGAACGACAAAAAAAAATCCACGTTCGTTCCGGTACAGAGGATAGAGTTTATTGGAGCGGTGCTCGACTCAGCCTGCTCCAGGGCGTTCCTGCTGCTGGAGAGGTCCAGGGCACTGACGGACCTCATCGCAGAAGTCTCCACGTTTCCCCTGACCCATGGCCAGGGTTTCCCTGTGCCTGCTAGGTCACGTGGCGACATGTACATATGTGGTGCGCCATGCCAGGCTCCGGATGCGACCCCTGCAGCTATGGCTGGTGACGGTCTACTCCCACTCCAGGGACCACCTGGAAAAGATCATTACCATCCCTGCGCAAAAACAGTACTTACCTCGCTGCAATGGTGGAGCGACCCCGGGAAAGTCCTGGAAGAAGTTCCCTTCATCAGCACTCCTCACTCAATCGAGTTGGTTTCAGATGCCTCGGACCTTGGCTGGGGGTGTGCACCTTGGCACTCTCCAGATCCAAGATTATGTGGTCCCCAGAGGAGTTGACGCTAAAGATAAATGTCAAAGAACTCAGGGCGGTGCACAGAGCATGCGCAGTCTTCCTCCCTCACCTGTTGGGCAGAGTGGTCAGAGTCCTGACGGACAACACAGCCTCAATGTTCTACATCAGCAGACAAGTGGGAGCGCAATCCTCAGCCCTTTGCCAGGAGGCACTCTGTCTCTGGGACTTCTGCCTCGACCACGGAATCCATCTAGAAGTGTCACCTTCTGGGTGCCAAGAAGACGCTAGCAGATCACCTAAGCAGGGACTTCTCCCATCACGAGTGGGTGTTCCACCTGGAGGTAGCCAGCACGATCTTCCAGAGGTGGGGAACTCCCCCAGTGAATCTGTCCACGACCAGGCAGAACAGAAGGTGCCACAGGTTTTGCTCCAGATGGGGTCTGGGCAAGGGCTCCCTCTTAGACGCCTTCCTCCTGCCATGGGCAGCAAACCTGATGAATGTGTTCCCTCCAATTCCGCTAATCAGCAAGGTCCTAGCAAAAGTCAACATTGCCCCAGCATGGCCTCACCAGCACTGGTTCAAGACGCTGTCAAGCTTTTCAGTGATCCTTCCCTGGCCCCTGCTGAATCAACTAGATCTGCTGTCACAAGTTCACAGTCGACTGGCCCCCCAGCCTCGCGTCCCTCCAGCAGTGGGAGGGAGCCAGTGGCTGAACACTGAGGAATGAGCCAGTTTGGAAGGGGTCCAGAAGGTCCTCTTCGAGAGTAGAAAGCCCTAAACTAGGTAGACCTTCCTGGCAAAGTGGATGAGGTTCTCCCGCTGGGTGGCCAAACAGGGCAGCTCCTCTATGCATTCTTCAGTGCAGTCTATCTTAGACTACCTTCTTCATTTTAAGGAGCCAGGGCCTAGCGCACGCCTCTATCAGGGTGCAGCTGATGGCCATTTCTGCCTTTCATCTGCCAATCCAGGGGCAGACTGTGTTCTCCCATGACAGGACGGTCAGGTTCCTCAGAAGCCTCAAGAGGCTTTTTCCTCAAGTTCGGTCCCCAGCCCCTCAGTGGGATCGCAACTTGGTTCTGTCAGGCTTACGGGCCCACCCTTTGAGCCTTTGGCTTTGGGATCCCTGTCTTATCTATTGAGGAAGGTAGCTTTCCTGGTGGCAGTGATGTCGACGAGGTAAGTCTCCAAGCAGTGAGTCCTGACCTCAGAACTGCTGTACAAGGTCTTCTGTAAGGACAAAATCCAGCTCTGGCCCCACCCGGCTTTCCTTTCCAAGGTGGTGTCTACTTTCCACATGAGCCAGGACATCTTCCTTATGGTCTTTTGCCCTAAGCCCGAGGAGACTAGTGAAGAAAGGTGCCGTCACACTTTCGACGTAAGAAGGGCTCTGGCTTTCTACCTAGATCAGACAAAACCTTTCTGTAAGATGACTCAGCTTTTCATCTCTGCAGCGGATAGGATGAAGGGCCTCCCAGTGTCCTGGCAGAGGATTTCTAACTGGATCCTCTTGCATTCAGACCTGCTACGAGTTAGTGGGAGTCCCTCCACCGCTGATCGTCGGAGCCCACTTGACCAGTGCACAGGCATCTTTGGCAGCCTTCCTGGCACACTTCCCGATCCAGGACATCTGTCGAGCTGTGACGTGGTCCTTGGTGCACGTGTTCACAGCCCACTACACAATCATACAGCAGGCCAGGGACAATGCTGGGTTCGGCAGAGCTGTGTTGCAATCTACACATCTGTGAACTCCTACCCACCTCTGAGGGGTACTAGGGAGACATGAGCGAGCACTCGAAGAAGAAAATACAGGTACCTTTTCCATAACTGCTGTTCTTCAAGATGTGTTGCCCATGTCCATTCCACAACCTGCCCTCCTTCCCCACTGTCAGAGTTTCCGGCAAGAAGGAACTGAATATGTGGGGAACCGGCAGCATCCCTTATATCGCAGCATGTGCACACCATTCCAGAGGACCCCTACGGATACTGCTGAGGGAATAACTTCTGGCACTGGTGCATGCGGTGAGCACACACACTCCTAAGTTGAATGGACATGAGCAACATATCTCAAAGAACACCAGTTACTGAAAACGATAACTTTTTTTTACTGTAAATGGCTAGTTATTTTTTTAATATGTACTGAAGGATATACATATATCTAATCAAATACCACATAAAGTAGCCTAAACAAAAACATACAGATTTGATTGTAGAATGACTGCTTCCCTCTTTCATATTGTATTCAGGAAATTGTGATCTTAATCATCTTAATCTTAATCATATTTTATGTTTAAAACCATCGCTGGCTGCAGCTAATTCTGACCGTTTCCTTAGTAATAAGAGACACAAACCACTGACCTTTAATTGTGATATTTGGCTGGCAAGAACCTTGCATTTTTATACAATCTTAGCGTGTCCGAGGAGCTGCAACACAAAGCAATGCTGTTATAAGAATGTTAACCTTGTGTTTGAGCTAGTGCAGTAGGTGAATGAGTTTGTAATGTGATGGCATAATGTGCTGAACACTTAGTAAGCAGTTGAGTTGTTATCTAGCTGAGAAGCAGAACTGAAAACTTATTTGAAGAAAATAGTATCTGTTGTCATTTTGGGATTTTTAACATATTACAATTGTATATCTGTTGAGAGGCAACAGTTTTTCTAGCTTTATACCCACAATGCAAGGTTCATGGTTAAATAAATGTATACACATTTCCACTGATCCTGAACTCTAATGTATAAAAGTGTTGTTGTTCTCCTAGAACATTTATCTAAAAAGGTTCTTTTATAAGGTCTGCCACTCAAAAAATTCTCTTCTAATAAAATCATCCTAGCATATCTATTAGTTTGGGTCACGTGTTATATGATAGGCAATTACACAAGCAGTAAATTACAGATTACTCTTAACTAGACACCATCATTCTAATGGAGGAGATCAGTAATAGTGTTGTTTGTTTCATATTCCTAGGAAGGTGCTAAATCTGAACACAGAGACAAACTTGGGGACAGGGATGATACAATCCCTCCTGATTACAGACATATTCTGGATTCAGATGAGCAGGTAAACAGAACCAAATACCTCAGTTGCTGCATTCTGAATTTAGATTGTCATCTTAACACTGCAACAAGTCAGTTTTCCCATCAGTAGAGTTGTGTGAGCAACCATTGGAGTTACATGAGTGACTTTTCTCTGTTGGAAAAGCAGCAAAGAGTCCTGTGGCACCTTATAGACCAACAGATGTTTTGGAGCATGAGCTTTCGTGGGTGAATACCCACTTTGTCAGATGCATGTCATGTTAAAATGCATCTCTATTGGAGTTACCTATATAAATCCCCACACTGAAGATGGGAGACTAAATCTCCAAACCATTAATGTGTTTGATGCAAAGAAAATGGACTGTTCATTTTGCATTGATCAAAGTCAGAATGGTTAAAACACTTCAAACAGTCATCAGCGATCAATGTAGGCAGGAAGTACTGGGATCTACGTGGCTGAAAATCAGGCCCAAGGTGTCTTAAGTTGAGCACCCAAAAACAAGGTGTACAATACTAGTTGCCACTCTTGAAAACTTAGGCCATAAAATCACCGTGACTATTATTCCCTTCTCATCTTAGTAAAGCATTGTAAGATCTGTGGATGAAAAACATTACGTAAGTACTATTGTTTTTGTGGAACCTGGCAGAATAAAGTCTTGTGAAGCTGTCACTCATTTTAGTGAAATCACTGCGATGCCAAGGGAGTGAATGATCTTGCTCAACAAATGGGAGCCAGACAAAGTGTGTCCCAACCAATTCTCCTCTACTGGAAGGATACAGGGTGAGATGCAGAGTGTTCAGGGGGACGTTAAAGCAGGGAAAAAACGTGATGAAGGAGGCCATGTAGGTATAATAAATGGATTGTAAAGTGGATAGGACAGTAAAGCATCATAAATAAAGTTACTGTGAATAATAAATAGTAGTGTCAAGTGAAGAATGTAAGAGCGTATTTTACTTTCAGTTTGATTCATCAGCTCAAACTAAGGGTTATCTAATAAATGCAACCATTTCATCCTATCTGTTTTTTAAGGGTAAACCAGTAAAGCCAATAGCAAAGGAGGATGTGAAACCCAAAGAACCAAAGGTAAAAGTCATTACAGTTTTATTCTGCACTGATCCCTTCCTGACTGTGCTCTGAATCGAATGCTGTTCTAAGCAGTGTTATTTTTGATTCAGTAGCACTGTATATTGCAAATTCTCATAAATGCTGTTGAATAGATGTAGAAATATTGTCCTTATTTAAGTGAGTGTAAAGACTTTCAGATGGACAGCACTTATAATGTAGATATTACACATACAAAACTTCATTCAAAGAATGTTAAAGTTATAAAGTCAAGTACTGAAAAGTTCAGACATGCCAGAATTAAGGCTGCATGTGCAGTCTGACAATCAAAATTAGACTGAACTACCAGCTTCACCTGTAATAACATGGGAACCAAGATTTTTCAAAAATGAATTCTTAAAAGCATATTTAGGAACCTGAATAAGTAGCCTCAGTTTAAAAAAAAGTGCTGAGCATTAATTGCTCTTACTGATTTCAAAATAGTTGCACTTCTTGAAAATCAGGAAACTGGGTAGGTCCTTAAATATGGATTTGGGGATCAATTTAAAATAATTTCAGCCATGTGATTTCAGGGAGCTGCAGCTACACTGGGAAAAGAATTATGCTGTCTGTTCAGCTTCGTGGATTGGGTATAAGTGCTAATGATTTATTTATATATTTATTTTGTCAGTTGGTTTTTTGCTTTCGTTGATCATTTTAGAGTACAATCTGTGACTCCTTTTGCATTCTGTAGTTTATGACTGATGATAGTTTCTTTTGCAGAAGCCTACAGATGATTCTGCAGCTATAGATGCTCTATCAGGGGACTTTGATAATTGTGTAAAAACTCCTCCCACACCACAACACTCAAAGGTAGGATATTTTCTCCTGAAGGATATGCAAAATAGTATATTTGCATGACCCTCACAGACATAGGTTTGCATTACATTTCTTTGCTTTGGCTCTATTTGTGTTTAGATTTGCACTCTCCCGTATAAGAGCATTTGAGAGGGTAACTTAAAGGGACACTGTTAAGGCTTCATTGTTGGCCTGACCTACTTTTAGAATAAGTGTGAGAATTAACTGGGTTCAAAAAAGAACTGGATAAATTCATGGACAATAGGTCCATCATTGGCTATTAGCCAAGATTGTCAGGGATGCAACCCCATGCTTTTTGTATCCCTAAACCTCTGACTGCCAGAAGCTGGAACTGGATGACAGGGAATGAATCACTTGATAATTGCCCTGTGCTGTTCATTCCCTCTAAAGCATCTGGCACTGGCTGTTGTCATGTGACAGGATACTGGGCTAGATCATGGATATGGCCATTCTTACGTTCTTATCCAGGGGATCCCAATTTTTTCAGTTGTCTTCCTTGGATGAAGATCAGGAGGAAATAAGAGTAGATATATAAGTAGGGCTGGAGTTGTGAGTGGCCTTGGTGAAGACAAAAATCCTGTTGAAATATCTTCAGAGCAATGAGAGGGGAAGGTGGATTTCAGTAGCAGCATTTGTATAGACTAGGGTGGGACAAGAGGAAATGGGGAAGCAAAGAGGAGAAATCTTGACTTTATTACTGCAAGAATGACCAAAGTTTAAGGGAAGATTAGAACAAAGAGGAAAGTGAAGGTGCTGTAGAAGTAGTAATAGAAGGGCAGACTTGACAGTGTCTGAAGAGAGCTTGGATGTTTGAGGGAGCAGAGGAGAGAGAATTCAGATACATCAACATTGTCAGCCCATTTGTTGGGGAGGATAAGAGAGTTGACAGCAGGGATGAAGTAAGAAGAGGATTTGGGATGAAAAAAGAACAGTTCAATTTGTATCATATTGAGTTTGAGATTGTGGTATGACATTCACTTGGAATGGTCAGAGATGCAGGTGGAGATGTGAGATTGCAAAATGGGAAAAGTGGGTGGTAGGGAGGTACATTTGGGAGTCAGGCACATAGAGATGGTGCCATAGTTAAATCTATAGGAATGGATGATGATGATACTCTGGAGAATATAGAGGGAGACAAGGGAGCTGATATGTGATTAAATCTGGAATTGGAGAAAAGCACTGTGGAGTTCAAACTTCCTTCATGCTTGCTGTCCCCATCAATCTACTTGGGCTGTGCCAGCAAAACAGCACTCTTGTTGTCTTTTGTATCATTGGAGAAATGGATCCATCCTAAATGGCTCCTATGACGTGACCAGAACACGCTGGGGTGATTGGGGGATATTGAGTGCTAAGATTCACAAACTGTGTTATTAGATTTTCTAGAAGTGCTCACTCTGGCTAAATTAGGCTTCATTTAGTCAACCCCTATAACAATTTTATTTGCTCCTGTTTGCTACCTCTCCCTCCCCTGGATAAATAACCGCCCTAGTTCCCTCACCCACAGCCAGAAGAAATCACATTACCTGAGGGGTGAAGAGCCTTTGTTCTCCACTGGCTTCCCACAGTCACAGCACAGTCTCCATGCCAGTTCTTCCCTACCTCACTCCTGGCCACCTGATGTGATCCACCTCCCCTGCTTGTTTCCAGCCTCAGGGTCAAATTGGGAACTGGCAGCAGTGGAGGGTGTCACTTTAGGAGCACAGTGTGGGAGAGGTATGGGGACTTTCAGCTGGGAAGAGGCAAAAATGGTGGGGATTTTGACCACCTGAGAGTCCAGACTCAGCCTTGCCTCCCACCAGTCAAAAATTAATTTTCCTGCCCAGCACAGCAACTTCTACGGGCCTCCTTGGAAATTGAGCCAGTTCATAAGTGACCCCCATGAGTTAGCTGGTTTTCTCAAAATTAAAACATAAAACACCCAATTACTGAGAGACAGGTACCAGTAATCTCCCATTTAAAACATTTACTGTGATTCTGTCACATGATTTCTCTTTGTTCCATACTGCCAGTAAGAAATGCTCTATTAAACTGAGGGGGTACAAAGCAGGATACAGTTCCCAAAAAGGAAGGTGATTCTGTTTCCAGAGAGGTCTGCTGGCTAAAGCAGAACAATAGGAAGCTGCCTGGTCACCTCCTGGCCTTGCGGTGGAGACAGCGACAAAGTTTAAATACATCTTTCTTTCCAGTAATGGACTTTTCTCAGGACTCCCCAGCACTGATAGGAGAATAAACAACAAAATTCCCTTTGTTACATGAGTTCAACCATTGCTAAGTACAATAAAATAAAATATATTCCTGAATTATAAATACTGATTTATTAGTTCTCATTCACTGCTTGAGAATGCATCTTGTTCATCTCTTCCAAATAAACTTATTTTTTTCTACTAGGACAAGAAGAGTGGTTGTTTGGGGCCATTCCTTGGACTTGTCCCAGATCTCTTAACAGTTGTTGGCACTGATTTTATGACTCCGTACCCTTACCCATTTAACCACCCTTTCTCACATTGTAACTGATTTAAGCATTAGCCTAATCCTAAAAAGGAACTCTTTGCCTTGAGTAATCAACAAAGCTAAATGAGAGTAATTACTTTCTTTATCTTTCCAAAACCCCTTCTTCCTCAGCATGCACACACAACATATACCATACATCTTCAGTAAGCCATCTAAAGATATGATGTCTAAATAAATGGTACATATCCCACACAATATAGTTTGTCTGTTTGTGGAGTGAGGGGCAGATTCTCAGTGCACCTGCTTTGTACTGAAGATGGAATCTGGCCACATAGCCAGTACAGTAGGCCAGCAGACAATCAGCTTCACCACCTCTGCCCTTTCTGCTGCCAGACCAGGGGGCTCCTCAGTGCTAGACAGGGATCTATCCCAAATATTCTCAACTCCATTTGATTCTGGAAGATGGTAACTCTTCTTTCTCTTTGTTTGAAAGTGAATTTGTTTCTGATGACAGGTGTCAGGATTAGAGGACAAAAGTGGAAAGGAAGCTGCCACCATGAAACCAGCCACAAAGGATGATGGAAAACCTGAAGATCCTAAAACGGTAGAACCAAGTCCTGCTATGGATAGGGCTGGAATGTTGAACAATACGAGATGGGCAGCTTGGATCTGGAACCATTTTATTTGGACATGAGAATTTGGGGAAAGTGTTCAAGTAATAGGTTCTGTTTGACCCACTTTTGTATGTATGCAAGGGAGTGGCACTTAACTATTTTAGGAGATGCTGTGGACCTGCTTTGGCTTAAAAAAGCGTCTGCTTCAAAAGAGGGTAAATCCCATGCAGCATACGAGGTAGATGTGGGCTCTGTGTATTCCTATGTTCCTCAAGACACACAAACTCCACATTCTCACCTTCAGAGCTTCTTGTCCACAGCCCTGTTCTTGTCTATCACTGCCCTCCTCACCTCATTCTCTTTGTCTACTTCTCTGACTTGTGATTCCACCCCTTCTTTCATCTCCTCTATCTGGAGCAACCTTTCTCCTCTCCTGCCTTCAGTAACCTTATTCTCTCATGTCACGTCCCTCGTTTTCTCCTCTTTTGTCATACGTTTTACGTAATCTTTAAATAAAAGAATCTGTGCCTGTATATAAATACGTATGCAGAATGAATTTGGTGGAGCGGGAAGGTGTGTTAATTTTTTATGTAGTGCATGTCTATAGATGGATATATACTTAATATGAGCAAAACAGCAGAAAGGACCCAAATGTTGCTTGGATTTTTAGCAACCCATAAAGGATCATAGAAACTGGAATTAGACATGGAAAAGACCTAGCCCATTTAATAATCTGATCCATCCATTTATTCCTTTGAGCCAGACTTAAACATCATGTATATCATATTTTTTCAGTGATTGTGATGAATGGCATTTTTCCTTACCAGGAAATTTGGTTTCCAAGTGTTTTGTTTGACAACAGTTGAGCTGACTTGCAAATTTTAATTTAAAAGCATTGCAGCAGGGAATTTTATAACATTAAAAGTTGTCCGGCTGCCGATAGCTATAGCCTATAGCTATGGCCCAGTAGATGTGAAGATACTAGGGCGGGAGGAGATCAGCCACACATGCCAAAATAAAATATGATAGGGAAAAATAAGGAGAAATGGACCCGACATGAAGTTACAAATACATTTTGCTGAATGATGGCCTTTTTTTTCCTTTCTGTTACTGCTGATGAGCATGGCTCACAGAGGCAGATCATTTAGATGCTGTCATTATCACTTTTAATCTATAATTATGTTGTTTTGATTTCTAATCTGAAACAGTAAATTATAGCTCATCCATGCTTTGTTTTACTTTTACTTTTTAGGCAAAGGAGCAGTCCTCCAGTTCAAAACCCAAGAACCAAAAAACAAGTTAAAGTTTAATATTACAGTATTGGGTAAGATTTCTCTTTAACCCATCCTCTTAGTTTCCATAAAGACAATCTACATTAATGAACCATAATTACATTAATGAGATGAGACAATTTCACAAGGCCGACTGGAACCAAGGTGTAGTTCACTTTTAGACCAAATACACAGGACTTCACTGTAGAGAATCCTAGTCAGAAAGGCCCTGCTATCTCCTCTAGCACAGGCTCCTCTCACCTCCCACCAAACCAGAACAGAATTGCTTCCTGCAATTAATTTTCAAGAACTTTTGGATAATTTTAATTTTAAATATCTCAAGTGATTCCACTGCTTCCTTTGTGAGACCATTTCACAGACTAATAACCCTCAGTGTCAAAAAGTTATTCCTAATATTCTATACAAACAGTCTGTCTTCTTTGAGTTCTGGTCCCTCAGTGTATTCCACCATGGGCATGCACGCGCTCCATGCCGCCAGAGAAGTTTGAAAGCAGTGTCCGTTGGTCTACACATGCACACTTGCTCACTTCATGCCTCTGACTGAGGAGATAAAAGGTAGAGGGAGGGGTCAGACTCACCACCTCTCTAGTTCCTTCTCAGCACCACATGGGTCCAGGTTGGAACCTCCAGTGTCCAAAGCTTCAGCTTTCTCCTTTTTCTGTGAACATATCTACGTCTATTTATTGGTAAATAGTTTGTGTTTATAGTTTTATCTGATAACCATAAGACACTAAAGCTAGTTAGCCACTCTGTTGTGAGAAGCCCCACTCCTAGTTCTTCATTTGAGGTACTGGACTATGCCCAGGACACAGGGCTTCAAAATTTGTGCTTCCTGCTTGTGATCCTTCTCGATCAGCGACAACCACCAACATTGCTTGCACCCCCTCGGGGAAGCCCACAACGTGCCGCCAAGGTCCGCTATCTGGTATTAGTTCCCCAGTCATACGCAGAAACGGCAGGAACTTCACTTTAGGAAGCACCTAATAAAAAGGCCATGAGGCTGCAATCGGACCCAGGCCAGGGAACCCTCTCACCCCACCCTGTACGTCTATCTGCCTGACTCAGCAAGGGGTGTGCCTTGTGCCACAAGATCCAACTCAGGAGCGAGGGAGTCAACCCCCACGTATGCCTCCTTGGAGTCTTGTTGAGAGAGCAGGAAGCGTTTTCACAGGCATGAATCTAAATCCTCCAAATGCACTTTGAAGAAATCAGATTCAACCCTCTCTAAACTGAACAAGTCTCCGAGCTCAGCCCAAGAGAACTTAGTATGTCCTAACTCATAAGGGTATGACAAGACCGACCAAAAGTCTAGAGCTCTTTCAGCACTGAATCGTGACTGGGCAGCAGTGGTGCCTCATGTACCACTCAAACACAAACCCTAGGCTCTGTTGGTACCAATGAAGAGCAGTCACCAAGAGCATCAGTTATCTGTGGTACTGACTTTGTCTACCATGGCTATGGCACAGACTGTCTCTGCTGTGACTCCTCTTATTTAGGCAGACAGGACCCCTCACGCTCTGGAAAGAGCTGAGACCTACGCTCCTCCTGAGGACATCTTTGCTTTCCCAGGTCCAGTGTCTCCTGCTCCATTGGGTCACTCCCTCTCATCCATCCACACGTGCTTTTGACTCCTCCTCTGATGCATCCTTTGGAATGGCAGTCCTTCATTCGGCTCTGTCATCTGCATCTTTGCACTCTTCTCCTACTTGAGTACAGCTTGTCAATCACCCACAGCAGAATACACTGAGGGACCGGCACTTGCAGAAGAAGAGAGGGACACTTACCTTATAGTAACTGGAGGTGTTTTGCCCATCTGTATTCCACTACCTGCCCTTCTTGCCATCTGCTTCAGATCACCTGTTTGTTCACAGTGGAAAAGGAACTGGAGAGGCAATCTGTCTGCTCCCCTTTATCTCCATGGGCAAAGGCATAAGGTGAGCAAGGGTGTGTGTGCGGGCCAACAGACAATGCTTTCAAAATTCTCTGGCTGTGGAGTGCATACCTACCTACAATGGAATACAAATAGTGATCACATCTTGAAGAACTTCCGGTTACTATAAGATAAGTAACGTCCTCTTATCTCTTTATTCCTAGATATACCGTCTTATACAATGATACTTTATCTTGTTATTTATACCCTTAAAATATGCACAGGCAATTATATTAACTCTTAGGCCTAACATATAACTAATTAATGACTATCAAATTCACGATCCATTTTGGTCAGTTTCATGGCCAGAGTTTTTTTTAATTAGTTGATTTCATGTTTTCAGATGTTTACATCTGAAATTTCATGGTGGTGTAACCATGGGAACCTGACCCAAAAGGAGGTCATGGGTGAGGAGTTGCAAAGCTGTTGCAGGGGGTTATGGGATTGCCACCCTCACTGATAGCTTCCTGCAGCTGGTGGAGGTACCTGGAGATGGGTCTGATCTCCCACTGAGAGCGGCCATGCAGGGGAAGAGGAAGTCCTACCAGGCTCCAGCTGCTAATTCTGGATGGTCTGGGGAGGGATAGAAGTCCCCCGGCTGGAGTGCCCTCAGCGCTGCCCCTGCCATTCCCTTCCAATAGCTAGAATATAATAAGGGAGATCTGCTTTCATGGTCCTTGGCATCTTTTTCAAGGCTGTGAATTTGCTAGGCACTAGTTATAGAGTGTATATTTAGACCTTTTAATCTTTCCTCATAATACTGTCCTCAGAGCCTTTAATCATGTTTGTTGCTCTCTGAGTCCCCTCTAATGTGTTGATCTATGTGTCATTCGTGTCCCCAGAAGTAAACACAATTTTCTATATATAGACACAGGGTGAAATCCAATGTGAGAGAGATTATTATCTTCAATGGAGCCAGGTTTTCACTGATAGACAAGATTTATAACTTCTCTGTATGTGCGGCCCAATGGCACCTTTGTTTCTTTTTGCATTAGTACACTACAAATGATAATGCCTAAATCACTTTTGATATTACTTCTTCCTGGGATTCTCTCTCTTTTATGTATTATTCTCCTCAGGTAAAGTAGCTTATGTTTTTCAAGTTGAATTTCCTTTTACATGACAGACGTTTCACTGAATTTCTTCTTTGGAACCTTTTTTTTTTTTTCTTCCAGGTGATCGGCACATAGTGTAAAAAGTCTTCATTCTGCTGGTGGACAGTTATTCCCAAAGAACAAAAGCTAATGCAAGAGCATGAGGTTATTCTGGGTGGTTTTTGTACAGTGTTGTTTGCTTGAGGTTTTTCATATCATTTTTCCAAGAATGAATTGGGGTGGTTTTTTTCTTAACCATTCATGTTATTGTATTGATATATTTTGAAACTTTTTTTTTGTAATTTCTTCAGTTCTGAGAGGGAAAGGATGCTTTATATTTGTAAGAAGTCTATTTCATAAGAACTTAATAGCAATTCCAAAAACAGCCTGCAAACTTTTGCACATAATCTTCACATAGTGCCTGTAAATGTCAAGTAGAGTTCTCTAGGTATGAGCTAGCATTTTAACATTGCAAAGAATGCATTAAGTGTTCTAGGAATGTAATGAGTTTTGGTTAACCTTGGCCTTTCTAGGCTGGCTGTATAAGGGATTTCTTTGGGTGAATTATTGATGAGAAAGCATAGGTCAATCACAGATATTTACAGGATAGCAAATTAATAGATGTATCATCTCATCATGGTCTCCTAATAATAAAATGTCAAAAATCTGGACAGTGCCTTTGTTACAGTGTAAAAAAGGAGTCTCCCCTCTCTCAAATTATGTCACCACAACTGTACTCTTACCCTCTTTGTGCGAGGAGTTTCCTGACTACAGATGCTAATACGAGTCACCTGCATTCCTGGCCATATACTGCAAGAGAGGGAAAGGGAGCCCCTGAAACTTGGCAAGAGTCAAATGAATGGGAGCTCCAAGTCAACAGAAAGGGTGGCACTTTTGCAATAATACCAACTCTCTCCTTCTCCACCCTCTATTGAGACTGCCAAAATGGGTGCAGGAGCAGAGCAGAAGTTAATGCTATAAGGAATGGCATTAACTTCCATGAACTATATTCACATGGTCCCCAGGGAAACAGCTGGCAAAGAGCAGCCATTCCCTAGCAAACATGTTGCAATGCTGAAGATGAGGATATTCTGTGAGCTGTTATAGATGTGCTACTTTCCCCAGTTTGTGGGTTTTTCTCTTCTTTATGCCTCACAGGAGAGGGAGGAATAGTGCTATAAGTGCAAGATTCTGGTGTCCTTACTCACAATGAGTAACACTATAAATACTCTCATTGACTTCAGGGAACTACTCAGTGTGAGGTAATGGTAGATGAAATGTTTGCCAGGGTCTCAAAATCTGGTCCTATCTATCTCATGTTCCAGACAACCATTTTCCAGAGAGCTAATATGGAGGATAATAAGAATTATGACAACCTGACAGTCTGTTTTGAGAGCCTGTGTCACCTAATAAAGTTTTTAGAATGCATTACTATGTGTGTCCTATTGTTTTTATCATCCTGTTTCCAATTGTGTATTATTGAACGACTCACTAAAGACAACAGAAGTGTGTCCACTAGAAATCATTAAAAAGTAGGCTTTGGGATATTAAAATTGAATGCAGTGCTTTGTGCAAAATCAGCAAAATGTCTGTCATCAGATCTTCATGAAAATCAAATATATTAACACCATAAACATAAAATCAATTCAGAGATCTAGCTAAAATTTTTTTTCTCATTTTGCTTTTAAATAACTCCAGAAGAGAGTCAGGGCCAGCTTTTAAGTTGCAGAACTCCATTTTTGTGGGCACAGCTCAAGTCATGTAAATGTTTAAATTTATGAGCACAAATACTTTCACACACACAACTGCACCCACGAATCACACACACAACTGCACCCACGAAAATGACCCAATTGAGATTGTGCTGAAAATCTGCTAACTTTTCCCATTGCTTAACATAAACACCCTGATGTTCTTAGGAGACTGCAGATTCATTCTCTTTTTAGTTTCTTGTATACTACCCATCATCATGATATCTGGGTATGAAAATATTTCTTTGAGAGGAAGTTTACAATAGTTTTGTTTTGAGTGTTGTCTCCTGACGGTAAGTAGCTGATTGATTTTTACCTTATTAATAAATCAGAGAGAGACAGAGACACCAGGCTACTTCTATCAGGTAAATAGCATAGCATAGCATCAGAGTGAATAAAAATTAGTGATTTTTAAAAAATATATCTCTTTTTATTAAATCAGATTTTTTTGATAAAATGCTTTTTCCTCAAAAAGCATTATCTAAAGATATCTCATCATGGAATAGGGATTATAAATTCTGGTTCTATAGTATGAGACAATATATTCATGTTAAGAAAAGTGTTGTAAATGAGTTCCAATAGTTCATGGATTAGGGACCCAATCTTATGAGGTTCCAGGGGCTTCTGTATAGATTATTTAGGTTAATCTTTCTATCTGCCCAATGGGACTCAGTGCTCAGTCTAGAAGATACCATCAGAGATGCTTAGTTTTGCAGTTCTCAAACTGAGGAGTTGTATCTTCAGAGATAACATGCTTGTTAACAGCAAAAATGTTTTTAAATAAATATTTAAAAATAATATATAGAGGTGAGAAATAACAGACCTCAACCCTATTGTCCCTCTGCAAATTTGTGTACAGAGTCAATCCATTACCTGTCTCTAAAAGTGCAAAGTTTCAAAAAGTTCAATGAGCAGAAGATTGATGGGGGTGGAATAGATCTGGACAAGGAGAAGAAGTCTGGAGATACATGTGAGAAGGGAGGGACAGGCAGTAGAAACAAAAGTGAAACTGAGCAGCATATTCCAGAAGTCTTGAGGTCTTTCTGAGTGTAGTCTTCATTGATTTGAGATTACCATACTATTCTCTCACTAGAAGGGAAAACCTATAATGGCAGCAGGCTGTAAAAGAGACTCAATTTGGGAATATTTTAATGAAGTTTCTTTACCTGTGGGTAAAACAGGCATGCGTGCAAAATGCAAACAGTGCAACAAAGAAATGCAAGGCCTGGTTGCCCGAATGAAACAACATCATGAGAAGTGTTCCTTCTCAGGAGGAAGTTGCATTGAAGATGATGAAAGGAACATGTCTGTACATGCACGATCTTCAGGTTGGTAAACGTTTTTATTTCATACTTAAAGGATTGCTTGTCTTCCTTCTGGACTATTCTTGAATTCTCATATTTGAGCAAAAAATACACTAACTTCTCACTTAAAGTCGTCCCTGTTAACAATGTTTCGTTGTTACATTGCTGAAAATAGACCATTTTGCCAAAAATAAAACCTTTTGCTGACTTGTTTTGAACAATTGGTTTGGCACAGGAACTAGAAATGCTGCAGAAAAGACCTGTGGTCAGGGATGTATGTACCTTTCACTGTCCATGTGAAAATTTATCCCAGTTTGCCTCATTTATAAGCCATGGAGAATCACAATTTACATATGTACAGATTTTGACATATACTCCCTAATTTTCTTTCCAATTAGCACTGCATATGTCCTCAGCTTTCTTTCCTTCAGAGGTTTCTCCAAAGTATGTTTGACACGCACGCACGCGCGCTTCTCCTGTTCCTGGCACTGTCCCTGCTTAAAAGAAAACAAAAACTCTTTGGCTTCAGGGAAGGCCCTTTAGTCTGGGAATCAAGGGGCTGAGTTTTGGTTTCCTTCCACCAATTAGTATTAATCATTAAATGCATTTCAAAACCTTTATTATTGAACAAGACCTATCCTTACCTTAGGAGGCAGGAAAGTCTCTCTCTCTCTACCAAGAGTTGGGCCTACAGCTGGATGTGAAGAAATCCATGCTGGTACGCATACAAAGGATACCGTTTATAGGGCCATACTTGAACTCACTGACAGCCAGAGTGTACTTCCTTTTAGACAGATGTGCAGCTTTGTCAGGTCTAGTAGGGACTATTCAGAGAAGCCCTCAGACCTCTATAAGGAACTGTCTTCAACTCTTGGGCCCTATGGCAGCTTGCATCTCTGTGGCCAGTCATGCAAGGCTACACTTCTGCTGCTTCCAGGGTTGGATCAGAACTACCTAGTCTCCAATCAGGGACAGGCAGGTGATGGTCCACTTGCACATAAAGAACTCCCTAAACTGGTGGAGGAAGCAGGGTGACCAGACAACAGCAGGTGTTAAAGAGTAGAAAAGCATCAACCCACGCTACTTATCTGCAGCAATGGAAGAAATTTGTCCACTGCTGTGGTCATCACTACCTCAGACCTGAATTGGGTCTCCTTTCCCTCATCCTAGATGGATGGATGATCTCTGGGTTATCTGTCAGTTTGGGCAAGGTGCAGCTGCCCACCATTTCAGCCTTTCATCCCTCAATTGAGGTTTTCTCCATTTTTGCTCGCACAGTATTGTCCAGATTTATTAAGGATCTGGATAATCTCTTCCTCATCAGACACCCCACCCAGCCTTGGGACCTCAATCTGGTTTTCAACTACCTCACAAAAACTCCATTGGAACTGTAGACAAGGGGACTCACCCCTACAGCGCCTCTTGCTGGTTTCTCAGGGAATTAGCTCGTTTCAGCTCTGGAGCACCCTCTGCAGGCCAGTGATCTGCCTGTC
Organism: Gopherus evgoodei; assembly: GCF_007399415.2. Classification (NCBI taxonomy): domain Eukaryota; kingdom Metazoa; phylum Chordata; order Testudines; family Testudinidae; genus Gopherus; species Gopherus evgoodei. Next base: position 74,637,662 of record NC_044327.1, on the reverse strand, counting down.
CTTTGGCCCCCTTGTCCCTCCTTGGACCCGGTGCCCTTTTACATGGGGTGCTGCCCCTGGCAGTAATCCCCTCAGTCTTAGGGTCTCCCCTCCCCAGAGAAACCCCCACCTTCTATACCCACCTTGCCTCAGTATACAGCTACTGCCAGTTATTGTCTAGCCTCCATGCCCTGGGGCAGACTGCAGTATCAGCTGCTCATCTCTGGCAAGGTTGGGTTTGCACCTGCTGCCTTGGCCTACCCCTGGGCTGCCCCCTGCAACCTCCAGTACCTTTTAGCCCAAAGCTAGGCTGCAGCCTAGGGCTTTCCAGGCTAGAGCTCCTCTGCCTTTCCCCAGCCCTGCTTCACTTAGGTACCCTGTGTCCAGCTCCCTGCAGCCAGGCCCATCTCACTCTACAGCTAGAGAGAGACTATTTGCTCCTGGCTTCCCTGGCCTTCTTATAAGGCCCTGTTGCTCAGTTTTGGGGCGTGGCCCTAGCTGCAGCCACTTTCCCCAATCAGCCAGGGTTTTACCTTGCCCTCTGCAGGGCTTTTCCAACCCCTTCCAGGCTGGAGTGGGTGGTCACCCCGCTACAGAACCAATGGTGACCTGCTTCCTACTTTAAATTATCTATGAAGTTGGCCTTGTTCATTGCCGTCACATCTGACTTAGGGTCAGGGAAATAGGAGCCTTAATGGCAGATCCTGCCCCTTTATGATGATCTTCAACTGTTAGGTTTTCTTTACATCCACATCCTAGGTTCCTACCAAAGATTACATTGACTAAGATGAAAATCCAATCTACCAGTATTTTTTCCAAAACCTCATAGTTCAACAGGAAGTTAGAGGAGCCTTGGGCTTCTACCAGGATAGGACCAAGCAATTAAGAGATCGCCTAGACTCTTCATATCCTTTGCAGATACATCTAAGGGGCTCCTATCTCTGCTCAAAGGCTTTCAAAATGGGTATCAGGTTTTATAATACTGGTCTTCAATTTTTGAGAAGTCGTCTGCTTCAGAGATAAAACGTGATATTTATTATGTATTTTGATGTGCTGAATTCAAATATGACAATTAAAACAACTGATTGTCTACTGTTCCTAAGATATTTAAGTTTTTACATTTTATGTCTATGTATATTGTGTAGATAGTAGAGTTTGAATCATAAATTGTAAACCTAGGTCTTTTCATGTGTTTATGGTTGCTTTACATGATAATATTTCACCTGTCCTGTTTATGTAACACTTTAAACATCAGCAAAAGGGCAATATAAATAAAATTTATTATGAAACAAAAGGCAAAAAGCTATTATGTACATAGTTTAGTCCTATTCAGTGTCTACTCGGCGCTTCTTGGCTTGTCTCTTGTATTCATTAAATGGAGCATCTTTTGTCACTGTCCAGTAATAGTCTGCAAGCATTGATGGGCTCCATTTGCCCTGATAGCCTGCCAGGAGATTCCACTGCTGTAGTCTGGAGCCCAACAGGTCTGCCTTACTCTTGGGTAGTTCCAAATCCCTGACAAGGTCATTCAGTTCACCTTGTGTTAGGAGGTGTGGTTCAGAGGAGGATGGGAGAAAATGTGGGTCCTGTGACATAGATGGTTCAGGACCAGAAGTTTCATCCTCTTCCTCTTCCTCATCTGACTCAAGTGAGAATGATTCTGGTGCATCAGGAACCAGCTGTCCTTCTCTGTGGGGTACTGGGCGTATAGCTGATGGAATGTTTGGATAATGCACAGTCCACTTTTTCTTCTTTGACACACCTTTCCCAACTGGAGGCACCATGCAGAAGTAACAATTGCTGGTATGATTTGTTGGCTCTCTCCAAATCATTGGCACTGCAAAAGGCATAGATTTCCTTTTCCTGTTCAACCACTGGCCAAGATTTGTTGCACAGGTGTTGCAGTATGTGTGGGGCCCACCTCTTGTCCTGATCTCCAATTTTGCAGCCAAAATAAAGGTGATAGGCTTTCTTAACCATAGTGGTTATACTGCGATTTTGTGATGCAAAAGTCACTTCACCACAAACATAGCAGAAGTTATCTGCACTGTTCACACAAGTACGAGGCATCTCTGCTCACTTTGGCTAAACAGAAATGTGTCCCTTTGCAAAATCAAACACTGACAAATAAGAGAGCATGACACTGTATGATTTCTAGAGCTGATCTAGGGCAATTTGTTCAGCAGAGTGATGTAAGCTTTGTTATGATTGCATCATCCATGACTTCTAGGAATAACATGATGCAATTCATATCATGTATGACGCAATGCCAGCTTCAGATTACATCATTCATTGTTTTGCCTAAAAAGCAAGTACTGTCCAAACCCAGTCATAAATTTATTCATAGATCCAGTCAAAGATGTATTTTAGTCATTTCTGGTTTAAATTGAGATCCCTTCCCTTTTATAACTCACTTATCCTCCGCCATTCCCAAGTCAAGGGTCATACGTATATACCAACCCAATAGCATATCTTGAAAACAAGAGCCAATCAACAATTTTAAGCATCATTTTCGTTCTCAGTGACCCAGAATTAGTAAAGTTGGACTACATTTATTTCAGAAGCATTTTGGCTGTAGAGCAGTGTAAATCTATCTATCTATGAGTCTGCAGGTGCTCAGCCCTCCCGCAGGGCATATTCAGTCAGATGCCAGGCAACAACTAAAGCATTTCTGAAGAATGTTGCAGCATCTGAGATATGTAGAGCAGCTACTTGGATTTCTGTCCATTTGTTTTCAAAGAATTATGCCCTGCTCCATGCCATCAGGTCCAATGTGGCTCTTGGCTCTGCAGTACTGTCTTTAGTGCTGGACCCCATCTCCTTAGAGGAATATTGCTAAGGGATACTGCTCCTTAGAAGGATACTGCTGATGCAGAGCATCCCTAGGGACACTACTCAAAGATGGAAATGTCACCCGTGCAGGAAGTGTGGATCTTTGAGATGTGCACCCACCCCTCTTTTGATGCTCCACTATCTTAGTGGGGAGGAGTAACAGCATATGGATTCTAAATGCATGGGAGTTCCAAAACAGCAGAAGTCTATCATTTCTGCAACAATGCCCTCCACTTCCTCTGGCAGACAGAAGTGGGTACAGAAGCAGAGTAGACTTAAGTGCTATATTTCCATGAATTAGATCTGCTTGGTTTCCTAGGAAACAGGTGACCTAGAGCAGCTGCTCCTTGGGTACTAACACTCCAGAGTTAAACACAAGGTTGTTCTTGGGTGCTGTTGTTGGTGCTGCGTCCTCCAGCTTCCATGGGCTTGTTTATTAATTGCTTCTCACAGGATAGCAGCAGAGGGCTCCAAGTAGCTAGTTTTTCAGATGGTCCATTATCAAGATGTAATATGAAGGCCAAGCAGAATTTTTGCTGACAATGTGTAAAATGTATACTACACTGTAGTGGGTGGCAGTACCACACCAAATAAACTCTTTAGTATGTCATACTATGTTCCTATTATTGGGTCTGAATCTTTGTTTCCAGTCATACGTTACCTGTAGCATCATCAGAAGACAATGTGTATTTTATAAAAAAAAATTAATAAATGAACTTCAAAAAATGAATTCAATAAATGCAGTCATCAGGTAGTCAAAAAAAACCAACAAATTTATTAATACTCTGAGTATAAAACCAATCCAAAGATCTAGCTAAGTTTTTTTCTGTTTTTCTTTAAGCTGACTATAAAACATGGCCATACTGGAACAAATTAAGTCACTGAGCACTATTTTGGGGACTACAGTTTAAATCACTTAAAAATTAAGGACTAGATGGAAATGGATCCCCTTGGACTCATCCCAGGGCCCACCCTCAGCCCCACTTAAGTCAAGGGGTTTCAGGCAAGTGCAGAGGTGCAGCTGTTGAAATCAACTTGCAGGATCCAGCCGAGAAGGACCTAGATTGTGAGTACAAATAACTGCAGATGCAAAACTGCACTGACAAAAACTGGGATTCAGTTAAGGCTTTGAAAATTTGGTGCTTAACTTTTTTTCAAACGATTAACAATCATTCTGACAAATTTAGAAGACTGAAGATTCACTCAATTTTTCTGAATACTAAGAACCTGAGTATTTAGTAAAATACAGTTTTGAGATGGATTTTTCACAACTGCTTTTGTTTGTTTCCCAGAAGGTGACCAGCTGCATGGATCCTAAAGCGCTGTTTAATTAGCCTGCAAAGTAAAATTCAGAATCTGTTACATAGGTCATGCTAGTTCTAGAGAATAAATAGTACACAGCAGCTAATCTACACAGACTTTTAGCCATGTGTACCATTTCTCAGAGTGTTGGAGGATCTTGACTGCATTGTACATTCTAATGTTCAAAGATAAAATTGATTAAATTTATGTTGGTCACATGCAACAGTCAGAACTAACACTTCTTAAATGAGTGATGGTTAATATGCCCTAAGGTGTCAGAGTCTTTGCATCCCTGTTAATTTTCTTTTTGGGGTCAATTATTCTGAGAATAACAAAAACAATCTTTTTCTATTTATTTTTAGTTCAGAATTTCAAACTACATCTCTCCATATCACGGAGAGAGAGAGAGAGAGAGAGAGAGAGAGAGAGAGAGAGAGAGAGAGAGAGAGAGAGAACATCAGTTTAAAATGTTTACAAATGCAAAACGGCAAGAGATGCAAAATTCAGTTGACATATGCAGATTTGTGTTTTAAACAGCTTGTCAAACACATTTCTTGGCATGGTTATAAAATCAATTTTATAAATATTTACTGCAATAATTCTGTGGGTGTCTGTTCTACTCTGGTGCACATTCAGAATTCCCTTTAGTATGAATTTAGTAACAGTGACTAGCGGTGAGGGCATTTCCTAACAGTTACTGAAGGACATCATAATCAACAAGAAAGCAGCCATTCCTTTAGTGTTCCACTAACACTTTCACTTCCATCTGAAGAGCACAAAGCCCTTTACAAACATTAATTAAATAAGCATTACCACTTTAGTGAGGTAGGGAAGTTTTACAGATAGGATTCGAAAGCCCTGACCAAGGATTGCTAGCAACCTAGAAATCACACTTCTGTCTGAAGTTTCTGATATTTCCCATTCTACCTTATTACAACTGACAGATCTGAGGAAAAACCAATCTGTTTTCACTTTAAGATTATGCATTTGACAATATTTTGTGTACACTCAGTTTCTCCATTTCCCATTTTACTGTAAGATGACCATCTTTCTTCTTTGTCTTAGGTTTGTAATAGGAGAACAGGCCCAATTATAATAAAAATGAGTAATATTTAGTAATCACTTAAATAGGTTAATCTTCTGAAAAGGACATTTATTTTTTAAAAGTGCACTTTCATTAGTTGGAAGAGCTAATTAACAGCAAATACTGAAATCACTCTGACCCTATCAAAAAGTTACTAATTATACTGATCTAAAATATTAAATATCTTGATCCTGTTGAACTTTCAGATTCAGATCACATTCTAGTATTACTCTAATATAATTCTATATTAAAAAGGAGTATAACACTTAATATAAAGATAAGCAAGTAATTCACTTTCCACAGCCAAATAGGGCATAATAAAAAATGCTCTCATGAAGCAATAGCCATATAATTATAAAAAGAGGAGGTATGGGAAAAATAAGTTATTCAACTGCACTTCTTATCACTTCTACTTTTGAAGTGTATTAATCCTAACTTTAATTGCAACCTAATTATAATTGCAAACTTATTTTTCCCATACCTCCTCTTTTTATAATTATATGGCTATTGCTTCATGAGAGCATTTTTTATTATGCCCTATTTGGCTGTACATCTTGATACAGGAAAGGATTAAATTCCTCATGGAATTATTATTATTACATAAATTATTTTGAAGGACTGACTGCAGATTCACAAAATATAGATAAAAAGCAGGTGCTAAGAAATGATCTCACCTTCATAATTTCAATACATCTCCATGTTAAACTAGCATACCTATAAACATTCCATTGCTGGGCTACCCTGAGCAGAAATTGCTAGCTGTACCTAGTGTTTGGCAAGGGGATATAAACTTCTATGTCATCTCATATGTGGAGTGTTCCATTTATAGTTCAGTTGTGTACTCATCCATTTTCTGTAATTTCACAAATTAGCTTTCCCTCAAAATAGAGTAGTAAATCCATTTTTTAGAATTCAAGTATTCCAATTTTAGAATTCAAAATCCCCAGTTTACACAGGCCACGATGAGCAATTTTTATCGCTCAACAATTGTGGATGATGGTTTATTATTGGATAGAAGGTGTGCATATAGAGCCATATCTTGCTCCTATTGAAATCAACAGTCAATCTCATACAAAGGAACAGAATGGGGCCCATATCAGCAACTCTAAGTAAATCTCCTCACCCCAAAACAACAAAAAAGCTTTAGATTTTTTAAAATGTTCACTGTTTTGTAATTTAAATTCAAATATTCAAAGCCAGATGCAATGAATCCTTCACATGTTATTTTGTAACCATATTTTGATTTTTTCAAAGTTTATGTCCATCCATCGTATATTTTCTTCAATGATTTCTACAGCTTGTTGGACACAGCGGAGCTGTGAACTTTTTTCATCCAGAGAATTGAAGAATTCTTTCACCTATGAGAAAAAATTAGAATAAACAGTTGATGCATGATTAAGAGGCAGTGAAGTCTAGTAACTAGTGCACAAGTATAATGGCAAAAAACTCCAGGTTTCCAGTATGACCTATGATAAGTCTCTTAACTACTGTGACTGTCTACATGACAGCAGTTTTCTAAAAAACTTCACACCATTGGTAAAACCAGAGCTCTGCCACACTGAGGCACCTAGTGTTGAGAAGGCAGCTAAAACAACAGCAACCATTTTTTAATATCATCTCAATTAAACCAGCTCAGAGCAGCGGCAACAGTGGATCATTTTTAGAAACTTTTTTTAACCCCAACCTACAGCAAAGTCAACAGGAGGCTGAGGGCTCAGCATGGAAACCCCCATGGTAGCTCTCAGCCCTGGTATTCCCCATATCACACCCCCATTGCAGTGACAGAGCCCTGTTGTCAGACCTTCCTCAGCCAACAATTACTTCCCAGCTAGTGTTTTTAAGAGAGGGGAAAGATAGTCTGTGGTACAAGTTAGTGTTAATGACCGACAAATGCTACCAGAGGTCACTACAAAACTTTCCCTATTATTGAGATGTGAGAAGTCATGCTTTGCAGAGTTACTGGGGGAAAATAAGTCATTTTGTCATTTATTGAATATATTCATGTTTGTTTGAAAACATGACCTCTGCTTGATCCTACAGTAAAATCAGATTGAAGGCCATGTGGCTGCTGCTGCAAGCAAGACCTAAATTCTGCAGCAAGTTCCTTGGATTCTGTAGCAGCTTAGTGGGGAAGCTCCATTTAGATTTAAAGCAGAGGCTTTCAATGAAGATTACAACTAACAATATAATCAATATAGTAACAGCGCCTGCATTTTGCACTGGGCCTCAGGTTTCCATCTGAAAAGTGGCAATAGAACTTCCCAACCTCACAGGAATGTTGTGAAGATACTGTACATATTAATGCTTGTGAGGTACTGAGATACTACGATGAGCACCATAGCAGAGTGTATAAATAAAATTGGCCAGGCTAAACTTGACAGAAGCGTACGGAAATGACAAGCCTTCCTATTGCAACTTTTCAAATGAAAATCTGAGGCCCAGAGGCATTAAGGAGACACAAGAACTCCATGTCAGAGCAGGCAACAGTCACCTGATGCTCACCCAGTATTAACCACAAGGCCCTTCTTTCCCTTGCTCTTGGCACATACTGCTATGCTCAGGGTCCTCAAACCCACAGTTTGTATGGCATTTGTATAGCTTCAGGGGAGCTACAGTACTACTTCAATGTTTACTAACTTCCAATATTTACATGATCCTTAGGCTTAATCCCAGGTTATGCCTATCATCTTCATAAAACCATTTCTGCATATAAAACACACTCTGATGTTTCCAAAGGAGTCTAAGGAAGTTAGTCATCCAGCTCCCTTAGGCAGCTCTGAAAACCTCAGCCAGAATGCAAGATCTAACAGTAAGACACTTCACCTCTGCAAGCTGTTCCCTCGTAGAATATTGATTTGTCACTCCGATTACCATGTGGGCTATAGAAGCTGAGCCAAGTTCAAACCTAGCAAAAAAGCCAAAAACCAATTACCAAAGATTTATGAAATGGATGATTTAATTTAAAACAGACACATAGGTGTCAAATATAGCTCGCATAAAGGTCTCAGACTCATAAGTCAGAAGGGACCAATATGATCATCTAGTCTGACCTCCTGCACAAGGCAGGCCACAGAACCCCACCCATCCAATTTTATAACAACCCCTAACCCAGGACCGAGTTATTGAAATCCTCAAAATTGGTCTGAAGACCTCAAGCTGCAGAGAATCCACCAGCAAGCGACCCGTGCCCCACGCTGCAGGGGAAGGCGAAAAACCTCCAGGGCCCCTGCCAATCCGCCCTAGAGGAAAATTCCTTCCTCAGGAAAACAATCTGCACAACTTACTTTTGTACAAGCTTATTCCAGTTTTCCTTCAAAAATTTCCACGCTAGATGATAGCCAGATGGGTTTTTAGCAACAAACACGATGATATGTGGAAGATCCTGGGTTTTTACTACATCACCAAGCAAACTTTGATCCATCATCCTAAAAAACCCCAGTGAGGATGGAAATGGAAAAGGTAACTAGACTGTTAGGCAGAGATGACGGATGGGTTACACTGTTAAAACTGCACTTCTCAGCACCTTGGCTAATCACTATAACTGTCTTACTTTTTTTAAGATAAAATTTGCTTTAGCAAAAGACTTCTGAGCCATTTGCATCACCCTAGTCCCATGATGTTCATGAAAGTTATTAAGATTATCTCCATTTCAGGAAACCTAGAATAAAATCAACATAAAGCTTTGAACTTTAACAGCACCTTTCATCCCAGGATCTCAACATTAATGTGAACCTTAGTTGTCCTGAGAGAGAGAAAAGTATCATCCCCTTTTTCCAGATAGGGAAACTGAGGCATTCATAAAAAAAATTGAGTGCCTCTTGGTAGCATCAACGCACAATTAAATGACTTGCTCAGCTTCACAATGCAAATCAGTGACAGAAATGGTATCAGTAACATTTCTAAATGTTCCTTTCCTCTCATGATGCTAAAAGGAGAGAGGCCGTGGAGCTGTGGCTGGAGCTTTCTCAAAACACTGAGGGACAATGTTTTTAAGAGTCAAGCCCCCTTGCATGTGTAAGATATATATATATAGGCACACTGCAATTACAGTAACTTTACATGCAAAAGGTAATCAAGTGCCTAAATAGTCACTTGTTTCTGCCTTTCTCCAATTGACAGCTGAAAATGCAAACATGTGTATGCACCAGCCTCTGGTGTCAACTTTTAAATTGCAACTTCCCCTTCTTTTATAAGGCATTTTATAATACTGTACATTGAAGATGCTAGAAAAGTGCTCATTGCTGTAGTTCACATTTCAACCAAGTTTGGTTCCTCCCTCTCCACTGCCATACAAACACTGCCTTCATAAAACAGTAAATTACTCACCACTGAAGTTTGTCCTTATTTCTGCTAATACTGAGAGCAACTTCAATCTGATTTCTCTCAGTGTTGAACCAAGGCAGCCTGTATTTACTAAAAAGGAAGTCCCAACCTTCGATTGTCTGGGCTCCAACAGCATATACTGCAGTTTTAACATCATTGGGCAAACTGCAATAAATTGGACACCAAGTTACACTCTGCTTCATATTTCCATTATGATGGATACGTCCATTCTGATTCACCACCCCATTACCCCAGTTTTACACCAGGAATCATTCTGGTGTAACAAAAGGGTGAATTAGGCCTTTAATTTTGATCTGTCTGTCCTATTAGGGATTCCTAAGTGTTGCCAGAGGACGAGTTTGCCTTCAGTCTAAAAGTATCCTGGTATTTACTGTTAGTGAGACTCAGTAGGCAGCACATGCTACCTTGAACTTAGAAGACCTGGATTCAAGCCTCATTCCAGAGCAGATCCTGTTTTGCCAAGGAAGAGTTTTATTAAGAGATATTAGTCAATCAGAGATGTTTAAATACTAGTTTTGTTACCTATGTAAGAGTTACAGATCCTATGTCACTTTTTTAAAGAGGTGTCCTGGTCAACAAGGTCTTTCCCAAAGATGACTGGCAAAAGTTTTTTTTAAAAATTGGGCTTGTTTCATTATTTGGGTGTTTTTCACATTGGAAATATCAGGAATTCTGGTTTTGCTAGATGGTACCTCAGGATGGTGATATCTCAGGATGTTTACTGTGAACTCAGACTCGTTAAATTAGGGGGTGGAGAAACTGAATCTTTAACAAAGATGGCCTGTATCCAAAATGTTAGTGAGTAGCAGGTGATCTGAAAGTAAATAGTATAAAATAAAACCCTTCAGACCTTCTTTCTCCATCATAAAAAAGCAAAACAAAGGGGCACAACTCTAATTTCCATTTTTCCTTTCACCTTTAGTAAATCAAGTTCCAAAGTACAAGGTTGTGTATGAGCTATCAATGAGTATACAATAGCTGTCAAGTCCAGAGGGAACTGGGAGACTGTGAGATGAGAAAATTCCTGAAAGGGCTGGAGTATGGGCAGCTGCTTTATTACTAGATCAGTTCACCAATACTAAATCAAAAGGGAAAACATTAATTCATCCTTCACCTCTACTGATTTTACTATGAAAACAGACCGTAAAGTTCCATTGGATTCCTTCCATTTCATAAAATATTCTTCTGCTTTGTCCACACACGGTTGGTATTTGCGCGCACACGCAAACAGGAGTAGGGAACTGCGAAGCATTCTCTCGGACACTGAGCCCTCATCATTCCAGGACTGTTTGTCAATTAGGTCTTTAAACAGATTGACTATGTACCCCTAAAACAATTTAATAATAAAAAATTATATTTAACACACTTAAGTATAAATACTGCCTCTTCAAATGCATTACTTCTGCTGTTGTTGGCACTGGTAATTTAAATCAACATCTAAACCACTCATCTTTGGTTAAATCCTCCAATAAATCTTCAAACCCATGTCACTTTTTAAATATTTTCATTTAACAAATTTTACCAACATTTAGCAAAAATTAACTTATTAGCTGCTCACCTCTTTTTCTGAAAATCAGGTTTTTGTGCCATACCAACCATCAGTTATTTTAATGCATCAGTTTTAAATATAATGGGATGACCAGTAGTTTCAGTGTTCAACTACTTCACCAACTATTATCATGATACTACAAACAGACCGATGTGGACCGACCCCTGTGCAGCCAACATTTAATTGTCCCCTCTCTGTACATGCAGGCTGACAGCCCACCAATACAAAAGCAGCCCAAATATAGTGGGCATCTCCATGGATGTAAAGATTCACCCATGTGAATCTGATTACAGGACTGGGGCCTACACTCCATGGGACCTAGTGCATTCAACTCCATGCTCTGTGTAAAATTAGTGGGCCAAATCCATCCCTGGTGTAATGCCAGTGCTATTCCAGGGGTGAATTTGGTTCAGTAAAGTTAACTCAGCAAATTCTGGAACAAGTGAATTAGAAAGAAATCACATCTTTCCTAAATAATATAAATCATCATTGCTAGAGCATCACCTTCTAATGTATAATTATAATGCCAAACAATAGTTCAAGCTATTGCGTCTCAACATTCTGCAAGGAATTGCTCTGAACGCTCTACCAATCTCATTTTCTCCAGAACTATACTTAGAGAAAAGAATAAGATTTGAAACACCCCCATTTCTTGTAAACACACATTTCTTGATTATTTTACCATCTTCTTATTTCACAGCCTTGCCTTCCTGGCTGTTGAGAGCAGGGTCTGGAAGTACTAATCTGACAATAAACAGAGCAGAGTAGCCTGACAGACAGAACAGTCTTGTAGTTAAGGATAGGACTCTACAGATCTAGACTCTGCCTGTGTCTCAGTTCCCCATCTGTAAAATGGGGATAACACTTTCCTACTGGGGTGCTGTGAGGATAGAGGCATTAAAGTTTGTGAAGGGCTCAGATACTGCTGTGTTGGGGCTATAATAGTCTTTAGATACATAGCAGAGGGAGCAGTCTTGGTAGGATACTTGTGGTCACGAGGAGGACCACTGCACTTGGACTGATTGTGTATTTGCCTGGCAGCTACATACCACATACAGAGAAAAGCGGATTGAACAGTGGCTGCTCCAAAAGAGATAAAACTACCAGGACCTTGCTACATCTCTGGCAGCTGCAGGCTTTTCTGAACTGCCTGGATACTGGAACAATAGAAAAACATTTAGCCACCAGGGAAAGGAATTCACTCCTGGTAGCAGTCCCACCCCAGGGTTTCTCAGGCTGGCAGTCAAAGGCTCATCTTCTCTTTCCCACCTTTTTGTCTGTTTATCTGCAGTTGACATTTCATCTTGTCAAGTGCCTGCTCCCTCTGTTCTCCCTTATTGCCCCTGGAAAAAAAGTCCTTTCTCCTCCTGTGAGAGGGAGAAAGCAGCAAGGACTGATGGTGCTCCCAGCATAACCTCTGGTAGAACACTGCTGCCGGGTCACAGTTCTACACATCACCATGATGGCAACTTCCCCACCTACTCCCTGCCTTCGGCCAGGAAATGAATACAGAACCAGAGGCTATAAAGGAAAAAATATGACTGAAAAATAAAGAGTTTAAATTTGGGTTTAAAATAAAATAAAAACACTCCACTCTACTGGCTTGCTATTAATAACTGTGTTTTTAAAGGTGTGCTTACAAGGTATGCCACTATTTTAGTGGTAGCCAGTTTTATGTGCTTTCCATCTTACCTTTAACTGATTTTCTACATCATCCATGTCCCTTTTCTCCATGAGCTTGTACATAGGAATCAGCTCATTCATACCTTGGAATACAGGCATAATTTGGGATTCATGTTTCAAATACAAAGATAAATCAAGAGCTTTAGAAATTGATAGTTTTCCAATACTGAGAGAGAAAAAGAGAGAGAGGGAGAGAGAGAACATTATAAATAAAATTAAATGAGCTAATTTCTACTTAATTCCTTTAGAATCCTGAAGTTATCATCACACAAATGGAAAAGCCTAGAAACAAACTCCTGAAAGACAAATGTGACTGACAAACTACACAAGACATGAAACCTTCTGGTATCTGATACAGCAGGAGGTGAAGATTAATGTGAATTCATGGGTTATAATGGAAGGGACTAAAATCAGTCCCTGATCTAGCTGGAAACCTGGGAGAGTTGGCAGGTGTTTGTGGTTTTTGTTTGTTTGTCTGTTTTGCAGTGGTGATGGTGGTAGTATGATTGCAGTCCCCTGGATGACAGTACTGCATGAACTAGATGGGAGGAGTATTTTCCACCACACACCGACTTTCCTCCCAGTACATCAGCAGTAATGAGAAAAGAGCATATGGCTTATCCAATTCCACCTTCTCCCTCCCCATATTCAAGCATGGGGTGTGTGTGTCGGGGGGAAGCTGTTTAACTGTGCTACAGAACAGGATGTGAGCCTGGAAGTGCTACTGATCTTTAGTGTTGCAGGCGTGCATTCCCAGTGAAAACTCCCCTTTCATAAGCTTCTGTGAGAGACAAATTTAGTAGGCCCCAACTCTGGGTGTTGCCTACATGTATCCGAAACAAGGGAAGGACTATAAAAGCATCCTCATGCACTCAAAAGTGGGACTATGGTGAGCTCATAGGTACGGGCTGGAGACATATTCTCTGCCTGGAAAGGCTTGCAACCTCTTTAGAAAATGGTGTAACTGTGAAAAGGGTTAAAAGATACATATTCATGTATCTATGTACTGTCGTATATTAGTGCATGGTTAACATCAGTAGAAAGCCTTGCCTGGGTACAATTCTGTACAATTCTGCTGCTGCCTGGAACAGCTCTTTCAGGTCACTAAGTGTGTGGGGTGTTTGTGTTCTTAGATTTTCTACAGTTTGTTGAGGTTACTGTCAAGTGTGAATTGAGGTAAACTAGCATGTCATTAAAGGCAGCTTAGTTATCACATTTTGGAGAAATATTTGGAGCTTGCAAAAGAGGGTAAAGATTCAGCCTACAAAAGCTCTTGAAATCCTTGCACGGTCATGCCAAACACTTGACCTGCAACAGGAAATGGTTCAGTATCTAAGGTAGTGGTCGCACACGGGCCCCTCCAGACTGCAAAGTGAGCTTAAGTGATGGGGTTGTGAAAAGTGAACCACTGCCCATAAGGGACTGATTTAAGACACCAAATCTTAGGTTTAATTGAAAACCTTATTCTAATCCTAATTTTCAAAAGGCAGCAGATCAGTGCTGCTGGAATCCACTGATTTACACAGTATCACAGACAGTTTTTTGATTATAATGGTTATGTTCTCAGGATCAGTGTATGTTCTCAGTTACATGACTCCCCTGAAGTCAATGGAGACATTCCAGATTTGCATTGCTGTAAACAAGATCAGAATCTGACCCCATCTCTGTTTAAAGGATTTAATAACAAATTATACAAGAGTAAATGTTTTCTGCTTTAGTGATACACAATATGAATTGTCTCATTTGTCTTTTTAAGACTCATACAGTGTGCCTTACCTCACAAGCTGGAATACATTGTTAATGAGACTTGCTCTATCATTGCTGCTAATTGCTGTATGGTTTTTTTTTAAAAGGCTAATCAGAGCATCCCATCCATCATCTTCATAGTGCACAATGTAATAACCATTCATTCCCAGATTGAATTTTATCCATTCTACCTCTTCTGGGAGGATGAGGACATCTGCAAACAAAATAAATTATAACTCCATTCTCTCTTTATTGATTCAAACACTATTTGACAAGAAGACCATGTAATAGATAAAGAGCTCAGCACTTGCCATTTCATACATTACATTTGGACAAAATATAATCCTCATACAATAGCTAAAGCTGGTCTTGGTCTCTTTTTCAGTAAAAGGAAGAAATGCTATAGTTTCTGAATACGTTAAGAGATACAGCTCAGTAAGATTGTCATAGGAGTCTGTCAACATTTCCAGCAGGTTATATCTAATTCAGCTGTTTTAAATCTCATCTGCCAAAAGCTGGCATTCTCTTGTCCTCGTGAACCATTCTTTTTTAAAAGCAATATTGAAATTAGATCTGTGATAACAAAAATAAAATGCAGACTGCCAGTTTCATCCCCCCACCCCCTCAAATAGCTGTAGAGCTAAAATGGCTAAACTTTGCAAGCACTGTAATTAATCCTTCAAATAGACTGATCACTTTAAAGGAAGTTACCTGTTTTAGTTGTCAGCAAAAATCTTTGCACTGTGTCAGATTTACTAGTAATGTACGTTAATGGAACATGCCACAAGTACCTATTGCAAAGTAAAAATGGTTATTTTAGTGACAGAATATTTAATTGCAATAGCTACTCTAGAGAAGGTTGGACCTATGTTTGAGTAGTGAGCTACACTGTTATGTTGAGGACAAAGATTCGGACGTGACTGACTCTGAAACACTTCTTGGGAGTATGTGGAGGTGAGATTCATGGTGTAGGGAGACTTACGCAGACTTCATTACTCTCTTAGCTGAGACAAAATGTGGTCATCCTTTTGCTACAATATCCTACCTCAATCTCAACTTACAAGAAGATTACCCTAGAAAGCCCAGATATAAGACACTTTTATTTCTATGGACTTATTATAATGGACCTCTGTTATAGCTTCTTAACACTATACCAGTTTTCAAATAAGCAATGCCAAATTGTAATTTTTGTTCCTTTAAGAACAGCAATAGCAGTTACTACTATGCAGAATAGATTGTCACTAGTGGATTTTCCAGTTTGCCTAGACTATGAGGGAGAGCATCATTTGCTCATTTTCTGTTATTACCCCGTTGATGGAGAAGAATCTGATCCCTTCATATAGTGCTCTTGATGCAGATGGACAGTCTTTCCTTTTACTGTGACAGTTACTAGCGGAAAACCTTTTTGTAATGTCCAAGTGTTCATCATTGTTGTCACATCAAGAATCTCTCTCCTGGTCCAGTGCTGATTTATATGGGGAAAAACAAAATACATAAGAACAGAGTGAGGATGAAATATACTGGAAAGGAAGCAGAGATGAGTGAGTGGCAACCTCATAAGAGGTACCAACCGTTGATAATTGAAAAAACAAGTTTACAGGACTTATACAGTGAAATTTGGATTGGGGCCTGGGATATCTTTGTGACTCTTTCACCTTATGGTGGACAGAATAACCTTTAAATGCTTATATGGCTGTTACTGCTATTAATCATAAGTGCACAATCAGTATTGGGCTCTTTGGGGGAAAGATTTTTGTTCCATCTCAGGATTTGTTCAAGCAAGCATGTATTCAACAGGTAAAACCCAAGGAAAATTTTTAACAGTAATATAAAGTCCAGGCTTCCAGCAGTATTCAATAAACTTATATTCTCACAAGTAGGGTTCTGAGCACAATAGGCTCACACTCTCAGGAAGGGAGCATACTAATTTAAAATGATTAAAACTGAAGAATTAAATGTTAGTGTACAGTAACACAGCAGATTTATAACTAGCAATAAGTAGGAAAATAGAAGCTTACTGCACTTGAAGATGTCTGTTGGTTTCTGGTGCAAAAGCCATCACCTTGCAGTTGGCCTTCCTGGGTGTCACCCGCAGGACAAGTCTGAAAAAATTAAATATTATTTCCCTTTAATTTTACAATTATGAATAATTAATGCAGCTTAAAGTGATTAATCTGTCCAGTAATATATTAGGTTGAATGGTGGTTATTCACAGGGAGATACTTGGATACAACCCCCTATGACTTTGCACTCCATATCTTTTATAAAAAGAACAGGAGTACTTGTGGCACCTTAGAAACTAACAAATTTATTTGAGCATAAGCTTTCGTGGGCTACAGCCCACTGCTTCAGATGCATAGCTTATGCTCAAATAAATTTGTTAATCTTTAAGGTGCCACAAGTACTCCTGTTCTTTTTGCGGATACAGACTAACACGGCTGCTACTCTGAAACCTGTCATATCTTTTATGGAAATATGCTTATGAGTCTAAATATAATGTAACTGGAATACAGTTTATGCAAAAGGTCTCTTGTAAGGTATCATTGCAAAGGGTATAATCTACTGAGTGTGTTCATCCTATTTGTATGAATGTATCATTCTTGTATCTGAAGCTAAAAATATGAAGTATTACTCTGAAGTCCTATTTTAACTATGCAAAGTGTGGGCCATTAATGGTGGCTTGGAATCTTGATGGTTCCCATTAACCAGGACAATTGGTTGTAAATGGCTCTGTTTACTTGTAAGCCTTCCTGTATAGTGGGTGCCAGCCAGTAGGTAATGAAGTCTCACAGGACATGTGATCATTTCACCTGGTACTGGAATCCATCTTAAACCTGGTGCTTTGCCATGTAGAAGGAGAGGTTGGGATCCAGAGATGCAAAAGATTCCCGCCTTGTGCCAAAGCTATAAAAGGGGGTGAAACAGAACATACCGGGCTGCCAATCATGAGAAATCCCTGAGTTACCACCTGAGCTGGAAGTAACAAGGTCTGTACCAGGGGAAAGGATTGGGCCCAGCCTAAGAAGGAGTCTAGTCTGTGAAAGAAGCTTACTGATACATCTCTGAGGGTGAGATTTACTTATATTCAGTTTCTTAAAAGTATTAAGCTTAGACTTGCATGTTGTGTTTTATTTTGCTTGGTAACTTACTTTGTTCTGTCTGTTATTACTTGAAACCACTTAAATCCTACTTTTTATACTTAATAAAATCACTTTTGTTTATTATTAAACCCAGAGTAAGTGATTAATACCTGGGGGAGCAAACAGCTGTGCATCTCTCTCTATCAGTGTTATAGAGGGCGGACAATTTATGAGTTTACCCTGTTTAAGCTTTATACAAAACAAAACGAATTTATTTGGGGTTTGGATTCCATTGGGAGCTGGGTGTCTGGGCGCTGGAGATAGGAAATCTGCTGAGCAATTTTGGTTAAAGTCTGCAGCTTTGAGGGCGTGGTTCAGACCCTGGGTCTGTGATGCAGCGAAGTAGCATGTCTGGCTCAACAAGACAGGGTTCTGGAATGGCAGGGAAAATGGGCTCAGAGGTAGTTTCAGCACGTCAAGTGACAGTCCCAAGGGGGTCTCTGTGACCAAACCCGTCACCCTGGCCCCCCAAGAAATACTTGCATGTGCCAGACTGTTCCATAGATCTTCATTTTTTGTATTCTGATAGCTGTACTTCCGCAGATATTGTACAAGACCAGCTTTAAACACATCTGCATTCAAGTAATCCCTTAACATATTTAGAATACAAGCTCCCTGCAAAGGAAGTGATAAACATTTTACAAACTAATCTTTAGATCGGGGCAGGAAAACTTTTTGGCATGAGGACCGCATCGGGTTTTGTAAATTGTATGTATGGCCCTTCCCCCACCACCTATCTGCACCCCCACTCCCGGGACCCCTGCCCCATCCAACCCCCCTGTTCCCTGATGGCCCCCCCAGGACCCCTGCCCCATCCACACACACCCGCTTCCTGTCCCCTGACCACCCCTGGACTCCTGCCAACCCATCCAATCCCTCCTCTCATTTCTGACAGCCCCCCAGGACCCCTGCCCCATCCAACCCCCCCTTCTCCCTGTCCCCTGACTGCCCCCAGAACCCCTGCCCGATTGCCCCCCTGTCAGCCCATCCACCCCCCCCTCCTTCTTAACTGTCCCCCCCCCCGGACTCCTACCCCCATTCTAAGCATGCTTCGTGAACAATATTCATGGAAACAAAAGTGTAAGGAAAAATAGTTACATATACGTCTACCCCGATATAACGCTGTCCTCTTGAGCCAAAAAATCTTCTAGGTGAAACTGCGTTATATCTGGGCAGAGGTGTAATTTACCTTTTCATAGGAAACATCATCGAACATTTCTTGAATTTGAGCTGGATCTTCCACAGGAGTAGACACAGGATGTGAGGAATTTAATGCATCCACCTCCATGGCATCAAAACACTTGCCTAAAAAATAATCTTCCTAATAGGGGAAAAAATGTTTTTTTTATTCAAGGACTACTGAATACAGATGTAACAGCAAACCAAACTGAAGATGAAAATATTTGCACTTGAAATATGTTTTAGATTTCTTCCATGTGATTTTCAGACTGTATAAAGAAAACAAAAAATTTATTTTAAATATTCTTTTTATTCCAGCACTTGCAGTAAATGCATTATTTTAAAACAAAATAACTCTCATTTAGAGATTGCAATCACCCATTATAAAGCTATTGCAATGCGCAAAATGCTGCACAGACTTATTAACATAAATTGATGTCAGTGAAACTACTTATATGAGTAAAACTGAACAAATGGGGCTTATCCTAAAGCCCAGAAAAGTCAATGGAAAGATTCCCACTGATTTTACTGGGTTCTGGATCAGGCCCAAATGTCTTTGTAGGAACGCGCCCAAAGTAGCGATCTCTGGTGAAATGAGAATGTGAAATCATCTACATTCAGACATTCCAAAAGGGTGATAAGTCTTTCTAAGACACAACACACCGGCTTGGTCCACACTATAGACTTATGCCAATACAACTATGTCGCTCAAGGGAAAATCCACACCCCTGAGCGACGCAGTTATATCAACCAAACCTCCAGGGCAGACAACATGATGTCGACGAGAAGACTTCTCCCGTTGACATAGCTAACGCCTCTCGGGGAAGTGAATTAACTACACCAACAGGAGAAGGTCTCCCGATGGCATAAGTAGTGTCTTCACTAAGTGTACAGTGGTGCAGCTGTGCTGCTGCAATGCTGTATGTGTTGCCCAGCTTCACTGCAATCAGAATAAACTGTAATCAGCTTTGATCATCTGTATTTAGACAATGTTATAATTTCTTTGTAATCCTTAAAAGATGATTAACCTAATTACTCTAAATTAATTATTAAAAAATATATAAAAACAACAACATTAGCTCACGGCAAATCTGTGTGCTGCCCAATAAGCTTACCATTCCAAATCATCAATAAATTACTCTCAGCCATTTTAAAATATGGTTTAAAATAAAAAAGGGAAAGTAATTAACACTTACAACTTTCAGATCTGGATGAGTAATACTGACTGACACATACTCCATAAACTTTGCAAATCCTTCATTTAGCCAAAGATCATTCCACCATTCCATGGTAACTAGGTTTCCAAACCACTGAAAAAAAATATTGCTCATAATTTGTCAGCCTTGTCTTAAATTGACTAGTTAATTCACTCACTAATTTATGCAGACCCAGGAGAGAAAGGTTTGGGAGTTCATGGGGCAGTGTGAAAGATCCCTAGCATGAGTTTACCACCCACTCCACCCATCAATTCTGTAATGTGTTCCTGTGGCGTGGGTCCTCATGCCCACCCATGGGCTCAAGAAGCGTCCAAATCAGTCATCCCAGTAGACACTTTGTTTTCACTCTTCTTATTGCTGTGTAAATTTTAAATACTTTTCTTATTCTTTGCCATAATATTTTTTCATTCTCTAACGGAGGACAAAGACAAGTTAAACACAGTATAAAGGTCTATGATAAATGGACTTTAACCTGATTAAGGGCTTCCTTATCAAACGTGGCTCTAATATAAAACAGTTTTAAAATGTATCCAAGAAATTACACTTTTACACCCACAAGTTTCTTATGAGTAACACAGTTAAAATACTCTGGAGAAAGTAAAAATGATGCAATCATGTTAGCCCAGTAAATAATATAAAATCAAGTTACAGATGATTCAGAACCTTTTAGTCTCAAAAGCCAATCTATTTCAAAAGTTTCTAATAAGTTTAACAATTTGTTTTCAATGTATACATTTTTCTCAAATATCTAAGATGACTTGATATTGTACCACACTGCCAATAAAACCAAACCAACAAACATTTAGATCCCATCGTACTCCCCTAACCATTACCTGATGAGCCAGCTCATGGGCTATTATCATAGTAATCCAAAGTTTAGCTGATGCCGAGGATTTTTCAGGGTCATATAGCAGAGAAGATTCCCTGTATGTGGTCAGTCCCCAGTTTTCCATAGCTCCAGACTGAAAATCAGGAATAGCAGCAAGATCTAAAAATAAATAATAATATCTCACTTATCTGTGTGATCTCTCTCTCACCCTCACCCATTTAAGACAGTATCAAACACATTTTTATTAAAATAAAGAGAAATAGTTTTCATTAGTTTCAGTGGTTCAAGTGCAGATTTTATATATTTTGAAGTGATATGAAGTATAACTTGACAGACTGTTCTGGGTAGCACAACACAAGATGCATGTCACAAAATCTGTGGCAAGTAATGACAGCACAGGGCAGAAAGTGGTTAATTTTATTCTGGACCTTCTATTGTGCAAGACAGAGAAGGAGCTACTCTACGTAGTGTGACAGACCCAGGCCAGTGTGGTACAGGAGTCTGGTCGAGGGCAAATATACTGGTCACTGGCTGAGTAGTTTTCTGTTCTCTGAGTGACTAGAGCAGGGGCTGCACTGGAGTAATCAGGAATCTGCTAGAACCAATTAAGGCAGACAGGCTGATTAGAACACCTGCAGCCAATCAAGGCAGGCTAATCAGGGCACCTGGGTTTAAAAAGGAGCTCACTCCAGTTAGGGAGGGAGGAGCTAGAGGAGAAGAAGTGTGTGTGAGGAGCTGGGAGCAAGAGGCACAAGGAGCTGAGAGTGAGAGGCTGTGCTGCTGGAGGACTAAGGAGTACAAGTGCTATCAGACACCAGGAGGAAGGTCCTGTGGTGAGGATAAAGAAGGTGTTTGGAGGAGGCCCCGGGGAAGTAGCCCAGGGGGTTGTAACTGTCATGCAGCTGTTACAAGAGGCACTATAGACAGCTGCAATCCACAGGGCCCTGGGCTGGAACCCAGAGTAGAGGGCGGGCCTGGGTTCCCCCCAAACCTCCCAACTCCTGATCAGACACAGGAAGAGTTGATCCAGACTGTGGGGAAGATCACTGAGATGAGCAAATCTGCCAATAAGCGCAGGACCCACCAAGGTAGAGGAGGATCTTTGTCACAGTAGGAAACTAGTTTTTTGTTAACAGTTTCCTTTACTTGATACTGGGTGGGAAAAACTCCCATCAACTTAAATGAAAAAGATAAGCCAATGCTGAGGGTTTTTTTGAAAATCTTACTGAGTGTATGGAATCATTACTGCTTACATTTTAGGGAATAAGTATTCATCCATTTTTCTACAATTTTAATTTTTTTAAACATAAAACCATTTTTTCAACAAAGCAAGGCACTCCAAGATGTGTGGTGTGTGGCCACGTAGGTATTTCTGAGGTGGTTGGAGTGGTTGGCCTTGGCTCTCATACCTAACAATGAGCCTGAAGTGTGACAGACACTATGAGAGCATGGCTGCCACCCACTCATGTTTCACTGGTTAGCTGAAATTCAGCCAGGTGTGGAGAGACTATGCTAGGTTCCCCATATAACATTAAATCCACTGTAAAGATGTGTAGAGGTGCCTTAAGCAGAGCAGTGGCAAAGTGGGAAAAGGACTCTGCAATCCTTAATTGTCACAGAGGGGATCTCAGCAGCCACATCCATATAGGCCAGTTTGGAGAGTGATAGTAGGGACATGTCTGGAGGAGGGCCATAGGATCTAAGGTCACATGGATCCAGTGGCTCTATTCTCGAGCAAGTATCACAGACAAGGTAGTAGCATCTCATTGACTGGAATAATGGTTGCAGGGATAGGGGCTGCTGTTACCTGTTAGCTCTGTGTTCTTGGGGAACCAGAACACAGTATCTTAACTTGTCTGACTCACGAAGGACTCCCCTCCCCCAGCCTCTGCTTGAACCAGAAGAAAGACTTACAAAAAGCAATGAAAAGTCAGTGGAAGACACACATAACCCCCTCCGGACAAGGGTGACAGAATTAAGGCAACTCCCCGAGCCCCATTTGCATTGAAGATGGGACAGGGAGGCATCTCTGTTAGCATACAGAATTGAGAACAGAGATTCCAGGGCAAGAACTGCACTGACTTCTGGGACCAGAAAAGCAGGGAAGCACTGATAATGGGGGAACTCTGCTCCAGATGTTAATGCACCCACCCCAGCACACACCAGCTCAGCAGTTATCAGACCAATTCTAGTAATAAATCCTTTATTGGCATCCAAAATACTGACGCCGCCTAATTGCATTGTGAGCTTCCTCGAAGGAACACTGCCCATAGCCAGGAATGATCAGTTCCTATCGTCTAGCCTGAATGAAACAACTTTGGTATATTCCCTTGAGCCATCAGTTTACCCATAAACAAATCTAGTGTTCTCCCTTGAACCATTGTTGTTTCCCTACAAAAAACCCCTACCCATGCTCAAGTAAGTGTCTGATGCCTGGATCCAAAATCTGCATCAGTTCCCTTGGGACTTCATCTTCTCCTAACCGATTGTGCTGGGGGCTCTGCCTGTCTCCAGCACTCTGGACCTTCAACTATCACCACTACCTGGGAACCCTGACTGGTTCAAGCTTCACAGAGTGGTGAGAACCCAACTTTGTCTTGCCTTTTTTTTTTTTTTTTTTTTCCTACTCTAGGTATAGTTTCTAACCCGGACTTACATGATCAGGCATAGTTTTCTAAACCTGACTTTTGTAATCTTAAACTAGATTTAATATTGTAACTGGTTTGTTTGTTTGGCTCTCCTTGTATGGTTATTACCTGGCAATAAGTAACTTTTATGGTTAAGCTGGTTGCTTCCTTCCCTCCCGCTCTCTCTCTCGTGTGTTTTTGGCTTCCGCATTTGCTCTGCAGCAACGCTCCTCTTACCTAAGCTAAAGATCCCTGCAGTGCCCAAAAATCCTGTGGGGTTTTCTCATCAAGTGGGTTACTACCTGAATAATCGCAATGTGCAAGTGGCGACAGGGACGTGCTGAACCTGTGGAATATGAGGCTGGCAGCTTGGAAGTGCTGCTCGACCCAGCCTGCTGAGTTCAGGGACAAATAAGGGGAGTGCTGATTGACCTGGTCCACTCAGATGAGCTCTGTTAATGTGTGTGTGTTCATCTGATTCTGGGGCTCGAGGAACCCAGCCCTGGGGAACCTAGGTCCTGCAGGATAGCTCCATTGGGAGGGAACTTGCAGAAGGGAGAAGTAGAGCTCCATATGAAAACACAAGTGGTACACTGATAGAATTACAGAACACCACCATCACCACCAAGAGTAACCCTAATAAATGAGTATACCCCAAAGTAACGGGCAAATCTGGTAACACTGCATTTTGACCCCACACCATGGCCCAGATTAGAGACTGGTTCAACCCTTATAAAGTCAGAGATTAATAAAAAAACCAAGTGGCGGAAACGTTTTCAAGCAGTACTTTTCACACACTAATTTTCTCTACCTGAAATATCAACCAACAGTGCTGGCAAGGAGGCAGCATACAATATGTTACATTATAAATATGTTAATATTTTCACAGGCTATGTGATATCATGGAAACACAAAGGGCCAAGTGTTCCCTCCCCTACTCAAAATGAATGCCCAAGTCTACGCAAGACAATTCTGGAAAAGTCAGGAGGCACTGAGGAACATGGTCACCGTCTGTTGCAAACTTGACCCTATCTTACAAACTATATTACATGATTTGTGTTCTATTAAACTCAACCTAATAAGGAATTTAAATAGAATGAATGATAAAACACTTGCCTTGTTTGGGTAAGGGATATGGAATGCTGAAGTAATTCTCATAGAAGTCTAAAAGTTTCACTGCTGCATCCAAGGCATAATCAGCTTGGTTGATCTTATCTGGTACAGTATATACAGATATCTAAAATACACAAGCACGGAAGGTTTGTGAATACAAATATAAGTAGTTTTAGAATAGAAACTGATTTGTTCTCTGCCTTATTTCAATTATCGCCAAAAAATACGAGCACAATTAGCTGCTTGATGCTGCTTCCTTGCCTCAGAGGTATCCTACAATTTGTAAGAAAAGCATCAAAGCCAGGAATGTGTTTTTTAAAACGGAATTTAGATTCAGTCCCTTTTATTTATTCACCAAACAGGTACAATTGCAGCGCAGGTTTCACCACTTTACCCAACCAAACTCAACCCTTTTTTGATGGGACCAGAGATGAGAGCACACAAACAGATTTTAAAAGTAAAACTACTAAAAATCATAATTCAAATAGTCCATCTAATTAAAAACACATTACTTCTTGCTCAATTCCATAGCAGCTACAGACATGTAAATATAGTTAACCAAGACCTTTAGAATTAAACCATTTGCAATTTTTATTGTTCCTATCACACAGCAAGATTGTAGAAAACGAGACAAATTTACCTTAATTCCACTGGTAGTCATCTTGCTGACTGATTTAAAATCCGAAACAATAAAGGCCACTAGATAAGTGCTCATCTTTACACTAACATCAAAATGGTCTTCAACTAGCCAATTAGCAACACTCACAGATTTCACCTAAAATTAGAGCACAACTTTTGTCACACAACAATTCTATGAGCTGGAACATCAGAAGGTTTGTAAAGTTTTTTTTTTTTCAAATTTCATCACTATTATTTAAAGAGTCACCGAATAAGATAAAACAAAACTAAAGGAAAACCCACCCTTTTGTATGAACTTTTTCTTATCTAGCCTGTTATACTTAAAACTGAATGAAATTAGAGAAATAATTTCTTAATTCTTTTTCCATTTGCTTTGTACATTTGATAGTACCTTGCTGTCTGCTGTACCAGTCAATTGGTTTGTCCTGTGGCTGCATAAAAGAGCCAAACAAGGAAGAGGAAAACAGTTTAAAAAGACCCAGTGAACTCAAAATCTTCTTAAGATGACATTCAAAATTTCTAATTTCTGAAAGAGAACCCTCTATATAATATGTTCTTTTAATTTTTTTTAATTGGCTTTTTTTTTTTTTTTTTTTTTTACTGTTCCCCTATTTGTGTTTATAAGGGTCTCTTCAGCAAATAAGAAATTGACAATACAGAGGAAACAGTGAAACCTACTAGACACAAAGTGCTATCCAATGCACAGGCCAACAAACCAAAAACAATTTTTTCTTTCTAACTGTTTTCAGTTGTAGATGCTACTTGCAGGTATAACACACACAAAATTTTCAAACAAATGTGATTTTTCAAGTTGACTCTGTCTCTTAAAAAAAGCAAAAGCAACCTTTTAGATGCTCAGGAGTAAATTTCAGTACTAAGGCTACGTCTAGACTACCCGCTGTATCGGCGGGTTAAAATCGATTGCTTGGGGATCGATATATCGCGTCTCATCTAGACGCGATATATCGATCCCCGAGTGCGCTTATATCGATTCCGGAACTCCACCAACTCCAACGGATTGCGGAATCGACAGGGGGAGCCGCAGACATCGATCCCGCGCGGTGAGGACGGGTGAGTAATCCGATCTTAGATATTCGACTTCAGCTACGTTATTCACATAGCTGAAGTTGCGTATCTAAGATCGATTTCCCCCCGTAGTGTAGACCAGCCCAAAGATGTAGTTGCATAACTCCCTGCATAGTTAATACATGTCACACTGCATCATGCTATTTATCCCTTCCTCCAAATTCCCTTGAAGGTTAATTTTTAAAGTCTGGATGGTCCAAGTTTCACGTACAAAATATGGAATTATGGGCTAGATCCTACAGGTCCTGAATGCTCCCAACTTCCATTGCCTCCCATGAGAGCGAGGATGCTCATCATCTCATAGGACTATCCCCTAAATATGAACTTTAAAACAGCCAACAATGAGGAGATAATGCATTTTTCCTTTTTAATTCAATGTTAGAACTACTAGAAACAACAGTACACATGAGCATCAAAGTAAAACAGTTTAATATCAAAGTGAATTGCTCTTGCTTGGATATTCTGCTCCACTTTAACTTTTTCTTAAACTAAACAATTCTAAAATGTAACATTAGAAATATCCACATACTATTGGCATATTAGACAGTGCGAGGTGCTTTGGTTCTCTCCTAATCTTAATAGAAAATCTGGCTTTGAAGGATGGTTCATCAAAACATGGGAAAGCCATGCGAGCAGCTGTTGGCTCAAACTGTGTTGATGCAAGTACCCTGTAATTAAACAATGGGAAATAAAAAAAATCTACATCTGAAACATGCCCATACATTGCAGTATCAATACAGAACATCCATCTCTCTGGTGCAAGACAGAAAGGTAAATTTGATGTTCACTTCGTAACTAGGTACTTTTATAGCCCCCATTTCAGCAGTATCTGAACAACTCACAATACCCCTTTATCAGGCCAAGAAGTACTACCCCCATTTTATAGATGGAAAACTGAGGTAGGAGACTAAGTAACTTGCCGAAGATCACACAGGAAAATGTGGCAAAGCTGAAAATAGAACCTGGCCTCCTGAGTCCCACAGCACTCTAACCAGAGGACCATTTTTCCTTGCATCAAAACTTCCAGTAGTATAAATAGGAGTTCTTGTGCATTAAGGACCACTGAATTTGGTCCATAATGAAAAAATTCAATTCCTTTCCAAAAGGACTGAAAGTCCCAACAAGTTAAACACTGGAATATGATTTGGTACAAATTCAATTCTCTATAACAAAGCGTAAGTCTCAGTGAAGAAAGCAGAGGCTCTAAAAGAGAAATTAGAAACTAAATGAGAATAAAATCTAAAAGCAGCAATTTAGCACGGTTTATACCTAAAAAGTCAAGTATAGTTCACTCTTCAGAAACAAATGTTAATTGAAAAGATGATTACCTCACTTCTCCTTCCTGGGTTCTATAGGTGCTTTTATAAAAGCCGTGGAAACTCTCTGACAGATTTGCAGAATATTCAATGCTAACAGTGTAGTTTTGTCCAACATGCAATGGAAAAGCTGCCAGGAGGGCAATCTGCTCAAATGGTGGGTATTCCAAAACCATCACTACTTCTTCAGTGTGACTATTTCCCATTCTCCTTTGGATGGCAGCCCTGGTAATTTGCAGGTGTTTGCTATGCAGGATGACTGAACTAATTTGTTGGTTTACTGTAATCTCTATTCTGGCAAATCCAGTAAAAGTTAGAGTTGTAAGATTAGGATGGAGAAGAAGATCATAATGCACTGGGATGACATGCTTGGGAAGCCTCATTTTATCCCAAGGAAACGGTTTGCTTCCATTGCCAGACACTACATCAGCTGTCTCCCTGTTCTTGCTACTGTGGTCATTATTCACAGAAACTGCAACATTTAAAATACTTATGGTCATCATCATCATCATCATGAGAGAGGATTTATCTGCAAATGGCAGAGTAGAGAATAAGGCTGCCATTCTTGCCTTGCTTATGTTGATTTCCACATATGATAATCTAAAAAAGAAATATGTGTAAAACACAGTTAGTATTAAAGATTTTTCTTTGTGGTAAATGTCATGGACATCACCAATGAGTACTGCCTATGATCTAAAAAAATACAGTAAGACCCTCATACTGCAATCAAATCCACATGGGCAGACCCTTGACCTGTGTGGAGCCCAAACGACTTCTGGCACAGAATCACAGAAGCTTTGGGTTGGAAGAGACATGGGTCCAACAGCAGGATCAGGCCTAAATTATCTTCACATTCTGTAACCATCTGTGTCTATTTCCATTAGCAAAGAGATTTATACACTTTTTCTTGCCATGATCCTTCCAATCCTCTTAATTTAAAATGTCTCTGAAGGCAAACCTTTCAGGCTGTCAGTAAGCTTTGATATTTTTAAAGCCACAGTGTACTCACTGGTTATAAATAAATAGGAACAAGTTTTAATTGCAATGTTATTTACTGGAAGAGAATATAAACACACAAAAGCACAAAACATTATACAAAAAACAAAAGTAACAGAAGAAAATGCAATTCTTATCCCTGACATACAGCCCCTGGAAGGAGCAAATCAAAGGGAATGAAGATACTTCCAAGGTTTTTGCTAGAAAAGAGATCAGTAGTTTGATAATTTAGCAGGCTCATGCCAATCAGTTTCTTCTGGAAACAGCTGATCTCTCTCCTGCAGAGAGGGCAAAACATCTTGGAAAAAAAAAAAGGCTATTCAAGAAGTCCATAATGGTGTTGCACAAGAATGCCAATGTCAAGTAGAGGAGGGTAAAGTGAACTTCCATTTTATTCTTTTGTCAGTTGTATATGAAAAATATTCATGTCCTGCCTATCTGTGAGAAGGCCATTCCTGGCATGAGTCTGACATCTGCACAGCTTATTTTCAGGGCACGGTGCAAAAACAATGTGTTTGCGGGTTTTAAAATCTATAGCAGTGCAGAGTTGTGAAGCAGGTGATGTTGGGGGGCTGAGGTGAGTGTATTGGGACACTGTTTGGCAGTGAGGATGTAATGTTGGGGGGCTGAGGTGAGTGTATTGGGACACTCTTTGGCAGTGGGGATGTAATGTTGGGGGGCTGAGGTGAGTGTGCTGGGGCACTGTTTGGCAGTGGGGATGTAATGTTGGGGGGCTGAGGTGAGTGTACTGGGACACTGTTTGGCAGTGGGGATGTAATGTTGGGGGGCTGAGGTGAGTGTATTGGGACACTGTTTGGCCATGGGGTGTAATGTTGGGGGGCTGAGGTGAGTGTATTGGGACACTGTTTGGCAGTGGGGATGTAATGTTGGGGGGCTGAGGTGAGTGTGCTGGGGCACTGTTTGGCAGTGGGGATGTAATGTTGGGGGGCTCAGGTGAGTGTATTGGGACACTGTTTGGCAGTGGGGATGTAATGTTGGGAGGCTCAGGTGAGTGTGCTGGGGCACTGTTTGGTAGTGGGGATGTAATGTTGGGGGGCTGAGGTGAGTGTATTGGGACACTGTTTGGCCATGGGGTGTAATGTTGGGGGGCTGAGGTGAGTGTGCTGGGGCACTGTTTGGCAGTGGGGATGTAATGTTGGGGGGCTCAGGTGAGTGTATTGGGACACTGTTTGGCCATGGGGTGTAATGTTGGGGGGCTCAGGTGAGTGTGCTGGGGCACTATTTGGCAGTGGGGATGTAATGTTGGGGGGCTGAGGTGAGTGTGCTGGGGCACTGTTTGGCAGTGGGGATGTAATGTTGGGGGGCTCAGGTGAGTGTATTGGGACACTGTTTGGCAGTGGGGATGTAATGTTGGGGGGCTGAGGTGAGTGTATTGGGACCCTGTTTGGCAGTGGGGATATAATGTTGGGGGGCTCAGGTGAATGTGCTGGGGCACTGTTTGGCCATGGGGGTGCTCAGGTGGCAGTGATGGGGCGCTCGGAGGCGCTGAGGAGGGAAGATTTCGCGGTGCCCGGGGCGCTCTCTCGGAGCGGACGCTGCAGCCCCCTCAGGGACACAATGCCCTGCCCGCCTTTGGCGGTGAAATGCAGCTCGGCCCGCGCCCGCGCCCCACCGCCGGGGGGACCGGGACCCCTCCCCCCCGCACTCTGGGCCCGGGCCTCGTGTTCCCCCGCCCCGGGAGGCGAGGCGGGTCTGCTGGCGCCCTGCTGCCCTGGGAGCGCTGGCCCTGAACCACTCGGTTCGCTACCTGCTCCGCGGAGGCCCGGGCTGGGTGAGCGGCGCCGGTACCTGCTGCCGGGCCCAGCGAGATGGAGGAACCGCGCCGCCGCTGCCTGCATTAGCTGCGCCTTGGAGAGTGAAAGTGAAAGCAGAAATGCCTCTGGGGCCCTTCCAGCTCCTCCGCCCCGCAAGCTCTGTTCTGGGGCTCCCCACATCCCCCGCTCTCCTGGACTGGCCCCAGCAGGAAGGCGGTTTGGGCGACCCTACAATAACATAATCCCCTGCCCCAAAAGCACGGCAGCACGCAGCGGGGGGCGCTCTGCCGGTTGCCGGAGCCGCAGGACCAGCGGACCCTCCGCAGGCATGCCGCCGAAGGCACCCTGCCTGCCGCCCCCGGCGACCAGCAGAGCGCCCCCCGATGCCGCCCCAAGCACGTGCTTGGCGTGCTGGGGCCTGGAGCCCCCCGAGTGAGAGTCAACCATTGGCCAGCACCGATCAGACCACGTAGGCTGTGGCTGTAGCACTGGCTGCACTGGGAGTACCAGGTCCCTCTAATACACATTAGCTGATTGTGATTGACCCCTAGGGTGGGAGCGTATTGTCTAGGTTAGTTGTAACGTTCTCTTTAAAACTATGTTCACCATTATATTTTAATGCATGGCCTATTTTCCTAGAGCAGCCCTGAGTTCTTTGGGGGTGTTGCCGACACACCAAAGTGCCAGAGGCAAGCAACAGCGGTTCCTTGTCCAGAGTGCTTAGCGCCAATGAACACACCAGGGTGGAGAAGCAAACAACCAAGTTTATTTGAGCTCAAATAAGGTGCAAGAGAGAAACACTCTCAAATCCTGCACATCACACACAGATGGGGTACTAGTATTTATAACCCCCCTCTTATATCCTTTTTTCTATGATGTGTGGGCTACTTTCTCATGCACATGGCCTTGGCCATCACATCTGCTTTTCATTTATCTTATCTAGTATATGCAATATCTAGTAGTAACCAGCCCTGCTAACTACAGCCCTATTGTTTTAGCAGTTAGCTTATAACACAGGAGGTTACAGTCAGCACTCATTAGTACAGAAAGTTACAGTCAGCATTTTAGTACAAAAGGTTACACAGGTTTAGTGAGGTTGACACAAAAGCTTCTAACATGGAAGTACTTTGGTTCACGTAGGCCTTAACATCAGCCTTAAGCAAGGAGATTTCTACCTAGTGACACCAACAGGGGTAAGGGCCACTCTATTCAGTAACACTAAGAAATAATTTTGGCCTTGTAATACTAAAAGAGTGTTTGGAGGCTGTACAACTCAGATATAATTATAACAGCCTGCATCATTTACACCTGTGATTCCACCTTATTTCCACCACTTTTTTTTTCGGTGACTTAAGGATTCCAAAAGTGCAACTCATAGAGAGCTGTGATATAGTGTATGATCTTCTGCAGCCATTCTGTTCATTGTGGAATAGACTGTTCCTCACCCCTACACCTGGCTGTCTAGATTCCATCTCTCAGAGCAGAGGCAAGATCATAGGGGCCTAATTCTCCCTCTTCTCTCCATGAGCAAATGGCCAGAGGGGACAGAGCTGGTCAAGCATGAGGAGCTTCCTTTCCCTTCAAGACCTGCACACCTCAGCAAGTTAGACACTGAGGAATTGTAACTGAAAAATGACTAGGAACAAAAAATTTGTTCTTTGACTCATGGTAGTTAATGCATGTTGAAACTTGATAAGCAATTGTAATGTAGATAAGTCCCCTGATTCAAAATTTCTTCCTGGTGCTCCTCCTGGGACACTGCAGGTAGGCACTTGTCTCTTCCACAGCTCTGAGCAGAAAGGCCCAATCTAGCCCTCTGCCTCAGACAGACCAATGCTAATGATTCTAACAATGCCAAACCCCAAAGTCTGCTCTCTCTCTACATCTTGTGGAGCCTTCATCCTTGTCTATATGAGAAAGTTATACCAGTGTAACCAAATTAGTTTAGAAACAGGTTTATTTATCCATGTATGTGGATACTTTAAGTTTTCAGTCTTAACTTTAGAATGCCTTATATCAAATTAGCATAAAAAAGGCACAGAACCAATTTAAGCTAAATTAAGGCATTCCAAAACTGAAATAAGTATCCACACAAGGGATTTGCATTGATTTAACTAAATCTGCTTCTAAACCAATTTAGTTAAATCAGTACAACTTCCTTAGGTAGACAGCCTTTAGTTTTCTGTTTTCCTCTGTGATGAAGTCAAACAGTAAACAATATTATGCTGACTTAGTTACTTATCACTTATTAGATGCTTTAAGAAAAATCCAAATTGGCTTTATTGTTTATGATTAAAGTTTCTGTGGCAAACTAGCCAAACTTTTTTATTAGTAATGTTAGTATATCACATATTAAAACTACAACTGTGCAGTCTAATCGTATCTCTTAGCAGGGGACTAAGTGGCAAGTAAACCCCCAAATTAGGGTAGTATGAACTTAATCATGTTGATTACTCTCAAGACTACAGCTACAACTCAGGAACAACCCCTCATTTGTCTGGAGTGTTCAGAATTGTAGCAGGGTGGCTTGCCCATGGGTTGGAGAGCCTGGGCCTAAACCAGCCCTGATTACAGGATGAGCCACATCTTGGTTGAATCAGGTGATCCTGGGTAAAAGACAACAGGAAGCTGCAGTCCCTGGTGGGTTTCTTGAAGAGAAGGAACTGAGTAGAGCTATGTGGAAAGAGGGTCTTTGGCAGTGATCCTGAGGAAGGGAGAAGTCTGCAGGAAGGCAGGGTTATGCCTTGATTAATCCTGAGTGGATGATTGTATTTGTGTTTGAGAATATTGTTAATTTTATAAAAATGCAGAAGCTTCTCAGAAGGACTGTAACTAAAAGAGGGACTGTGGAGTTTGTTTGTTGGGGTGGGGGAATAGGAAGGGTGCAGAAGAGGACCATGAGGGGGCATTTGGGTAGCAGCTGGCCTTGTTATGAGTGTATTCTATGACAAGGTTAGCAGGGAATTGTATCAAGTATCAGAGGGGTAGCTGCGTTTGTCTGGCTCTGTAAAAGCACCAAAGAATCCTGTGGCACCTTATAGACTAACAGACATTTTGGAGCATGAGCTTTCGTGGGTGAATACCCACTTCATCAGATGCATGTAGTGGAAATTTCCAGGGGCAGGTATATATATGCAGGCAAGCTAGAGATAATGAGGTTAGTTCAATCAGGGAGGATGAGGCCCTGTTCTTGTAGTTGAGGCGTGAAAACCAAGGGAGGAGAAACTGGTTTTGTAGTTGGCAAGCTATTCACAGTCTTTGTTTAATCCTGAGCTGATGGTGTCAAATTTGCAGATGAACTGAAGCTCAGCAGTTTCTCTTTGAAGTCTAGTCCTGAAGTTTTTTGGCTCCAGGATGGCCACCTTAAGGTCTGCTATAGTGTGGCCAGGGAGGTTGAAGTGCTCTCCTGCAGGCTTTTGTATATTGCCATTCCTAATATCTGATTTGTGTCCGTTTATCCTTTTCCGTAGCGACTGTCTAGTTTGGCCGATGTGCATAGCAGAGGGGCATTGCTGGCATATGATGGCGTATATTACATTGGTGGACGTGCAGGTGAATGAACTGGTGATGGTATGGCTGATCTGGTTAGGTCCTGTGATGGTGTTGCTGGTGTAGATATGTGGGCATAGTTGGCATCGAGGTTTGTTGCATGGATTGGTTCCTGAGCTAGAGTTACTATGGTGCAGTGTGCAGTTACTGGTGAGAATATGTTTCAGGTTACCTGTGGGCGAGGACTGGCCTGCCACCCAAGGCCTGTGAAAGTGCCTTCGCTATGGAAAAGGATAAATGGACACAAATCAGATATTAGGAATGGCAATATACAAAAGCCTGTAGGAGAGCACTTCAACCTCCCTGGCCACACTATAGCAGACCTTAAGCTGGCCATCCTGCAGCCAAAAAACTTCAGGACTAGACTTCAAAGAGAAACTGCTGAGCTTCAGTTCATCTGCAAATTTGACACCATCAGCTCAGGATTAAACAAAGACTGTGAATGGCTTGCCAACTACAAAACCAGTTTCTCCTCCCTTGGTTTTCATGCCTCAACTACTAGAACAGGACCTCATCCTCCCTGATTGAACTAACCTCATTATCTCTAGCTTGCCTGGATATATATACCTGCCCCTGGAAATTTCCACTACATGCATCTGATGAAGTGGGTATTCACCCACAAAAGCTCATGCTCCAAAATGTCTGTCAGTCTATAAGGTGCCACAGGATTCTTTGCTGCTTTTAGGGAATTGTATGCATTTACCTGTCTGGATAACTGTGCTTCCCTCTCACTGTGTAGTGCCATCCCAGGGAAAACCTAGGAGAACACTAATTGAACCTTTCTGTGCCAATCCCAGAATCTGAATACAGGAGGCATATATGAACTAGCTGGGGACTGGGAGTTCATAAAATGAAACATCTCAAAATTACAGTAAATACAGTGCATGAACTGTAGTATGGTGCATGGCATTGCTTTCTTGGTCTTCAAACCACTATAAAAGTGTTTCTAATGCAATGGAGGCATCAGACTGTGAAGGGATGTTGACTTGTTGTTCTTCAATATAACTCTGATCTGTTTTTTGTTTTGTTTTCACCTGTTGGAAAAAATGGTTCATATAACTAGTCATTTTGTATAATTGGTATTTATAAAATGAATGGTCTACTGTAACTCTGAATGTGGAGGATTCCACTGGTGCCTTTCACCATTTGAAAGATAAATAGGTTTTATCGGTTCAAAAACTGCAAAAGCAGAAGCTTAAAGTCCTATTGTAACTATTTAAAATGTACAGCAAGAGGATCAGAAGTTCTCTGGGAGCATTCAAGCACGCTAATCTAAACCACCTTGTGAAAGTTACAAGTAGTAGCTAGAAAGCGAGTAGGCCAATAGCCATGTTGTCTATTTTTATTTTTTTGGTCTGGTACAGACCAGATATCCCTTACATGGATCCAAAACTCTTAGAAATGGCAGTAAGTTATGCCACATTTCATCAGACTTTGATCAGTGCTATAGCTGGATACTAGGGCTCTCAAATCACTTTAATCTCAGAGAACAGTGATGACTAGAGTCAATGTAGCTTTAAAAGATATACAGCTGTATACTCTCATATGCCCCCCACATCTGTCCCTCTTTAATGTGGGTCTTCTCTAACAGGTGTTTGTAGCCTTTGAGGCCTTTATGGAGAATCAGAAGAAACAGGTGTTTATCATGGTTCCAAGTTGCTGATATATAAAAACCTCTTTTGAGCAGCTGTGGCAACAAAACTAGTTGCTTACAAGTTATATGCAGCATTTATACAGATGCTCAGTAACATAGTGATGAGCTAGTTATAAAATCTAGATACCTATAGATACACAAACTCTTCCCAAAAAGTTCTGGTAATAGCTTGTTTTCTCTTCAGTTGCTGCCTTCAGATGCAATCTTTTTCAGAACTTTCCTTGCGTCACTGCCTCATTTTACGCAGCTGAAAACATACTATTGATTTATACTATCCAGTACCTATACCAATATGGGAATCACGGCTGCCTCAATTTTTTGTTAATCCTGAAATACTGATATTGTGGGGAGGAGGAGTTGAAATAGTTTGGGTTATCGAATTTTCTATTAACTGACTCTTGGAAAGAAGCATTTTATGTGGGCCATACTATCAAGTAGAATTAGCTGCAATATGTAATCATGAACAGTTCGACTTCATTACTGAAACTTGATGGCCAAGCCTAGTTTTTGCTGTGATCATTGAGCATAATGGCATTTTATGTAGTTCCTCTGATACTTACACAGTATGATTAGTATCACAGTCCTGGTCTTGAGACCTTTATCTAGGAATGATGTCTAGGATTCCTAGTGAATTTCTTTCCTTCATCTTAACAAAAGAGGTTAATGCAATTCTAAAATATAGGGATCATATGTAGAATTGCTCTGAGTGTCATTAATTATTGTGTGGATTAGTGACATGGAGGAGAAAGAGAGTCTGGAAAAGTGGGGTGGAAAGTGGATAGTATTCAGTTTAGTTTTTTTTGGTGATTCTGGTGTTTGTCAATTATGGAGAAGTGTTTTCATAGTGATTTTATTTTTCTAACAAGTGCACTGTTTTTTTCAGAACAGCTTTATGAAAAATACTGCACTGAACAATAACATCAATATTTCTCTTCTGCACAATTAATGACCAAATGTTATAGTCTCAGAAAGTGCTGTTTATTTGACAACAGTTATGACAATAGAACAAAAATCCTGTACAGAAATAGGGAAGACAGCCCATGATTATGACAGTCTTTTTGGAGAAAAATCCAGTGGAGCAGCTCATCAGATCTTTGACTTCAATGGACTTGTGATAATTTACACAAGTTTAAAATCTGTACTGTTGATTTTTATTTTAAGGTTTTTTAGTCTGGGGTTTTCAAATGCGCCTGGGAAGTGCCTATGTTTATTCCTTTTCTATTTTTAAAGCTTCCTAAAATGTCAGCCCCCAGTACACATCTTTACTTGTAATGCCTTTAAAAGTAGTTTTACTACAATTTCAGTTTTAGGGATAGCTGCAGAAGAAAAAGCATATACGTGTATTTGTTTCACAAATAACATTAAGTATGGGACAGCAGATTGCATTCTGATAAAATATTGCAAAGTTCTTTCTGAAAAGATAAAAAATCTTTCAACTGGCAGCCACAAGAGGTTGCTATTTTCCTACCTTTGTCTCAACAAGAGTGGGTGATGACAAACTGAAAAGAAACTGAAAATAAAAGGACCATTCTGCCTTCTGTATGGTTAAAGAAAGAGACGAGACGGTAACGTATTATAGCACTTGTTTGCTTGTTTTATTTATGTTCTGTATTTTATTTTTACTGGATTTTCAAAAAATACATACCTAACAGTGCATGTATGTAGTTTATTTATAAATAAATAAAAATAACTGAATAAGAGAACCCTTTATGTTATCCTAGGCCTCTCTTACTGGGTTAAGAAAGATTAAAACAATCAGACACTGACGGTGAAATTCACTCTGTGCAGAGGGCTAGCAGAAGTCCTGTGCAACACTTAAATCATATTTCAAAGACTAGGCCCTGATTCAGCAAGGCACAAAACCTTACAATTAACTTTAAACATGAGCATTCTCTAGAATGTTTGAGGGCCTGAGCTAGTGCCGTAAGTGAGATTTTAGTGGTAAACGTTCTGCTGTCCCTCTGCACGGGGGATGAGGAGCGGGAGGCGAGAAATCCAGGCTGAGTTTACAGCCAGCAAACAGTGTTTGGCACATATAGCAAATACTTAAGGGGAGGCAATAGACCATCACATTTACCATAGTTCTTTATTCACTGATAAAGACAATTTAGAGATTTTCCATTCACCATTAAATCTTGGGAATGACGGTAGCTTTGTTTTTTCCTGATGCTAAATTGTAACTATTTGCAAAATGTCTTTCATAAATGAATGACTTTAAAATGTGAGTTGGAACTGTGAAAAATAATACATATGTAAAACTGGAGATATCTTTATTCACTCAGCTTCACATTAAAATAACTTTTGCAAGCAAAAGTACAAAATATAATTTCAGTAGTTTTACTTTTATCATTTGGGACAACAAATTAAAAACAGCCAGGTACTGAGGCTTAAAAGTGGGGCCCTGATGATTTGTAACCAACAGACAATGTTTAACTGAATTGGTTGCAGATTTTTAGTGTGGGTCACTGGTGCACAGTTTGATTGGTATTCTGTCCTCTGGGCATTTTAAGTACAATTTGTGCTTCTAAGAGTGATTTTTTCCAGTTTTGAGCCTTCAATTTTATCTAACCTATATATCTTGTATTTATATATTTTGTCACAGATATTTTTAGTAAAAGACACGGACAGGTCATGAGCAATAAAAAAAAAAATAAATAAAAATTAAGAGGCCTGTGACCTATCCCTGATAAAATGGGGCACTCAGCTGTGGGGTCCCCACACTACCTGCAGAGGTTGGGCAGCTACAGGGGCTGCTCCCAGCTCTGGGGCCCCCTACTTCCTGTGGGGATTCAGAGCTTCAGAGTCCCCCAGCTCGGAGCTCCACAGTGCCCATGGCGGCTCAGACCTCTGGGGTACCCCACCCTCCGTGGCAGCTGGGAGCTCCAGGGAGCCCTCACCACCCACATTGGCTGGGAGCTGTGTGTGGGGGAGAGGGGGCCTGCTGCCCGCAGCATCCAGGAGCTGCAGCCTTGCTGCCGGCAGCTCCATGGGGCTACCAGCTCCTATGTCCATGGGGAATTGCGGGGTCCCCTTGCTGCAGTGGGCGGTGGAGAGATCCTGCAGATCCTGGCTGACAGGGCTGAATTCACAGAGGTCGCAGGAAGTCATGGATTCTGTGACTTCCACGACCTCCATGAAAAAATTGTAGCCTTTATTATAAAGTATCTTAAATCAAATCATAGGTTCTTCTTCGAGTGATTGCTCACATCCATTCCAGTTAGGTGTGCGCGCTGCGCGTGCACGTTCGTCGGAAACTTTTTTACCCTAGCAACTCCAGTGGGCCGGCAGGTCGCCCCCTAGAGTGGCGCCGCCATGGCGCTCTATATATACCCCTGCCGGCCCGCCCGCTCCTCAGTTCCTTCTTACCGCCGTGTCGGTCGTTGGAACTGTGGAGCGCGGCTTAGCTGTCCTCCACGTCCCTAGCTCTCCTAGTTTTCAATCGCTTATCTCTAGTTCTATATAGTGTTAATTAGTGTTGTTAAGTAAATAGTTTAGTCAATAGTTGTTACATAGTTCTTGGCCGGGGGCTTAGCCCTTCCCGGCACCCGGCGCCAGGCTCATGCCTGTTTCGCCGGGCTTCAAGCAGTGTGCGGCCTGCAAGAAGCCCATGCCCACCAGCGATCCCCACGAAGCGTGCCTGAAGTGCCTCGGGGAATCGCACAGGTCTGACAAGTGCCGCATCTGTAAGGCTTTCAAGCCGAGGACAAAAAAGGAGAGAGATCAGAGGCTCCGAACTCTCCTCATGGAGGCGGCACTTGACCCGTCGACTTCGCGGACCGTGGTCTCGGCACCGGCACCGGATCGCTCCGGCACCGAGAAGACTCCTCGGCACCGACCTTCTCCGGCACCGGAATCACAGCCTAGGCCGTCGAAGTCTGCTACTCCGGCCAGGCAGACCCGGCTTGAGCGCCCGGCCTCGACATCGGCCGCGGCACCGCCGGCACCGTCAGCACCGTTGACTCCGGGCCTGGCGGGTCCGTTGAGTCCGGTGCCGCCGAGCTCCCCCATGAGATCTGGGGTTGAGATAGTGGTCCCGTCAACACCGGAGACCTTCGCCTCGGCTCGGGACCTTATTGCCCTGACGGAGCCCACTCGGCTGCCACCCCCGGTACCTCCGGTGCGGGTCGTGTCCAGGGGCAAGCCCATGATGTCGGCGCCGCCCAGAGACAGTCCTTCGCCATCTAGGTCCCGACGTCTTGGGCGCTCCAGATCCCGACGCCGCTCGCAGTCCCGGCACCGCTCCCCTCAGCGGCACCGGTCGCACTCGCGGCAACGGTCGACCTCCGGACGGTCGCGGTCAAGCTCCAGTCGGCGTCACCGGCACCGCGACTCCAGGAGCAGGTCCCATCGCTACTCGCCGCACCGGTCGACCTCCCGGCACCGAGCTGGTGGCAGATCCCGGTCTCGGTCGACCTCCCGGCGCCGAGCCGGTGGTAGGTCCCGGTCGACCTCCCGGCACCGAGCCGGTGGCAGGTCCCGCTACCGAAGCGACACCCGGTACCGATCAGGATCCCGGCACCGTGACAGATCCAGGTCCCGGTCCCGATCCCGGCACCGATACGACTCCCGGCACCGGTCCCCGGCACCGAGACGATCCTCCGTGCCGACCCGCGCCGGCCCGTACCATCCGGGGTCGGCCCCGCCGTGGCCCTCGAGACAGCCGTCCGTATCTTCGCAGGCGGACAGTGCGTATGCGCTCGGCACCGACCGGCAGGCGGCGCTCTTCGGGGATCCGCCGCTGGAAGACCAAGGCCCACCACAGTGGGGATTCTGGACACCCTGGGCATACCATCAGGCCCAGGGCCCCCAGCAGCTCCCTCCCACACCGGCGAATGCGGAGCGTAGGGCCCCTGAAGCCTCCTTGTCTCGCCCCCCTCCCTCCCCGGAGGCGGAGGAAGGGTCCAAACAGCAGGACTCCGCTGTGGCTCCGGAGGTAGAGGCGAGGGCTGAGGAAGACCCTCAGTTGGACACTATCGTGCCTGGGGTCTCCTCATCCTCCTCCCCGGATGAGGCGGTGGCGGGTACCTCCTCCAACAGTCCCCCCCCGCTGGATCTCAGGGCGCACCAGGACCTCCTCAGGCGGTTGGCCCAAAACCTGAGTCTGCAGGCAGAGGAGGTCTCGGAGATAGAGGACCCGATTGTTACCATCCTCTCTTCGGATGCTCCCACCAGGGTCGCCCTGCCCTTTGTACGGACCATTCAGGCCAATGCCAATACTATCTGGCAGTCCCCGGCCTCCATCCCTCCGACAGCGAAAGGAGTCGAGAGAAAGTACATGGCCCCTTCCAAGGGGTATGAATACTTGCACGTTCACCCGACTCCCGGTTCACTGGTGGTGCAGTCGGTGAACGATAGGGAGCGTCACGGCCAGGAGGCTCCGGCCCCCAAATCCAGAGAGGCCAGGCGGATGGACCTCCTTGGCCGTAAGGTATATTCGGCTGGGGCCCTGCAGCTCAGGGTCTCTAATCAGCAGGCCCTGCTGAGCAGGTACGCTTTTAACTCCTGGGTGGCAGTGGACAAATTTAAAGAGCTGCTGCCACAGGATGCTCGCCAGGAGTTTACGGCCATCCTGGACGAGGGCAAAAAGGTCGCGCGCACGGCCTTACAAGCATCCTTGGACGCTGCGGACTCGGCTGCCCGTACCCTCGCGTCGGGAGTTACGATGCGTCGCATCTCCTGGCTGCAGGTTTCCGGCCTTCCGCCAGAGCTCCAGCACACGATACAGGACCTTCCTTTCGAAGGCCAGGGCCTGTTTTCGGAAAAGACAGACCCCAGACTCAAGAGTCTGAAGGACAACCGGGTCATTGCGCGGTCCCTCGGGATGCACACCCCCGTGACGCAGCGTAGACCCTTTAGGCCACAGCAGCAGCCGTACCGTAGGCCGTTTTCCCAGTTCCGCCAGCGGCAGGACCCTTACAGGCGCCGCGGCAGGAACGGCAGGCGCAGGCAGTCTGGGAACCAAGGGGGGCAGAACCAGGGCTCCTCGAAACCCCCGCCTGGTCCTAAGCCTTCAT
Organism: Gopherus evgoodei; assembly: GCF_007399415.2. Classification (NCBI taxonomy): domain Eukaryota; kingdom Metazoa; phylum Chordata; order Testudines; family Testudinidae; genus Gopherus; species Gopherus evgoodei. The sequence continues at coordinate 74,596,009 of NC_044327.1, read as the reverse complement.
TTTGAAGGTGCGCCCGAGGGCGCTGTAGCAGTTTCCCCTATGGATCCTTTCCCCCCCGTTTTCAAACCGCCTTTCGTTTTTCCTCCCGGCGTGGTCCCAAATAACATCGGACCGCTGGGTCTTAAACCTGGTGCGGACGGGATACCGCCTGCAGTTTGTTTCGTTTCCTCCTTCCCGCCCTCCTTCCTCGTCCCTCTTCAGGGACCCCTCTCACGAGCAATTCCTTCGACAGGAGGTGCAGACGCTCCTCAGCAAAGGAGCCATAGAGGCGGTTCCGGAAAACGAGAAAGGCAAGGGGTTTTATTCCCGCTACTTTCTGATCCCCAAGGCCAAGGGGGGCCTCAGGCCTATCCTCGACCTGCGAGAACTCAACAAATACCTCGTGAAGTTGAAGTTCCGCATGGTATCCCTGGGGACCATTATTCCATCCCTGGATCCGGGAGACTGGTACGCCGCCCTCGACATGCAGGACGCGTATTTTCATATTGCCATTTGGCCGCGCCACAGACGCTTTCTCCGCTTCGTTGTGGGGGCTCTTCATTATCAGTTTGCAGTCCTCCCTTTCGGCCTGTCCACGGCCCCGAGGGTGTTTACAAAATGCATGGCAGTTGTCGTGGCGCATCTTCGACGCAACCGTGTCCACGTGTTCCCTTATCTGGACGACTGGTTGATTCGGGGCACGTCGGAGCAGCAGGTCAGCAGCCATGTCCGCCTGATCACCGCCGTATTTGCAAGTCTGGGCCTCCTGATAAACACAGACAAATCCACTCTGAGGCCCACGCAAAAGGTGGAATTTATCGGGGCGGTCTTGGACGCCACGATGGGCAGGGCCTCGCTGCCTCTGCAACGGTTCCAGACCATGGCGGCGATCGTTCAGCGTTTGCGGTCAGCCCCGTTGACGTCAGTAAGGACATGTCTAACCCTGTTAGGCCACATGGCAGCGTGCACTTTTGTGACCGGCTACGCTCGGCTCCACATGAGGCCTCTCCAGCTGTGGCTTATCAGCCGTTACAGGCCGCAAAGGCAACCTTTAGACATGTTAGTCACAATCCCCCAGAAGGTCTTGGACTCTCTCGGCTGGTGGTTGGACCAGTCCGTGTTATGTGCGGGTCTTCCCTTTCACCCCTCTCAGCCATCGGTATCCCTGACAACGGATGCCTCAGATCTGGGCTGGGGGGCCCACCTGGGGACCCTGCGGACACAGGGCCTGTGGTCCCAGGAGGAGGTGGGGCTCCACATCAACATACGGGAGTTGAGAGCGGTCCGCCTTGCTTGTCAAGCGTTTTGTCATCAGCTTCAGGGTCGTTGTGTCGCCGTGTTTACGGACAACACGACGACGATGTACTATATCAACAAGCAGGGCGGCACCAGGTCCTCCTCCCTGTGCCACGAGGCGATACGTCTCTGGGACTTTTGCGTAGCCCACTCCGTTCACCTCAGGGCTTCCTTCCTCCCTGGAGTACGGAACACTCTGGCAGATCGACTGAGCAGATCCTTCCTGTCGCACGAGTGGTCCCTTCGCCCGGATGTCGCTCTCTCCATTTTCCGGAGGTGGGGTTATCCCCGGGTGGACCTCTTTGCGTCCAGGGGGAACAGGAAGTGCCCAGCATTCTGCTCCTTTCAGGGCAGGGAACCGGGGTCGATAGGGGACGCCTTCCTCATCCGGTGGTCGACCCACCTGTACTATGCATTTCCCCCGTTCCCTCTAGTCCACAAGGTCCTCCTGAAGGTGCGCAGGGACAAGGCGCTCGTGATCATGGTAGCCCCGGCGTGGCCCAGGCAGCACTGGTACACCATGCTGCTGGACTTGGCCATAGCCGACCCAGTTCCCCTGCCCCTTCATCCGGACCTGATTACCCAGGACCACGGGACCCTGTGTCACCCAGACCTGCAGTCGCTGCACCTAGCGGCGTGGCTCCTGCGTGGCTGACTGGCCCAGAGCTGCGATGCTCCACGCCTGTGAGAGAGGTGCTCTTGAGCAGCAGGAAACCGTCCACAAGAGCCACGTATTCAGCGAAATGGAAGCGCTTCTCCTGTTGGTGCGTAGAGAGAAATCTCCGCCCTATGGAAGTTTCGGTTTCCGAAATATTAGACTATGTTTGGTCCCTCAAAGGGCAAGGTCTGGCCTTATCGTCGTTGCGAGTCCACCTAGCTGCTATCTCCACCTTTCACCCGGGTGCGGACGGTCGCTCCGTTTTTTCTCACCCGACGGTGTCGAGATTCCTTAAAGGGCTGGAACGTTTATTCCCTAACGTCCGTCCCCCTGCTCCCACCTGGGATCTTAACCTGGTGTTGTCCCGACTCATGGGGCCCCCCTTTGAGCCGTTAGCTACTTGCTCCCTGCTCTACCTCTCTTGGAAAACTGCCTTTCTAGTGGCTGTCACCTCAGCTAGACGGGTGTCGGAGCTCCGAGCTCTTGTGGTAGACCCCCCATATACGGTCTTCCACAAGGACAAGGTGCAGCTGAGACCACACCCTGCTTTTCTGCCCAAGGTGGTCTCAGCCTTCCATGTCAACCAAGAGATTTTCCTTCCGGTTTTTTTCCCAAAACCTCACTCCTCAGGCAGGGAGCAGCAGCTCCACTCGCTGGATGTCCGTAGGGCTCTCGCGTTCTACATAGACAGGACTAAGCCCTTCCGAAAATCCCCCCAGCTTTTCGTGGCGGTAGCAGATCGTATGAAAGGTTTTCCTATCTCCTCCCAGAGGATATCCTCTTGGGTTACGTCCTGTATCAGGACTTGTTATGACTTGGCCCATGTCCCTGCGGGCCGTGTGACTGCGCATTCTACCAGGGCGCAGGCGTCATCGCTGGCTTTCCTAGCCCGTGTGCCCATCCAGGAAATCTGTCGGGCAGCGACCTGGTCATCGGTCCACACTTTTGCTTCCCACTACGCCCTGGTCCAGCAGTCGAGGGAGGATGCGGCCTTCGGAACTGCGGTGCTCCGGGCCGCGACTTCTCACTCCGACCCCACCGCCTAGGTATGGCTTGGGAGTCACCTAACTGGAATGGATGTGAGCAATCACTCGAAGAAGAAAAGACGGTTACTCACCTTTGTAACTGTTGTTCTTCGAGATGTGTTGCTCACATCCATTCCACACCCGCCCTCCTTCCCCACTGTCGGAGTAGCCGGCAAGAAGGAACTGAGGAGCGGGCGGGCCGGCAGGGGTATATATAGAGCGCCATGGCGGCGCCACTCTAGGGGGCGACCTGCCGGCCCACTGGAGTTGCTAGGGTAAAAAAGTTTCCGACGAACGTGCACGCGCGGCGCGCACACCTAACTGGAATGGATGTGAGCAACACATCTCGAAGAACAACAGTTACAAAGGTGAGTAACCGTCTTTTTCTTTGACCAAGTGTCTTTGACTCTTCTCTTTAGTTGAGCTCCATACCAGAGCTGTTAGCCAGACGTGTCTGAGTTGCATAGCTCTTACAATTTCTCCAGTGGTTGACTGACATTCAGGCAGAAAAATATCTGCACCCAAGCTATGGCATCACAGCATCATTTGTAGGGGCCCTGATCTCTGACATTTGGCTCTCTGCTGCTGCTGAAATGCACAGCTTGGTTTGTAGCACTGGGTCCTCTGGTACTACATTTGGGTTGTTTTGAAGGGCCCTACTTGGTTTCTCAGGGCTGCTTGCTGCATCGTCATTTTCATGGCTGCTGAGAGGATGCTAAATCTTTTCTTCATCCAAGCTCGCAATTGGAGGAACCTAACATTTCTTATTTTAATCTTGCATTTGTTTTAAAGACAGGCAAGGTAGTGCTAAATACAGAAGCAAAAACAAAGCAGGAAGAGCCAAAGAGACTTTTAAAGAATTATTGGGGGTGGGATGGGGGTTCCCCTTCCGTTGCACAAAAAAATTCATTCATAATAAAGGCTTGTTTTTCAAAAATGAAGGTATACTGCTAGCATGATTGCAATCAGGTTTTTAAGCTTGCAAATAGCCTGCTGTACATTTCAGTCCACTACTAGCCCAAATACCTTGCACTCTCACATAGCTGTGATAAATATGCATACAGTTGCACACACTTCCGAGTTTCAGTTTTTGAAAATCAATCCTTAATGATGCCTTCACCTGAACATTGAACAAAATACTTAAAAACATGGGTCTGGATCCTGCAATCAGATCCATGCAGGCAGATCCCTGTACCAGCATGGATTAGGTTGAATGATTGGTCCGTGATGGGTAAAATCCCTACTAATTGGCAGCGCAATGTTAACACATTTTTTAAATAAGTCAGGTTCTGCCCCAAATAACTTGATTGTACATATATAGAGTGCTCATATTGGTCCTTTTCTGCCTTTCAGGATAAGCAATTAAGAAATTCTCCACTAGACAGAAGATATGCGTTTTAGTTTTTGCTTTTTGATTGTTAGAATAAAATGCTGAAGTAGCTAAAATACAAAATCTGATAAACAAATACAACATTTCAGTGGCCAGTGGCAATGCTATTGCTTTTACTCATTTTGAACTTTGTTGGAATTAATTATGCCCTCAGTGGAGAAAGAAGCATTGAAAACACATCTTTTCCTATAGCAACAAATGGACAACCATTTCCGTGGAATAAATTAAGGCTCCCTGGTTGGATCCTCCCAGTCCATTATGACCTTGTAATTCACCCGAATCTGACTTCATTAATATTCATGGGATCTGTGAAGATTGAAGTCACTGTGGTACATGAAACTAGCACCATAGTCTTGCATAGCAAACATCTGGAAATCATCAGTGCAGCTATTGAGGAGGAAAATGGAAAGACCCAAGCAGATTTAAAACAAATGAAAGTTTTGGAATACCCGCCCCATGAGCAAATTGCCTTTCTATATGCTGAACCATTGCAAGTCGATAAGAAGTATTTCCTTTCTATAAACTATATTGCCAATCTTTCAGACGGTTTCTATGGCTTTTATAAAAGTACTTACAAAACTAAGGATGGTCAAACAAAGTAAGTAAAGGCTACAAAAGACTTCATACCATATTGTTATATTGATCTTTTCAATATAAAGCTCTTGTACTTTAAACTGGAGAAAATAATGTTATAATAGTTTAATAACATGCTGACTTTTTATCTCTAAGGGTTTTATTTTGTTTGCTGTACATTAATACTGCTATTGTTGTATTCTACTCTCTTCATGTAATAACGTCTCCCATACTATAATTGTTGGTTTGTATTGTTGCTGTAGTTTTTCTTTTCTGACTTTATGAAAAAGATTAACAATATAATATATATATAATATTGTTAATCTTTTGCATGAAGTCAGAAAAGAAAAACTACAGCAACAATACAAACCAATAATTATTCTAAAGCTCTATTTAAATAGAAACTATAAAGAACTGATTACTATATCAACCTCAATGAATACACTTTTAGGATAAAATACTACTGCATTCTGTACAGTGAATATGTTGTCTAGAGTGTAGATTTCAATTTCATAATCTGATCTTGATTCTAGTGTGAGACTTGCAGTGGCATCAATGGAAATTTCAGTCAGCTGTCAAGAATCACTGAGAGGCAGTTAATTAAAGTCAATGGTGCTTAAGTTCTTAAATCACTTAGGTGCTTTTGAAAATTTTATTCTCTGTAGGTAAGGGTGCAAACATCTTCATAAACTTTTCAGGGGTGAGACAGTCTTCCACTATGCGCTTGTATAAGCATCTCGGAGTTACCAATGTCTGTGAGAGTTTATAAGTAATTCCTAATTAATTGTTCCAAAAGAGTGAGCAGAATAAGAGAATCTTCACTTTTTTCTTATACTTTTTCTGTATTTATATGTTTTATGCTGTAGTTTGTCACCATTTTGGTCCCAGGATATGAGAGAGACTAGGTGGGTGAGGTAATATCTTTTATTGGATCAATTTCTGTTCGGGCCCTACCAAATTCACAGTCCATTTTGGTCAATCTCACGGTCATGGGATTTAAAAAATCATCAATTTCATGATTTCAGCTATTTAAATCTGAAATTTCACGGTGTTGTAATTGTCGGAGTCCTGACCCAAAAAGAAGCTGTGGGTGTGTGTCACAAGGTTATTGGGTGGGGGTGATGGTACCGCTAGCCTTACTTCTGCACCACTGTTGGCAGTAGTGCTGCCTTCAGAGCTGGGCAGCTGGAGACCAGCGGCTTATGGCCAGGAGCCCAGCTCTGAAGACAGAGCCATCGCCAGTAGCAGCGCAGAAGTAAGGCTGGCTTGATATGGTATTGCCACCTTTACTTCTGCACTGCTGCTGGGAGGATACTGCCTTCAGAGTTGGGTGTCTGGCTTAACAGCTGCTGCCCAGATCTGAAGGCAGCGCAGAAGTAAGGGTGGCAATGCAACAACCCCCCTAAAATAACCATTCAACACCCGTGCAACTCCCTTTTGGCTCAGGACCCCCAATTTGAGAAACACTGGTCTCCCCCATTAAATCTGTATAGTATAGGGTAAAAGCACACACACAAAAAAAATAGATTTCACAGAGGGAGACCAGATTTCACAGTCTGTGATGAGTTTTCCTTGGCCATGAATTTGGTAGGGCCCTACTTACTGAACCAACTTCCGTCAGTGAGATAAAGACATTACTTCACCCACCTAGTCTCTTTAATCAGATTACATGTTGTTCTGAAGAATCAAAAATCGCTTCAGTGGCAGCATGGTTACATAGTTAAGATCTGTCTCTGTTATGACTTAACCATTTTGTAACTTTGCCAGAGGACAATTGTATTGTGACCTGGTATCTGGATTTTGTCATGGTCAGAGAACCTAGTTACAATACAGTTTTCCCCTGACCCAATTACAACAAATGACAGGATTCTCAAAGGTATATGAGTGCCTAACTCCCACTGAAATCAATGGGAAAATATTTGAAACCAATGGGAGTTAGATGCCTAAATACTATTGAGGATCTGGACCATTGTGCTTCAAGGACAGCACCCACTAAGTGCCTAGAAAAGTCTCTATGGCTACCTTACTGTTTAGATTTCTGTTATCCAAGCAATTTTCCTTATAGGCTATCAGTGAATGTCAAATGAGTTTTGGTTTAGTAATTCACCTTGGTAAAGAAAAACACTTTTCTTGCAAATTCTGCTGCTTGCTTTGTCCTTTCAGATTGTTGGCTTCTACTCATTTTGAACCTACTTCAGCCCGGATGGCATTCCCATGTTTTGACGAACCATCCTTTAAGGCAAATTATACAATAAAGATTCAGAGGGATGGGCAACATAGTGCACTATCTAATATGCCAAAGGTAAATTTTTTCAGTCATATCCTCAACTGCTTTGCACCTATGTATGTGTTTTCTTCCTTTCTTTATTGGGTAGTTGCTATTCATGTGTTTATATGAGACCAAATAAGGTAGGCCTGTGGTTTCCTTATATCATGCAAAGAATTGTTTTGTCCCTTGTTTTTACGTTGTCCATAACAGGAGAATAAGAGGATACGTAGAACTAATTCAAAGAAATAATTCTTCATGCAGCATCAGTCTGAGGAATTCATGGCTGTAGAATGTCAGAGGCAGATACCATGGAAGAGTAATTTTGTGACCTCTTTAGCAGCATCTATAATTATACATGCTAAAATAGCAGTAATCAAATCTCATGGCATCTGTTATTCAAGATGTCAGAATAGATGGCCTTAAAATCTGAATGTATGAATCACACTTCAGGGCATAAACTGATTACTAACAGGGGACAGGAAGGAATTTAGCAAAGCAGGAAGGAATATTGCAAAAAACCTTCATCTACCTTTCTCTGAAATATCAGGTATGGACTATTGTCACAGGCAGAATACTTTGACTTGATCAACCAATAGTCTGATCATCTGGTATGGCAAATCCTATATTATTATTCTGTTCTATATTAAAAATAAAAAATATCTAAGCTGATAATCGGTCCTTTAGTCACCAATTCTAATTATTCTATCTTTCAGCTGCAGGAAGGTTAGGCAGGTAATCTACTCCATCTCCCAGTGCTTGCCTAAGTTCCTTCTTAACTTTCACATTGGATAATGTTGAACAGTTTTAAAAAGAACAATGACAGTTTTATTGAAAAATGAACTGTAGCTACATACTAGAAGTAGAACTGAGTATATGTTGTCTGTCCCAATTCATGTTTTCTAGGTAAAGACTCTAAAGCTAGACAACAACCTGTTTGAAGATCACTTTGCAGAGAGCGTAAAAATGAGCACCTACTTGGTAGCATTTATAGTTAGTGATTTCCAGTCAGTCACTGGTACAACTTCATCTGGAATTAAGGTAGGTTTTAAAGATGATTATATATTCAATTGAGAAACCATCCATTTCCCTTCCTTCCATGGTCAGCATAGATCACCCAGACTTAACAATTGGACTTGCTTTCAGAACCTGTCAACAGTGCTCTTTACTTGGCTAAAAGGGTCAGCAATGTGCAGTGCAAATCAAGTAACTTTTACCTTCCAACAGTTTGAGCATGCTGCCTACACAATGGTCCTAGCCTTTGTTGAACTTTTAGGAATCAAATCTAGGGTTTGCCCAACTAAAATAACCAGCAGACCACATCAAGCACTTGCCAGCTATACTGAAGATATAGAAAGTGGATAAGAAGGTATGGAGTGTTGCTTGTTTGTTGGTGTGTTCTCAGTGCAGCATATTTTGCTCATGGGATCTGGACAGGTAGACATTCTTCTTTTTGCTTTAGCAAGATGGCATAGGTGCAGATCCACAAAGGTAGTTAGGCACCTAAATCCCAGTTTTAGGCACAACTGCAATCCATAAAACCAGTGCTCACTGCCTCCTAACCCTGTAGGTGCCTAAACTTACTCAGTTGCCTATATTTTCACTCTAAAAATTCCCTAGATGCAGGAGTTTCTGCCCCTGGGCATGTACATTGCTATCTCGCTTTAAGCATCTGTATGTCTGTCTCCCGCCTAAGCCTTTGTGCGATGCATGAACCATTAAGATAAGCAGAGGAGCACCCACCTCATCTGTGGGGCCCAATCTAGTAGGCATGCTGCCAGATCAGGTCCCATTCAAAATCTGGTACAAGGAGGAGATGGTGCTGCCACTGCCCACATTATAACTTTTAGTATAGTGGTTAGAGCATTCACCTGGGATGTGGGAGACCTGGGTTCATTTCCCTTCCACTCCCTAAGTGAGAGAGATGATTTGAACAGGGGTCTCCCACATCTCTCAGGAGAATACTTCACCCACTGTGTTATGGGCTATTCTGATGTCGGTCTCCCTCAATCTCTCACTCTGGATAAATACTTAGTTACTGAAGCAGGGGGACAGGACCTCAGGTCTCCCACCCAGGGGTGGCTCCAGGCACTAGCGCTCCAAGCGCGTGCCTGAGGCGGCAAGCCATGGGGGGCGCTCTGCCGGTTGCCAGGAGGGTAGCAGGCAGGTTGCCTTCGGTGGCATGCCTGCAGAGGGTCCGCTGGTCCCGTGGCTTCGGCAGCCCTCCCACAGGCGCGCTGCTGAAACCGCGGGACCAGGGACCTCCCGTAGGCAAGCCGCCGAAGGCAGCCTGCCTGCTGTGCTTGGGGCTGCAAAATACCTAGAGCCGCCCCTGCTCCCAGCTCCCAGGTGGGTTCCCTAATCATCAGGCTACAGAGTAATTATCTCTCTCATCTAATGACTCTTTAACAACAAGGAGTCCAGTAGCACCTTAAAGACTAACAGATTTATTTGGGCTTAAGCTTTCGTGGGTAAAAAAACCTCACTTCTTCAGATGCATGGAGTGAAAGTTACAGATACAGGCCTCCCTGCAACCTGAACTTGGGTGTCTCGCTTTGTGAGAAGGGTAGGCTTAGAATACACCCCTTTCCTAGGCTCCCTGCCTAGTATATTGGCTTTTGTAAATAGCATTCTTTGGCACCTATTTCTTCCCAGTTATTATACAGGGAACCTAAGCACCTAACTCAGGCTTTGTGTATTGCATTGGTGTTCCAGTGATTTTTCAAGGTGGCTAAAATTACATTGACAGTCACAATGTCTAAGTCCTTTTGTGGATCCAGCCCATAGTTCTTACTCTGCATTTTGCATTCTTAAACTAAATTCAAAGGAAGTGAAAAGCAACCAAACAACTGCTTCATTGAACTTTAAGCCATATTTCATGTAGTTGTATATATTGTATTTATTCAACAGGTGTCAGTATATGTCACTCCAGAGAAACTGAATCAAGCTCGTTATGCACTTGAAGCTGCCATAAAGATATTGGAATTCTATGAGCAATATTTTGGTATCTATTACCCTCTCCCAAAACAAGGTAATTTGCCTAATGTTCAATAAAACAGGAGATTGTAAGATGGTAAGTAAATATGAGCCCATTATTATTTATTTATTGTTACTTTTTATTTATAAAGTGTGGTGTAACAGGGTACAATCCAGACCAGGGGTAGGCAACCTATGGCACGGGCGCCGAAGGCGGCACACGAGCTGATTTTCAGTGGCACTCACGCTGTCTGGGTCCTGGCCACCGGTCCGGGGAGCTCTGCATTTTAATTTAATTTTAAATGAAACTTCTGAAACCTTATTTACTTTACATACAACAGTAGTTTAGTTATATATTATAGACTTACAGAAAGAGACCTTCTAAAAAGGTTAAAATGTATTACTGGCACATGAAACCTTAAATTAGAGTGAATAAATGAAGACTCGGCACAACACTTCTGAAAGGTTGCCAACCCATCATCCAGACTAATGAGTAGCTGTGTCACTCCTGCTCTGTAACCTAGGGTGTCCTTTACAATGCCTTGCTGCTCACAAACAGACTCCAGCATGTAAGTCACTCCCAGTATGTCTGTGTTTGCTACAGCCAGCCAGACACACCTTGGCTATTACCAACCTTAGTTTACCACAGGGTGAACCCAATACAATCCCAATCTTGGTTTCCCCCCCAGGGACATATATCCCATACTTCCCAGCCCTCTCCTGGACAGTGCAAATATACTGAGTCCATTATTCCTTTAAGGAAGTAATATGTGCACAACTTGTTGTCCCAAATGGAGCTACTCAGACATGTCAGCTTGAACACCCTGGATCAGATAAAACAATAAAGCAAGTGTATTAGCTACAAAGAGAGAGATTTTAAGTGTATACAAGTAATGAGACATAAAAGTCAGACATGGTTACGAGAAAAATAAAGATAGAATGTTTATTAATGCCTAACTTAACAAATTATATTCAAAGCAAAATTTTCTCACCACCTACTCTCAGCAGCCTTGCTGACCAACTTCTGTAGGTCACGACCCCTCCCCCAGAGTCCAGCACCTGCTTCTTTTGTCTCTTCAAGTACAGTGAATGCATTAGGCAGTGAAAGAGAGAGAGGTGCCTTCGAGTATTTGTTCCTCCTTTTTATAGTTTCAGTTCCTCACTTAAAAACGTTTCCAGCTGAGAACCAGGAGCCAAAAAGTATATGTGGAAAAATATTCCCTGCTGTTTTTTCACCTGTATGAACTTTGTCTTCCCTTCCTATTTGATGATTCTAACTTGCATTTAAGCAGTATACAAGCAGAGCACGCATACCTTTGTTTAGAACAAACATGTTTGCCAACTTAAGTTTGGGCAGGGCTGTCAGGTTTGGAACATGTTAATATCATCATATAGGAGAATCTCATAACTTCACAGACAATGTCGCCACACATTTTATCAGGACCATACTGACCACCAAATTATCAGTTTCCAAATGGTACCTTACAAGGCATGTGTACAGAGATTATTACAATAGTGAGTAGGGTGTGAATACATAAGTGTGTTATGTCACATATAGCATGTATAAGTGCTTTGCTTAAAAAGCATGAAAATGAGATCCCTGCCGTGAAGATCTTGCAATCGAAATAAACATACAGAAAAATGAAGGAAGGCATACAGCAAAAGTAAAATATTCGCGCAGTGACATAACCTGCATCCTGTTAGTTACAAAATTTCCTAGCTTTTGTATATGTATTTATTTTATTTATTTATATATCTGAACCAGAGATACATAAATGTGGGAAGTGATTGCTAATGGTATTCTTAGGGCTAAACAATTATGAGGATCCTTGGGGGGGTAGTTGAGGATGCTTTGTCTAATTATTAATCTAGATATTTGGTTTGATAAATTAGGGAATCCATTTTTTAAAAAAGTGATAAATAGAAGTAGTTACTTTACAGTGGCCAAATTCTCTTTCTCATGCTCTTGGAAAGATTAACAATTACAGAATAGTCTCTTTGAGCAAGTCTTGCTTCTCTTGGCAGTGTTTATTCTTGGATAACATTAAAGAAATTATACAATACCAGGAAGATACTTCACTTTTGATCATTTTTTGGTGGCAGGAGGCACTGTAAAGAGGTACTTCCTCTGTATGTGAAAGTTAGTTCCTGTAGCTATTGAAAGCTATAGACCATCAAAGCATTTCTGGTAGCTGGAAGAGATTTAAGTATGTGGTTATTATGTTACCTATTCACATATAGCCTGATCAACTCCCATAGACGTCAACGGGACCTGAATCAAACCAATAGTGGAGACATTTTCATTTAGTATTTCCTCTACTAGACTTGAGCACTGATTCAAATGTCCCACATATCAATGTATATTAAGTTCAATTGCTTTTCAGATCTTGTTGCTGTCCCTGACTTTCAATCAGGAGCCATGGAGAACTGGGGCCTGACCACATACAGAGAGACTTCTCTGCTTTATGATCCTGAGACTTCTTCAGCTTCTGACAAACTTTGGGTTACCATGGTGATAGGACATGAACTTGCTCATCAGGTAGTCTAGTTTGGATAGTCTGTTGTGCATGTCCATCAGGACATGGAAGGATATGTATTATAAATATTAATCAAAACAGCATTTTTATTTTTAAGTATTTCTGCTCTGAAAATTGACTCTGTAAAAACGGCATTATGGATTCCATGTACATTGTATCTAGTGTGTCAGTCATAAAAGTGCTCATTTTAGATGGGAAAACATGTCTTTTTCTAATTACCAGCTCTGCAAACTCACCCTAAGATCTGAGTGTTAAACTGGTTTCTTTCTTTTTGTTCATCATCACCATTAATAAAGGTACCTTAGGCCAGATTATGCCCTTAGTTAAACAGTGAAATTCTGCTGCTTTCAGAAGGTTTGCTAAGTGTAAATGGCTTTAGTTAAAAATTCTGTCTACTTAAAATGGCCCTCATCATTAAAGCATCTAGGCATTTTATAAACATTAATAAACTATTCACACACAACCCTTATAAGATAGGGGAAGTTTTATAGCTTCTTTTTTCTCTTAATAAGTGGGGAACAGAGGTACACAGAAGCTAAGTGCCTGACTTCCAGAAGCACTCAGCACTCTCACTCTGTTTGAAGTTTATTGTGAAATTTGGATGCTCGGTGCTTAAAGTTGCTTGGCCAAGATCACATAAACAGTCAGTCTCAGAGCTGGGAATTGAAACTAGATCTCTTGAATCATCAGGTTGTTATATAAACACATAGACATTTTCCCTTTCTGAAATGATAATGTATATCAGTGAAGAGAATCCAGTTCTTAGCTATATTGGCTCTGCAATATTGGCTCTGCAATATAGTGTCAAAAGTTGTTGTAAACCCTAATATTTGCCACTTTAGTAAACAACTATGATTCTGAACACAAGGAATAATGTATATTGAGTAAGAAGTTCCCATTTTTTAATACTTTGCAAAGTAGAACTGCATTTTAAGGAATTAATACCATGATTTATCAAGAGGCTTCAGATTAACTGATGACAGTATGGTAAAGCATTGACATTAAAAACTGATTTTCTATTCATTCATAAATTAGTCTGGTTTTGATTTATTAAGGACTAATGTAGATTTCCAATTGTTAATTTCTATAGCAGATATAGAAATTAACTATTTGTTTGAGCTAGCATATTGAAAATATCTATATATCTCATAAGCTACTTTACTAAATATCTTATTTACTGTATTTCTAAACTCTGGGTCAAATCTTACTCACCTGAGTCCTGAGAATGGTCCCACTGGCTTTAAACAAACTACTCCATGCTAGTAAGGCAAGCAGGGCTTAGCCTTAATGAACACTTTTTTATAAAAACCAGTGAAACATTCTAAAGATGAATGCTGGCGACATTCATTTATGTTCAAAAAAAGATTCAAGTAATCATCCTGTAATGGCTTTCCTAATAGTATACCATCTTCAATATACCCTCCTTATTTATTTAAATAAAAATAAATTGATGATTAAGAATTTGATGTGATAAATGAACAACACACAGTAATGGTGAACACTGCACTCATCCATTTTATTGCCATATGTTAGAGAATGACCTTTGCTGCTAACTGATGGCATAGCTTTCTGAATGCCAAGTGATTTCCTGAGTGGTAGGATCATTGTTTTAGGTAATAAGAAATGGCCCAATTCCAGATCCTGTCCCAGAGGAAGACTAGGGTTGGGATACTGGACATGATGGCACAGCACTTGCCAGAATTTGGCCTTGTCAATAGATTTATTATTAATGTACTTATCAACTTTTTGTGACCTGAGAAGAGATGCTTCACTATTAATTGGAAATCAGACATACCTCCATCTTTTAAAACACTCACTGTCCAAAGTAATATTATTGATTTAGTTGGAAAAAGTTCTTTATCCTTCTTCTCTGTCTGGTAGCCATTAATGAACATTTTATTTCTTGATGAACCATTTGTCTTAATTCCTTTATATCTTCTTTATCTGTTTCTGAAAATATATTTTAATCTATTTTTAGTGGTTCGGTAATCTTGTTACCATGGAATGGTGGAATGACATCTGGCTGAATGAAGGGTTTGCTCGATACATGGAATTTATATCTGTTGATGCCACATACCCAGAGTTGCAAGTAGTATGTAGGGTAAATTGTTGCCTGCTTCATTTATAATTCAAGATGGTTTTCCTGAAGTGACTACACAATTACCATCTTTTTACTCTTCCAGAATGATTATTTGTTAGGTACCTGCTTTGCCGCAATGGGAAGAGACTCTATGAACTCATCTCGCCCCATATCTTCAAAAGCAGAAAACCCAACACAGATCAAGGAAATGTTTGATACTGTGTCATATGACAAGGTAAATCTGCTTCATATTCATATGTAATGGCAATTGTTTTGAGTTGTATGACTGGTTTATAACATTACAGGCAGTATAGACAGGAAACTTGACATTGAAATAATATTAACAACTTGCCTTTATAAAAGAACAAAACGTGTGGGGGAGGGGCAGGATTTAGTATTAAACTAAATCGTGTAGAGCCCTCCAGAATGATGCTAAGCACCCTCACCGTCCACTGACACCAGAAGAATGGCAGCACCTTGCAAGATCATACCCTTATTAATTTTTTGACTTAAGCACTTTAATAGTCTGGTATTATTCCATTGTAACAAATATCAAAATGTCTGTTCACTTTGGTGAGTAAAGGACTGAGCCATAAAGATTCAATCTTGCCTTTAGCTCCCATTGACTCCACTAGTAACTGGGGTATGGAGCACTTTGTAATTCAAAGAGAGTTGCGCATTGCAGGATTGTGCCCTAAAGTTTATAGAGAGAGAGAATTCAGCATGTCTCTCCATTTCTCTTAGTGAATATGGAATTTCCATCTGTAGTTTCTCATCTGTTCTATAAATTCTTAATTAAATCTTCTTATAATAGTCAAAATAACTAAAGTACTTTGTTTGTTTAATCTCATTGTCTATGTTTAAATTACAGCTTGGAGAGAAAAGGTGCTGATGCTAAGGGGAAAAAATGAGTGGTGACATTTTGGTTCCAAATGCTCTAAAATCTATCATTTTCTCACACCAGAGTGTTATAGTTGGTCTGCATTTAGTTGTCATAATACAGTTATATGCTTGGCCAAATTATTCTAAATGGTTATAATTTATGAACCGTCTACTGTGAAAGAAACTGAAATAATTAGCTAATAAAATAGTAACCTTACAGGGGATAGCTGTTTGAACAATTTACAAGATTATATAGTTAATGTCTTCCTGTCAAGGGGTAGTCCCCTTGTGAGTCCTTTCAGGCCTTGACCACACCACAGCAGGCCACCACCTGTAGTGCTATTTACATATATTTACACTCCTCCAGCCAGCTCCCCAACTTGCTCCTGGGGAAGGAAACAGAGCTAGCAGCAGTCAGTCAGTCCTGCTCACTTCTGTCTTCCTTTGGACTCTCAGCTCTCCCCTCTGGGCTTCCTTCCTCTCAATCTATATGTTCCCCACAGCTGGAGCTGCTTCCCCCTCAAATTAGCCCTAGAGTTCTACTCAGTTAATAGATCTTGTGGTTAGTTCCCAATTAACCTATACTGACAAGGATTTCAGTGACAGGGTGCTGAGTCAGCTCCTGGCTCAGCGTACCCTGTTACACTTCCCAACAGTATCTTAATGAAGGACATTTCCTGCTGTCTGTCTGTAAAGATCACCATAAAATATTTTAAACATTGGGGGCCAGAAGGGAATACATTTGGGTAAAGTGAAGGCAAAATAGGAAGCTTGAAGATCAAATTTCAGCTTGAATTCTGTAACGTCCTGTTACATTGTTAGATTTCTTTTACATTAAAGAACAAAATCTCTCTATCACTTTGTCTGAGGTAGCTCACAGCTATGAGTGTGAGGTTCAGGTCAGACTGTCAGAAAACAGGGCAGACACCCCAAACTGGCAGCATAGTCTGTAATTAGATTTCACCAAGCCAGTAACAAATGTGCACTCCTGGATTACTGTACTAAACTCACCAAGGAGTCACAAACAGTCTCTTTAGGCTCTCCAGTGCATCTTGCCACCCAGACAAACTAGACTTTGTGATGAAGGGTTATTAAAACCAAAAATCACCTCACATTAGGTTACTCCCAAACCCAAAGGATCAGTCATCTACCCCAGGTCAATGGATACTCTCGATTTTACCCCAAAAACAACACTGGCAGCTATTTTATCTAGTAAACTAACTAAAGGTTTATTAGCTAAGAAAAAGAAATTAGCATTATTGAGAGGTTAAAGTAGGTAAAATACATTAACAGGTGAGTCAAAGTTTGTAAATCCAAAATGATAACAGTTGTAGTAATCTGCCAGGTTTCCAAAAGTTCCTCAGGGTTACCCAGAGTAATTCTGGAGATCTCTGCCCACTTGTTCAGTATTTCACCTTGTTAGAATCCAAAACAGTTCAGAGCTACAGAATCGATCCCTGGATCCATTCTTATAGTGTCTTTCCATGGAAGGCAGTCTGGCAGGCGTATTCATTCACTGCATGGGCTCTTCCTTTGTTGATTAAATGCAAACAGAATCTGTGAATTTCCACTGTCTAACACAACAACCCATGCTTTGAAGTTACCAATCTTTTACAATTTACAAGGCTCCAATTTTGTGTGATGGGTAGATATAATATAAATACAATGTGAAAGCCCGAAACAACCCTTCATTAGTTTCCATTAAGTAAATTCTCTTCTTAATATTAACACACACTTTTGATCTAGGGTTAATTAAGTACAGGAATATATATAATGCAGTAGCATTCAACAGGTTACAGATAAGTGAAGACAATATCATTCACATTTCCTTTTAACATTTGAGTGAGTTGGTGCACGTAGCATTTCTTTGATATTCACACACAAGTGAATTGGCCTGTGGCTCTGACTTGCTGGCTTGTCAGCGTTGTGCTCTTTCAGAATTTTGTTAAGTATAATTTTGAATTGGCAAGTGTATTTATTTTTATGCTGACTGACATCTCTGCTTAGATTGTTGCTCAGCCTTTCATCAGGTTTGCCTTTCTCCTTTTTTTCTGACTCTAGTTAAACTCCTTTTGACTGATCACCAAAAGCATTTTATTTCAGGCAGGATGCATAATTTTATCGGAGGTCACAACTCATGCCACTTTATTGGCCAGAGAGACTAAGTCCAGTGAGATATTACTTCGGGAGTCACATTCTGTGCTGATTTACACTCCATCCAATCCCAGTGAAGTCCATGAATGGGGCATAAATTTAACCCTGAGGGGAAATTATTTTCAGCAGGGAGCTACATGGGAGCTGAGGAAGGACAAAATCCACCTTTCAAGCCCATGGGTGAGGCAAGGGCAGATCTGTAGCTACTTACTTTAGCATCTGGGTTAGAATAATGGTCACCGTCCCTTATGCACCTGCTGCATGTGGGTTTGTGGTCACTAGATCCACCTAAATACAGATCCACTGATCAAGTTTGCACCTCGTTTCTCACCTGCCACAAAACCTCCCCTAAACACTGGGTTCAGAGGATCTAGTGCCAAGTCCATTTCTTTCATACAAAGGTGATGGAGCATCCTCCTTGCATACCTTCTCTTTAGCTGTCTTTCCACACATCAGAACCACAGTGCTTCTGTCGTGTTTGGGGCTTTCTACAGCTCTTATTCTCATTGCACCCTCTGTGCTTTAGTTACAGTTGGCAGCCATCATCTTGAAATAACTTGTGGCCTTTCATCTTGGTGCACATTTATGTGACTTTTCACCTCTTATGTTCTCAAAATTCTCCATGTGTTAACAATTTTGCATTGTTGTATAACATAGTTATAGGTATTTCAAGACAGCTGGAATTTATATGCTGATTCAATTGTGTCAAATAATCTGCAGGGGGCTTGCATTCTGCACATGCTGCGGAACTTTCTGACTGAAGAGGTGTTCCAGAATGGAATAATTCATTACTTAAAAAAACACAGTTATAGTAATGCAAAGAATAATGATCTCTGGACCAGCTTGGCTAATGTAAGTTCCCTTTTTTTATTTTCGCTAACATTAAGCACACTCCTATACATATGCATCTTGGGTGAAACTTACCCCCATACAGACAGCTAGCACAAGGTCTACGTGCAGTTTAAATACCATTTAAGCCTTGTTTTGAGGACACAGATGATGTGTAGCTCTTGTGCTGTCTTTGTGCATTGGAGTGAATTTCACAGCCCAGTGACTTTCTTGCACTCTGTCTCAATGTGAAGCTGTTCAGAAAGTCAGCCATTATAACTGGGCTTTTTAAATCTTTAAGAGACTTAGAGAAAATGTTTACAAAATACAAATAGATTTAAAATTTGAGAGGCACGTTGGCAGAAACGCAGGGAGTAGAGAGCTGTGGAATGGAAGGGCATATTGATTGTGACTAATTCCTATCAAAGTCAGTGCCTTGAGGGATTAGGCTATAAGTGTGGAGTTGGGAGAACAAATAGACACACTTCACTGTATATGTACCGATGTGAACTATAACATTAGGAGCAAAAAAATTCATTAAATAGATTCAGCTGAGTTGAGGTGATGCCCTAAAGACCAGTAGAGCAATAATACACTCAATACATCATTTGATACAGTAGTTAACTACTATTGTGCAAGGAATGATTTCAAATGTGGAGGAATTAGCAATGGGTACAAACGATTACTTCAGGGCAGTTCATCGGCTGAGTTTATGATGCGACTTTGTTGGAATGATCATAAGACAAAGCATTGCATTAGTCCAGTCTTTAGGTCTCAAAGATAATAACAACCTTAGCATAATAATACATTTGATAGAATGAAGGTAATACCTTGTACACTTTTTCCAATGACAAAAAGATAATGGGCCTGTTCTTCAACTGCTGTAAATGAACATAGCTTCATCAAATCCAGTGGGGCTATGCCCATATTCACTAGATAAGGATCTAGACCAGTGGCCAGATCAATCCCTGGTATAATTCTGTTGACTTTAATGAAGTTTTTTATTCCCAATGCTTCTGTTTGCATGGTTACATGTACAATGTTGTGGATCTATTTGTTCTCTCAACTTCACAGTGAAAACCCAGCTTTCTTACTGTCTACTCATTAATGGGAAGTGCATCGAACAAAGTATTTGGCTGGAGTCAAACCCATAGACAAGGTTACCCAACAATGAAGCATCATCTATTGGATATACACAGTTCAAGGAAAAAAAAAATTACCTAATATTCCATTCTGCAACCTAACAACATTCATACAAACCAGGAAAAGTCAGCATCTCAGATATAATAGAGTTGAGTATTATTAGCCAAGCAGTGAGTCACTTAATGTAAAGTAGAAAACAAGTGAGGGCATGTGCAGTACAAACAGAAGAACACTGTGTCCAATGAGAACCCTGAGGGGCTGTACAACATACCAGGTCATATCTAAAAAAAGAAGCAGCAAACTGGTTATAGTCTACTATAAAATATGTGAAGTCTGTAAATATTACAACCAAAAACCAAGTCAGTATCTTCTAAACATTTTTTTAAAAGACATGATTAAGAGCAAAGTCAAGTTTATTCACATCAAGGAGCTTTAGTCATAAAAATCTATTGGAGACAGCCTGCTACTTAACATCAGGACTAGGCATCTGGAAATTGGCAGTCTGAACACTGAGTTATAATGTCTAAAGTTCTAGGCAAGAGATCAAAGAAATCAAAATTGCACAGGTGGGACTGTTGCTGGTGGTTGGGTGAATACTTGAGTGGGACCAAGTTTAAAGAGTGATTTACCGATGTAAACAGCAGTTGTACAAAGGGCAAATTCTGGATGTGACAGATTGTACCAGAAAATGACTTGAGAGACATATTTCATGTTTTTCAGGGGCAATTTCACCAGAAGGTTTTGATAATTTGACTCAAAGTATTACTAAAGGCTTTAGAATGTTTCTTCTGGGATAAATGACTTTTAAGTGTTGGTAACTGGCTGAGATTTTTCTCTTGCTGGATAACAATTGCTAACATTGAAATAAGAAAATCGGGACTGTAGTAAATGGTATTTTCAGTATGACTTGCTAATCCTGTTTTGAAAATGTGTATTTTTACAGACATGTTCAGAAGAGGACTTTACTTCTGGTAAATTTTGTTACAGCAAAAGTCAGGTGGCTAAGAATGCAGTGAGTACATATTGCTATCTGCTTTCTCTTTAGTTCTTTCTGCACTAGTCTAATAATCAGTTGCATCCTTGTAATTTAACTCTTAATGTAGATATCTATTGAGCAGATTCTTCCGCGTCTGCTTCACTGACATTGTGGTTGTGCTGAAGTTGGATGGAGTAAGATTGTATATCTGCTTTTCACCTGTATTCCTTATAAAAATGGGATATGTGTTTCATCAGGCAATCTCTGGGGGGGAAAAAAATTGATTAAATAAACAACTGTAGATACTTAAATTTGTCAGGGAAAAAAAGAAAACAGCAGTGGCAAAGAAATAAAGACAAGGATGAGACTGCAGAAGGGAAACAAGGCTTTCTAATCAATTTAAAAGGACCCACTGAGCTCCACTGTCAAATATCATCACATCAAATGACTTTAGCCAGGGCTTTGGAATGTGAGTGTAATAGAACATCATTACACAGCCTGACATGGCTGTGGTCACTTGTGAAAGCAGGCTAGAAAATATCAACCACTTAAAAAGAAACTATCAGATCAGAGTGCATGTGTGTGTGTGCACGCACATGTGAAAAAAGTGCCCTCACTTGTGTTACTGATAGAATTTCAGATGATTACAAGTGCAAATAAATAAATAAATTCTAATATACTTTTCACCATTTTTATTTAGAGTATTTTTTTAAGATTTATCTTGACTTAGTCAGTTACCTTTGGGTATGAGTACAGGGGACTTGCTGTTTGTACCTTTTCACTCCAGTTTTTCTTGTGAGTGGGTGAAGCACATCTTTGCTCAAATCAAGAGTCGACGTTGCATTCTTGGTGTGTCCCCAACATCATCCCTGATGGAGCAAATCTGCCTTTGAGCAGGGGATGTCATTGGGCAGCCACATAAGTGCAGTGCACCTGCTATAGAAGTCGGGGTGTCCCTCTTCAAGATTCACGTGAAACTTAGTGACACCTGCAGCGGGCTCTGGGCCACCAGCGCTGAAGGGAGGACGATGTGGCTCTCAGTTTTTAACATGTATTAGATCAGATTCACTGATACATTATGGCTACTCTACTCCTTTGACCAATTAATTCAGGTTTACAGCTGTTTTGCATCACCTTTGCGGTACAATGCAAATGAAGTGTACTGATGAACCTGGTCCAACAGCTGTTCCACTGTTAGGCATAAAGCTTGGGTATAATTAGAAGAACAGAGTGTTCAACCTGACCTAGCACTGTTCTGTTGTGCCTACAGAACCAGTTGTCATCTTGGCAGCATTGGAGACCCAGTCTATCCCAGGTTGATCTCTAGTACAATTGCTTTTTGGGTAGAGACATTTGTTCTGCCTTTTCAATGGGCCATCAAAGAGCTTCGTGATAAGGATGCAATGAGCGAACCCCTTGCTTACACTGGTTTTAGATTAAGAGAGTCACTCCTTATGTACACCTGTGTAACAGAGAGGAGAATCAGTCTCACTGTATTTATCTTGAAATCAAATACATATTTTCCTGAAGACTGCTAAAATATTTGTCTTTTTTTCCTTAAGATATTTTGTGGATGTGCCTGTAACTTTAAAACAAATGACTAAGATCTTTTTTGACTTCAGATATTATCAGATACTACTCTGAAAAGTGACAGGTAATGTTGGGGTAAATAACTTTCTGTTTTGCACTTTTTTCAGCATAGCTATTATGTTGATGAACACTTTGATATCGCGGAGATAATGAACACATGGACACTCCAGAAAGGAATTCCACTGATTACTGTAAAACAAAATCATAAAAGAATTAAAATAAGACAAGAACGCTTCTTGAAAGGCATTTTCCCACATGATCCTCAGTGGGCCTCAATGCAGATTGGGTAAGTGCAGGCACATGCTGATGATGCTTGTAGAATTTGATTTACATATTTGAACTCCTATTGACATTTTGGTGTCATTTTACTGTTCTCTTCTCCTTTTTAGCTTCCTCTGGCATGTTCCCTTGACATACATCACAAGCCACTCCAAAAGTATTGGAAGACATTTACTGAAGAACCACTCAGGTATAGATTGACTTGTCAATGTCCTGTTTTGTGTTGTAGACATACCTGCTAATACTGTAGTCCCTTAATTCTCATTTTAAAAAAATATCGCTGATCCCAGCATAGTTACAAATACAGGACCTTCCTGGAGAGTGGATCCTTGTTAATAGCAGTTGCTTGCATTTTCACATTGCTAGAAGATCTTTAATATGAAGATTAAAAAGGTGATTGTGTGTGCATTTCTGTAAAGCCCCTCTTAGACATTTTAAAACTTATTTTTCCCTTCGGAAAAGGTCTTGTCATAATTATTTACTCTGTATCTATGAAACTGCCGAGTTCTCCATTCTTTAATGAAGCAGAACTTCCGTTGAAGGCAATGAGGCACAGAGCACAGAAAACCCACAGTGTAAGAATTAATACAGGGAAGTGGAGAGCACTGTGATGGTTGCCTACAGTTTTGTTAATTGAAAATTGTGGTAGATCAGTTGGGAAAACTGCAGGGTTGCTTCGTGGCCACCATTTTAGAACAAGCATCATTTTAGAATTTTTTCTTTAAAGCAACAATGAAGATCTTAAAATTTTCAAACCTTCTAATCTACTAAACAGAATTCAAAACAAATGTGCTTACAGTTACTTTAAAACATCAAAAGTGCCCAAGGATACAAAATTACCACCACAATAGTATGGTTTGTGAGAATTTCTAGGTCCTGTTATACAAGATCTTGATGATCTGGTAAATCTTTTCTGTAGTGCCATCTCCTCAATGGAAATTCCTCTTTAAGGACAGTGCCTGATTGAAAGTTGAAGTCCTTGATATTGTGGCTCCAATCAAGTGGTCAGGATTGGGTGCCAGAGTGGCTGCAGAGTGTAAGGGTTTCCATGAGTGTGAACTTGACTTCCAGCCAATCCACTTTAGGAGTAGATTCTGTGACCTATTCCACAAATCTCACCATCTCATGTAAGGATATGGGGAAATATGCATGAGGGGATTTCTTAGAAACTTACCTCCCATGAGCCACATCCCACAGGCTTTTGTGCAAGAGCTGGAAATCTGGACAAGCCACTTTGTATGATGGTTTGATTGCACCTTTACCAAAGGCACATCAGTTAGTACATTTTAAATAGATGAGGGTTAGGTACTACGGATATATGCTCAGTTTAAATGTTGTAAATACTTCACTTTGGAGAAGTGCTGCAAGTTGGCACTGTCCTGAGGTGTGGCTCCTTTCCTGCCTTCTCCCTGCAGAAACTGCCTTCACTATGTCCTTTTATTTTAAGTTCCCTCCACCCTTTTCACAAGAATCCCTATACAACATTCTGTTTAAAATGCTGACCTAGCTTTTGGCCCTCCCACAAAGGCCTAATGGGAATAGAGGTCTCCTGACTGTGAATCTCTGTGTGGCTAAGCTCAGCTAATCCTGTTTCTCCCTCTCACCTTTGCACTTCTTTATTATGCCTCTTCTTATCAACCCTGGGCTCCTGGGGTAATTGACTCCAACAGCCAGACTGATTGACTAATTACCCCATCAGCTTTCTCTAGGGGAACTAATTAATATCAGAGTGCAGGCTCACCTGCTTGCACCCTACACTCTGTCACAGGCACTTAGAATAATCAAAGACATTGAAGAACCAGCCAAGTGTAATATTTCCCACCAGTCCCACTTACTAATCAACATAGAGCTACATTTTTATTTTCTGCTTTATTTCTTCATATGAATTACTATCAACGAAGCATTCCGGACCTGAAAACTTGTTAACTAGTGCAACTTCTCTAGCAGTACAGGAATCTGAATTCATGGTGAAATGCAAGACTCTACATTGGTTTTCCAAGAATAGAGACTTAATTGGCTAAAATTTGCTATTAAATTATAGAAAACATTTATGAAACAAGAAACATAACCTATGACCGTACACTAAAAATGTCTGGCTTTAAGATTTAGTTGGCTCAACTATGTTTATGATCTGGACAGTTACTTATTAATTCTGATTAATAAAAAGGCTTGAGGATTAATACCATGCAGTCTTTCCATGGATTTCAGATCACCTTTCTGAAGTTTAGATATCCTGGAAGTATTTTTGGTCACATCAGAGAATGTCACTAAGAATATTTAACTGTTTCAATAACTTTTTCTGCTCTCAGATACCATAGAACTAGAAGAAGACGTCAATTGGGTAAAATTCAATGTAGACATGAATGGCTATTACATTGTGCACTACGAAGGGAATGGATGGGACACAATCATTAAACTGTTGACTCAGAACCACACTCTCTTCAGCTACAAGGACCGAGCCAGCCTGATCCACAATGCATTTCAGCTAGTCAGGTAATAATTGTTCTTTTAAAAAAAAATTCTTATGGCACAATTTGCAGCTGTCAGGACTTTGCCTATGACCTGAAGGGCCAGATATTTTAAGAATCTCCCTCCCTCCCTGCAAGTTGAATATTCTGGGATGGATTTGTCTTTTCTAAGTTAAATTCCTTTATCACCCACCCTCTGATTGTTGTTAATGTAGCGGAACCCTTGCTTTTGATTGCACAAAATAGTAAGATATTTAACAAGGCACACATATACAGGTTGGGAATGTCTCCACACAGAGCAGCTCTGTTGTCTTCTTTTTCAAGTGAGATCTGTGCAAAAAATTTTTCTGTCTCCCACCTCCTTCTAAAAGACTTTCCCTTTGGCTGTCATGCATGGTGACGTTAATTTAGCTGATATAAAATGGAGAAAGGAGGCCTGAAAGGAACATTGGGAATGGGGATGTACAAGGAGATTCTGTCTCCTCCCTGAAGTGATTTGCATCCCAGTAGGTGCCCTGAAGGGGTAGTCCCATGCTGTTCTGCCCACAGGGATTGCAACAAAGAATGGCGGGATATGCAAGGTGAGGGAGGCTTCTGGCACATTCATTCTTTATGCCCTTGCATAAGCACTAATCATACCACAGTGGAAGAAGAGCAAGGGGCAATGGATGTGGTTAAATGAGGCCGCAACTTTAATCACTTAAAACGTCTGGGAGTACTTGGCAATACATTGTACAGTGCAGGTCATCTTTCTTTCTTTAATCACGCCTGCGTAATTTCCAACCTGGTCCTAGCTATCTTGCTGCTAGGAACCCGCCATGTTCCCCTTGTATGAGGATTAAGGGGGCTAGAAAAGAAGGGTGGTTTGCTCCTCACCATATCATACATAGGAGCTGCAAATTCCCCTTCCTTGACTTCCTTAAGGGATGCTTTCTTTTAAATCCTTTTCCAGTACACTTTATCCAATGACTGTGTCCTTCCATAACGAGTACCTGCACTGGACATCTGCCAGACCCACCGCAAGGAAAGAAAACCCCGCCCATTCCTTTCCTACCTTGCCATTCTGGCAGTGAGGGAAAAATTCCTTCCCAGCCCCCAAGGAAATAGCGCAACTAGCATAATTCCCACAGTGGGTCATGAGGAAACCCTGTACTTTTCAGATCCCCTGGGTGGGAGGGTGAGTGTTGCCAGCCCGACCCATGTGAAAGACAGTTTCCACTGTTGCACGGGTGTAGATACTCCCCACTCTTCCAGTCAGCTGGAAAGGCAGTGCCCTCCTCTCCTGGGTCCAAACACTATTTACTCACTCTCTCCCCCCATGCCTGGCTCCATCCAGGTAAACAGCCTGTAGGCAAGGATCCAGCACATACAGTTACAATGAGCACAATGTAGCCCTTAGATCCTAAGGTTCTTGTGGCAGGAATACACCTGTGTGTGGTTTGTAAAGCACTCTGTACATCTGTGTTGCTCTTTAGGCAATAAATACTATTAATAACATTGCCACTCCTTTCCTTCCCTTAATATATCATTAGAAAGACATTAACTTATTCCAAACAACCTCTTTCTCAGTGCAGGAAAGCTATCACTGGATAGAGCTCTTGATCTGACGCAGTATCTCCAACATGAATCCAGTAACATAGTACTTTTGCAAGGCCTGGGTTACCTGGCAGTGATCTATCGAATGATGGAGAGAAGAAATATTTCCGATGTCACAGAAAGCCTCAAGGTTCACTGTTAAAAATCTAACCATGTAGTTTTATGCATTTATTTGTTCATTAACTTTAATCTGTATTTGTTTTAATGACACTTCTTGGTGACACTGAAGAGCTGAAAGATGGATACCACCTTCTTTGTAATTAGAACAGCTGTTTCCTGTTAATATAACGATGTATATTTTGATACACTTATGAAATATGGAAACATTGCTCTTAATGCAGAGTTTACTGCTTTTATTAGAACTTTGGAATATGCTCAGGATGGCAGATTTAATTGCTTGTAAATGAACTGTGCCGTGTTCTCTTTGCAGAGGTACATCCTGCAACATTTTAAGCTGGTGATTGACAGGCAGACCTGGAGTGATGAGGGCTCCATCTCTGATAGAATGCTACGTTCTGCCCTCCTCGAGCTTGCATGTGACCTGCAATATCCTCCCTGTGTCCAGAAGGCAAATGAGCTTTTCAGCAAGTGGATGGAATCGAGTGGAAATTTAACGTAAATAATTTGTATTCTTCCTAATGTTCTTTTTTTCCCGTACTTTTAGTTTGTTCGCCAACATAAGATTTGGAGAAAAAGCAATTTATTGTAAACTAAATAGGAAACTGTTGTTTCCTGAAATGAAAGTAACAGAAAATCTTATGTTCTAGAGTAAATGTGTTATATATACCATATTGTCATGTAACCCATGCTTAATCATTGTGCCTGTCTACTGGCTGGACCATACATGGGTCTAGGAGTCTGTACTGCCTTTGAGCTAACAGACCAAAGTTTCTTAGCGCAGGCAGTAGCTCACAGTTTTAGATCCAGAGGTTCTGGGCTCAGTTCCCCATTGTTGACATCTCATCCAGGGCGTTATGTTGCAGTAGCATAAAATCCCTTTCTGGCTAAGTACTCTTTAGCTGTTTGATATTTTCTTCCCACTTCATCATCATTATTAGTAGTAGTAGTATTATTTTATTTATTATCTGTTTCTAGTACCACTCACAATGTGCAAATTGCTGTACAAACATAAAGGAAAGTATAGTCCCTCTTTTGAAAAAATTTGACCCACTCTGACCCTGATCCTGCATTGAGATCTACAAGTGAAGACCCCTGCATCCATGCAAAATTCCACTGATTTCAAGTGTACTCCATAGAGGAGAAGGGTCTGTGTCAGTATAGTCCATTGTAAGATCAGGGCCTGCTTTTTCAGCCATTTAACTGACTTTCATTCAGCCGTTAAAAACCCTATATCACAAATCTCAATAAAACTCTATTTCTTGTATTCTTGATTATTTAGTAACATTCCTTCTGATGTCCTGGAGACTGTGTATTCTGTTGGATCTAAAACAGCTAATGGCTGGAATTTTCTTTTGGAAAGATATAAAGTGTCCATGTCTGGTGCTGAACAGAGAAAGATCTGTTCAGCTTTGGCAAGCTGCAAAGATGATGCAAAACTAACAAGGTAGGAACTGTAACATGGGGTGACTGTTTACTCACATTCTCTTCTTTCAATGTATCATTAAATTGGTGCTCATGAAGCTCAAAATGAGCTAGACAAAGCCTACTCATCTGAAAGTTGTAGCTGCTTGACACACGTTTTTACTTGTTTTTTATGTATACACCTCGATTTCTGAGCATGACAGAGAGGAAAGGTGGGTGAGGTAATTTTTTATTGAATCAACTTCTGTCAGTGAAAGGGACAAAATTTTATTTTGTTTCCACCAAAAGAAGCTGGTCCACTAAAAGATATTATCTTGCCCACCTTATCTCTCTAATATCCTGGGACCAACACAGCTACAACACCACTGTAAACAACAATAGAGGACTCATGATACGCTAAATCTCTTAGGAAGATAATAATAGCCATTCGTCCTTAAATGAATCCCTTATGAAAAGCCACAAACTGGATATATGTCTTTTTTTACCTCCCTATATACCTGATCTCCATCATGATAATATGACAGTTAAGAGAATGAACAGGAGGAATCAATCTTCATCTGGTCTATTATTCTGAGCCACTGGTCCAAGAGAATACATGTTCAAAGGTGGTGTCAGGTTGTAGAGAGCCAGTAAGTAGCTATGAGCCCTTGAAGCATTTCATAATGCTTGAGATAAAACTGAAAAAGAGAAGTTACACAAACAATTTCCTGTAAGTGCAAGTAACCAAGAAATACATCATTTTTTTTTATCCTGGCTGAAATCACATTAGAGGCCTGATCTTTCAAAACTTGCTAGCATGTATCCATATATAAATATCTAACCTAGCCTTTTCTTGGTTTCCTGGGGATGTTTTTTGATGCTTTAGGTTGCTGGAGCTTGCAATGGAGGGACATATTATCAAGACTCAAGACCTGTCATCAGTTATCTATAGTGTCAGCACAAATCCAGCTGGACAACATCTTGCATGGAAATTTGTAAAGAAAAATTGGAGCAAACTACTAGAAAAGTTAGTATTTGTAACTGACAGAAACTGATTTGTTTTTATTGGAAACGGCATGTTTAGGCCATAGGACTGAGAGTCAAGAGTTATAGATTCTAGTCTCAGCTCTGCTGCTGACTCAGTGTGTTACATTGGGCAAGGAACTTCACTGCCCTGTGACTCAGTTTCCCCTCTGAAAAAGGAGGATAATACTTAACCACCATTGCACAGAGCTTTAAGATCTCTGAATGGAAAGTGCTATATAAATGCTGACTATCTCTGTTATATTGAGCTTTAACTTTTGAATTTTTTTTGATTTTGAAAAATTCTATAATAAATATGAGCAAGCATCTGTAATTCCTCTTCTTAATTGAGTTTTCAATCTCAGAATCACTGACACTATGTAGAGAAGAACTATAGTAAACTCAGAGAACCATGAGGTGAAGAGTTGTGCTCTAATCCTGTATTGTAGAGAGACTATTCCAGAAAGTATGAGGGAACAATTAAAATAAGCTATTGAGGCAGTGAGTGCACACTGTAGCCACAGAGCAGGCATTTAGGGCAGTCCGCCTGCCTCTTCTTCCCACTGGCTGGAGAGTCCTGAATAAAAAAGAACCTCTTCAGAGGTGGTGTGGTTACAATATGCAAGTGAGTGCATTGGATTCAGCCTTGAGCGGGGAGAATTTTTTTTGGACAAAACTTTTTTTTGGTGAAAAAAGGAGATTTGACAACACCAAAACTTCGAATTCTTGTTGGTTTTGCAGAATTGTTTTGACGTGGAAAAATACCAACCAAACAAAAAATTTTAGAAAAAAATGAAACTTTTTGTTTTGACATCTGTGAAACAAAATGGATATTTTGGTCTGAAACAACTTTTTGTTCAGAAATGTCCTTTAATTTTTATTTTATTTTTTTAAAATGTCACCAAAAGTCTCACAATTGAAATAAAGTATTTTGTTTTGAGTCCAATGCAACTCAAATAATTCTTTTCAACTTTTTGATTCACCAAAAGTTCAAAAAAACTTTTGGTTTGACCCAAAACAAATTTTAAAAAATGTATTTGAATGGTCAGCAAACCAAAATCTGTTATTCACACCTCTCTTGTCCAGATGTTCCATGCGTAGCTGTGTAGTGGTTTCCGTATTCCAATGTGCAGGTGGGGTTGGGTCTAGGTTGAGCATGGGGAGGGGGCTCTGGATGTGTGACTGAGAGAGTCCACTTGCCATCCCTCTCCACTGATGAATGGGAGGTGGGGACACAGCAGCTTTTTGACCAGCCCTGATGCTAAGGAGGTAGCTGCAGAGCAGTACTGCTACCCTCCAAGGCCTGGAGAGAAAACTGTGGAAAGCTCCTAACAGCAGAAACACAGAAACTTATAATGAGGATTTACAGGAAAGACTGGAAATAATAGGCACATCCTCCCACAGGGGCTAAGCATTCAGCACTTCCAGCTCCTGATAGACACAAGAGACCAAGAATAGAAATTGAACCTGTCTCTTATGTGGCAATGAAGAGTAATGTTTACAGGCCACTAGCCTGAACTGATATTCATATGTATTGCTATAGATCACATTTATTGCTACTAACATTTTACGTGGAGATACATTTATAGGGTCTGTAATTTTCTCTTCTTTTCCTCAGATTTCCTCTGGGGTCCTTCTCAATCAGAATGATTATAATTGGATCAACAGCACAGTTTTCTTCAAAACAAGAGCTGGAAGAGGTTAGTCTGAGGCCAAAAGTAAAACAGGTGTCATCTGCATTCTCATTGCTACCTAAATCATTGTCCTTCTTGCTGCATTTTGAGTTTTTGAATTCTTACTACATACCAGCACGCTCTACTTAGTGTAAAGCCTCATGAGACTGCATCTCTGACAGAGGCCGGGGACTTTTGGTCCCAAGCACAATAAGGGGCTAGCTCCAGCTTCCCTGTGGATGCTGGGGGAAGAGCTATAAGAAGGGCGCATGGGAAGAGAAGACTGCGTGCCCAAGTATTGAGTGAACCCCAGGTTGAGTAAACTTATTAGGCTTGTTTTGCTTATTGAAATCATTTTTTAAATTATGGCATTGTAACCGGGTCCTTCGCTTGCCCCTCTTCCTGAGGCCCTCTGCTGCCCCAATAAAGCAGAGAGAGGCTTCTCTTGATGCAGCACCTGTGGCTTTATTTACACAAGTTCCCACAACCAATGATACTATTTACAGAGCTTACAGGCCTTGCGGTCTCCTCTCCTACAGGGAGTCTGCCCTCAGCCTGGAGACTGACCTTCCCCTGGCCATTCCCCCTTCTTCTAGCTGCCAGCCAGCCTTTATAGCCTGTGAACCTTCAGGCCCACAGGTACAGCCAGTTCTAGAGGCCAGGCACCAGACTTCTCCCCAGCCCCAATCTATTCCCCTCATTGCAGCTGGCGCAGCAGGGGTTAATTAGGTGCCTTTGCAGCAGCACCCTGCTACAGGCATTTACACCTGCTGATAAAAACTGCTTTATTTCTGCTCAGCCACCCCACCAGTCTGCCCATGAAATATACTGTAATGTGTAAATGTTAGTGTTTAATTATATAAAATTTTATTACAATCCAAGGCCTGCCCCATACCATGCCCTCTAAAACGATCTCTGAGTGTTAGGTTTTGTTTTGTGAGTCAGTGGGAATTGCGGGTGCTTGGCACTTCGCAAGATTAGGCCCTGAAGGAATAATCTCGAACACCACTGCAAATAGTTTTAGAATTTGTCTAGAACTATACATCCCACTTTCATTTTGACCTGATCCTGCACCTTTGAAATCAATGGGAATAGTGCTGGGTCCTGAATGTGGATTTCTGTCATGTGAAATGTTCAAGCAGTGTAATGTGGCTCTTTATGTTCTGTACTGAGGCTTGGCTTTTGGCATGATCTTCAGCACCACGCTCGGCACTAGGCCCCAGGTGGTGCCTCTTTCCCCACTCCCCATCCCTCCAAAATATAGACTTTGGCAAACACTGCAGAGAGGAACCAGCCAGAGACTCTAGCCAGTAGGACCAGCTACAGAAGTAGCCAGAGCAGGAACCTTGGGACATTCAGAGACCTATCTACAGCTTTTATTACATTTCCTCTGCTCCTGTACTGATTGGCTGTTTGTTCCAATCGTCTCCCTCCTCCTTCACTTCAGCGTCACTCTATACTTGCCCTTCTTACCCTCTTGTCTCCTACCCTGTCCTCACTTCCCTTCCCTTTTCTTTCCATTTAGCTTACACCCTCCTATGTAAATCCACCACCCCAAAAAATCAAGTCATTAACATGAAGTTTGCTGCCATCACATTGTTCGCTCTGCTTGTGTGTTGTAACCCTCACTCTGCCCTGTGCCTGTCTCGTCTATTTAGATTTTAAGCTTTTCGGGGCATGGGCTGTCTGCTACTCTCTTTGTGCAGTGCCTAGCACAATGGGGACCCAATATCCATTGGTCCTTAACAATGCTTATTATGGTAGTGTTTGTTAATAGTAAGTTCTGTGTGTCTCAAGAGAAAACACAATGTAAATTGAGGTTATGGTCCAGGGTAGTAACACTATACAGTGAATCATGTTAGAGCTCTTTTTTAGGCTGTACACTCCTGGGACTGGGATTTATCACTTAGTTTTCTGTAAGTAACGTGCCTATGTAACCCACTGGTTAGTGTATGTTACTGGTCTCCCCGTGTGCCAGATCCACAGAAGATATATGTATTTGTTACAGCCCTAGCTAGGAAGTGTTGATTCTTTAGTCCAAGGTGTTGCAGCTCAGGCTTGTAGCCTTGGAGGTCGCCCCTTCAGTCCCTAAGATGGCCAAGATGGGGGCTGTCACACTTAAGGATGTCACAATGGTAATAGTGAGCTTTTTCATAAGTAAAAACTGTCACTAATGTCATTATGTTCTTCAAATCTGATCGCAACCTTTTTAATTGATATCTTTTATAGGTGAAGTTGTTTTTTGAATCTGTAAAGGAGGAAGTGTCAGAGCTGAGAGCACCCCAGATCGCCGTGGAGAATATTGAGAAGAATATAAAATGGCTGGAGAGAAATTTAGTTACATTAACAAAATGGATATTAGAGAATCTTAAGTAAAGCTGCTTGACATCAAATGAAAGAGTGTGGTATTACTCCATGCTTTAAAATAACACATTTAAAATCAAACTAGATTTTTTTCTTCTGAACAAGTGCATAATTGCTACAGTACTTTGCTGAACATCAGTCTTGTTGAATTATGCAGTTCATTTAATGAAACCTTCCTGACATCTGATAATTTATTTTAATGAAATTTGGACTTCCATGTTTACATTGGTTTTGTGTTTGTCTTTATGGATATTTAAGTGTTTAAGCCAATTGAAGGACTGTAGCTATAGACTTGGAAGAGTGTGTGTATGTGCATGTGTGTGCATTTTTGATTTCACAAGACCCTTGTAAAATTAACTTTGAAGTTCCAGGGTGGGATACATATGTAACTTAGGCCTTCTACTAAATTTCTTAACAGCTGCATAGAACCCAGCCCTGCCACTGTGTGCCTTACTTATTGGTCTTGTCAGTGATTTCCTCTGTTCCCTAAAAAAAGCAGCTTTCCCCAGGTTTTGCCTTTGGCAGCTTAAGAAACATAAAACAACTTCTGTCAAAGACAAAATGCTGTGTAAGTGTCATGATAGATGGAAAACAACTTAGTTTAATTTAAAAAAGCCTCACAATAAGCATATTTCTACCTTTTTAGATTCCTCTAGCATAGAACTTGTATGTGTCTCAGGCAAATCCAAAATCAAGGATTTTTTTTTAAGAGATCAAAATATTTCACAGGTGTGGGATAAATTTTTAGCTAAGAAACTGAAACAAATTACTACTGTATGTTTGGATAATATTGGAGACTGTGACATGAAACAAATTGTAACAAAAAATCCAACATTAAGCTTGACATCCTCAGGGAAACAAATCTAGTACCCTTTTTGAAGACTTTTGGTTGGCCATCTTTCCTTCAAGCCGGGGCATTGTGAAAGTAGAATGAATTAGATTGTAAAAGTAGAATGGATTAAAGAAATGCTGTATGTTCCTTTAAGCAGGAATGAGGAATGCTGAAATAAAGTTGTCAGGAAGAGAAACATTAAGATGCGGAACAATGGGTCCACTTAAGCTAATGGTGGGACCTTACCAGGAGATCCATAAGAGTTAATAAGGAAATAAGATATGAGTGTCTAGCCTCAGGTAAACTTACCAGTTCTGTTCCCTTTGTTATCTTGTTAAGTTCATGCCCTTTTTGTCTGTATAAATAAAGTAGCTTAAGCCTTGCATGGCACTCACACATTATCTAGGTGTATTAGCAGAGCGCTTTGCTAATAAAACAAAGTGGTCTGACAAATTGTGAGTCTTGAATCTGACTTTGACAGGCAGCTCTAGCTTTTTTGCTGCTCCAAGCATGTCAGTCAGGCAGCCTTCGGCAGCTTGCCTGCGGGAGGTCCCCAGT
This sequence comes from Gopherus evgoodei, assembly GCF_007399415.2. Classification (NCBI taxonomy): domain Eukaryota; kingdom Metazoa; phylum Chordata; order Testudines; family Testudinidae; genus Gopherus; species Gopherus evgoodei. The sequence continues at coordinate 74,561,342 of NC_044327.1, read as the reverse complement.
CCCGCGGATTCAGCAGCTTGCCTGCGGGAGGTCCGCCAGTTCTGCACCTTCGGTGTACCCGCTGCCGAATTGCCACCGAATCCGCGGGACCAGCAGACCTCCTGCAGGCGCCCCACCGAAGGCTGCCCGATTGCCTCCCTTGCAGGGACCGGCAAGGCACCCCCTGCTGCTTGCCGCCCCAGCATATGCTTCGAGTGCTGGTGCCTGGAGCCGCCGCTGCTTCAAGGCCCAAGATTTAATGAGTAACTCTAAACCATGTCATATTGCTGTGCCATGTACACTTGGTAACAGAGAGGGTGGCCCAGATCCTCAAAGGTATTTGGGTGTCTATCTCTCATTGAAATCCATGGGAGTTAGGCGCCTATTTACTTTGGAGGATTTGGGCTTATGTCCTGAACTGGGATGTGTGTTCATGGAGGAAATTAGGAGAAGTAGTAGATTGTGAGGATGGGGAATCTGCAAGTGTCTATGATAAAGGGAATCATGACTTGATTCTCCATGGGGCTTAAGTTAACACTCCAGAACACTCTGTCAGCACATATCTTATACTTCACACTGCGTGGCACTGGAGCATGAGCAGTACATAGTGCTATAGCAGCACAACTTCCAACCTGCCCTGGGCGAGCTCGAGAACTCCCATGAGCTGGGGACTCCTGGGACTCTCATATAGCAGCATCGTCTGAATGGGTCCTGCTTTCAGGTCTACTATTTTACTGTTCTTTATCTTATGTTAAAACTAATGGGACTTGTGAGCAGGCCCTGAGAAAATATCTCTGTTTAATCCTGCCTTATTTCAGTGGAAGTTGTGAGCATTTAGAACTGTGTAGGACTGGGCCCTCGGGAATTTTAATTTGAAGTTGGGCTTTTTTTTCCTCAAACACACATTGTGGGATGAGTTAAGGACAGAGGATTAGCCTTAACTTTGAATTTCTAGGCTTTCTAGGGCTTGACACTTAAGCAAAATTCCCATTGACGACGGCTGCCGTGCTGATCATTTCTGTTCTAAATATGGGACTGCCACGCTGATCAGTGCATCGAAAACTGTGTCTCTTATATATCAATCAATTATAACTGATCTCCTGTACCTGAGAGAGAAGCTTTGGAAGCATTTCTGTGGCAGTGACTGGTTCCAGGGCTGCCACTACTAGCCCCTATTGCTGTCTGGCAGTAGGAGTGCCTGGAAAACTCTTTAAAATACCCACTATTCACATCATTTGCATTCCCTAGATTGCACCCTTCCATCCTGGCCATGTATTACCTCAGATTACACTCAGCTCAGCCATAAGAGTGGCTCACAGTGTGGAGTGGTGTGCATTTGCTATGCAGAAGGCTTTGGGAATAACGACTGAGTCAACACCCTTTGTTGATCAATAGCACTTTTGCTTTTCTTTTTTGTTTGTTTTTGTAGAACTCAGAAACCTTTAGAACTGTGCCTGTGGACTGAAAATCCCTGAGGCAAGGGAGGTGTCATTCTTTTTGTACAAATTTGAATTTGTTGTTCAATAAATAAATAAATTCAGTCTGTTTTGGGGTTTTTTTGTTTTTTTTTTTTTGCTTTGCAGCTGCTAGACTGTGAAATACTGGGGAGTTAATTTTGATTGCAGAATAGATGCTTTATTTTCAAGTCAGTCATTATGGGCTACTGAATTCTTGAAATAAAAGCTCTGCCATACAGTAACAAAAAAGAAAATAACATACTTGCCTGTTTGTGACATGTGAAAACCAGCTTCCCAGATCAAATGGTTCCGATTATCTGGATTAGTTTTCCACCGACTGGAAAACCCCTTGGAAATAAATGAGAACAGTAAATCAGTTATAACTGAAGGTTGTTTTTGATTGTTCTGTCATAAGCTTATGATCGGTGGCTGCTATCAGTCTAGGCTTTATTATAGATTCACTCTGGTATTATAATTTTCTGTCCCACTCAAAAGAGTTTTGGCACCATTGGTTATTGTGAAGGATTCTGTGCTATTAAACCACACAAGATAGTAAGATGGGCGCACACAGCTTGCTTTGACTTAGTGTGATAAATGATTGTCATGAGCTGTATTTGGTGAACAAACTTCGGAAACCCCCTGGTTGCTGCCTCCGAGTGAAAACAAAAGTGAAAATAAAAGCAGCGCAATTCAAGGCTGCAGAAGCAAATGGGAGATCGTAATATACAGAGGTCTCCGTGTGTTTGCTTTAAAAAAAATCTAAAGTTGTTTTTGCAGAAAAGATGTGATCAGACAGGAACATGCCCTGGATCATGTAAGCGAACAGCACTGAAAGGGGAGGCTGTGCATGGGGAGGAGGATTCATTCTGTGCTTGCGGAAGAAGCTTTGTTAGTAGAAACTACCTGTCATGGCTTTCTGCTCCTAATTATTTTCAGTACATTTGTCAGCCATCCTTTAAACAACATGGTGTATATATACCACAGATAAATATTCCACTTTCAATGCTTTAAAATTTCTTTTTGACCTGTTTTTTACTTAAACTAATATAAATGAATTATTTAAAAAAATTAATGTGCAGTTTTTATTACAATCTTGTTTTAGGAGATTCATTTGCACAGCTCTCTTATTCTCTTTTGAGCTTTCTTAACTTTTATGGGGGTGCTCCACTGTCTAGATAGTTCATGTGGTTTAGTAGGCAAGTAAGGGAGCAGAGAACCTTGCTTGAGCCCTCTGCCCCTGAGCAAATTGGCCCCATTCACACCTCTGCTATAACCTTGATACAGTGGACAAGGGAATGATTTGGTAAGAAGAGTGAGGTAATCTTATAGACAGGTACCAATGACCATTTTAGCAGCTGCATAGCTGTCCAGAATGCAGCTGCTACAATTACACCACTAAATAAAGACTTGCTGTGAGAAATGACACAGTGCTGTGAGTACCTTATTCCACAAGTCCTGACTCCAGGTTAAGAGGAAATAGATGTGGGAGTTGAAGTCTTCCTCTTGTCCTCTGCAAATATCATAATCTCAGACAAATGCAGAATTTTTCCTCCAGGTCTGCTGTCCTTCAGGGCCTGCTGTGAGGTATAGATTTTTAAGAAAGCTGACAATGAGGCAAGTATCAAGGGTGCTTAGGGAAAGTGGAGAATAATTATTTTTTCTTGCTACATCTTTTTTTTATATAAACATTAACCCTACAGTATATTTATTTTGATATGTTGATCTATGCTGCAATTCAGCAAGGTACTTAAGCACATGTTTAATTTCAAGCACATGAATAGTCTCTGCAGGGATAGGGCTTTATTGTATTTTCAAAAAATTGTCTGAGGCACATAGGGTACATCCACAGTGTGATAAAAGGCCCGGGTCACAGCTGTGGCTGGCCTGGGTCAGCTGGCTTGGGCCCACAGGGTTTGGGCTGCGGGGCTATACAATTACAGGGTAGACTTTCAGGTTTGGGCTGGAAGCCAAGTTCTGTCCTCCAGCCTAAGCCCAAACGTCTACACTGCAATTTTATAGCCCTGCAGATGAGCCTCTAGAGCTTGAGGCAGCTGACCCAGATGACTGGTGGGTTTTTTATTAAAATGTAGATACACCCATAGAGTTTCAAGTACCTCTTGCCATTTTAAACATTTAAATATGTGTAAACTGAGCCTTCATTGTCTGTTTTTTATGCAGGAAGCTTGATTATTACAACTAAAGATTTAACAAGTGAGGCTCTGACTTTTCTTACAGTTAAGACACCTGTTTTATTTTTCTCTAGATGATATTTCATTAATGGAAAACTACATTACTGCCAGTGTGTGATGCATACTAAGCAAACAATATTTTCAAGACCTGGAAATTTTAGCCAGAAGAAGCTACAGTTTTTTCTTTTGTTCTAGAGCGGATCTTTCGATACACGCATTTGCAATGGCTAGTCTCTGTAGATTATGTTCATTGGTGTTAGTGTTGCAGCTATTACACATTTATTCTCTGGGAGTTTACGGATTTAAACATCAAACAGGTAAAAACAATGTAACTTCCCCTACCAATGGCAAGCTATTTCCTTGGAATAAGATGAGGCTTCCTGATATGGTAGTCCCAATCCAATATGACCTCAGTGTTCACCCTAATCTTACTACTGTACAATTTACTGGACTGGAGAGGATAGAAATCTTTGTGAGAGAGAATACTAGATTTATCGTCTTGCATAGCAAAGGCCTTGAAATCACCAGTGCAGTTCTTCTGCCCAAAGATGACTTGGGGTCCAGTGAACCAGGAACACAGCTTCAAGTTTTAGAACATCCTGCACATGAGCAAATTGCCCTGCAGGCTCCTGAAGTATTAACAGCTGGCCAGAGGTTCCTGGTTGTCATAGAGTTTCATGGAAGACTGGCAGATGGCTTTGATGGATTTTACAAAAGTACTTACAAAACTCATGATGGGGAAACAAGGTAAGGAGTCTCTTTGAAGTTTTCTGGAGTGACAAGGTGGGTGAGGTAATATCTTTTATTGGACCAACTTCTGGTGGTGAGAGAGACACTTTCAAGCCACATAGAGCTCTTCTTCAGGTCTCAAATATCTTGGGATTGACACAGCTACAGCTACACTGAATAAAGTTTTATAGGTACTTATGCCCTGACCTCAAGATTTTATTTTTGCCTTATATCACTGTTAATGGTAATTGTATGTTTTCCTGGGATGTGACCTATATGAAAGCAAAGTGATTAGCCCCAACTTTCTGTGTATGAAACTTTCAATGAAAATGCTAACTAAAAAGCAGAAGGCTCAGTGGGATCTGTGCAAAATCAGTCTGGGGGGAATTAGCTCCCTGAACAAAGAGCAGTATGGGGTTCTTCTCTTCCGTTGGGCTTGGGGCATGGTGTGCCTTGCTCTGTTCAGCAGGAACCCTGCTGGCCCAATTAGGAGTGCTGCTGCTGTGCTCTGAAGGGAGTCCGGTTCTGTTCTCTTGGGTCAGAGGAAGGACGGTAGCTGTTATGTGGTGCCTCAAAGGACTATACGCTGGGGAGCAAGAGGTGCTCATCTGTGACTGATGGGGAAAGCCCAAAAATTCAATGGAAATGTGATGGATAAAAATGATAGCTGAGAAGTCTTGTAGTACCTTGTATAGCTTTTGATTCCATGTTGAGGGCTTCACTTATATTTGATGGCTTAGATCAGCATTTCCCAAATGGGGGGTTGCGATACATATGTTCTGCGTGGTGAGAGGCGTCTGCATGCCTCGCCTCAGCCAGTTGCTGCCACCTCACTATGCCAAGCAGTGAGAGGCACTATGACTCCTGGAGGCACTCACTCTGCACCCTACTCTGCGCACCAAGGTGGCGGCGGCCAGCAGAGCGGAGTTTGCAGCTGCTTTTGTGCCAAGCCCTGGGACAGGAGGAGGGGGGCTGACTTGTACCCGAAGGTACCAGCACCATTCAGGTGTATTGTTTTTAGTAGCCTTTTTGCTTACAAGCAGCACTGCAAGATATACAATCTAGGCTGGCTAAACCAGACTCTTACTAGATGAAGGCAAAAGTGGGGAAGGAAAAGGACTTGTGGGGAAGAGTCTTATATCCCAGGTGGTGGTCAAAATTTAGCCACAAAAGTAGAAGTGGCTATCATGGATATCATGACATTTTATGAACTTTCACTCACTTCTCACAATTGTGATAAATTTGTAGACCCCATTATTACAACAGGCCTCCTTGGTTCAGAAACTCTGCCTATGGGGCTCCCTTGTTGAGACCCATTATTGAGCAAAACAGGTAAGCACACGCTCAGGTCCATCCTTTTTCAACAAAACACAATTCATGTGTTTTTTAAACAAGTGCTTTGATTTAGTTTGTATGAGTGCCAGAATTATTATCTTTATCTGTGAGTCACAAAGCACATTCATTCAGTGTCAAAGGTCTCCTCAGTTGAATGTGTTAATTTATAAAACAAGTCACAAATCTGATGATGAACATTCCCAACTGAATGTAATCATGTGACTGTTGTCAGCACAGGGGCTGACTTTCATTTTTCCAGGTAGTTGCTCCACTCCTGCTCTGCCACAAGGCTCCACTCTCATTCTACCTCACTCTGCCCATGCTCTGCCCCCTCCTCCCCAGCGCCTCCTGCCCATCGCCAAACAGCTGATCGGCGGGTGGCTGGTGGGTACTGAGCACCCACTATTTTTTTCTGTGGGTGCTCCAGCCCAGGGCAACCAAAGAGTCAGCACTTGTGATTTTCAGATCAAGAAGTTTAGAACTAAATTATTTAAAGTTACATCTATCAGCTGGTCAATTCTGTAAAATAGTCATGGTGCCTGCAGTATACATTTTCCCCCCACGACACGAGCATCTATTATTTTTCCTTCTGGGTAACAAATGGATTTCAAGTGATAATGTGCAATTGGGTACTGACATTGGAACAAAGTGGGCAGAGATCCCAAAACATTCAAGAAAATCTATAATTTTTACTGGTATTTGAGCCATATTTGAACAAATAAAAAAGCATAAAAGCACTGTTTAGAAACTCTATTCTTATAACACTTGCTATATCACAGTCTAAACCTGTTGCAGGCTAAGATACAAAATTAGTGTCATTCTTGATTTCATGTTTAACTTGGATGAATTTGTTTCTGTATGTCATGTCTCACAGGATAATAGCTACTACAGATTTTGAGCCTACCTCAGCAAGAATGGCTTTTCCATGCTTCGATGAACCATCTTTCAAAGCCAACTTTGCCATCATGATAAGGAGAGAAAGAAAACACATTGCATTATCCAACATGCCAAAGGTATGATTTTGTTAAAGGATTGATGATGTAGTCAGATAACAGCTCTTAATGTTCAGTTTCTAATTCTTATTTTTGATTGACTGAAGTTCTGTTCAGGAAATGTTTTTTCCTGCTGAAAATTTGGATAAAAATGAAAAAAAAAAAGTTTTTTGTTGCTATTTTCAGGAGAAAATATCAAATGTTTATCCAAAAAACAAAACTCCCTGATTGAAACTGTTAATAGTTTTCAGTTTTCCAATTTTCTGATGAGAAATATCAAAACTTTTTTTGAGGAAAGCAGACCCTTTCCATGAAAATATTTGTCAAAAATTCAATTTTTCTTAGGAAAAAAGATTGTGAAAGAAAATTTTAGGTCAGCCCTGTGTAAAACAGAATGCACTGTAGACCAAAGACAACCTGGTGCTGCAAATCCTTATGGATTTGGTCAACTACATGAACGTGCATAGTTCTGTTGAAGTCAATGGGACTATTCATATGTGTATAGCTAAGCACTTAGTAAGTGTAGCAGCAGTGTACCCAGTTTGGCATTGGGCTTGTCGACTGTCTTAGTTTACCTTCTTCCTTAGTCAATCAGATGCCCACAACTGGAGCCTTTTTATCAACTCATCTTTTTGGGTATCTGGTTTCTTAATATAAAATAACAGCTGAGCTTTACATTGTTCAGCCCTCGTTCCCCAGGGTCAATAGTTCCTTCCAGCCCTTTACCAGGGCATCACCATCCTTATAGCCCATTCTCCTTATATTCTTCCCTCCTAGGCTTCACAGTCCCTTACAGCGCTTTCCTCCTCGGGCTTTCCCACAGTGGGCTCCCTCTCTTTGCAGGTCTCTCAGCTTTCTAAGCTAAGCCAAGCCATATGTTTCCCTAATATCCAGCAGTGGGTCTCCTGGCTGTCACATGACCTTGCAGGACTACAGTTCCTCAGATCACTCAGGAGGTGTGCCAACAGGCTTGCTTTTAAAAGGGCCAAGCCTTGGAACAGAGTTGACTGGCTCTAGGCCATCACTACCCTTTAAGAGGAAAGACTATCCTGTTCAGGATCGGGCCCACAATTTTAAGCTCCTCAGCGCAGGGACTTTATCATCATATTTGTATGGGCAGGCTCTAGCACACTGTTGCTGCTGCCAGCATGCAAATAATGAATAATTTTTCCTGGTATAACTTTATTAAACCCTGGGTTGATTTTGGTCTGCCATCTGTTCAATAGGTTACTCACAGTATCAATCTATTGGTTTGTGGGACGTTTTAATGGAAGAACATTGCTTTTTTTTTCCAATTTGCAGATTAAAACAATTGAACTTGAAGGAGGCCTGTTGGAAGATCATTTTGATGTGACTGTGAAAATGAGCACTTACCTTGTAGCCTACATAGTTTGTGATTTTAAGTCTGTGCAGGCCACAACATCATCTGGAATCAAGGTGAGTTCAGGTTTCAGCATGGCCGATAACTGAGGTTATTTGAGGGCTTGACATTTTTGTATTAGAGCGGTGAGGTTTGCAGGCAATGAGGAGAGAGACTTAAAATGTGAAATCATATACGCAGGAAAAGGAAATAGACAACACAGTTACAAATGAGTCAGTGTAACCAAACAGCTACACTTATTGCATTAAAGCAAGTTAATTTCCACTTTTTCTGCCTAATAGCATTTATAATAAAACTTTTGCTTGGTACCAAGTCCTGGAGTTGCTGCAGAGAAAGTATGTGATTAAGGATGGGAGGGGAATTGATCCAAACATGATCCTTATCTTAACAATTGATCTATAAAATGAAGAAGTTTAGGAATCACTGTTGTAATCAATTTTCACAGGTATCCATCTACGCATCACCTGACAAATGGAGCCAGACACATTATGCCTTAGAAGCAGCAGTGAAACTACTGGAATTTTATGAGAAGAACTTTGATATTAGCTTTCCCTTACCAAAACTGGGTAAGTCAAACATCAATATTGGTACAGTTCTTATATATCTCTTTCAGTCACAGAATTTCTGTTTAATTTCTCCTTTCTCACACAAAACTAAGTGAGAAATTTGAAATTTTATTCTAGCTAAGAAAAGCCAACATGTTATATGAAAGCTTACATTTTGCAGTAGAGTGGTTATAGGCTTCTCCATAGTTTAGCTGAAATCAAAATGTTTTCTCCTTATAAGGGCAAAATTCTGTCCTCTGACCTATACCTTGGATAAACCCGAAAGTCTTTAATTAACTATGTGAGAACAATCAAATACGAGACTCATGCAGGATATTGGAGTGGGAAGTTATCCTCTTGAAATAATGGAGCAACTGAAAGGGCTTGGAGCACCTGAGATTCCACTACAGCATAATCTCGTTTATCTGAATGCCCTGGAAGGCAAATGAATAGATTTAGATAATCGAGGGAATTTTCAGTGTAATTAATAAACTATAGTGCATTGGCTCCTGTTTCAGTTAACTAGGAGTTTCCAGTAATTGAAGTTTGGCTAATCGAATTTGTACTGTATTTTAAAAATCCTCCTGTTATATCCTCAGTTATGGCAACTTCTTAAATCAAGGTACAGAGCCTTGCTAAGTACACAAGTGTGTGCCCAATCCTGCAAATGCTTATTCTTGAGAATAGAGCAGTGGTGCCCAAACTTTTCCTCTCACCCTCTCCCTTCCCCATAATGGAATGTGCCTGTTCCCCTTCAGGCCAGTAGCAGAGTCGTGGCCAGGCTGGGGCCAGCAGCCAAGAGTGGGAGCCAGTGGCCTACAGCCAAGCTGCGGCCAGGAGCAGGGGCCAAGGCAGCAGCTGCAGACGGAGGCTGGGGGTGGAGTCAGAGCGGTGCTGGGTGGCGCTCACTCCCCTACCCCGTGGGGACTGGCCATGGCCCCACTGCACCTCCCTGGATGTTCCTCTGTGCCCCCCAGGGAAGTGCGCCCCACAATTTGGGGACCATTGGAAAAGAGGTTTCTAGAATTATACTGAGCTCCCTGTAAAACCTGAGAGAGATTTTCTGGGGTCATTCTCTTCTTTGATTGATCCACAGCCCTGGTCAGGAGTCCTTTGTGACCACAAAATCTACTGTTGATAGTTAGGTTTTTCTTAGCATTTCAGATCTGTTGTGCTCCTTCATAATTAAAAATAGGGTTTTTTTTGTTTTTTCGTTTTAAAAAAAAAGACTATTGGACTTCAGTCAAACGCGCCTTTGAATCAAAATTAGATATTCCAAGGGGAAAACTATACTGAAATCAAGTAAATAATGAACTCTCACAGAATTAAATTTCTGTCAACACGGTTATTGAAAAATTACAGAAGAACAAGACTCATGAGGGTTCTCATCCTCTCCTCATCTGCTGGAGATATGGAGACAGAAAACAACTCTGCAGAGCAATGAGAGCAAAGCAGCAGGGAGAGAGGCAGACCAAAGAGATTCAGCAGCAACAACAGCAGAAGTGCTCAGAACAAGGGCAGCCTTTATTTAGCTTTTTACTAGGAGTAGTGTTAGCTGAAAAGCTTCGTTGTAATGGACCTTTTTAATGCCCAGATCAAATATGGAACTAGCTTGCAAATGAGATAATAAATATTAAAAGCTCATGGTTCATGGTACTGGCTTGGCAAGAAGCAGATCATTCATCCTTGGCAAATAATCTTCCTTCTGCAGATAATACTCTTCCATTAAATTTTTGGTTTTCCTTTCCTTCCTGGAAATCTCATAACTTTTAGAAGAGGGGTTTGTTTGTTTTTTGAGCAAGTCACTCCCTCTCATATAAGATGTGCAGTATTTCATATAAGACAAGCCAATCTAAATAGAAAAATTAACTCGTAACATTACATTTTACAAAATTGTTTACTATGGGAGCTATAGGATGACATAGTACATTTGCCAACTTGATTGCTTAGCTAGAAAGGATCACCTGAATGTGCAAATGTAACCAGGATTCATAGGGTTGATGGTAAGACATTTGCATTTCATATAGGTAACACACTCAGAATCAAAGGCTGTGTCTACACTACTGTGGGATTGGCGCTGCTGCGATCGATGCACCGGGGTCGATTTAGCGGGTCTAGTAAAGACCTGCTAAGTTGAAGAGTGACTTTGGTACTCCACTGGAATGAGAGGAGTAAGGTAAATTGATGGGAGAGTGTCTCCCATAGAGACCGCAGTAAGTCAGCCTAAGCTATGGCCAGGTCCACACTAGAGCGTTAAATCGATTTAAACAGCGTTAAATCGATTTAACGCTGTAACCGTCCACACTACAAGGCACTTAAAATCGATTTTAAGGGGTCTTAAAATCGATTTCTGTACTCCAGCTAAACGAAAGGAGTAACCCTAAACTCGATTTTACAAAATCAATTTTGGGCTAGTGTGGATGGAAGTCGAAGTTAATGGCCTCCGGGAAGTATCCCACAGTGCACCAGTGGCCGCTCTAGACAGCTAAAGGAACTCTACTGCTGGCCAGGTACACAGGAAAAGCCCCGGGAACTTTTGAATTGCATTTCCTGTTTGGCCAGCGTGGAGCTCTCAGCAGCACAGGTAACAATGCAGTCTCCTGAGAATAGGAAAAGAGCTCCAGCGTGGAACACACCGGAGTTATTGGATCTGATAGCTGTATGGGGAGAAGAGTCTGTGCTATCAGAACTGCGTTCCAGTAGACAAAATGAGAAAACTTTTCAAAAGATTTCTAATGCCATGAGGCAGAGAGGACATAGCAGAGACTCGGTGCAGTGCAGAGTTAAAGTGAAGGAGCTCAGACAAGCGTACCAGAAGACCAAAGCAGCAAAGGGCAGATCCGGATCTGGCCCCAAAACATGCCGCTTCTACGCGGAGCTTCATGCAATTTTAGGTAACTGCGCCACAACAAGCCCCCCCCCTTGTCTGTGGATTCAGAGGTGGGGGTAGTAATCTCAGCCACTGCTGATGATTTTGCGGACGGCGAAGATGTGGAGGAGGAACCGGAGGAGGACGAGATGGCAGAGACCACACAGCACTCCATTCCCCCCAACAGCCAGGATCTTTTCCTCACCCTGACAGAAGTACCCTCCCAGCCCTCTCAAGCCAGTAGCACAGACAATGAAGCCATGGAAGCGTCCTCTGGTGAGTGTACTTTTTAAAATAAAAACCATAGTTTAAAAGCAACCGTTTTTTAATGATTGATTTGCCATGAGGGCTTGCATGCAGTAGCTGGCATTAAAGTTACTGGAAAAGTCTGTTAACATGTCTGGGGATGGAGTGGAAATCCTCCAGGGACATCTCTATGAAGAACTCCTGGAGGTACCCCAATAGCCTTTGCAGAAGGTTTCTGGGCAGGGCAGCCTTATTCCGTCCACCATGGTACGAAACTTTACCACGCCATGCCTGGAGCACGTAATCGGGTATCATTGCATGACAAAGCCTAGCTGCGAATGGCCCTGGGGATTGCTGGCATTCAAGGAGCATAATTTCTTTTTCTCTTTCTGTTATCCTCAGGAGAGTGATATCGTTCATGGTCACCTGTTAAAAATTAATGTACTTTATTAAGGGGACAGAGATGACCATTTCTTCGTTTCTGCTTTCTTGCTCCTTTAATAAAAAACCTTTCCTAGCAGTTAGCCATGTGGGGGATGGTAAAAACCTGCAAATTCCTACGGGGAGGTGTCTCTAATGGCGCTGAGCTTTTTAGCATTTGGGCAGCAGAAATTATCGCTGCTAATTGCCAAAAGGCAGAGGGTGGAGGGGGGAGGCAGTAAAGTGACCTGCCAGTACAGCAGAGATGCAGATGGGGGGAGGGGAGCCATTCACAATTTTCCTCTAGTGCTGAACCTTTCTGATGGCATAAGAGAAGAAGCCAGAGTTTTGCTTTTTAGCAGTTTGGCTGCCAAGCGTGAATGCTACCTGTTAATAGCCAGGGGTACAGGGTAATAAAAGAGGTTGCACGGTTCACTGCCATTTGACTTACCATGTCCTCCAGCAAGGTTTTTTGTACTCCCCTGACCTGTGTCTGTGTTGATCTCTGACTCCACAGCCGCAAGCACTAAATACTAAAAGAATCCTAAGGCGACCTTGTAGTGAAGTGACATGTGCTACGTACGGTGAATAGTCTAGTTCACTGTGAAAGAGTATAACCATTGTTCTGTGAAATGTGTCTCTTATGATCCTTCTATCACTCATTTCCCCCACACACGCAGCTGCACATTTCTCCAGCCTCCCTTCTCCTGTCCGAAGGATAGGTCAGATAAGGAGGCTGAGGAAGAAGAGGACACGGGAGGAGATGTTCACAGAAATAATGGCAGTAACCCGCAGTGAAAGAGCTCATCTGGGGGAGTGGAAACACGTGGTCCCAAAGTACAGGGAGGCTGCCAGTGAACGTGAGGACAGGAGGGACGCTAAAAATGACATGTGGCGGCAGGAAGATCAGCGGTGGCGGGCAGCAACGCTGGAGCTTCTTCACGATCAGACTGACCTCCTCCGAAGTCTGCTGGAAGAGCTGCGGGGTCACAGAGTGCCACTCCAGCCCATGTTCATCCTCCCTCAGTACTCACCATATCCCATATCTTCCACACCCAGATGTGTAAGAACGCATGGGGGAAGGCTTTCTGCACCTGGCCACTCCACCCCTGTGGACAGTCCAACCAAAAGGCTGTCATTACATTGAAATGCCCTTAATGGCATTTTTCTTCCCTCCTATATTCCTCCCAAACCACTCCCGGGGTAACTTTTCATTTCTTTTAATCTTAGGACATGCTATTCAAAGGCAGTGGGAGGGGGGGTTAATCAAGGGGAAAGAAACACAGCAGTCACACCGTACCCTGGCCCATGATGAAACTCGTTTTCAGGGCTTCCTTAATTGCCTTTGTCTTCCCTTCCTCCCTCCCTCCCTCTACTATCCTCCCCCCAAAACCCCTAATTAGGCGTTTTTAATCACACGGTTGTAAAAGCAAGAGGGAGGGTGGGTTGCTTACAGGGACTGACTTTTAATAAAGAATAGTAACTTTATTTTCCATAAGCAAGCAGTTCTGGAAGGATGCAGGGAAGCTAGCTTGCAGCAGCAGGAGTCAATACATTGGGGGGGGAGTGTTAATCAAGGGGAAAGAAAAACAGCAGTCACACCGTACCCTGGCCCATGATGAAACTCGTTTTCAGGGCTTCTCTGATGCGTACCGCTTCCTGGTGTGATCTTCTAATTGCCCTGGTGTCTGGCTGCGCATAATCAGCGGCCAGGTGATTTGCCTCAGCCTCCCACCCCGCTATAAAGGTCTCCCCCTTACTCTCACAGAGATTGTGGAGCACACAGCAAGCAGCAATAACAAAGGGGATATTGGTTTGGCTGAGGTCTGAGCGAGTAAGTAAGGTTCTCCAGCGCCCTTTCAAACGGCCAAATGCACATTCTACCACCATTCTGCACTTGCTCAGCCTGTAGTTAAACAACTCCTGACCACTGTCCAGGCTGCCTGTGTATGGCTTCATGAGCCAGGGCATCAAGGGGTAGGCTGGTCCTACCAGGATAACTATAGGCATTATCCCCCAGGATAACTATAGGCATTTCAACATCTCCAACTGTAATTCTCTGGTCTGGGAAGTAAGTCTCTTGCTGCAGCTGTTTAAACAGAGTAGTGCTTCTGAAGACACGAGTGTCATGAACCCTTCCTGGCCATCCCACGTGGATGTTGGTGAAACGTCCCTTGTGATCCACCAGTGCTTGCAGCACCATTGAAAAGTACCCCTTGCGGTTTATGTACTGGGCGCCCTGGTGCTCCGGTGCCAAGATAGGGATATGGGTTCCATCTATGGCCCCCCCACAGTTAGGGAATCCCATTGCAGCAAAGCCATCCACTATGACCTGCACGTTTCCCAGAGTTACAACCTTTCGTAGCAGCAGCTTAATGATTGCTTTGGCTACTTCCAGCACAGCAGCCCCCACAGTAGATTTGCCCACTCCAAATTGATTCCTGACTGACCGGTAGCTGTCTGGCGTTGCAAGCTTCCAGAGGGCTATTGCCACTCGCTTCTCCACTGTGAGGGCTGCTCTCATCCTGGTATTATGGCGTTTCAGGACAGGGGAAAGCAAGTCACAAAGTTCAAAGAAAGTGCTCTTACGCATGCGAAAGTTCCGCAGCCACTGCGAATCGTCCCACACCTGCAAGACTATGCTGTCCCACCAGTCTGTGCTTGTTTCCCGGGCCCAAAATTGGCGAGGAATGGGTAGAACCTCCCCCATTACCATCAGGAGCTCCAAAGCGCGGGGGCCCGCGGTTTTGGAGAACTCATTCTCCAAGTCCTCATCACTCTCATTGCCGCGCAGCAGCATGCTCTCCTGCATTTCTGGCTCATGGTTCAGCATAGACAGCAGGAGAATGCGTGAACTGTTTACAACATCCGCGAGCAAGGTAAAGATCTGACCAGGATCCATGCTTGCTGCAAAATGGCGTTTGCTCACTTCACCCAGTAAAAAACGCGCGAAATGGCTGTCTGCTGCTTTCAGGAAGGGAGGGGGTTAGGCTGTACCCAGAACCACCCACGACAGTGATTTTTGCCCCATCAGGCACTGGGGTAGTAACCCATAATTCCAAGGGTCAGGGAACACTGCAGGAACTGTGGGATAGGTACCCAGAGTGCAACGCTCCTGAAATCGATGGACGCCAGGGAACATGGACGCACACCACCGACGTAAGGTGCCCTAGTGTGGACACGTAAAATCGATTTTATAAACCCTGTATTATAAAATCGATTTTAATAACATCGATTTTAAGCTGTAGTGTGGACGTGGGCTATGTTGACTCCAGCTACGTTTTCACGTAGCTGGAGTAACATAACTTAGGTTGACTTACCACGATAGTGTAGACATAGCCTTGGAGGATGCATAGTCTGTAGTAGCTTGTTATCTGATCAGCAGTAAATTTCAGGCCTTTCATGTAGTTGGTAAGTATTTCTGTAGGAGTGTGCAATGGTGCAGCTTCCAACAGGGGGGAAAAATTACAAGGGAGGAAAATGGAAGATCTCTGAGTTTCTGCAACTGCCCCGCCCAGCCCAGCAGTTCAGGACCAAGTGCAATACTCAAATGTAGATACTTTGCAGGCTGTATGTTGTCAGCTTGCCCCTAAACTGGTTGTGTATATGAATATTTGATTTATTTCTGGATTTTTCTATGGTGCTTATCACCACAATAAATGAGCACTTCACGAATATGGATGAATTTATTCTCATAACATACGTATAGGGAAGTATAGTTAATATCCCCATTTTACATGTGAGGAACTGAGGCACAAAGAAATTAAGTGATTTGCTCAAGGTCACTCATGGCAGACCTGGAAGAAGAACCCTCAGTTTTTCTAAATCCCACTCCAAGGGCTTTATTCACAAGACCGTCTTTCCTCCCTGTAAGGTTACACAGGAAGCAGAGCTGGAGACAGTTCTCTGAGGTGGTAGGCCTGTATCTTACTACTAGAGCATGATGTCTCTCTGATATCCTTCTAAAATAAGGAAGAAAAGCTAAACAAAATAAGTTCTCTCTCTGTCATACACTAGTCTAAGCTTTGTTAGCAAACACTTCTTGCCTGTAACGCTTATTTACCCAGTGTACAGTTCCTTGTCCAATAACAAGGAACTCTTGTTACTCCACTGCTAGCTGTGCTCACAAAGGAGGAATCTGAAGTTGATTTGCTCCTGGCTTTCCACCTTTTTTCTCCCTTTCTCCTATGGAGGTCTGACTGGAGTCAATGGGAGTGATCGCACTGAGTTTGGGAAGGAACACATGGACCACTGAACCAGTCAACAACAAAGGGCTAGAAAAGTTAATACTCAGTAATAACACAGGTTTTATGTTAAATCTTAGATCTTATTGCTATCCCTGATTTCCAGTCAGGAGCCATGGAAAACTGGGGTCTCATCACATATAGAGAGACTTCACTGCTCTATGATCCCAAGACCTCCTCAGCATTCGACAAACTGTGGGTCACAAAGGTGATAGGCCATGAATTAGCACATCAGGTAACTTTAATCTCTATTTAACGTAGATGTCTTTCTTTGCAAGCCTGAAAAAAAAAAGTCACTTATATAGAGATGGCAGTTAACAGCTAAGGCTGAAGTACAAACAATCTAAAGAGCTTTAGCAGAGTTAGTTATGTATGGAGCCAAGAGAACAAATGACTTACAAGGGAGAAGGATTGTGAATAATAGCAATCAGTGGTATTTATTTAGGCACCTTTCTGCAGTAGCATTTAGAGTGCTAGATGGAACTATTTAGGACAAATTGTGCTCTCCGTTACATCAGTGTCAAGCAGAAGTAATTCCACTGACTTCAGAGGAGTCATTCCAGATTGACTTTTGTAAATGCAAGCAGAATTTGGTCCATTAACTTTAGAAAAAAGAATCCCATCAATTCTTGCTACTTTGTCAACTTACAAATATCTAAATTCAGAAACACTCCCTGGCCTCTTCTATTGTGGCAGCTGCATGTATTAGCGAATGTTGACTTTCCTTATTGTGAAGGCTTCACAAAATAGTGAAAAAGGAGAATAACTATGAATGTAATTGTGAGCCAAACAGCATTGAAAATGAAGCCTTCAATTAATTCACAGAACAGATTCAGCAAGCAAGCAATGAAAGCGTAAGCTTTTCCCACACTCTCTAACAAAATGCTACAATGTTAGTTCAAGGGTCCACTCCCAGGAGTAAGAAGATATTTCATCCGTCATCTCAACTCGGTCTTTTGCTTCCTTTGATTTAAAGTGTGACAGAATACAGAATAGCTTTTTTTTAAAATTGCATATAGATTCAGACATAAAAATCCAGCTTTCTTAGATTTCCATTACATTTCATTAAATTCTGGTTTTGTCATTTTTGTCCTCCCTTTGTTCAATTTTCTTTGACATATAAATCAAATTTGATCTTAATAAAGCACACAGATGTGCCTGAACTTGAGATAAAAGCTTCCTCATTAAATATAGTAATTACCAAGTTTTCTTTTCCTTTTGTTTACTTGAGATTTTGTGTTTTAGTGGTTTGGTAACCTGGTTACTATGGAATGGTGGAATGACATTTGGCTAAATGAAGGTTTTGCCAGATTCATGGAATTGGTTTCTGTTAGTGCTACGTACTCAGAGCTGCAAATTGTAAGTAATACAGCTATCTTGCTAAGTCCTTTTTCTCTGTTGGATGCTAATGAAAAATCATTTACAGGTCACTAGCAGGAAAATACAACAAAATTTATTGTCTGAAAAGGGTTAGCAAAGAGAGCATCTGAAGCTTAGAATAGCTGTATATTTTCAGAATTGATTCCTGGTCTATAAGCACATTTTTGCAGTAAAATTTAGTCTCATTTTCCTTTTAAGTCCTATTTCCTGCATCTCTCTTCCCTAAATCTAAGCAATTTTGTTGTTATACAAAGAATTCCAGTAAAAGATGAGAGGCTGTCTGGTACGTTGCATTCTGGCACTTGCACCAATATAGTTATGGTTGAGAAGGCATTTTTTTATAGATCCTTATTTTTCTGGCACTTAAACACTTTTTTGATAAAAATATGCTTTAGGCAGGAACTTCTCATATTTGTTCTCCACTCAAAAGTGAATTTATCTTGAAATTCTGAACTTAATTTGCCTGGCTATTTTTGGATTCTTTCTACATAATTTCCAGTCACCAGCCTTTATTCAACTGTGGATTATGCTGGCACACACAGCTCATTTGCTGTTTCAGCTAAAATAGCATTTAGCTGAATATTCCAAATGTATGCATATATATGTATGTAGCATAAATAATCTATTATAAACTATATTCATAAAGTAGTTTAGCATATAACAACCTTTTGCTCCCCTTAGAAATGAGGATAGGCCCAATCTTAAAAATTCTGATGTGAATTATGAACACTCAAAAACTGGATTCAGCCCTTTACGAAGCCATTTACCTTTAACTACAAAAGAGCCAATATTCTGCTATAATAGGGGCCAGTTTTGGATCTGAACTTGCATTATGATGATCCTTATCTTCACTGAATTGGGGAATTTGGGTCTGGGAATTTGTGTCAGGTCTGTTTTTGTTAGGAATTAAAATTTTGGAGATTGTTTGCAAGAGGGTTTTTTTTTCTTTTCTTTTCTTTTTTTTCTTTTTTTTGCAAAATTTGCAAATTTTTAGGTCTTTCAGATGTGATACAAATATATCAGTATAGTTGGAATCTTTTCTGTACAGGAGTTGCACTTGATCATTATGCCAGGGAAGAAGTTTTTGCCTGAGCATTTCTGTCTTTGTACTGTGTATTATTTCTGTCCTCATAGTGTGTATCTATTTAAATCCATATCATGTCTGGAAGGTGGTAACTGTCTGTACATCCCACAGGAGGATTACTTTCTGAATGTATGTTTTGGTGCAATTGCAAGGGATTCATTAAATTCATCTCATCCCATCTCCAACCCAGCAGAAACTCCTACTCAAATAAAGGAAATGTTTGATACTGTGTCCTATGACAAGGTACTGTATATCAATTCATAAATGCAAAAAGATCTTTCGCAGTCACAACACTTGAAATTCTAAGCAACCTGAAAGCCAGTTGTTTGGAGGGAAAACTCTGTGAATCTTGCAGTATGATGACAGATTTGACATTAGTTCTCTGCGTTTGTCTAACCTCCCATGAATGGATTAATTATTATGGTTCCACTTTGCTAACCCCTTGGCTCCAGCCACCCAGGCTTCCCCACTGCTAGATTATAACTATGGTGAAATCCTGGCCCATGTATGGTCTGAATACATGGGCTGTGTGCAGGAGAGTTCCACAAGAGCTGTGTGTGTGTTAAAATTCTTCCCTTTATGCCATTCCATGACCCCACTGCATCTCATGAGATGTGTTAGTCTTCCAATCCAGCGGCATTTCTTCCCCCCATCTGTAGAAGTGTTGGCCAGTGCATCAGTGTAGTCACATCCTGCTTCAACTCATCACACAGCTCTGCATTGCCATGGACAGAACCTCACTTCATGTTGCATATAGGGTATGGACAGGCTGTTGCATAGGCTTCTTGATCGTGCCACCAACCCATGTATAGCAAAACCACACAAGTTCCTCAGCCTACTGAAATACTTCCCCTGTGGGCAGTATTTGCCTCACTAAAGAGTTAAGTGTAACATGCAACTTATCCTTCCAGTTTTACTAGTGAAGGCACATTCTGATTTTAGTTTAAGAGAAATCATGAATATAGAAGGCAAACGTGAACCAGAATGGGGTGATTTTGGCACTAGATTACTTTCTTATACCAATCGTAAGTATGAATTTATATTGTGCTGTTTCCTGTCCTCCTTAGATCCCCTGAGATGATTCATCAGTATTGAAATATCTGGTGTATTTAATTTGATATATATAATATTTTACTAGTTTGACCTTCCAGTGTTTATATGTTAATTGGCTGGCAGAGCCATCCCATCTCAACAGCTTAAACTAGAGTGCACCCAATAAGAGCGGTAAAATGGCCAATCCAATCATATAATCTATGGTCTATAGTCATGCTAGCACATACGGTTGACCTTTATAACATATCCTTGAAGGAAAACAGGCTGCCAGTGCAGCTATTAGGATGCACCTCATCCATTTTATTTATTTATTATTCTGCAACAGCAGCCAAAGCTGAAGCCTATCCTGGCTTCTCAGTTGCACCAGTTTAACTAAAACCAGTTATTGAACAAAACAGAGTTTATATCAATGCAAAAGATGGTGTGGATTTTGGTTTGAGTGGCTTTCTTCAGTTTCACTTAAACTGATTTTCAGTAGATTTAAGATCATTGGAAGTAAGTGGGTCCTTTACTAAAATAGGAGTGTCCACAGAGGAGTTAGCATTTTTAAAACTATATTGGTTTAAATTCACATTAAGTTGTACTGGTGCAATTGTCCCACGTAGATAAGGCCCAAGTCCTTTTTGAAATGTATAAAACACAGATGAAGTAAAGAAGGCTTTACAGTCAATGTAGTGGTCCTTCTCTTAGCTAACTTCAAGCTGCCTTCGCTTTGAAGAGCAGAAGAACTGGCAGCTCCAGTGCCGAGCTTCTGTTGGGGATTCCAAGAGAATAAGGGCAATACTCAATATAATTTTGGGTATTTATCAACTGTTTGGGATTAAAGTTCAATACATCCAGAGACCAAAGCAAGGCACACCAAATTCTATCAGCTTTAAATACATATGACAGTAGTAATAAACATTCAACGTTATTTGATTTGTGGTGTACTTCTATGATCTTTATATTAACAATATTAAATTACAGTATCATTGATTGTAATTACCCAAAACAACAGAAGAAATTAATTTATGCATTTACTTCATGTGAAACAGAATTGGCATTTACTCTAGAGACTAAATTCTTTCACCATGTCAGATCAGTATCTGATCCCCACTAGAAGCTGAAAGAGTACTCATGTGAATTTGTGTGGAATTCTTGACTTAAGTTTATTAATCGTCCTCTTTAGTAGCTGTTAAAATTAGTTAATTGCCCAAATATGCATGCATGCACACTCTTTAGTACTAACATTAATTAATTACATTTTATAAAGAGTTCTGAGGTCTTTCAAATGAAAAGCATAATGAAGCGCCAAGCTTTATTAGTTATATCATTGTAGAACAGCCTTAACTATAAGATTAACCAGAGTCAATATGGCTGTGTACAGATGCAGGAGGATGAATTTTAGTGCCCATTATTGTAATATAACTGTTCTTTTGTCTAAAATCTGGAGTCAATGACTATGTCTGCAAATAACAAGAATCCATTTGCTCGTACTGAAATTTTGTCATTAATGACCTCTAGCTGTTTGCAGCTTTCTGTCTGTAGAATCCACTATCGGATACAAAATTACAGAACTTGGTTATTATCCATAGAGAAAATTCCACTTTCTTTGGGATGCGTGGGATATCCTTTCACATTATATGACAGCACTGAAATCAGATGCTGGCAACAGTTATAATCAGGGCCAGCTTTAGACCTGTTCCACCAATTCCCCCAAATCGGGCCCCATGCCTAAGAGGGCCCCACACCTGGTGAGAATCCCCTCCCTGGCTAGAGGTGCCTTTTTAATTTTTACTCACCTGGGGGCGCTTCAGGTCTTCAGCGGCACTTCAGCGGCGGGTCCTTCAGTGCCGCTGAAGACCTGGAGTGAGTGAAGGACCCGCTGCTGAAGTGCCGCCGAAGACTCAGAGCACCGCCCGGTAAGTACAAGCCCCACGTGTTTTGTTACGTGTTTTTTTTTTAAGTCATCCCTGCCGGGACCCCGTCGAAACTGTTCAAATTGGGTCCCGCACTGCCTAACGCCAGCCCTGGTTATAATATAATAATATTACAAATAAATTTCAAAACCTTTGTGCTATGCTAAAGAATATCAGTGACCTGACCTCCAGAGTCCAACAGGTCTCCATGGTAGCTGTGACAGTTCAGAATGGTTCAGGGAGCCAGCCAGTGTGTCTTTGGGCATCATGTCTTGAATACCCATTTTCACCTGGCTAATGAAAACATTCAGTACATATTGCTGAAGCAATTGTTTTATTTATACTGCATTACCAATACACTTTAAGCTCTCAGTTTAACCATCACTGGCTAAACAACACATGAGCATAAAAATGTAATGTAAAACCATTTGTTTGAATACTTGCTACTTTTCTGTTTTAGGGAGCTTGTATTTTGAAGATGCTCCAAGATTTCCTATCTGAGGCGGTGTTCCAGAAAGGAATAATTCACTACTTGAAGAAGTACAGCTATAGGAATGCAAAGAATAATGATTTGTGGAACAGCATGGCCAATGCAAGTTCTGTCCTTTGTTGAAATATGTTGTATTATATCCTTGTATACAGTAGTTGCAAATAGGGAATTTAGATTTTATATGCAATTAATAGAGGAATGTATTAGTGATTATACTGCATACTATTTTTTTTTCAGTTGCCTTCACCAAAACTAGATTAAAATAACCAGGATGATCCTATCTGAGCTGAAACCACTCCCAGCACATTCCAAATAAATAGCCCAGTACATGGCCAATAAATGACCCATGCAGGCTCAGGAGTTCTCCATGTGGAACTCATTGCAAGAATGGGGTCTATGCCTACAACTCTCTTGGTATCTTTCACCACCCTAGCCTCAATCCAGCAAAGCTCATGCTTAGCTTTAAACCCACAAGAAGTCTCACTGATTTTACCATGCTTAAAGTTAGGCATATACTTATGGATCATGTGGAACTGGGTTAAATATTTCCTTGACTAGTGGGTGCTGGACATGAATAGTATGAAAGTAATACAGCAACACAGACATGCATGGAAATGGAAAAGTGATAGTCTCAATTATCACAGGTTCACAGGAATTGCTCATGCTGGGCAACATACAAAGCATTGAACTATGGACCAAATTTTCACCAGTCTGATGCAAATGCATCTGCAAAATTTGCTCACAAACTCTACAATTGCATGTACCAATCAGAATGGCAGATGCCTGCTGTGACGGGGCAGAGTGTCCCACACCAGCAGAGAAGGGGTTAAGGAGAGACTTTAGGCTAGCTAGCCCCATCCCGCTATACCTGCAGCCAATGTCACACCTGGAGAAGGAATAAAAGGAGAGAGCCTGGTGCAGTCCGGGGCTGACTGCCAGAAAGGCAGCTTCACTTGTGACTACTCTGGCTAGCAGGCCTGTCTCTGTAATGTTACTGGGGAGGAACAGCAAGACCTCGAGGAGCGAGCATGCTCAGAGCAGAGACTGTTTGGGAACCAAGCCTGAAGGAAAGGGCAGAATGCCTCTTGCACAACTGGAACACTGAGGGAAGGCCCCGTAGTCAGTTATGTTTGCGTTTGTGTTGTAGGTGTTTGGGGTGGGGCTGCCTCTGTGGACTCTAGAGGTAGACTTCCTCCTGGTGCCAGGAGACACGCAGCTGCATCAGAGCACTCAGAACATCCACAAGGGGTCACTATTGCAGTCACACCATATACCTACTTAAACAATTTTCATGCACATAGAGGGTTTGTATGAAAATTAGTGCACCTGCAAAACTTGCAGTCTTTTTTTTGAGATGTGTAGAAAATGTGTCCCTATCATATAAGTACATTCTTCTGCCATCTGGGGCCTGATTCATTGCATTACTCCAGTTTTTCAGTGGTGTGTAACTCAACAATCTATTTAGTTGTATATGGTACTTTTAAAGGGGTTTATGCTGGTTTAAAACTGCAAAAATACAGTGGTGAATCAAACACCTTCATATTTAATTTCTTCCCTTTTTTCTCAGAGCTATGTTATTGTTACTTTACTTTCTATTTCTCTTGTGCTCTCTTATTTACAGTTTTACTTTATTGCTGAACAGAATAATTTGAAAAAATTAAACTCCCTATTAATACAGTACTGATTTGTTTAGCTGCCATAATTCAATAGGAAGGAGCATACTGTGAACCAAAGTCTGCACAGTATACATTTATGCTCGTAAACACCAGTTCATAGCAGTAAACAGCTGCAAACAGTCTTTCAGACAGAACAAAATGTAACAGACAAATGGACCTTTCACAATGATGGGCCTAATTCTCTCCACAGTTTTAGCCCAAGGTGTGTCATTAATCCATTAATTAGCCACTGAACATCATCACACTGAATTTGTTCACTGGCAATCCTCCAAATTAAGCAGACATGCCATTTATTTGGGTGCCAACTAGAGGATTCTACTGTGTATTTAACACTGGAAAAATGTAATGTATAGATCTGTTGTCTGTCACTGTTAAATTTATCTATGCACAAACATACCTACTGAATATGCTTAAATGAGAGGTTAAGAAGCATTTGTGAGGGTCATTAGTAGCCCTTTGTTTAGTGAGTGGCACTTTGAAACTTCAAGTTACTTGATTGGTCTCTCTTTGCTGTATTATTGGTTTTTTTTAAAAAACAAACATTTCTAAAAATATGTTGTGTGTGTCAGGATTCACCTTTCTGTTATGTTTTACAGACTTGCTCTGAAAGTGACTTCTCTTCTGGCAACTTTTGCTATACAGCTTTCAGGCCTCTTAGCAACACAGTAAGTAAATTATTAGAAGATAAAACACTAGACTGATAAGGTGATGATATGACAAGATGTCCTGCTGCTGACTCTAGGGCTTAGAAAACAAATCTTGCATCTCAATTCTTCAGACTGGCAACTGCTGAGCTTGCCCTGGACTGATGCACTCAGGCTCTGGAGAAAGTAGTTCTAGATATGCTGCATTTAGTAAATGAACTTCCTGGATTTAAACTACCGAGCAGTGAAGCTTGTCAGTTGTTCTCCTCACTAGAGATAAGTTTGCAGTGAGGATGAGTGAATTAAAAAACCAAAAACAAGACAAAATTTAGGAGAAAAAAATGGCTTTGAACTAAAGAAACCCCACCTTAAGTCACGTGCTGGACAATATATTATTGGTCAATAAATTGAATCACAGACTTTTTCTGAATAACGTTATTGCATGATACATTTTTATTCTGGAATACCACAGAAATGCACAGGTGTATCAGCACAGACTGGCCACAAAGCATCCAAGACTCTGGTCCAGATTTTGATTAGTGGCCTTGCTCAGCACCTTTGAAAATTAAACCATTCGCGACTTGCTGCTAGGTATATTGTGACTTGCCTACAGTCACACAGAAAGTGTATGGCACAGCCAGGAGCAGGACACAGTTCTACTGTCTCCCGGTTCTGTGCCTTAGGCTTGAGATTATTCTTTGAGACACATATAGGAGATTTATCAAAAACAAACAAAACACTGTCTTTTGGGGTCAGAGAAGATGTACTGGGAAACCTATGCTTCTTAAGGATCTCTTTACAATTTTTAAGTGTATGTAAATACTCATACTGGCTTTCTTACTGTAACAGCTTCCCAGTGTAAAAGCTATACCGTAGTTGCCATTATTTGTTAAATGAATGTCTTGTACATAATCATCGCTCTTGCAGGGAGGAACCATTGTGATTTCTTGAATGGTATTTAAACTTTCTGCTCATTCAGTCCTGGCTAGCTCCCAGAACCAAAAGTCAAACCAGAGTCTATCAGATTGCCAGCATTGGCTGTCTGGCCTGCAAACCCAAATGTGTACAGATTTATTTTGGGGGGATACTTTTAAGTGTGTCATTGAATATAGTTTGTCTGTGGTCATTTCAGTTCAGTCATATGTGGAAACTTACGGAGATCGAAGAGATGATGAACACTTGGACACTTCAGAAAGGGATCCCGCTGGTTCTTGTTAAATGTGAAGGGAACACCTTAGGATTGCGACAGGTGCGCTTCCTTAAGGGTGTTTATGAAGAAGACCCTGAATGGGCTAACTTGCAGTCAAGGTATCCACACTTACCTTACTTTGGTGATAATATTTATATGGTGTTTGATCTGATGCTGCAATTTCCAGTGTAAGAAAAAGTGCCTGATATTCTGGCAGCTTGATGTTACATTACCATCTAATATACTTAGGTCAGCCTAGGCTGGAGGTAAGTTTATGAATAGATGACATGAAGTATATGAACGAGGCATAGTACAAGTGTTCCTGCTGACTTGGCAAGGATGGACAGCGGATGTCCACTTTCCTGGCTACTGGCATGGAGCAAATCAGCAGCTGGCTGTAAGGGTAGGACTACATAAGAGGCAAAATGTAACAGGAATTTATATAATGGGAAACTCTGTTGAGGACTTAACCACGGGAACAGGATGAAGCTGAATAGTGATGTGTTCTTGGTTGGTACCATAGTGGAGTTAGGATGAGGCTACCCTTCTATAAGAGAGGAGCATGCACTTAATATCCAGTGGGAGCGAGAACTGATATGCTAGTATTTTAAAATATGCAGATTTCCCTTATATGCATGTAGAATGCCATTTCAAACCTGGATAGAGAAGTGATCCTTCACTGAGAGCGGTATCTCTGTTAGTGTTGGTGTGGACTTCTGCATGGTTATACCAAGCTTAACATTTCTAGCACTCAGTCTCATTCTCTATTGCTCGCCAGTTTATGATTAGTCAGACACAGGAAAGCAAATCAGTCTTCTTCTGTGAAAGCAAATTTTCCTTTACTGTATTTTTTCTTTATCTCCTAGGTATTTTTGGCATATCCCACTCACATACATCACCAGCAGCTCCAACACTGTTCACAGACACATATTAAAAACTAAAACAGGTAATGAAGTCTGATCATTTGTTTTGTAATCAATAAATTGATTGCCTTAACTGTACAACAGGTTGACCTTTACTAATCAATTAAAAGAAATTTATTTCCTAAACAAAATTAATTTTAAGGATACGTGTTGGGGGTTGACCCTCTTGGGAGCCCTGTTTGTTCCTTTCTTTATATTACTTCCCCTTCCTGCTTTGCCATTCACAAGGAACACAAGCTGCAGCTCCTGATAGTGAATCTCTGGTCCTCTCCTAGAAACTATAGTTGGCAGACCTGTATGTTACTCTAAAGATTAATATATACGGTTGAAGGGGGAGAGGGAAGATGCTGGACATTCTCAATAAAACATACAGATGACTTTAAGAACTGAATTTAATTAGAATAATAGATTATTAGGGTTGGAAGGGACCTCAAGAGATCATCTAGTCCAACCCCCTGCTCAAAGCATGACCAATCCCCAAATGGCCCCCTCAAGGATTGAACTCACAACCCTGGGTTTAGTTTCTTCTAAATAACACACACAATATTAACTTATATTATCACGGCCAAAATTGGGAAATGATTCCAGGTAGGGACAAATAAAAAAAGATTGAGAGAGCATTTAGTGCTTGGGAAAGGTCCTGTACTGGCCTCTGGCCAGCTACTGTGCAAGGTACCCTGACTTGGAGGGATTATGTTACTTTAGTTTGTTCCCAAGTCTATTCGGTCACTGGTCTCTTTGCTGAGAAATGGACAGAGAACACTAGCCAATTTCACATAAGCCATTAGAGAGCTACAAGATGGCAACAGCTGTTGATCTAGCAGGATTTGATCCAGCAATGTAGAAGAGAGGAAAAAGGACCTATCTCCCATTACCAATCCCATAAATCCCACTAGGTTCTCAACCTGTTGAAATAGTCTCAATCTAAACTATTTGTCTACATGGCGTGCTAGTCCGCACTAACGGGGTATACATTCTAGTGTGCACTAGAGAGGTTGTTGTCATAAACAGATAATCAAGGGTTAATGTCTCTTTTACCTGTAAAGGGTTAAGAAGCTCAGTAAACCTGGCTGACACCTGACCAGAGGACCAATAGGGGGACAAGATACTTTCAAATCTTGGTGGGGGGAAGTCTTTGTTTGAGCTCTTTGTTTTGGGTGTTGTTCGCTCTTGGGACTAAGAGGGACCAGATGTACATCCAGGCTCTCCAAATCTTTCTGAATCACTCTTTCATGTGTCAAAATTGTAAGTAATAGCCAGGCAAGGCGGATTAGTCTTATGTTTGTTTTCTCCAACTTGTGAATATTTCTTTTTGCTGGAAGGATTTTTACCTCTGTTTGCTGTAACTTTGAATCTAAGGCTAGAGGGGGTTTCCTCTGGGCTATATGAATCTGAGTACCCTGTAAAGTATTTTCCATCCTGATTTTACAGAGATGATTTTTCCTTTTCTTTCTTTAATTAAAAGTTTTCTTTCTAAGAATCTGATTGATTTTCCTTGTTTTAAGATCCAAGGGGATTGGGTCTGGACTCCCCAGGGATTGGGAAAGGAGGGTGGATGGTTAATTCCTCCTTGTTTTAAGATCCAAGGAATTTAAAACTGTGTTCACCAGGGAATTGGTGAAGCCTCCCAAGGCAACCCAGGGAGGGGAAAGTCTGCGGGGCGGACAGGGAGTGTGCCTGACACTGAATTTCTGGCTGGTGGCAGGGTTACCAGATCTAAGCTAGTAATTAAGCTTAGAAGTATTCATGCAGGTCCCCACATTTGTACTCTAAAGTTCAAAGTGGGGAAAGAAACCTTGACAGAGATGCACTAAAAGTTCCCTAATGTTTGAAAATGGACTACACTAATGTGCACTAGGGAACTGTTAGTGCAAGCCAACAGGTCCACTCAGGCCAGCTGATGCACGACAAGCCAGTGCATACAAGAGTTTACACCCCTCTGGTGTGGACTAATGCACTGTGTAGAGAAGCCCCCAAAATAAAACTCTCTGGTATAAGGACTTCAGGTTAGCAAATAACTTTCTAATTCCATTTTCAGGTGTCTTCTCGGTAAATCTCATAGTTCCTCAGGTGACACCACTGACAGGTGTAATATTTGCCTATGTTTTGATTTTAATTTTTCATATGCAGTAAAAAAAAAAATTTCCACGTAAATCTCTCCCATTCAGACACACTAGAACTGGAGGGAGAGGTCGCCTGGGTGAAATTCAATGTGGACATGAATGGCTATTACATTG